>NC_043998.1:6900000-7502500 GCF_902150065.1 Myripristis murdjan
ATGTTTGCAACTTTTATATTGTTAAAACATTATTGTATTATCTTAATCCATGTAGTATAGTACCATTGCAGTCATTTGTATGCTTATTTCACTCTTAAATTTTATATTTTTTTTCCACCAATCTCTTCTGCTGTGCATTTTGAACCCTGCAAAGCTCTTTTCAACTCCACTTCCCCAGTAGATGAAACATGCTCCTGATTGTAATTACAGGGTGTCTGATTCCTTCCTCCAAAGGTATTGAACGCATCATGAACGTTACCATAAAGTGTAGTGAATGAGAGATGTGGGCTATTTATATCTCAGCATTCTGCTTGTAATACACGATTTCTTGTCCTTGTGCAGCTGCACTGTAGCCAACCACTGGAAGTCAATAGTGAGTCCAAAAAAAAGCAATCAAAAAACAACAACACAAAAACATCTGTTAAGTTGAAAGCCTTTTGCTCAGCCTCCTTCACACTTTTATGTCTTCACTTTGCTCTTTGCTGTCACTATGCTTTGTGGAGAGGATGTACTTTGAGCGGACACCTTAACATGTGAAAAGGAAAGAGCTTGGGCACTCTGGTTTCACTTTCACATGCCACTCATGTGACAGTAGACACACACACACACACACACACACACACACACACACACACACACAGGCTTCAGTGTGGTTCTGGTATGACATTTCATTCAGTTAGTCATATCTTCCCATTAGGGTAAGAATAGACATTTTTATTTGCAAAAATAGTCAAGCATGCTTTCACACCATTTTGTCATCTTATTCAGTCTCTTGTGATTCATACTGCCTCTGTGTGTGTGTTGGCTATGGGCTTAGGATTGTGACCATGGGCAATTTGAATATTTATGCAATAATTAGTGTTCAATTGAAATTCATATTGCGTGGTAAACTAAGATGTAGGGGTTGTTGTTGTGTGCATGGTAGGTAGAAAAGTGTGTGTGTGTGCGGGGGGAGGGTAGAAGCGTTGGAGGAGAGGTGAAGTTATAATAGAGCAAGAGAGATGGAGGAGAGGAGAAGAGAGAGAAATGAGTTGGCTGTGCTTTGCTGGTAGAGGACATTAAGTTTCCATGGTGCAGTGATGTTTATCTTTAAAAGAACCAATTTGTCTGGGGGACACACACACACATACACACACACGCGCGCATGCAGGCACTCACAAGTGTGTTTCCCTGGATACATGCTTCAAATGTGTTTCTGTGTGTTTTCCTGGGTCACTTATAAAATTTAGGACAAAATTAGGACACATCCATGCTGTCTCTTTCCCTCCACCCCCTCAGTGTTTGTGCCCATCAACAGATCTGTGAGGACCCACAATCACGCGTTGGAGAGATGAGATGAGCAGGGTTAAGCATCCTTCACCTCAGTGCTGCGTTGGGGTGAGCACTGGAGGGTGGGCTGCTCTCGGCCAGTGCAGGAGTGGGTGGCCTGTACTTAGAGGTTTCGGGTGTTTTTTGCAGGCTGGTTGCTGGGACGTGTTGAAGTCATTTTTTATGAAGTCACTCTGGTTTTTTCAGACGTGCCATCACTGCTTTTTTTTTTTTTTTTTTTTTTTTTGAAATAATCTTCCAGCTCGGGATGAATTATGGAGCACTGTCAGGTGAAAATTAAACTGCAGGTCAAAAAAGCTAAAATGGAGGGAGGACTTCCGGCAGATGTCTTTCCGTGACTGATGGCATCAGTGCACACTGTACTACATCAATTATACTATCACAACAGCAGGAATACAGCTACTAATACCACTATCACTACCTGTACTACTTCTAATTCTACTGCTGCCATCACATTAATCTTGATTCTATATATGGATGATACATCAACATTATATTCTATATAGTATTATTTAATCTTTTCCTGGTTTCAAATGCTGCTTTTTATTCTTTATTCAAGAATATAAACATAGGCAATATACAGCCATTAAACAGACCATAACAAACCAGTCAGAAAACTATAGAATATAGAGCATACCCCCATGGCAGAGCTTTGTTTGCCACCCCCCACAGGAAATGAAGAAAAAAATAAAAATAAAAACAAAGAAGTTAAAACCCATTCTTAACTTAGTATAGCTGTTCTATTATTTGTCTCTACCTGCTTGACCATCATATGCACATTACTAATGATTGTTTATCAAAACTGTATTGTGTGTAAATGTCTTTTGAGAGTACCAATTGTCATACCTACGATGTCACCACAATATTGATACTGTCATATTCTGTTAAAGATGTTGTGATACTTGATTTTGTTGGTATCACCCAGCCCTAACCTCGAAACAGTAAGCTATAAACCTGATTTTGATGTGGGGCAGATTCATGTACACCTAAATGAGATTTATGTTTCCTGGACATGACAGAGCACAGACTCCTCTGAACATGGATGATGTCAGGTGTAAGTGTAGCTGTGCAAGGCAATCTCTTCTCCTACTTAAGTGTAGCAGCAGCATCATTGGATCCCTGTGATCCTGCATCCAGCACCTTCCTGCTGGCAACAGTTTTGTGGAAATTTTTGCATTCAGAAAAGGCAGACCTTGTTCCAAATATAGCCCACTCGGCGTCCACGTTCTGATCTTGTTTGGGTTTTATTTTAATTTTCGAGTGCCCCGGGGAGCTGGATATTATAATTTGTGGATGGAGGAGCACCATTTCTCTTTCATTCATCCCTGCCACTGTGCTTTCCGCCTTAATCAATAGCCTCTGATGAATCGGGAATGGAGAATTTGTGATAGAGAGGGTGGGGTGGAGGGATATGAGAGAGAGAGAGAGAGAGAGAGAGAGGAGAAAAGGACTAGTGCACTCTCAGTCAGTTGCAATATGCCACTGGTTGGAGTATGAGTGAGATTATGGGGAAATGAATATATGAATAAATGAATGAATCAAAGAAGCGAGAAAGCAGGGGGGGAACCGGTGGCACACTCAAAAGTAAAGATAGGAAAGATGGGAAACCGTGAGAAAATACTACAAAAGACATGAATATACTATGAATACACTAACAAATGCTGTTGCAGTGGTGTTTGGCAGATACACTGTAGCCTAGATATACTGTATGTTTACATGATGTTGGACTAATAGGATCATAAGGCATTTTTTTCCCCAAGTGCAGTAAATGTGCAATAATTTATTGTAGTGAAACTGCAGGAGTGGTTGATTGATTCTCAGTATATTCTGACCCACAGACAACAAGGTCAGGAGGAACTCGCAGACAGGATGGTAGATGGAGTGCGGTATCGCTCAGCATACAAATACAGTATACACTGTATGGTTATCAACATCCAGTGCCTCACAGGTCAGCATGCTCTCAGTGTACAGAAGACTCTGCGGTCCTGCGTGCCCTCTCCGCCTGACTACACCGCCACCAAGTTAAACACTCAAGGAAGAAAATAATTTGAAGTAAATTTGGGCGAGGCACGAACTCCCACTCCCACTTGGACAAGTACAAATGATTAGATCTCAGCTCGATGAAACCATAAAACTAACAAATGGCCTCTGTCAGACCACGGCCACCGGTGGCCAAGGCTGTAGTGCTCCCCCCGCGTAATGAGAAATGTTTGGACGTGGCCTTGAGAGCAGCCTTTTGGAATGTGTCCAGGGCGGCTGAAATATGGTATCAGTGGCACAGTGACAATCACTCACTGGATTTTTAGTCCCCCTTTAACTATAATGAACACACAGAATAATGAATCTTTTGGATGGGCCAGCATGGGACCTTTTTATAGGCAAGTGTCTGTGAGAAAGAGAGAGTGAAGAAATTTGTTTGAAAGAAGAAGTTTGTGTGCACTTGCATTCCTATACTTGTGGGAACCAGTCTGTACCGTTGAGTTGAAGGTCTTTAAATTCAAAGTAAGGGTGGTTACCTAGGATTATTTATAATCGTTAAAGAATGAATTTAGTGCCTGAATGGCCTTCACAAGTACAATAAATTATTTTATTCTAACAGTGGTGCAAGCGCAGGCTTGTGCACATTTGCATGATAGCATTAATGTATCAGAATGCATGTATGCATATGAGCAAGGATAAAGAACTAATGATAATGCCTTCCCTTGGGTGACAACATCGCGGTGGAAAAAAAGAAATAAATAAAATAACAATGTGAGCAAAATGGGGAAAATTAAAGGGCTTTTCATCAACTGTGCTTGGAGTGCTGTTAGCGTTAGCACAGGTATAATAACAGGGGTGTTGCCAGGAGCAAGCTGGGAGGTGGTGGCAGCCCATTAACTACTGCCAGGAGCAGTAATGACATGTTAGCTTAGAAAAAACACAGGGCTATTGCAGCTTTTTTTTTTTTTTTTCACATGGATGAGTAAAGTGATGACTAAAGTAATATGTGCTGGTCAGGATTGTGTGTGCCTCTGGCTGAATATGCCAAACTAAAGACTAGAATAAAGAGCAGAATAGACTAGAGGGACCAGAGCAGAATAAGGACTAGAATAGAAAAATGAATCCAGAATCCAAACCAAACAGCTGAATATTAATGTGAAACTCACACTAAATTGGGTGGGCCTGTGACCAAAAGGTTGCTGGTTTGAATCCATGGACAAACATTGAATAGGAAATGGGAAGTGGGAAATGGGAAACCCAAGGGATAATGCTCTTAAACAACCAGTGCACTGCTCTTGATCAAGACCTCAGCTGCCTCCATAAAGCTGAATTAAATTATAAATGTACAATGGGGCATGACTCTTAAAGAATGCACACCCTTCCTTGGATAAATTAAGTTAAAAGATAAAACGTATTGCGGCAGGCATCGTAACAATACAGTTGTCATTATCAACAGGGCTATACAGTGAATGCAGCGGCAGGTTTTGTTGCTCTTCTGTGGGCATCCTGCTGAAAGTGACCAGCAGTCCCTCTCATGGCAAAATATAGCTTTTTGTCCCACATAAAGTTTCCCTGCACTGTAGGGGTTTGCTCAAGGCTCACATAAATTACACTGACAAGGCCTAGTCAAGATGTTCGCTCTTTCTCACCCACTACCTCTCTCTTTTGTGATACTGTCTTTTTTTTTTTTTTTTTTCTACCATGGACACACACTGGAATGTCTTGTCTCCCCCAGCTGAACATTCGCATCTGTGACCAACTCAAATACTTTCTTTCTTCACAACCCTGAAACTGAACTCAGACAGTTAGAAACCACAGACACTTTACATCCTACAAATACTGCTGCTGTCTGGCAAAGCCCACTCATGTACTGCAAGTCAGTTGTGCAGGAGTGAGTGGAGCGATGCTTATTTTTCCACTGTTTCCACTAAATTTTAGAAATAACAAGCAAGTGTCTTAAGGGTCGTGAAAGTCATTCAACACATGAATTAAAACGCATCAAACGGAGCATACTTCATGTAGTTTTCTGGCATATCTCCAAAATAGCATTGATATACTGTGTTACCCAGTATGCATATGTTGGGCACATTGATTTTATAATAAAATGCTACAATGATGCACAACTTACACCTTATGAAAGGACTAAATTACCAAAGTTATTAGCTGAGCTTGCACATGCTCACTGTGCATAAACCTCATTACATAGTTTCTTAACTGTGGGTTAATGACTTTAAGCTCTTGCTTCAGTGCACCTTGGCAGCCCTGCAGGCAAATAAGGGCCCTACATAGCAGAAATCAATAACGAATAGATTCGCTGTCCGGCAGAAAACACCACAAGCCATGTGATTTACAGTACAGGTCTCAAACTTTACTTATAGAAACAGAAACCCCTAAGATGTGACAGTGAGCCGTTTAAAAACATGTTTTACAGTGCATAATTTATGACGTGCATGCCTTATACACTGTAGTCTTGTCTTTGTCTGTGTCCAGACAAACTCTTCCTGCTCTAGTTCTAATCAGTCAAGTGAAAGAACCTGAAATCTCAACAGTCACTAATGAAGAAACAGGTTTTGTTGTGACTAGGGTGACATTTATTTGTATTCAACTGAATTATTTCTCTGCCTTATCTGCATAACCCGAAAGGGTAGTGTTAACAAATTTATTCTGATTTCTAGACATTTTCCACTCTTTAATTACATTGGATCGTAATATGTGGCATCAGTTAGTTTTTTATGAAGCTATTATGAAAACAATACACTTTAATTACTGGAACTGATGACAGATTTTGTTATGCTTTTTTTTATATACCATGTTTTGTGTATCCATGGTCACAAGGGGGCACTAAACCCTTCATCTTGCAAGACGACATCATGTCCACCTTAAGTATGTCGCTTAACGTTGATTGATTTTGACACACGTGTGACAGTTCTGCTGTCATACAGTTGCTGTGCAGCAGTGGCTTTGCCTCAGGGCGCTCAGGACAGTTAAACTTGTTGGAGTAGACAGATGTTGCAGCTGTTTTGGCGAGGAATACATGGCCAGAGGTGTGTTTGTGTGCTGTTTGCATGGATTTCTGTGTGTGGTGTGTGCAGCCCTTTATTTTCATGTTCATGTGTTCATGTGCATCCATCTGTGCACTGTGTTTGTGTACAGCACGATATCTTCCTGCAGAGAGAGTGGTTAGAGAGAGATGATGGAGGAAGAGAGAGAGTTCCTCCGAGATGTTAATATAGTATGCAGGGTTGCTCAAGGACAAAATCACTACACGCATGTCACATTGTCTGAGCACTGACCTCACATAAACACTCCTCCACTAGCCTCCAGACTTGCCATGCTTCAAGATTTTTACTGTTAACCTGTGGGTATGTTTCTATAAAATCCCTGTACTGTGAAGTGTAATCTGATATAATGTGTTACACTGATTGCAGCCCCGCAATATTCACAATAACCTCCATGTGCTTACAGTATATTTTTGCGCATTTTGGGTTTAGGGAGATTATTTGCCAAATGCTATGAATCAAGTGTTGTCATTTTTATCAGTGTATCATGATAATAGATGATGTCACCAAATGTATAATTTTCTCATGTCTGCCTCCTTGCCTTCCTACCCCCCTACTCTCTCCTCTTAAATCTCCCTGTCCCCATGCCCCCATCCACCTCTGATCATCCCCCATCCCCCGCAGGTCGAGAGAAGAGAAAGGGTCCCATGATCTCTGCTGGTGATGCTGAGTTCCCGCGGGATTACCACACCCTGGCGGCTGGCGGTGGGCGTGGGGCCCGGCGGTTCCCCGATAACACCAATGGGGGGTTCACGTCGTCCTCCCTGGACCGCCGGCACAACTCTGTCGCCGCCAAGAGCCTGGAGGCCCTGAACAGCATCCACAAGGCCGACATAGAGCGCCAGCGAGACGTCTTCATGGACCTCCAGAAAAACAAGTTCTCCAACAGCGTGTCGGTGTCCCAGGGCTCTCCTGCTGGTGGGCGGCAGGTAACTGCACTGTGCATGACTCGCGCCTAATTAGTTGTGGATCAACAAATCAAACAACAAAGGTTTTGGGCAAAGGATGGTTGTTGTTCCTTGTTGGAATTGCAATGGTATTTTTATGACTCGCATCATGGGGTGGCCCTGTCATGTATTATTAAGATGCTTGCTAATATTCTTGATGTTAAGTTATCTTGAATATCCCACCACTCCCTAGAATCCTTTGGAGGGCCAAGGCATGTTTTGGACACCTTAACAATATGTAACAATATGCATCGCTGTTCATTCCATCCACAGTTATTTTTAACATCCATCTCAGATGATGCAATGACAAGTGGACAGCTTTAAGTACAGGTGTGGAGACACACTGTGACTGAACACTCAAGCCACCCTCCGAGGTGGTCAGGAGCACTCTGGGCATTTGTAGTGTGAATGCTAATGCATCTCGATGCGTCCCTGACAGCATCAGAAGACCGCCTAGTCTCTGTGTGGAAGGAAGGAGCGTTTGACTGGGTGGACTCTTGGCATTAAATACAAATTTGAATAAAGTCTGATTTCGCAGTGAATTGGCAGCATCTTCATGTGCTAATTAAAAGAAATTCAGTCGCTGGGCACAACTGCTTTGTTAATGTACCAGAGCTAGGGAACAGGATGAGTGGAGAGGACTGGGAAGACAGTGGAAGCCTAGACTCATTGAAGTATTAGTGATGGTGAAAGCACTGAAAAGTGAGGAGGAAGAAGGGATGGGAGGGAGTTGGAGTGAGGCACAGAGGAATCATAGCACAGAAATAAAGGACAGAAGTTATTTTGACAAAACTGAGGCCAATCACAAGTCTGATCAGAGATGGAGATGTATTTAAGACCCCTCATAATACCGGGTGATTGGATCACCTTGGATGGGATTTAATAACAAATGTGACTTTAATGTCATTACATTCTTATCTTGGTATGGCAAGCAACAGTCTATAACAATAGCTACATTTTTTTTCTCTGTGCCGGTGACTGCCATGGCATTATATTTTTGTCCGTGCATACGTCTGTACGTACATCTGTCCCATTCTCGTGAACGTGATATCCCACGTGATATTTGGCACAGACGTCAAGGATGAACTGATTAGAATTTGCTGGTCAAAGGCCGAAGTTCAAGGTCACGGTGACCTCACAAAACACATTTTGGCCATAACTCTTGAATTCAAATGCTAATTATGACAAATCTTCGCACAAATGTCTAATAGGATAAAATAATGAAGTGATTACATTTTATGTCCAAAGGTCAACCTCACTGTGACATCATAATGCTCTGCAAAAACATTTTTCTGGCCATTACTGAAGGCCATAACTCAGAAACAGACGGGGAGATTGTGACCATATTTCACATTTAGTTGGATACTGAATTGGTGACACTAATCTTGGGCGCCCACCTTGAAACGAGCCGAAGATGTGTGTAAAGCATCCACGTTTCTGAATTTGTAGCTTCTTTGCAGCAACGTCCATACCTGAAGCATTGTCTGCTGTCATGCCTACAATGTTTTATCAGAATCAGCTTTATTGGCCAAACATTGGAATATGTGCAAGGAATTTGACCTTGTTTTTTTTTTTCTCTTAAGGAACTTGGACACTAATAGACTAGGGCAAGGTGAAAAACAACGAATAACAAGCTAGACAACAACAAAATAGAAACAGAAATACTGAAAAGCTGATGAACTGATTGAAGGCTGGTGTTGGTTGAGCTAAGCCACTGTGTTCACAGAGCAGCAACCCAAATCACATAGTGGTAGGAAGTAGTGTGTTTTTTTGTTCTTGAGATGAACCTGGGCTTCTGCGATAGGGACTTTTCCTAGATAGGTGTTACGTGTTGTGCCAGGTGTGCCACCGGGGCGCCCCTACATAATGAGCTGTGTGTGGAACTACTTTCAGAGATCCTTTATTCACCATCAGGATTTAAATTAGCAATTAATTTGTTTGACCAAACTGATAGTTTGTGGGAACACAATCTGTATATTTGTCCAAGGAATGTGCACAGTGTTTTTGTTCTGGTCTGTTTTGATAACAGAAATTTACATTTTTGAAGGTGAAACACAAAAACCAACAATAGAGGGTCAAGGTCTATTTGTGCTTCGTTGCCCCGGCTAATATTTGTATATCCCAGTTTAATTTAGGTTTTGCATAATTGAGGTATGAACTTATCGGGGCTATTTAAACAGGATGTCTTGTGGGATTCGGTAACAGTTTGGTTACAAAAGTCACATCTCAGAGTTGGTTTCCAAATGTGGACATTTTTGTTTTCACATGGCACATGACAGTTTTTACTTCAGATGTAAAAATTGCATTTCACAAGCATTCAGTGCCCCCTCTACCCCCCAAATTGTCACTTGCCGTTACATATGCCAATATTTGATTCACAGAAGTGCAAAGAGACACCTCACGGGTTAAAAGGTCACATGGGAAATATGGTTTCACAAATGCAGATGAACATGTGTCCCATAAGCATGTGTGTGTGTGTGGTGGGATAAATAAAAACAGCATATTGGTGGGCTTGAAGACACACAGCGCTGAGAACATCCCACTTTGCACTGAGATGTCTCTAGGGCCTTAAGACACACAGTGAAGTCATTTTAATGACCAGCTTGCCGGGTCAGCAGTGGTCAGTTGTTTGAGTGGTAATTATCAGAAAGAGCCAGCAGCAGAATTAAATGAAGAAAGAGATTCAAATGAGACGGTGGAAAAAATAATAGATGTATCATACTGAATGTGAAATGCTGAACTCCTGGCCCTATCAAGTCTTTCACGTCTCTCTTCCTCTGCTCTTCTTATCCTGCATTTTTTCATCCCACCCGTCACCAAATGCTCTTGATACCTGTCACAGATGGTGAAAACAGAGGAGCCTGCTCAAGCTTTTACCCTCCAGCCCTCTACCCAGTCGCCTGCGTGGGAATACCTCTGCCCGTCACGTTGAAGTGTGCTCATCTCTCAAGTCCTCCTCCTTCGCCTCCACCTCCTCTTTTGCTTTCCATGTGCTGTGTGTATTTACCTTTACTGGACCGTCTAGCTTCCTGCAAGAAAAGGTGGACTTAGAGAGAGAGATGGAGAGAGAGATGGAGAGAGAAACAGGTGGAGTCTGCTGTCGTCATGGCAACCCACCGTTTCCCATATAAGGCAACTGAGTGATATCATATGGTTGGCAATGCCTGAGCTTGGAGGAGAGAGCAGCACACGCTGTACTGAGTGAGAGGCAACAGCAGTGGGAGAGAGAGAGAGAGAGAGAGAGAGAGAGCGACAGGGAGAGCCAGAGAGGGAAAGAGGGGTTGAAGCTGCTGCATTTTTGTCAGGGATGAGGGGAGAGAGAGAGTGACACAGACAGTGAGAGAGCGAGAGGAGAAGGAGAAGGAGGAGGAGGGGGAAAGAAAGAGAGAGATGCTAACTGCCTGCTAGGTGCTACCACGGGTACCAGCGAGGGGGGACTCTAGCGGATCCTCGGGGCGCGGGAAAAGACACAGAGCCGCAGTGAAAAAATGGAGAGGGGGGAGGAGGAAGAGGGAGGCGTGTGGAGCAGGAGGACGCGCCAGGCGGCCGACAGGCTCATTAAGTAGCAACGGTAACTCTCTAACCCCGTCCTTGCATCCATTTCTCTCAGCTGAGACATTCCACCGTTTCCAATCCTCTGTGGTGCTGCCATAACTGTGTCGATAGATAATGCTGCTCCTGCTGCATGAGAGAAGGGGATAAAGATAAGGATGGAGAGGGGGAAACAGAGGGAGAACAATGACATAGCTGTACATGACGGAGTGCTGTGAAACTACCTGACTGGGTGTGTGACTGTGTGCGTCTGCATGCTCATGTGGAGGCATATCTGCGTACAGTATAGGTGTCATAGTGTGCGTAGAGACGGGCACAGGTAGACCTGATGAGCACACAACTGATCTCCTCCTCCTTCTCTGTGTAGTGTGAGAGTGAATGAGTGTGCGTGTGTCTGGGGTGGGGTGGGGTGGAGATTAGGGGTCTATTTGTTCACAAGCAGGCAGGTGTTGGCCAGGTGTGGCTGTGATGCCGCAGTATCCGACAGAAGCGAAGGCTGACGCGTGTGTGTATGTTTATATGGGAATGCATGCGTACTCATGTGGGAATGTCTGTAAAAGAGTGGGAGAAACTAACACAGTGATGTGGTTGCAGGCATATAGGAAGTGTTCATCAGTGTGTGCACATGTGTGCTTATGTGCATGCTAGTTTGGGTATGCATGGACTGGAGAGAAAGGAGCGCAGGGAGTGAGGAAAGGGAGGGCGGGTACAAAGATGGCTACTTGGCATGCAGGTCAGGCATGCATGTCGCTCGACTCATCTCTCTCTCTCTGTCTCTCTTTCTCTCTCTCTCTCCCCCTTCCTCTCTTTAAGCCCTGTCGGTCTCTGTGCATATGTGCACCATGGGATTTCAGCTCAAGTGATTGAGAAATATTGCAGGCAGTAATCACTGAGTCACGGTGCATAGGGGGCCTGTTTGTTTTGGATGAGACAGATTTTATGTTCCAAAAAATGTCCGCTTGTTAGTGCATTAAAATATTTGAGGAGTGACTTGGCGGTAGATTTGGGCATGCCGATTTAAGGTGAATAAACCATATGTGTAGATGATTCCAGAGCACACAACTCTGTATGAAAGATAAGATGTTTTGGGGATTGTAACACACTTGGTGCTTGCCTCCTGATTTATTTGGCCCTGCGCTTTTACTGTATATAGATTAAATTGTGACAACTACCTGCGAGAAGGTTGAATATATAACTACTGTTTTATCTGATTACCGTTTACCTATCCAGATTAGCTCCACTGCGATGTAGAACCTCTTCTATAGACCTGACCAAGACGCCAGTATCTCATTAAGCTTCAGATAGAAAAACAATACAAATTGTTGACTGAGCACAGTCCTCAGTCAGTTTAATCAAATGAATTCACAATTTTCATTTATTCTCTTGCATAGTCCTAACCAAGTTCAGTAAGACCAACCATATCCTCGAGTTTCTCTCTGTAAGGTGTTGCATTCAGGGGTAGCAGGGATATCTGTCAGAGCTTGATTCTAGAAACAGTCAACAGAGGCCCTAGGTTTATCTAAAAAAATAATAATAAAATAAAACTAATGAACAAAAAATAACAAATAATAATAATAAAAAGTTACACCAAAAAAGGGAAAAAAAGAATGGCTTGGATGGCGGTGTTGGTGAACATACGCTTTACCCAGCCTGATTGTTTGATGGATCTCTGTTGTGATGGAAAGGGTCAGTAACACAGTGATTGATTGCTTGTGTGGCTTATCCAGAGTACATAACCTGTGGCCACAGTGAGGTGAGGTACAACTGAACAATGATTTTTCTGGATGACTTTACTGAAAATGATGGCGGGCACTGCGGAGAGCGAATGGGGACCCCCCGTGCAAAACATAGAAAAATAAAATCCGGCCAGTCCACTTTATTTATATAGCCCTTCATTCTAAGCACCAGCTAATCAATGATAAATCACAAAGCAAAATGATGCAAGATGATGAAAAAGCCCAAAGGAAATAAAACTTTGCACAAGACAATGCTGAAAACACGTAAATGGCATGCCTTTCCTGCCTCGCCAAGCCTCCACCAGCCTTAGACCCTCAGTGAAGACAGGGGAAATCCTTATGAGATCAAAACAAAGGAAAAGACCTTTGGGTGGGTCAGAGCAATCCCCCAGCAGGATGACTGTGTGTGCAGCAGGTGCCGGGTAAAACAGTAAAATGGACAGAAACATGGGGATGACAGAGAGAAAACAGTGACAGTGAGAAGCAGAAGACGGGACTTCAGCCAAGTAGGCCAGCGTCAGCCTCCCCTAGGGAGAAAGAACGATGTTTGTTAGTTTGTTTGTGTTTACATTGTTTTCTTGTTTGTTTGTTTAATTGTTTGTAGTGCAGTAGAGGCTGACACCAGAGCAGGTACAGTTGCGCTAACTTGGACACCAGACTTGGGCAGAGGCCTGCAAGCCACACAGAGCTCTGAATCTGGGTCAGAGCAGCCCACAGGCCTGTTGCTATTTCATCCTCAATCCCTGCTTCTTTGCCGCTTTCTCCACTTCATATTCAAAATAAAGCGACACATTTAAAAAAAAAAAAAAAAAAAAAAATTGCAATTGAGCATTTTCAAGGAGATAGCAGACCAATGCAAAGCCAAATGTTGACAACAGCCAAGCATGACTGAGTGTTTAATCTACACTATGGCTTAGTTAAGTCTTTTTTTATTAGCAACACCGCCCCAGAACTTAGAGTACATGGTGGAATTTACACAGAGAAAACGTGCACACACACACACACACACACACACACACACACACACACACACGTTATAGTCAGATTTACAGTTGTAGAGGTCAATATTTGCATTAATGCAGCAGCACCTCGCAGACTCAGAATCTGCACAATTTCAGTCGTTGCAAAGCATTTGTTGCATCATTTATTTGAAGACTTGTGCTTGGACTGGAGACCAGAGGGCTAAACGGTGAAGGGTAGCTCGTGAAATTTCAAGTAACTCAAACCAATATGAATACATTCCTGAGAGGTGACCGAAATGCCTCAGTGGAAACAACCCAGAAAAAGTATATCCTTCCAACATGTTGAGGTCTATACGTCTTTCGGAAAACTTTTCTGTAGCTTCAGATTTAGAAGATGGTTGTTTGAATATTTGTGTAAACTTTATGCAAAGTGTTTTTTTTTTTTTGTTGTTTTGTTTGTTTTTTTTTACTGCAAGAATACCCCCATACTAACTGTACTACCCAAACCATCTTGAGAAACTATGGTTCTTGCATAGGAAAGCCTGCTTTAGTAGAACAAAATGCTGAGATTCTGGGCATTCTGTTTAGGATCTTTTGGTTCAGCAGTTTCCAGGTTTTAACACAGACTGCAGGAGTTTGCACTTCCATAATTTCTCCCCCACAATTTGGTAGGAAATTGGTTGGAAGACTACGGGTCTATCTCATGGCTTGCTCGTCCATTTAAAAATCATGCACAATACATCCCTCACTGCTGAATGGATTTTGGCAAAAGTCGAGGGAATAATGCATCGCACCACTGTGCTGCAACACTGTCAGAATTACAGATTTAACCATGAGTGATGCCTCATTGTTTGTTGTCATTCATATGCACAAAACTTGGAGCAGGTCAGCACAGCTAACTGATTGGCTGTGACAGTGACTGCACCATGATGCTACAGCACTGAATAAATACAGACTGTTAGTTTTTGTTATGCAAGTTTTACAAGTCGGGCTGGTTATGATTATGATTATGGTTAACAGCCACATGACAGCTGGGATTTGTGTTTTCATTGCAGAGCTGTTATTGTGCTGGTGGAAGGATGGCTACACTTTGCTTGGCACCTCTTAAAATTGGTCATGAAATCATGAAATGTCCATAACGTCGCACTTTATAGAGACGATTGGGCAAGCAGTAATTGTGAGTCGCTCAGGGACGTGACAGGTGTTGATGGCCCTGAACCTGTAGCTACAGCATGAGTATGATCAGGTGTATCGCATGTGTTATTTGTCATGACCGCAAATCATATCAGCACTCTCTTTTTGTGTAGAACAAAATGCTCTTTTATGGTCCAGGCAAGGTCACTCTCCTCTTTGAGGATAGCAGGAGCCTTTCCATTCTGTGTTTTTGTACCTCTCTCTTCTCATTGATGTGAGGATATAAAAAGACCCGGTATCCAGGGACATCGAGACCTTGCATTTGGCTGCTCATTTGAGCTGATTGGTCGCATTAGACAATCATTAGTCCAAATGATGAGTGGATTTTATTTTTCAGCAGATATTGCACCCTAATGGAGTTTACACAATATAGTAATTTAGTAAAAAAAAAAAAAAAAATTACAAGTTGACTGATTCTTGAGTGGGCTACACACCAGTCACGACCAACAATGAACCAGAAAGTGCATTGTACAGCATCAAGTTAACACATTGTTAGTAATTAGTCACCAATTTAGCATTATGTAATGAATAACCACACATGTAACCTCAGTAGCTGCACCCTAAAGAAGCTTAAACTTTGGCCTATTTGTTGGATACTACCCAGATAGAGTGAAAATGCCAAGCTCCTTAATCCTGTGGCTGTATACTTCTTTAATCCTGCTCCTGGGTACAAGCCAGCCAATTGTGTGTCTAGAGAGTTGAATTTGGGAGCTGCCTGGGATTGCATCATTAGTGTGTGTGAAGTCACTGTAAACATTTGATTAATTGCTGAGAAGCAATTACAAGCAATTAAAAGTCTATTATGATGGCACTGAAGGACAGCGGAAGTTAATCTGGCTATCATCACAATAATTAGCCCATCATTTTCTCATTGAGCATAATGTACAGAAAAGTTGCCCATTTTTTCATTTGCCTGTTGCCCTATTCTTTATTATTAATAATGGTAATAATTTTGAATGAAGTGGTGTGGACATTTTGGGACAAACCAAACTTCCTGCTGATCCCATGAACTGATGTGCAGTTAAACTTGTCAAGCTTTATTTATAGCACTTTATTTTATTCACTTAAACATCTTCACCTGAGGACTGAGCACTGACTGACAAAGCATTTACCCTCAGTCTCCTTTGCCTCCTTCACTTCTGCTTCTCTCCATCAGTTTTGCTCTGTGATCAGTTATGGGGACAAAGTTGTCCAATTTAGCGCAGGGGAAAATGTCTAATACTCCCTAACAATCCCTTTTTTTCTCTTGTTTTCCTCCCCTCCTCTCTCTCTCTCTCTCTCTCCCTTGCTGCTTCTTTTTTCCTCCCCCAGCAACAACCAAACTACTGGAGCTTCAAGGTCAGTGCCAATATTGGTTTTTGTGTTTTAGCGTAAATCTGTGTGTCTGTGTGGATTTGTCTCTAATAGGATAACTTTCCATTGTGTGTGTGCATGTCTGCTCGCCTTCTTGTCGTTTAGTGTTGGTCACATGTCGGCACGTGCATTTTGGCCTAACTCCTCACCGAGGTTCGGTGGCTCTTGTGCTTGTGAGCTTTGAACTCCACATTTCTTCCTGAGCAAACAGGCAAAATTGTAGAGAGTAACCTTCTCGGACACCTCACACAGAGTGTAAAGTTGCACCTAATCTGCAGCTATGGCAAGTTTCACCGCTTGTGGCCTCAGGGGAGTAACACCTGGCTAATTATTTGATTAGCTGAAGAAGAGCTTTTGAGCCGTCCCGAGGGTAATAAATGAGACAACTGTGACAAAGGGGAAAGTGCTGGAATTTTATGGAATCCACTAGAATTTGCAATTATTCACAATCACACCTCTTGATCAAGTCATGTTTTATATGGTTACTTTTATGGCATCTCTGCTTTATCGCACACAATATGCTGCACAGAGTGACAGAATTTATGAGTGAAAGAAGCTGATATGCAGCAAAAAATCATATGCCAAATTTAAAACCATGATTTTATAAGCACATGGCATTAAGTATTTTGTAAGTATTTTATTTTATTACTAAGTATTTTTTTTAAAACCTATTGTCTCATTTTATTCCAAGGCAGCGCTGTGTCCAACACAAATTTTCTCAAGTGGACAATACACACAATTGTACACTATATATTGACACTATCGTATCATATCGTGCTGTGTCATGTCATATTGTATTGTATCGTATCGCCTTGTCTGTATTGTATCATATTGTATTGTACAATGGCCCAAAAACCTTTTTAATTCAGTAATTCATTACACTTATTAGTCCATTGTACAGAGACTATGTTATAATATCTATAAAAACATTGACTTGATCAAAAGAACACCTCAAATTTTAAAAATGTCATCTGCTATTTTTCCTAGACTTGCTAGACCGTGATCGCAAGTGTTCTCACGTGGCTCTTAAGTCAATGTGAAAATGGGGGCTTTCGGTAGTCCTCATTTGAAGCAGCGTGTACCACTAGCTGCAAGCTATTTTTTAATTTGCAGCCAACTCTGCCCGTTGGTTTTGAACAGGAATGCTGACAGTGCTAACAAGCTCTAACAAGTTTAGAGAGTGTTTTCCCATTCCATGGAAATTGTGTTGCAAAAAAAAAAAAAAAAATTGCCGACAGGGGAAAAGTTCACACCAGGCGTTTTTGGAGTGATTTGATTGAGCTCTGGAGTGTTAACGCCTTTAATTTGGTGAGAACAGTGCCATTTGAACTCGAGTGCAGACCAGATAACTGCACCAAGACTACGAGACAACACAGGTCTCAGGCCTTGTCTAAACTAACTGGATTGTGGTTTGTCAAGGAGTGAGAACCGTATCGATCACATGAAACAAGCTCAGCATAAGGAGATGGTTGTTGACATACAGAACAATATCCAGCAGTTACACGGTCAAACATAACAAAATAAACCCAGTGAATACTGCAGTCTGGACTCATTTGATTCATTTTTAGCTATTTCTTCATGAGTTCTTATCTGGTGTGAACATCAGAGATGGTAAATTATGGAAAAGAGCTCAGACAAGACATCATTCTGAGCTCATGCTACAGGAACTGGAATCCGATTTGTTTTTGCTTTCCTCCACCCCCTGGCTGCTGAAATCTCCAATCTTGCAGACTGACAGGTTACCAAGACTCTGTCCAATAAAAAAAGCTATTTATAAGTCTATGTGATGTTTGTTTACAAGGCTTGGGTTGCTTGTAATTGGTGCAGCATGAACCCAAACGAATAAAGTCCAAAATTTCAACAAAGTAATCTTTTCAACCATGGTTCCTCTGACCAGCAAACACAAGTGTGTTTACATCGCAGCCTAAGAATTCAAATGTAAAGACTTGCCTTTCAGCATGACAAGGGCACAAAAGACTGTAAAGTGCAGCAGAAAAGCTATAATGTATCATTAGCTTCACCTCACACACGGATACATTGTGTTCATTGAACAGCCCCTTTTGACCCTTCCTTTGATGTAGCCCACAGGAGAAGGCACTGTTAAACATATGCTCACCTAAGCACTTATAGTAGGCCTACAGCATCTTAACCATAAAATTACTTGATATTCTGAAATGCACCTCTCATTCCCGTTGCTGATACAGCGAATACAGAGAATACAGAGAGCGCTGTAGGATTCATTGAAATGCCAATAACACCTCACTGCAAAAGGGAATGTGCTATGTATTTTACATAATATTAAAATGTTAGCAAAAATGTCAGTAATGCCAGTAAGAGATGAAGTAGGAAATGGTATGGAGCATGATGATAGTACTGATAGTAGCAGCCCTAACAGTATGTTACACAGTTAAAAGATGCATTATGATGTAACCATACATTACCATACAAAACATCCTCCATTACTGTATCACATGCAAATATTTTCTAATTATAGTCCACAGTGTACTTTTTCCTGTCATGCATTGTGTTCCTATTTGTTTTGTACAGTAGCAGTGGCTCGATCATATGCCAGTACATTTTCCTCATCTGTTTAGCTGGTGACACACACACACACACTGGCTTTGAGCTTGAATCCCCTGTTTGTTGCTGGCCTGCAGCTTATACAGGATTGGTTATCGCTCCCCTTCCTCTCAGGGAGTCAGGGAGTCTCGCCTCCTCTTCTGATGCAATAGAAACCCCTGCAGCAGTGCACTGCTTTGCTTCTGTGTGTGTGTATGTGTGGTGTGTGTGTGTGTGTCTGTGTCTTTAACAGTCCCCTCACTGGTCCCCTTTGATGTTTCATTGGTTCGCCAGCTCTCTAAATGCGCACACAAACATGAGCGATGCACACACTGCCAACACATTGTAGATTAGCATACAAATATCTTAGATGCATGCATACGCACATGCTCATGCACACACAGACATTGCAGTGGGCATGGAAACTGTAAATGTGGATGAAATAGCCATACAGTATGTGTTTGTGTGTATGCACAAATGCACATACACAGACACCCCCTCCCACACACACACACACATGCACTCATTTCAAGTCTCCCTCTCACATGTTTCCTCACATCCTCAAACAAAACGGAGGGGATTGTCTGCTTGTTTAAACTGAACTCCATAGGGAAGACCACGGATTCACACGCTAGCCTGCCACTGCTGCTGCCAATGACAGTGTCAGTAACAATGGAGCAGAGCACTGCATAATTCTCTCCTTCTCGTTGCTCCCAGCCTGACTAATACAAATATTAATGCCCCATTTTGTGTCTCTTGTGTTTCTGTCTGGAGCGGCAAAAGTAATCAAATCTTATTGTCTCCTCTCTCCGCCTCAATGTTGAATTTGTAAGAGTGCACTATACTAAAAGACGACGGGCTTAGAGACAGGACCCTATTGAAGTTGTCTCCAGTATTCCAATGTAGTCATCCATCAGCCATTTTCATTTCCAATAATAGTGAAAGCCTATGACTTGTGGGAATTTCTTTTGCTTGTTTTGTTGCATTAATCATGGCCACAAACCAAAGGGAAGAGTTAAAGGAGAATATCACTGAGGTGCAGCTTTGAAATATCAAACATGTTATTTATTTGTCCTTGGAGGGTTTGTTCTACACTAGGAAATGTTTCATACCACCACTGCATACTATAGCATAACATAATATACCATAACATACCATACCATGTCATTCCTTGCCATGTCATGTCATGCCATGCCATGTGTGTATAACTGTGTGATACCAAAGCCAGAGGCAAGGGCTTATCCTGCCACTCCAGTAGCTGAATAATTCTCCCATTGCCTGCACTTTTTAAAAAGGTGCACGCAATTTAATGGAATTTTGGCATTAATCTTAATTGATAATTAATTGATGTGAGTGCATTTTGGCAGCTAAATGGGTTATTAAGATGCAACAAAACAGATTTATGTAAAAAAAAATAAATAAATAAATGAAAAACTCCCTTTTAAAAAAAATCTTAAAAGTACTCCACAGACCACAGAGTGAAGGCTGTCTACACATCAAGTCTGTGGATCTAACTCAAATGCAAATTATTATTGGCATCATGCTGTTCCTTAGTCATTTATACCCAAGAGGATTGGCAACTGCTTCAGGGTCGATGAATCATATATAGCTTCTGAGTGGGCTTCATTATTTACTTATTGAAACTCCACTTACAGGCCATACACATGACAGTGACAGTGCTTTTCCATTGTCTTCTGTGCTGAACTGGGAAAATGTTAAAATAATGTATACCTACAATTGCCATCCTCGTTTCAGTCATATTAAACAGGGCAGTGTGGGGCAAGACTGGCTGGCTGGCATGGTAAGGCCAATGATAAAGTCATCTGCAAATATCAACACCAAAACGGTTTTCAGATAGGATTTGCTCGCTCGCTTCAGGGAGCCCTGGCAGCTTTGCAAGGAGCTCATCTGTGTTTCCCATGTCTCGTATACACCCTTTGACCAGGGCCTTTTCTATACAGAGGGACATCCCTGGACTACGCTGCCGTATTTGCCCCAGTTAGCTCGCTCAACTCTAAACCATTCAGACAACTGCCTTTGTTGCCCTTGTGCTGTTTGGCTGTTGATATGGTGTTCGGTGGAAAATCACTATTCCCCAATCTGAGTCAGAGAATAGCGGGAGTGTTTTGCACTGCTAAAAGGCTTAGGAGGCCTACTGCTGCAGTGTTGCCCCCTTGCCGACTGGCGTTATGCTGGAGCACATGGCCAGAATAACTCATTGACACTCCAGTGCCATCTGCCAAGACAGCAAGGTTTGCTTAGCAGGCTGTGCAACAAGGGGAAACTTTCTTTAAGGGGGGAAAACAATGCCGGTATAAAAACGTGGTTCTGCATTTTCAGTGAATGATATATCTTTCTTTGAAGTATGGTCCGCAGGGCTTTTCATTGTCTAGTTAATGTTTTTTTTAATGCAGTTATTGTATATGTCATTATACAACATGTCACATAGATCATACATATAGTCCGGAGACATCAAGGTCAAACAATGACTCCCTGACAAAGAGTAAAGAGCGTGTTGCTTAACATGCTGCCAGCGTAACTGGCGGTAGGTCGCCAGTGAAGCTCATGTTTTGTTCCACAGATTCTTGGAAGGGGAAATGAACAAGAGGCACGCTCCTCTCACCCAAAACATAAGTGCCCTTGAGCAAGGCAATTAACCCCCACCTGCTCATGTGAGAAAGGGCACAAGACTGCAGCTATATTGGGCAGCCGGCAAGTGAGAATGTCATATGGATGTATGTTCTTCACCTGCCCCTGATCCCCCAGGCTATTGTTGTAAAAATGTGTTGTTAGTGACCTGGTTCAGTAATGTTTGCGTTATAAAGCACAATTGATGCTATTTGGTATTTAAGTTCACCTGTTCACACATTTTTTTCTAATGACTCTGAATATTGTCAAATATTAGTACAGTTTTGCGTAGAACACACTGTCAAGAGATTCAGTTCTTCTCTCAATTACTGATCTCAGTGGAACGGCATGCCACAACTGGAGTGGTAATGTAACGGCCATGAAATCTCAGAGGTGGAGGAGCGGGAAGTGAGTGCGTGTGTGTGTGTGTGTGTGTGTGTGTGTGTGTGTGTGTGTGTGTGTGTGTGTGTGTTGGGGGTTGGGGGCTGTACACAGCTGTGTACACCTGCCTTATCAATCAAGACCCTATTTACTGGCTGGTGGAAAATGTAAGTAGAAAATCTGGGCAGCCAGTGAGGGCCTGAAGAGTTCAGACGTTAGTCACTCAGCAATGGGCGAGTGTGGAGTTAGGTTTTGGGTTTGTTAAAGACAAAAACAAGGACTGTGGATGTCGGACCTCAAGCCTCTCCAGGTTCCCCGTATCAAAATGCCAAGGAGAAAAGCTAATCAAGTGTGACTGATGACGATCTTTTGATAGTTTAAAACAAGATGCAAGAAGTAGAGGTAAGCGGCTGTGTGACTGAAACTTATCGTTTAATGTATAAACTGTAGCCTGCTGGACAACACAGACGTCTGTTGGACACAGGGGAGGCATAATTCACAGCTGCTCTGTGATGGAAGCAGAGAGATGTGACTCATAAACTCTTGGATATTTTTGCTTGCTGACTTTGGGCTCAAACACAACTATTTTGAAATGAATGCACACTATTTTTCATCATTTGCTCTTTTAAAAAAGAAAGGCTTACTGAAGGAGAGTTTCTGTAGATAGCAATACCCAGCAAAGACATGCATACCAGACGCAATACCTATTTGGATTTTTTGTTAATATCATGACTTACCGGCTGATGATGGTGTGGTTATGTTCTAATTTTATGTTCCAGACTCAGCAGCTCACCACATTATAGTTACATGCTCTGGCAGCTACGTAACATTACCAGTCGGTTATGAAATTACCATCCGGTGACGTGGGCCAGTTGCTCAGGTTAACTACAAATTATGAATAAACCCGATGAGATGTCAGCTGCTGCACAATATTTAGTGTGGTGGCAACAAAGCTTACCTGGTCTCTTCTTGACGTCCCCGCAATCAAGATAGCTTCAATCTCCCAATTAGAACATGACAGGGAGGTTGTTGTTATTATTGTGATTATGATCAGTGTTGTTGCCTCTCTGCCAGGCAGCGTTAGATTCTTGGTGTTAATAACACTGACTGTCTTCTTGGTTATAAGAGGCTGATATGCGGCCAGCTGTTAGGTAATTCTTACCCAAATAAGATAGACGTCAGCGTGCATAATACCACCTTTAGTTCATGTGTCTTTTGATATAATCATAATCATGTTGGCTATCTGTTGCAATCTCTTAGCCAAGAAAATCCACCGTGATTGTGCAGCAGTGTGAATTCGCACTGATTGAGGGACCTTTTTACATGCAAATGTAAGGGAAAATTCATTTTTTATAACCCGTCCAATGTTACCACTGTAAGTGCAAATTGGAAATTAAGAAAAATTTGAGACATTGCCATGTTGAAGTGGCAATACTGCAATTTATGGCTTTAAAATTAAATTAAATCTGAGTGACTGAACTATATCAATTTCAATGTCACTATCTTTTGATGAACTCCTCCCCTGTCTCCTCCCCTTTCCACACCATGTATACTACAAACTGAGAGAATTACGAAGTTACATGACAGTGCTGGATTCTGGATATCACTTTTTCAGGCTGCCACAGAATTAGGTTGATTTTCACAACCTTGTGGTGAATTTTTTCACCTGGAATGCTGCTGGCCTAAGAAAATGGCATCATAAGTATATTTTTGTTTTTGTTTTTTGTTATACGTTTTGCATGAATCTTACACCTTCATGAAAACCGTATAATCCCTCATGCAAGAAACGGAAGTTTTACTTTGCTACTTTGCATGCATGCTGGCTCCAAATTTCCTCAGATCTCAGAGGACGTTGATTTTGAATGTATCCCTTGTAGCTATTGCTTCAACTTGTGTGACCTTTGTACTGTCCATCACGGTGCCAGTGTGCTCTGTGGGAAGCCATGCTCCTGTGTGCACCCTGGAGATATTGGGGTCAAACACTGCTTTGATACACTGCACTGCGATCACTTTGCATTTGTAAACAGGCCTTTAGGGTGCATATGAACTCCTAGACGCATATTTCGTCTCTCAATGACGGTGCAGTACTCTAAACAACAACAACAACAATAATAATAATAATAATAATAATAATAATAATTAAGCAATTTTGCACCATTGTGGTTTTCTGCTGAGGTGAAATGCTCTCAGAGACCCTTGAGCACCAATCAAAGATACATCTGAGTTCAAATTATGTTTTGGTGCTCTTGATTTAATATGCCAAAAGCCAGCTATTTTGTAGAGATTTGTAATTACTGATAATTGATACGCAGTAAAACTATTATGGTTTCTCTTGTCAGAAGTCAGAGCAACGCGGGATGTTCCATCAAGTTTTCATAGCAGCAGCGGTGGTGGAGTTGCTTAGGATTGGATTCTCACATTGTTAACATCATGCTTTGATAAATTAATCATCTCCTCTTGTCTGCGGGCTGATGGACTTTCCTTGACCCAAACATTACACTGTGAACTGTATTAGACTCTGTGACATTTTAATGGAGAGTGCTGCCCCAACCCCAAACTCCCCATCTCTGACTATCTGACTATTCAAAGAGTCCTTTCAGATGCTTACTTGGCCTTTGATGCTATACATTTAAGCACATCAGACATAAATTTGCATCAATCAAATGAAGGAGATGAATGGAGTTCAAAAGTACAATGTTTTTGCTCTTAATCTCTCTGAAATTACAGAATCCTCTGCAAAATGTGTTTGGCAAAGATGATTCTGCAGAAGCTGAAAAGTATTAATTGGAATAACACCATAACTAAGAAGTTGATTTTAACTGTGAACCTTTATTTCCTTTTTTTTTTTTTTTTTTTTCGTTTTAGGATCCTTCATCACACAAATGACAACAAACCTTATGATCATTTTTATTAGATTGTCTAAGACTGTGGAATACACAACTGGTTTTATTTACTCGTTTAATTTGAATTATTCACATCTGACAGTATGTTCCATGAATGTGTGAAATTCAGCATCTACTTGTGTTGATTACTATCAGCCATTTCCCTGTCATGCTTTATCATTGCAAAGTCACTTACAATGGGATAACTGCTCTGACAGTCATATGAATGATCCTAAGGGAGGCTGAGGGGGATCAGGTCCATTTAGAGAGGCTGTCGGGAGGTTTATTGGGCGTTACTGCGGTGAAAATGTCATGCAGGCAAACGCAGACAGCGGGAAATAAAACACCAGAATTCAGGGCGCAGCCAGGCTTGCCCTCTCTCTCCTCACGAGCACCTGAAGAGAAGGCCCTCTGCAGCTAATCTCTAAAGAGAAAGCGAAAACTAATTAGTGAGGATAGTCAACCAGTGTAGCGCTCCCCTATTCTTTACATCCCTCTGTGAAATACCCACCCATTCTCTGCTCAACTTTGTGTGTCACTGTCTTTTATTCTCTCACTCTCTTACCCCTCCGTTTCACTTTTCCTGCGCGTATGTTCTGTCATGCTCCATGCGCCTCTCTTTCCCAAACCTCCCCTTTCGTCTTTTTTTTCCCCACAGTCAATTAAACACAAACAATTTCCGGTTGCTGCAATCTTCTCCTCACGAGCTCGATGCTTATGAGGTAGAAGGCAGAAGGTTTGCTGCTGCTTCTGGCTGACAAGCGCACACCGAGACCATAAATCTCCAAACAAATGAGAAGCAGCACACACAATCTGTCAGGTTGCTCTCAGTGCTGACAAATGTGTATACTGTACGTGGGTGTCTCCAGCATTTTTTTTTTTTTTCAGTGAAGTCTGTTGATGCAGAGGCCCAAGTAACCTTATAAAGTGTCGCATACATTTGATGCTTGATGTGTCCATGCCATGGGCACATGTTCCCAGATTTAGTGCACGTTTTCACTTGAGAGCATGCATGTTGGCGTTTGTCAGTACTTGCATGTTGCTGTACAAATGCGTGGCTGAGTGCGCCGCCTGCATGGAGTCAGCTTGTTCACACTGCAGCCTCAAGAAATCAAACAGAACCCATAGAGTTGGTGAGGCTGGGGAGAGACCATGGATGCATAAGGCAGTCTGAGCTGGCTTCACACAGCGCTGTGGGAGCTCATTACTGTAGTCTTTGGGCTGGAAAATGTCTGTCAGTAAGGATTCATTAAAAAGCAACCTGCTCTAGCAGCTCCTGATAGCGCTGTAATGAGAGGTCCTTCACAGTTTGGGCCCCCCAGTGGCTCAAATTGGAAAGGTGAAATATCATTGGTTATCTGCATCGCCAAAGGAGATTGTCAAGTGAAAGTTTGGCTTTATTATTGTGTTCATTAGCATTGAGGTGCATTGCTGATGTTTGCTCCATTCTTTATCGAACTGGTTAGGCTAGCTAGCATTATTCCTCTTGGGGACACCGCCTTTCCCACTGCCGTACAGAATAATAACGTTTGTGTATTATTTTTCTCCAGCAACACTCCACTGTGCAGCTGCTGCCGCTTGCCAAAATATGCTTTCTTTCCCCCCTTTTTATACTCTGTTCTTCTCTTTTGAAAATTTAATTGAACAGACCTGTGGCTGGCCACAGCTTTCGTGGTTTTTGTCCGTCATGATTTATGCAGGTGGACTATTCTGATGGCAATTGTTGGGCTATTTTGATTGTGGTGTTTATTCTGGCTTGCGTTGGTGTACGGCTGTCTAATTTTGTCTTTGGCATTCAGCTTCCTTTATGTAGTGATTCTGTTGTTAGAGCAAGATATCAGGGCTGTTTTGTTTGAGGTGTACTGTTTGTTTTGTCTGCGGCTGTGTACTAAAAGCTTTCTTTTTCAGTTGCTGCTTTGTTTCTCTGCATTGATTTCCCCAGGCCATTGTCTGTTATTATTTGTGTGTTTTACTTTTTTTTGATGTCAAGTGATTGATTACAGCATTGTCATCAGAAATAATTGTCTTCTTTCCATCATCTGTCCTCATTCTTTCTCTGCCTATGTAATGTACCAGTTTTTGTCCCTCTCAACTTAATGTGTCTGTCTCACAGGCCCGAACACCGCGTGTGACCCGACCCAACCCAGCACAGCCGGCTCTTGCCGACCAGGCCAGCAGGGTTTCCTTTGCATCAGCTGAAAATCTGGAGACCATGTCGGAGGCGGATGTCCCCATCGGCTTTAACCGGATGAACCGGCTCCGCCAGAGCCTGCCCCTGGCCCGCTCGTCCAGCCAGGCCAAGTTGCGGGCACCAGGTCAGGCCATTGTCTTTCAGCTCATGTATCACATGCTACACTATGACTCTTGGCCTTCATTTAAAGACACCTCAAGGGTCCATCTGTTGCAGCAGTTACAGTGGAAATGAGTCTGCTGAAAATCCTCTGAACTCCCACATGGGTTATTGTAGTTTTGAGCAGGCAGTCAGTCACTGAAATAGTGCAGTGCGGAGGTTGGCGGGTGAATGGTTGTATGTCACATTCAACTCCAGTGAATGTGATTCAGATCCTCAGAGCAAGAAGATTCAGGAGTGCATCTATTTTTTCCCAGGTCCAATGTTCCCAGGGCCTTACATTCCCTCAGTGCATTTTTTTCATACACCATTTTCAAACATCACTTCAGATATATGTAATTTACTGATCATCTGCTGTCAGAATATGTGTGTTTGTTAATATACCTGGGACATGGACTTCATTGTTTTTATGCAGAGGGAACAGAAACGTGTATGTTATGTATGCAGCTAATGCCGTTCATTCCGACACTAATGGCAACTTTGTTAATAGTAAGTGTGTAAATAGCAAAGTATGCTTGAAGCAGTTTAACCATTTACACCATTTCAGATATAATTTGCTAATGTACTGTCGGATTATGCATTTTGATAATATAAGAATTCTTTTTTATGTTGAGGGAATATAGGGAGAGAACATGGAGATGTTGTTGTTTTTGAAAAAAATTACACTGAAGGAATATATGCCCTTAAAACACAGAATGGGGCCTGAAGATCCCTGTTGTGAGTGATATTTTTTAGAGAAAGCATTACTCTAACCTTAAGCAAAGTGTCAAACCTCAACCAAACTGTAACCTGAAGCATAACTGATACTTTCACATGCGACAACAATCCATGTTATTATAATATCATACAGTTGGTTTAGTCAGGCCGTTCTATCACAGGGGAAATTTTGGTCCAAACTTCACTAAATGGTAAGAAGTGAATATGAGGAAACCTGCAGGCATCAGGCTTTTGCACAGCTTCTCTGTCACCAGTCCGGTGCACTAATGATGGTCATCACTCATTTGCATATGCACCGTGATGCAGAATGATCAGCTTCTGGGTGCACATTTTTTTTTCTTTCCCGCATTTATACAAGTGATATGCACGCAAGGAATAAAGCTCTCACATAGCTCAAAATTAATTAGAATACTCCATAATTTTATTGTCACACCGAGCAAATTTTTATTATTTGTTGATGGTTGTTTTGTTTCCATGACTCCAGTGTGTGAGTTATTGATACGTCTCGCTGATATGATGCTGATGATAATGATGTGCACTCTCATGGCATGACTTTAAATTTGTTCTGTTTTAATTAAGGAGCAGTGGAGAGGGATGCAGCAGTTGCTCTCAGCTACTTTACAAACACATCGGTTTCAGGAAATTGACCAGAGTTACCCAAACAGAAACTTCATTTGACCAGCATGATACCTTTTCTTTAAGTTTGTATACATACCCATTAGTCAAAACCTGTACCAATCCACTCAGCTCACATTACTAATATATTAAGTTGAAAATTGATTTTGGTAAATTCATTGAATGGATAAGTCGTATCCACTGTGCTTAGAGATATGCAGGCTCTGTATGCTCGTTCGCTACATGTATAGCTCTTGAGTTATGCTGAGCAGCACTTTCATTATCAGTCCCTACTGAATTTATATTTATGAGAATGGAGAGGAATGATAAATGTTTGGCTTATTAAGCTTCTCTAGCAGTTGTATAGATTCCTGTTTTGAAAGTGTATGAATGCTGAATGCATATAGCAATATAAGATCCTCTCAGTCCTCCGTGCATTATGTGTACAGACATACACATTATGTATATGTATGTAAATGTATGTGTGTGTGTGTGCGCATGTGGAAAGTGGAATGACTGCCTCTGCTATTCTCTGCCCCTCCCTCTCTTTCTCCGGCATTCCCTCCTAATCTCCCAACTTTGTGCAAATGTGCATCTGAACAACGGTTCAACCACTTTGATTCCTCTCCCGTGCGCTCTTCTTTTTAATCAGTTTTTCTTCCCTTCCCCCCATCTCCTCCCTTTCCTGCTGTGACTTGCCATCTTTTCTCAAACCTATTTCCAAATTCCATTTTCATGTCCTCCCTCATTCCTCCCCTTCGGCCATTACTGACCACCTCCTTCCCTCCTCCCCATCCATAAATCCAGGCATCTTGTTCCTCCAGCTCGGGGAGGAGACACGGAGGGTGCACCTGACCCATGAGCTGACCAGCCTGGAGACTCTGAGGGCCCTCATCGTGCACATGTTCCCCCAGAGACTCACCATGGCCATGCTCAGGTAAACACTGGCATTCACACCTGAGAGCTCATACTGACTGAACTTAAAGCATATACTGCTCTCTCTTTCTCTCACAGATGTTCAACTGCAGTTATAAAACAAAGAGAAGGAGATGTAATTGCCAAAATTTTGATGCACAGCATTTACAATAGAAATTTCTATTAAATTGGCTACATGTTCACTTAACCATCTTATGTATTTATTCATTTGTTTAACCTTACTAGAGCTGTAACTACACTTTTAATGTCAGTATATTTCAAAGTTCTGTCATTCAATTACACCACAACACACTGGATGTACAATATTTTGACTGATTACGGGACTAAATTCAACAATTCATTTAGTCCTGTAATCAGTGTTTAAATCTTCTGCTTGTGGGATGAAAAAAATCCCACTTGTTTCCAATGCTAATCAACTTGTTTCCCGAATTTTCTTGAATCAAGTGTCATTTTCATGACACTACTGCCATATTCTGCCTTGTTTCAAAAAATGCATGCGGGGCGGCCCGGTAGCTCACCAGATAAGAGGGCGTACCACTTGTTAAGTCTGAGTCCTGATCGCAGCGTCCTGGGTTCAGATCCAACTTGAACCCATTTGCTGCCCATTCCCCCTCTCTCTCCCCTGTCTTTACTGTCTCTCTCTACTATGACTGTCAAATAAAGCAGAAATGCCAAAAAAAAAACAAAATAAATAAATAAAAAACAAATTTTAAAAAATCATGGAACAAGTGAAACTACATTGGAAAAAAAAACAAGTGTGATTATCTCATTTCACACATTTTTCACTTGTTTAAGAGAAGTGAGATTTTAACACTAAACATAAAACAAAAGTACTTGTTAAAGTGGTGACTTTTGTAGGATTGTTGTCACATTAAAAAAAAAAAAAGAACTGATTGGAGTTGAATTTTTCAAACAGCAATAAAAAAGATTATAGAGTTGTGGGTGATCTCTGGGGAGTCAGGAGAGCAGAATAGATGAACACCGGAGGAAAATCTTCATACCTCAGCTGTAGTTTCATTAAGGGCAGACGTTGCAATACAGGTCACGGTTTCAGCGCTCAAAAAAAGGTCTTATAACACAAGATTAGCGGCACGTCTCAGACAAGCGTGTTCTCCAATACAAAAGTAATCTCTGATTCTGCCAGGTGGAAGTGACGTCACTACATAGACACCCAGGCAGTGATCATTACAGCCTGCAGAGGGAGAAAAAGCGATGCCAAGTCCTGCCAAATTAAATAAATACAGCCAAAGGAGGTGCAACAGCCAACTGCAAGTCCCATTATTGTAATCAGATCTCAAAATGTTCCAATTGTTCATTTTGAAATGAAAAGTTAAACCAGCTGAGATGTCAGAGTATGCAGGATTTCTCCAGAAATCTGAAGACAGGATAAAATGTTACAAATTTCAAGCAATTCAGTAAAAAAGAAGATATTTTTAGTGGTTCATTCACTGAACTGTCTTTTATAATATCAAAGGAACACGCTATTTGCTCTGACTCTATAACACTATACAATTCATAAATGTGTCATCCAGCTTGCTATTGTCAGCAGAGCACTGATAAGTCCATTCAATGAATATTTCATTTCTTTGGAGCTCAATAACACACTGCCCAGTTGATTCTCTCATTATGGGTGCCTCATGCTGTTAAAGATATTCCAATATACCTGCAAATGAATATGTATCGCTGGCTATTAGACCGTAATAGGTGTTGAAATAGTCTTTGCGTAGACAATTTATCAGTGTTTTATTCTTCATTTGTTTTGATGACTATTGATGTTCAGGTGTCCCAGCACGGCTCTGCTGATCAAAGATGAAACACGTAATGTCTTCTATGAGCTGGAGGACCCACGGGATGTTCAGGACCGCTGTGTAATAAAGATTTACTGCAAGGAGCCCATCTACGGCACCTACCCTGGACACCACAACCCACACTTGGCTAACGGAGACCTCCGGGTAAGTGTGGGTGTGTGTTTAGATGTTTGTGTCCATGTGCTCCAGTAGAAGATGTGAACTGATGCCAAGGAAATAATCCTGCTTCCTTCACATTCACCTTTACCAAATTAATCTCAGTAGAGATGTACTTTTGTTTATGTGTCATCGATTAGCAGGTGGGAGCGTTACTTGTCTCTTTCTAGCTGTGGGACATAGGAGTGAAATTTTCTAAATTATCCCAGAGTAATGTGTTTTGAAGTATAAAGAAAATTTCAGCCTAAAACATATGAAAGCTATTTTAAACCTCTCTGTTGTAGCTGCAGCTGATCTCTGTGTGCAACATGATTTGCGAGCTCACCAGCAGAAAAACAGAATTACATCTTTAAAACAACAAAAAGGACACTGGAAACACAATGTAACTCACCAGCAACAGCTTTTTAAACAGCATTAATGCGTCTTAAAGTGGAATTTCTTTTAATTTCAATGGAAACCCTCTTCGAAATTCCACACTATCATGTGAATCCCACTGGAACAGTGCTGATATTAGTGTTTACAAACACTAGTATGCATTGCATAATGTGTCCAAGCATAAATTAGGGTCAGTCACTCTCCATTAAACAAGTGGGTGTGAATGAGTCATGTGACCTTACAGCAGAACCGCTGGTGCTGCTCTTGAACCAGAGCCAACCCTTTTGCATCAGCAGTGCTGATCACACTGGATGCTGACAGAAAGCATAATAATCGCATAAACAGTATCCCAGTGTATTGTGGCAAACATTTTACTTGTAATACTACTTGTAAAACAGTGTCAGTAGTAGTTGTAGTACTTGCAGTAGAACTAGCTGTGGTGGTAGTGATACTTGTGCCATGTTGGCCCAGGTAACTGCTACATTTGCGATGAATTGGCTAGTTTTCCTGTGTCTTTAAGAAGCCATTTGTATTTCTTTACTTTTCTTTTATTATAATTATTAATGCTACTATTATTATTATTATTATTATTATTATTTGAGGTAGAGGTAGTTGTCGCAGTATTCCAAGTACCAGTAGTATTCCTTATGCAGGGTTGTTGGGGTCATGTTGATGAGCCACAACATAATTTATCCTCAGTCATCAACGAGCTGCTGGCAAAACAAGCGTGGCACCAGAACGATTAGCATGATTAGTATTTGCTAATGCTTTATGGATTTTGGTACAGCTGGAGAAAAATAAACCATTGCCAACAGACAGAGCAACAGTGCCCAATATCATTCTATTTCACAGTGTTAGTATTTTGTGTGCAACAACTTGCATTTTGTTACTGTCTAATTACACTATGATTAAAGCAATTAGAGAGCAGTCATTTGAAACATTAGAGAATGCTGCTTTTATAGAATAAACAAAATTATAAACTGGAGCGGTGGTGTCACGGAGACGTCCAAAAAGGGAGGGGAGTGCTCACTCTGAAGAAGATGGGGAGTGAAATCTAAAAGAGTGGAAGTGAAATTAGAATTTTGTGTGTTGCAGGGCCGTTTTGACACATCTGCCGCTTTTGCTCTTGTCAGTCAAGCACAGGGCCTCCGTTTGCATGGCTGTGTGTGTGTGTGTGTGTGTGTGTGTGTGTGTGTGTGTGTGGGTGCCTTCCTGCCTGCCTGAGTGCCGTGATTTGCAGCTGCCTGGTACGTTTTAGAGGTCAACTGTTCCATCTCCCCCCCCCCCCGGGCTTGGTTGCCATCCTCAGCTTGTGTACAGCTCAGAAACCTTCCTTGCGTTTTACAGCCTTATCGAACCAGCAGGCTTACCTTGAGTTTTATGTGTGTAAGATACACGGGCTGCCTCTTCCATTACCAAGGTGAGTGACTAGGACGTGTGTGTGCGAGCGTGTGTGGGTGTGTGTGGACGCGCTTTGAACCTTAGCCAGCAGAATTGAGATTATTCCCTGATTACAGAGCACAAAAGCATGACCAGCAGTGCCGAGCCCCATCCAGGCATGGGACCAGAGGATAAAATACGGTCTTTAGATGAGCTTGATTGACAGGTTTTCTGCAGTTTGAGAAATGTCAAAGCAGAACAATGCCGGGGGAAGATCCTGTTGTGAGTTTACCTGTGATGGACGTCTGGTGACTTCAGGGGGCCTTGGAGGTGGAATGAAATGTCTCTACCTCTCTCTGGCATGCTATAGTATAGTGTCATTGATATGAGGCTGTTGCTAAGATACAAGATGGAAGATGATGGCACTAGAGTCATTATTCTGCTGTGAGGGTGTCCACAGGGTGCCATTGTAAGAAGCCTAAAGGTTATTATGTGGAAATATTGGTTTTTCAATTTGCATGTGCAATTACAGTCTTGGGTTCTTTTGTGTCCCCTTGCTGTATCGTTTATTCTTGCCTTGTACAATGCAGCGCCTTCAGTTCTATCACAGCCTGCTGCTCCCTGCCCTGTTCGGCTTTATTTGGCTGTCTTGTGTTTGGTGTAGATGCCTAAAGATAACCTTTTCATGCTTAGCCAGTCAATAAATGGTCAACTGCAACTCAAAATGTGGGTTGCGGTGCAATTTCGAGTGCCTTTCTGCACGTTTACAGTCGTTGCCATTATAGAAATCCCTGTCATGGATCTGCTATCAATACTGCATGAATAATGAAACAGCCATGAAGAGTCGAATGAATAAATAAAATAGGAAAACAACAAGTGAACTCAGTAGAGCACAGACCCCTGCTGAGGTCACAGCTGGAAGTTACCGTGTTGTTTGTGGTACCATTTTGGTAATGCTGTTGTCTCAGCTGGGTATGTTGGTTCATGCCACTTTGACCAGTGACCAACTGATAACGTAACACTGCTGATGATGTATTTAGAAAATACAGTCCCACATATTTCTAGGCCCCCTGATTTGGATTGGCCCTAGAAGTTAATCACTTCTTTGTTGGAGGAAATGACCAAGATTGCCCTTAAATTTTTGTAAATCCGTCCAGTGGTTTTTGAGTTGTCCTGCTGATGGACTGAGAGGTGGACGGACAGATACGGGTAGAGAAAAAAAAATGCTAATTGTGTTTGTCTGTCGCTCTTTCGTTTGATCACAGAGGGAGATGGTGTACGCACCTCAGGAGTCCCCACCCAACCGCCGCCTCAGCAACCCGCCCGTCTCCTCCCACTCGACCTCCTCTGCCTCACCTCCCCAAGGCTCGCCGTCCCGCGCCCGCCTCCTTTACAGCGGCGGCCGGCCCTCCTCCTATGCCGGGCCGCCCCACCACACCCATTCCCTGCCCCACCCCCACTCCCACCACTCCTCTCCCCACCACCCCCAGCAGCTCCACCAGCCCCATCACACCCAGCCGGCCTTCTGCGCCTCACCCAGCGCCATCCTTGAGCGCAGGGATGTGAAGCCCGACGAGGAGGTGGGGGGATCCAGGAGTGTGGTGCTGCTGCGCGGGGACGATCGTGGCGGAGGGGGGATTTATGCTGACCCCTACTCTCTGGGGCCAGACACGGGCCGGCTTAGCCTTGCGGGAGGTCCTCATTCGCCTCTCCCAGCCAGAGCAGATCCATATGGCTCCCTGTACCGCCGTGGAGGAGGGGGAGGAGGAGGCGCCGGGTCAGTGCGTTCACTCACTTCCTATTCAGCAGCCGCCCTACAAGGAGAGCTCATGGAAACTACTGCGCTTTATAGGCCGGGAGGACCACTGTACAATGATGCATATGCTGCGTCCATGTTGGCCATGGGGTTCCGGGTTCCACCGCCTTCATCCCCACAAAAGATACCCGACATGAGGGAATCTTACACAGGCACCATGCCCGTCCGGGGATCCCCTGGGAGACAGAGTCTGCGGAGGGACTCAGTGACCTCCTCTGTGTTTGGAGAGAGTCCCAAAACCAGGGGCCAGGGCTCAGGGCTAAGCCTGGCCTCAGAACATCTCTGTCTGATGGCCGGTCCTGGAGGGGAGGGAGGGAGCGCTGGAGGCTTCGGCTCAGCTCTGCTGGGGAACGAGACCGAGACCAGGTAGAGCAGCCTGCTTCATATGCACTCATTTCCCTGTGTTTCCCCAAGTATACTGTTGTGACTGTTTTATTGGTAGCACTTTACAATAAGAGTACAACAATTAACGTTAGTTAATGCCATAATAAACATTAAGTAACAGGCAATAAACATTAAGTGACAGTTAACTAACTGTTAACTAATGTGTCTAAGAATCATGTACTAATGCTGTTCATGCTAAGGTATTAGTGTATATGTTATTTAAGGGTTATTGTAGATATTATTAACATTAGTAAATGCCATAATAATCATTAACTAACAGTTAATTAACCATTACAGCATTAACTAACGTTAATTGTTGTACTCTTATTGTAAGGTGTTACCGTGTTATTCATGCTGTGAACGTTGTAGCATAATTACTGTACATATTTCAAGCAAGTATTTCCTCTTTTTACTGAGCTTTGACTGGCCATCACAGGAATGTGAAATGTAACTTAATTTGATTTTAAAAAATACTAACCGTTAGGGCTGGGTGATATGGACAAAATCAAATACACCAAATATCTTTGACCAAATATCTCAGTATCAACATTGTGATGATATTCTAGGGATGACTATTGGTGCTCTCATAAGGCATGTACACATGAGATTTCTGATTAACAGTCATTAATAATGTGGATATAATGACCAAGCAGGAAGAGACAAATGATACAACAGCACAACAGCCGAATAAGTTTAGAAAATTGCATCCCCTTACCTTTAATGTAGACTTTAAATCAGGAAAAGACATCACGTACACCATATCACCACACTGCAATATACAAAATCCTAAGCGATACCCACTCTCATCATGATGCCAATATGATATCAATATATCACCCAGCCCTGCAGACAGTACCGGGCAACCAGTGTTAAGAATTGTACAACTTTTGTCATAAATATAATTTAATGTTCATGAACAGTTTTATCAATATAACCGGCGCTCTAAATCAAAGCTAGGATTAAAACATAGATGGATGGTTTAATCAATACTGTGCTTGATTCCATCCACCAAAAAATATAGGGCACACACCAGGGAAATTGTCATATTCATAATATACACATTACGTGCAACATGTGTCCAGCTGTTATTTATAGTACACTGTGTATCCTTGGTGTGTGTGTCTAGGGAACGCATGGAGGCCATGGAGAAGCAGATAGCCAGCCTGACAGGTCTGCTGCAAAGCGTTTTGAGCAGGGGGCCGGACGCAGACAGCCCGTAAGACACACAGACACACACACACACACACATATGCATGCATGGAAAAAAATAGACATACACGTGTATACACAAACAAATAATGTTAAGATCCTGGTGTACATATTTGAGAGGATGCTCTGCACACAGACATGCACAGCCAAACACCCATGCTCAGGACAGTATATGCTGAAGAAAGCAGTAAACAGCATGTCTACACTATACATCAATAGCCTTCCAGGAGCTAAGCAGATAGTGTGTTCTGGCTCTAAGTACTTTAACACTGTCTCTTCTAGGGAGAAGATTGAGTCGGCCAGTGACTGCTCAGGAACTGACAGTAAGTGCTCAGTGTGAAAAAAAAAAAAAAAAAGGAAAAAAGGGAAGAAGTCTTTCCTATCACTGGCTGTCACTGCTTCCCACTGCTGTCTGTTTGATAGCCACATAAATTAGCTCTTCTTCTCACAATGTTGCTATTTCATTTTTTTTGCTTAATTCTTAAAATGCCTCATACTGTATGTGATCAATGTGCCTCACTCTGCAAGCTTCTTCATATGTGTCAGCTTTTGCTGCTGTGTAACCGGTGCCCATGCTTCTTGTTTTAGCTGGACGATCTAAAAAAAAGAAAGGTAGCTATATGTTCCTGAAGTCTCTGGTACCTGTTCCCTCGTCTCCCCCCCTCTGTGTGTGTCTCCCTGAAGGACTAATCTCCCTCCCAGTTTGGCGTCCTTCAGTTCTCCTTGTTTTCTATCTGTTGAGTGGGAAACCATTTGAGTTGCACTGAATCTTAAACAACAAAATTGTTGTTTCGTCAAGGTTTCCTCTTCCTCTTCTTCTCCTTCTTCTTTTTTTGTGTCTGTTCTGTGTGGATTGATCAGAGTGAGCTGTTGGCAGAAGGCAGAGATTTTCCTTTCAAACATTCAAGAGCAAGAGTGAGGTACAAATGCTGAGCCAGTCGCAAACCTAGAAGAATAAACAGCACTCTCAAAAAATAATTTGCTCTGTGCTCATTTCTGCAGTCATAGGACATTACACTTTCAAATGTTTCAGCTGTACAACCACTCTGTATCCCCTGAACACGTGGCTGTTTTTTGTGAGGGTTTTCTGTTGGAGCTGTTACCCACGTGGAAGAGATGTGGTGACTTAAAGTTGACTTAAAGGTGACTTATGGTTGAACTGACACCCCTTTGTTATCTAATTGTACGTTAACAATGGATTTTTTTTTTTTTTTTTAAATTTTGTGTTTATAATAGATTTGGAGTGAGTATTGCAGGTCTGTTGCAAGGCTCAAGCATCATTTTGTCTTGAGGAGAGTTTCTGTTCAGCGTTAATTTCTGTTCCTGCTAAATACCAGTGAAGCTTCGCAGATTTGCTCCAAATGTTAAAAGCTGAAACTGCTGCGCTTCACACTTGTTCTGTATCGTCTTCTCCTTCAGATCTATCAGACAGTCGTCTGTCCCTCAGAATGATGAAACTGCATATTTTCCCCAGCCAGTCACAGTTGCGTTGAGTCACACTGTTATCTGTGAACAGGCTTTGTGCTTGCAGCTGAAATCAGGACATTCCACTTATTCATCAGAACTGGTGAGGCAGCAGAAACACATTTGGCTAAGGACGACTGCAGGGTTTCGGACGCGCTGCCCACTGCGCTTGTCACATGCCCTTCCATAGCACAGTGTTAAATTGGCTATGGTCAAATGCCCTGCAGCACCTTCCACTCTCATATCCAGGGTTTCTAGGATATCATTCGCACCGCGGAGTAATGCTGCTCTCTCAGTTTCACTTCACCTCTCTCTTACCATGTGGCTTTAATCTCCCCCTTTTAAGGGATAGGTCTACTTTCACGACAGGGTGAAGTGATTTTCTTGGTCTTTCTGAGGTGACTATGCGTCGCTGTGCTGTATAGAACAGTATATAGGACACTGGTCGGGTAGACACTTCTGGAGAGATTTCGGTGTGGCATTTAATAGAAGTCATATTTCACTTTGGTGTAGCATTTTAAATTTTTCAGTGTGTACTTGTCTTGGGAAGCGAATCAAGCACCACAAATGGCTGCTCTGGAGGCCCCACTTTCGGCACCACTTTCTTTGTATCTTTTTGAATACCCGCAGTTTTTTTTTTTTTTTTTTTTTTTTTTTTTTTAAAGTTATGCCTCTAATTCATCTACAAACAAAGAAAAGTAGATCCAGCTCGGATGTTTAATTTATGTGCTGGATACACTTAAACGTTTTTCTTTGTGATATTGGTGGGGAGGGAAATCCTGAATGATGGTAATGACAGTGGAACCTCAGGGCAACTTAAGTTGGAAGTTGACTGCTTCTGAATGTCTGTGGAGGTGTGTGCACTGAAATGTGAAAAACGTTTAACCAAAAGGAGATATTACTATAATGTGTTAGCTATACCGGTGGCATTCAATCATTTGAGGGTAATGGCTTTTTGTGTTGCGGAAGTACTACTTCACAGTTAAAGTCTGAGGGATGGATTTTTATTTTTTTATTTTTTACATTTTTTTTTTATCATGGATGAAAGAAGTAGACTTGAAGCGCAAACCAGAAAACCATTATCTATTAATGATTGACTGCAAGTCTTCTAATTACTATCCCTTTGTCTTGTTTTGCATGATGCGTGTGGCTCGACACCCTAATTACTGTCGCTGAGCATCACATTCATTGTCATTTCAGTGGAATTTGATGTTATTCCTGTTTCAAAAACAGCCCTACTTTTGGACTGTTTGGGGACTCTTTGCAATGAGATACCTGGATCTATTGGAAATACTGCTATGACTATTGATCCTGTTTGTCCTTGAAGCCTTCCCATACTGTTAATCATTGTTAGTCTGTGTGTAAGACCTTAATCCCTACCCCTGTCCTACAGATAGAACTTGTCCTGGATTGCCAACGCCAATTTCTCAGAGCATGGAACATTATTTTGTAAAACTGAAGAGAGTGCATCGCAAGACAGAAAACATGGCAGATCATGTCCTGAATATCACTGAATTCGTTCTGAGTCAGATCAATTTTACTTGATTCAATTCAATTTTTTTTCATGTACCTGGGGGAAAAATTTGCTTTGCAGGCAGGTTTACAACAGATAAAACAAGACAACACGCACACGTAACACCACAACTACAAAAACACAAAGTACATAAAAATAACAGGAAACATGTAACCATATAAAGTGCATAAACAGGGTAAATACTACTCCACAGTGTTTGTCATTCAATAACATTTAGTTCAGAAAATCATAAGGTGTGAATTAATAAAAAGCAATAATAGTTATACTGTAAACCTGTACTTGGATTCGGTAGCCTGAATTGACATCTAGAAGGAGGGAGGTTGAGTTCGCTTCAAGGTCGTGGCAGTTCAGAGAGATGATGGCTTTCTGTGCAGCTTGTTTGCAATAAATGTCTCTCTGCCGTACATAATGTGCACCCATCACCTTGCTAGCATCCCTCACTATCCTATCATTATTTTGTTGTTGTGATACAATCGTTCAAGGGTGAAATTTCACCCGGCAAAATATTCTAGGTCATGGAAGGCCAAGCCTGGGAGTGTCTGGGTTACTGGCTATTGGCACACCCGTCCAATTTCAGTGCCTCTGTCTTGCTCTGCACCCTATTTTTTTTTATTTTGTTGTGTTGTTTTTATTGCTAGTAATAGACATGCCAGACAGATATTCCCTCAAGTATTCATTTTAAAACAAACTTGGGTTCCCCTGCTAGTGGTTTGGGACAACTTCTATCGATTCCAGTGTGATATAAAGGAACCCAAAAGAAAGCTAAGAGAGGAGACATAGAACTGAGATCCTGCTTTTTGATGGACAGCTATGACACCATCTGCTCCCTTGGCCCTAATGCCACCGCCACCCTCAGCAGCCAGCCAGCCAGTCACAGTGTCCCGTCTGCAGATGCAACTCCACCTACAAGGCTTGCAGCAGAACACCAACGCACTGCGGAAGCAGCTCTCTCAGTTACGGGACATGCAGGTGTGTACGACTGTGGATAAAACAGATCTGAAACACCACAGTGCTTTTGGTATTTATGCTCAAATGTGACTGAATGAATTAATTTTTGTGTCTTGTCACACATTGTGTGTGTGTGTGTGTGGGCATGCATGTGTGATAATTTGTACAATGTCAGATAACACTAACCATGTGACTTGCCATGTCCCAGCTGGAGAACCAGGACTCCGTCTTGTCCCTGCTGAGGCAGACGGAGTCTGAGCTGAGCCTCATGATGCTCGATGCCATGCGCACCCAGGAGGACCCTCTCCAGAGACAGCGCCTCCTGGTGGAGGAAGAGAGACTGAAATACCTCAACCAGGAGGAGCTGCTCATCCAGCAGCTGCAGTGAGCCTGGAACAGAATCACTTTATTTGACAAGCACAGTAAATGTAGAGGAATTTATCTTGGTTGCATTTGCGCATTTATTGGTACAAAGACATCGACAGTGTATTGTTTCACACTACATACTGACACACTCAGTGCAAGGACAATAGAACCTCACATACAGCGCAAACACAAGATTATAACTTTACAGAAACGGAGAGTAAAGTGCAATAAATGAGGTGCAGTAATCAGGTGCCCATACTTAAAAAGGACCCTGACATAGGAACACTAATTTGAAACCATAGCTTTACTTATAGTATAGTGAAGTTTATTGTCACTTTCATTAGTTGTCTGCTCTCAAGTCAAGATGAATGTGGTGTATGATGTTCATACAATCTTTGTAAAGCAATATGGTAGTCCTGGCTGATGAAACTGCAGTTACCATGTTTTTCTACGATATACGGTACCTGTGATTCCTAAATTGTAGCTGTTCATGATTCTTAAGAAGAATAGAGACACAGATTCATTGACAGTTAATACTAAACATCACCTCATACTGAAATTCAGATGGCTTTGATAATTGTTGTAGGCGTTGTAGTTAAAAGGGGTTGATAAAAACAAATGAAAAAATGTCTGTTAGGTGGGTTGGTTTAAAGTCTAGTGATATGAGTCTGTGTTCCTCAGTGACCTGGAGAAGTCAGTGGAGGAGCTGCAGAAGAATTCGTCCGTCAACCACGGCCTGGTGACTGAGCAGGATGTGGAGCAGAAAAGCAAGGAGCTGAGGATGCTGGGGGAGACACTAACCGAGCTCAAGAGTAAGCATTTTGGGATTACCTCCTGTGTGTGCAGAGATTCATTGTTACCTCTTTCACTCTGTTTGTGTGCGCTTGCTTGTGTCCATACCCTGTAACAGCCAAGTGTGTTTACTTCAGTGAGTTTGCGCCCCAGTCAGTCTGCTTTCTCCTCAGCCACAGCCATTCACCAGCTCCCACCGCTGCCTCCAACACTGCAGACTGTGCTGCCTGCTCTAAGCTTGAATTGTCACGAATGCTTAATTCACCTAGTATTATTTAAGCTGACTTTGCTACAAACACTCACCATCCAAATTGTACCGGGCAACCTCTATTGTAGCTTTCCAATGGTGCTGTATACCTCTTTTGCCAGCTCAGTATTCCCTGGCATATTCCTTTCATTTGTCTTACCTGCCACATCCTCCCATGGCACTGTAAGCTCCGTTAAAAAGAAAATAAAAATAAAAAAAATATTAGTGACAGCATCTTCTGATTCCTTAGATAGATCTGAATGCTGATACATTCTGCTAATACCTGACTGAATACTAAATATTGCTGGCACAGTGCATCAGGATTTCTCAGATTTGCATGATCTTTAAGCAACAGCACATGAGTAACTTACTAAAAATACTCAGATACCTTCCTTGAATTAATGGATTATTCACCTGGGCGTTGCTCCAATACTTGATATTCATTATCAGCCTTTCATGTAGGGTTGGTTTCCTTTTAGCTCAAATTGGTATAATTTATCGTTTTCTAAATATTCCGAATTTTTGTGTCTTAAATTAATGGTGACACAATGAAAATAGGTGCAAATACTGAAATTCCTTAAAGCTGTGTTAATCAAAATTGCCAAAGAGACAATTCACGTGAGAATCATTTACACTTAACTGACAAGCGCATCATTTGATGGTTGAGTCTGCATGGTTATCTTTGTCAGCTGACTCACTGATTAATTAAGAGCTTACTGCTCCACAGTTTTCAGTTAAGTCTCGTTTTTGCAATTACAATTATTGCAGCTGTAACTTACTCACATGGAAGTCAGTCCCCAGCTAAAGACTACAACCTCTTACTCAGAAAAGTAGTGATACTCCTAAAACCTAATGAAGTACAATAACTACAGTAGTTCTTACCAGTTCGTTTGCGTCTCTGCCCGGGGGACAGGTCATAGTTCAGCAGTATTAAATTCTGTGTGCTTATGCTATGAAACATCCGACATTAATATTTATGAATTCTCTATTGCGGTAATTGATATTCATGAGGGTTCCGTTTAGCCTTATGTCCTGCAACTTTAACCTATATACTTTCACTCTCAAACATGAATATTTATAAGCACGTCTGTGGACCTCGGCGATCTCATTATTATACCGTGCAGGCTGACCACTCCTGGTTGTCCACCCAGCACCTACAAATGCAACATTATGCTTTGATTCAGAATTTTAGGGGTGGCTAATCAGTTTTCAGGGTTGAGTAAGTGCAAAATAGTGCACCGTCTGGAGATGGAGCAGAGTGGTTTGATGCTGTCACACGGGAATCATCAAGGTCATCTCGCAATGTGGAGCATTGGCGGGGGTGCGGAGACTACACTGGGACTCAGCAGGGGGTGTGACAGTGTGCACACACACACAAAAGAGCGGCTTGAAGCATGTTTAACAAATAGGAAAATCACCATAATCTTGCTGATTTTGAATGGTGCCTTTGATTTTCTACCTCTTGTGTAAAGGCATAGTTAGTTGAAAAATGTGCACACACAGAAAATACAGGCACATGGATACACACACCTGCGCTCCTTATTTATGTTATTCGTCCTTTGTTTCTGCTGCTCCATGCATCCAGCATCCCCTTCTTTCATTTGACCTACCTCCAGTGAATCCACCCTATCTCGGCATGACAGGAAAATCCACTGTCTTCAAAGAGCTGTGACAGTAACAGCATCCTGTCTTCCCTTTATGTCTTTTCTGCCATAATTTCCATTACCTTCCCTTTTGCCTCCCTTGCTCTCCACATCCACTCTCCCATGTATCATCACGGCACATCCCTTGATGTACTTCTCTCTTTTCATCCGTCTGTATTTTTCTCTCTCCTGCTGGTTCCCCCACCCCCATCTCCCCTCCCTACCCTCACATCACTCTTTCCTGTCCAGACCAGTTCCCCAGCTTGCAGAGTAAGATGCGGGTGGTGCTGAGGGTGGAGGTTGAGGCTGTAAAGTTCCTAAAGGAGGAGCCTCACCGGCTGGACGCCCTGCTGAAGCGCTGCAACACCATGACTGACGCGCTCAGCACACTACGCAGGTATACGGCTTCAAACGCACCTCGTCACTCTTCAGTTGTCACAAAAAAAATGTCTTAAATAAAGCAGGTCAGCTTACGTAGCCCACTCTCCTGTTTTAGACCTGTCATCATAGTCTCACTGAGTTTCAGCTGTAATTGTGACTCTCTGTAAGCCTGTTCTGCAATCAGTCTTCTACTTATAGATCAAAGTTCTGGCTGTGTCACTGTAGACAATGTGAATTCTGAATAAAATAACCCAGGCTGTTACTGTTTTGGGATATTGGAAATGCAAATAAGGGAATTTCTTTAGCATTGTGCTGAGATGTACAGGTTGGAGGCTTCAGCTGAATTACATCAAGTGAAAGTAAAACTGCAAAAAAATAGATATTTATTTTAAAAAATCCTGCTCTATGGTTATATATGTAAGATACTAGATTCTAAATCACTGGGATCAAATATTGTTGGTTAGAAATAAAACAGTAATGTGTGGAAATTTCAAAGCTGTTTTGTTAGATATGATTAGGCTGTACATTGTGTCTAGTCTGTTTTAGATTTTTGTGATAGGATATTCAGATGCAGTCATGCTTCACAATGTAGTATATACAAACCTAAAAATATAGTTTGTTTGTAAAATCATTGTTTATTTGACAAACTGTTATTTCTGGGTAGTTAGAATGTAATTTAACTGCAGTTTCAGAACTGTCCCTCTAACACTGTCTAGGACCTTCATACTCTCCTGTGTGTATTGTAGTGTATTGTATCCCCCCTTTATGTACAGACAAGTCACAGAGGGAGTGTGGAAGGGCCCCGAGGACCTCTCCAGCCAGCCACAGAAGAAGACAGATGACATGGGGCGGAGCTCTGACCTGGATATCCTCAACAGTCCTCCTCTGAGTCTCAATGACCTGAGCAGCAGTGCCGGCCTGGCCAACTGGATGCCCATGTCAAGCGGTGACACAGACACCTCGGGCCCTGAGCAGGACATCCAGACCTCGATGAGCTTTAGGAATCGGGCTCTCGATGACTTACCAACCCGCCGTCCGGCTGATAAATGTGTGTCAGCTGAAGTCAGACTGGTAATAAACTGTTTATTTGAATAGTGCGTGTGTTTGGGACCTGCATTTTTCTTCATCTTTGGATGACATTCATGCACATAATCCAGAGCTCAATGTACATCATTCAACACTGAGTGCAAATTCGTCAGCCTTAGCCAGATGGCAGATTTCCATATGCATTTGCGCATAGGTTTTAAGTACATTTTAAGTCAGCATCAAAAGGTAAACAACTGCTTTTATCTCTGTGACAAACACAGACAGCACAACACATGTATGTGTGAACATGCCTGAGCCATTTGTGTTTCTGTATCTGTGCCTGTATCCCTATCCGTTTGTAGAAGTTTGTGGCATGTTATCATTAGTATATTTGCCTGTATCTGTGTACATGTCAGGCGGCAGAACGGGACTGGGAGGAGAAGCGAGCCAGCTTGACCCAGTTCAGTGCCCAGGACATCAACCGGTTGCTGGAAGAGACCCAGGCTGAGCTGATGAAGGCCATCCCGGACCTGGACTTTGCTGCCAGACACATCAACAAGCCAGCCGTGCCCCCCAAGCCTCAGATCACCATCCCAATTACCTCGACCACAGCCACCTCTCCTGCAGCTGGGACCACTGGCACCGCTGCCACGAACACCACCACCACCACGCCCAGCGGGGACCCGCAGCCTGGCAAGGTGCAGATGGCCGCGCAGAAGCTGAACAGTATGGATGGAGCGGGTTCACGTCGAGGGTCCAGTGAGTAACATTTTTCACTACTGTCTGTGAAGTTTCCAACTAAAGCCTGGATTTTCCTTTCATATAAAATGATTATGTCTCTTGGCAAAAATAAATTCAGTAGTTTTTTATTCTAGGTTACAGCAGCGATTTTCTTTTTTTTCTACAGTAAAGGTCTGTTTGGCACTGTGCCCTCTTTTAAACTGCAAGACTGTTTGTGGCCTGACTGAGTAGCTGCCTTTTGTATTATTTGCGACAGTGTTGGCTAGATCTTAGCATGCTCTAGCTGTACTAAGTCTCTGTATTGTTGCTGCTGTGTGTGTGTACAGCGGAGCTCAGTGTGGCCAGGTACCGTACAGAGAAGCCCTCCAAGTCCCCGCCTCCACCCCCACCTCGCCGCAGCTTCCCATCAGCACACGGCCTCACCACCAACCGCACCGGGGAGGTCATTGTCACCACCAAGAATATGAAGGTGAGATATAGTAGGTTCAGTTGGGGGTACCTAATTGCATCCCAGGACATAAATAAGCTACTGACTCAACTTTAAATACAGTCTCACAGCAAAAACAGGCGTGTAACCATTTTGGACCTATAACTTAAGAAACCAGGCTCTTTAATATGTACAATAAGCCATATTTTAAGGTTGGTCTCAGATACAGGAAAAGCAACTCATGCTGTAGAACTGAAGAGTAAATTCCTCTTTGCTTTCAACCCATCTCAAACCTCTCTGACTCTCCATGGAGAAACTTCCTTTGAGTTCTTTCAAGCATCAGGTAGCTTTCACTTTTGTCTTCAGGACAGCCTAAATTCATCCACCGCACTCCACAGCTGCTCCATTGGGTTTTAAGTCTCTGTGCTGTGCAGACCATCAGAGAAACTAAAGTTACTGCCATGTTGCTGCAGTCTTCTTGAGATGATGCATCATTTATGGCCTTATGCATTATCCATATGCAGTCACAATAAGATGGCTTTCACGTGTGATTTTTTTCATACTCTCCATTAAAACATACACCCACTTAATAATAAATACCAAAGGTATTTCTTTTCCCTCATAATTTTATATTAAAACCCGGTAACTTTCAACTTTCCTGGAAAAGTACCATTTGGTGTAGCTTCATAAAATGTGTAATATAAATAAATAAATATCAAACAATCCCACATCCATTTCTCCTGCCATATAAATCCTGTAACTTCACAACTTTCAAAGTGACAGTAGCAACACGGGACATTTGTTTGTCCTCTGGACTGGTGACAGAATATCCTCCTCTGCTTCCTGCACTCCACTACCTGCTCTAATAACACATGGTAGTGGAGGTCATGGAGGAGGTGAGCGGTCCAGTTCTTCTGATTCACTTTCCAGATTTTGTTACAGTCCATCCCGCCCTCTATTGAACAGTCCCTCCCTGCCTAATGTCCTGCCACAACATCCTGTTTGAGTCGTCAAATTACAGAGGCAATGCGCAGCCAAAACACCACCAGTAGCAGCCTGTATTACTGACACCAGACAGGCTGTATCCATGGATTTATGCTGTTTACACTTAATTCTAAACTGCCATTATCATGTTTCAGCAAAAACTCGGGATTTGTCGGACCTGGAAGCGTTTTTTGTTTTGATGATCATGTGCTCACTACAGATTAATCTTCTTGTTCTCGGCTGACAGGAGGGAAACCCCAGTGTGATCTTATGCTGTTGTGTATCCCATCCACTTGATGGCTCTGCGATGTCCTTCAGCACAGCAGCACAATGTTACTATTACTTATGGCTCGACTGTTGGCTTGAACGAGTGCTGCCACGGTGCTCTGACCTCTCCCATCAATAAAGCATTTTCACCGACAGTTGTTTTTTTTTGTTTAGTGTAAAATTATTGATAGACTACAAACAGTGACGTGTATGAAAATCCCAAGAGGTCAACTGCTTGACTGTCACTCAAAGTTGCTCATATCATGCCGTTTGCTAAGGCATTGTCAAACAGTAACTAAATCTCTTGACCTATGTGCATGATTCATAAATTGAGTCACAGCCACATGACTCACTGTCTAGAGTGAGTTATTTGCATGCATGAAATATAAGAATTTAGAAACAGTCACCTAGGAGGGCTTTGTAATTCTCAAAATACTAATTTAAAGATAATGTGTGGTTGATTTCAGAGGTGGTTAAATACAATGGAAGTTATAAGTAATTGCACCATGTAAACTTTCCTCTGACAAGTGAAAATTTTTTAACATCTTTATCTTGCTCAAAGCAGGAAGAGGATGGAGACATACCTAAAACTCTGGTGAAGTTGAGGCGGACGCCCTCTGACACCCCCCGACCTGCCTCTACCCCTCCTGTCATCGCAGCCTCAGCCATCCAAGATGAAGACGACGAGGAGAAGATTATAGCTGAGCTAGAGGTATTATGATACAGAATTTCATTATTTGGTTGGGAGGTGTCATAAATTACTCTGAATAAGATGCAATTTGTTTGTTTATGTGGTTGCTGATTTTATTTACGAATGCAATCTGCCATATCAATGTCATAACATGTGTTTGCCACACTCTTCCATGCAACAACTCACGTCACAGATATTTGAGAGAGCCTCTGTAAAAGATCCCTCTTGTAATAAATGGTCCAACACCCTACCAAGGGCCACCCCTACCCCCCCTGCACATTTGGGTGCTTTGGAAAAAAGGTAAACTTGAAACTGCCACTATCACACTTATAGCCGTACTCCTCTGCCTTGTCTGTGGACTTGCTTCTTTTTCCACTGCTTGTCCTCTTGCCCTTCATTTCCCTCTTTCATTTAACACTGTATTACTGAAGCTTCAGCTGAAAGAACTACTAATTTGCCAATTAGTGTCAGGAATTCACTCGATGACTTCAATCACCGATAGTGATTTATTTGTGAGCATTCTGACCTTTGATATCAAAGACCTCTTCTGTCTACCATTTGTACAGAACCCATTCACATCCTCTTGCACTAAATCAATGCAAAACATCAGTGAAAAGGGTTTCAAAAAAGACACACACGGAAGAACTTATTTAATATCAATAGGTGAGAATTCAATTTATTAAATTTAATTCACTATAATGATTTTAGTCACCAGTGTGTGGTTGTTAGACAGACATACTGAACACTTCATGCACTGACCTCTCCTAAGACCAGTGCATGCATGCTACTGATAGCAGAGAATACAATAACATAATACATATGCATTCAATATTCAGTACTTTATACACATTCAAGCAGGATGTGCACTCAAGCAGTATGGCATATAGTATCATTGCATCTCTAGAGGGGAGTGTAGTGAGTGGCTTCTGTGCAGTGTGTGTCAGTCCAGTGTTTTATAAGGTAGTTATACTGATTTCACTGAACTTCTCTTTCTAACCTTGCTAACAGTTCTTCTCCTGCATCGACTTGCAGCGGGCCTCCTGAGAGCTCTGATGCACTGTACACAAGATGATCTTTGTACAAACGTTTGGGAAACTTGCGCTTGACTGTGTTTAATTTTATAAGCCCATGATGTAGATACATTGTGCAATCATACGATCTTGCTATTGACAATTTTGAGTGAGTCAGCGTGGGCTGAAGCAGTCACACAGGGCTAGAGTAGATAATGTATTTAGACTTGCCTTGCAGAATGAAAGCGATGACTAAAGTACCTGACAGCCCTAATGACGTATTTTTAGCTGAGTAAAAGGTCTTGTTTTTGTTGGAATTATCACACAAACAGCTCTTAGCAGGTAGATGTCAAAATAAAGGATAGTAAGGGGGAGCAGGGTAAGGGGGGTAAGGAGATTTTCAGGTTCCCAGCTGCAGACGGAAATAGTTCTAGATGCTTCAAATTCTGATTTTTTTTTTTCTTACTAAAGGTATTTAAGGCACTATGCTCTCATTAAAATTGCATTCTTGCCAACAATGATTAATGTCAGTCGAATGAGAAGATGATGGCTTCCAATATTCTCCCTTAAAGTCATATTTCCCTATTGCAGAACATTTTCATTTATCAGTGCAATATAAAAATTCATGAATGGTCAAGTACCAAAATTGAGCACTCTGTCATTTCCTTGGTGTTTTTTGAGAATCTAGTTGAAAAATCATATTTCAGACATCTGCAAAGACAGGGGGCAAGGAAAAGTATATTTAGACAGTGTTATTCCTCAGTTTTCCAAGGTCATTCTTTGGAAGATATCATTTTGTCTGTCAAAGTTACTAATATTGGACACCGGAGAAAAAGCACAAATACTGGTGGTGACAGCAAATCCCCTGGACAGCTAATTTTGGAGGCTGATTGCTTTAGAACTTCTATAAAAGTATACGCATTGAAAAGTGAACACTGGTGTCTGGGATGGTGTGACTTTGCTCAGGTTAATCGCGGCAAAATAACTCATTGAAATGACTCAGACAGTGCCACTAATGTTCGATATTTCTCCCTGCACCCACAGAATGCCAGTAACTCCCCAGGCCCAACCAAGGGACCGCAGCCCACCGTGGCAGCCAGGCTCAAACACCTGCAACAGGGCAGCCTGGAGAGGCCCAAAACCCGCAAGCAGAAAGAGGATTTCCCCAAGGTCCAGGGCCAGCAGCAGGTATTCCACTTCTAAAACAGCCACCTCTGACGCTAACATCTGACCCCCCTATCTGCTCTCCACTCTGCGGTAACTCCAAAGGAGGTTTTACCCCCCTGCGACTCCTGGGAAATGAGGAAAAAAAAAAAAAAAAAACTGTACCAGACAATAGAGATTACATGAAAGGAGAGAGGAAATATCTACAAAAATCTTGATTTTTCAACAACAGTTCTTGATGTGTGTTTTGACATTTAAGTTCCTGGATCTAACCTAGCTTGCTTAGAGAACACCTTTTTGTCGTGCAAGTATGTTGGTGTTTTGATTTTCTGAGGAAGGTCTTGGTTGTGCTTGTGACCGATAGAACTTGTAGCTGTACGATAATAGTCAGACCTATACGACTCCATGTTTGCCGACAATGTGCTACAAAATTTCCAATAATGCCACAGAATGATCTCGCATCTCAAAGTCAAACTGCTGATCTTCCATTGTGATCCAGCCATGTTTTCTATCCTCATTCATCCTCTTCCTCTCTCCCCTTATGCATCAGAGAAGTACCACACGCTGTTCTTTTTGTATTGATCATGGTGTAAATCCCAAAGTTGGCAGGCAGTACTCCATCAGAGCCCTTGGATAGTATTTCAGTAAGTTAATGTAGCAAGTGGTATTGGACAACGGGCAGTATTGAGCTTCCAAGGTCTAGCATCCCAGCCATTATCAAGACGCCAACCCATTAAGTTAGATTGCTTAGACTGTCCTCCAACAGAACTGATGCTACAAAACATTATGCAAAATGATGAGGGTGAAGCACAAGTTCAAAGTTTACCTGTAAAGAGAAAAAAAAAGTTATTTTTGTAGAGGGGTTTTGAAATAGCAGGTCAAATGTGCTTTTCGACTCAAAGGAAAAACCCGCCTTGTGTTTACAAATCAAACAAAGAGAAAAATGCAAAGACAAAGAAAAGTGCTGGACGGTGAAGGAAGAACACAATAGACGTCCGAGGCTTGGTACTTGCCTGGTGAACTCTCAAGCACTCCTCTCGAATGTGAAGCTCCTCTCTTCTTATCTACTCCTGCAGACACTTCAAGCTGCTTCTGACATGCTGAGTGGAACAGCCTTGACCCACCCTTGGCAACGTTCCTCTAAAAAGAGCTGCAGAAAATGCTCAGAGAGAGGCAGCGATAACACCGCGAGCCACTCGTTCTCAGTGAGGGAGCACCTTAGCCACTCACCCCAATCCCCTCATTTCTCTCAATGGTCATAATCATCTTCTCCGTTAGTTAGCTCCTAGATACCAGTGGTACATTTGGGCCAGTTTCATGATGGCTTGTTGAAGTTCAAAGGGTTCCACTCAACTTGAAATAGAGCCCACACTTACCGAGAGTTCAACTTACAAACAGTTTTTTTTTTTTTTTTCACCCATCCAACTTACCTTATCTGTGCCGGATGCTTAGAAAAATTCATTTCCGAGCTTCTCAAGGTTTTGGTTTTTTGTTGTTGTTTTTTTTTTCCCCAGACACTCATAAAACTGCCTCATTCGTAGGAGCTAGGGAAATGGGGACTTCTGTCGAGACTTGTGACACGATCACGTCAGAGGCTGTGACTTCTCAGAAAGGGCGGCGTCCTTGACAATGCCTCCTATTAGCATTAACAATAATTAGCACATGGCTAGCATGGCTGACCTCCGTGTGACACTGCGTTGCCATCTGGGCAAGCATGGCACTGCCCCCGGACTGCGACATTACTATTCATGACTACTGTTCATGACAATTTGTGTTTATTGCTGTTGTCAAAATCAGCTCAAATGTGCAATATTTATGCCTCCAAGTGCCCCCTATCTCCTTTCATTGTTTTTTTGTTTTTTTTTTTCCTCCTCACATCTAATAAGCCTGCTGAAACTGATTATTCAAATTATTCTAGAAATCCACAAGAACTTTTCTGGTATAACTCACACTCTTGTATAGCATAGTATACAGAAACGAATAATCTATCAGGTAATGTCATCAAGACAGTGCATTATAGTTTATTCTCTGTAATCAGTACAAGCAAAAACACCTTTTACTTATTTTCATGATTATGATTATGACTGATTATTTTTCACTGGTTCAACATCAGTCAGACATAAACATATCTCTGTCATTCTGTACACTATATTGTATTCTATGGGTCAGATGAAACCCCATGTAAATGATCTAATGCAGTTAATGATGTTAAGAGCGCTCCTTTCACTGAAACACACAAAAAAACAAGTTTCAGTCGTTTTTTTTGTACTGCAGTATTGTGCGATTTCAGGCAGCGAGAAACAGCTGCAGCCATCTCACTCACTGTAATTTCCTTTTTATCTTTATTTTTCACTCCTTTCTGTAGCGGGTTAAGGATGCAGTCTCACGCGTTGCCTGTGTCAAGATCAGCGGAGTGGTGTAATGTGGGTATAATGTGTGTGTTTGCCTCGGGCAAATGAATGCACTTGGATTATGAGAATGTTTGTTGACAAAACTTGGAATCTAGTCCAGTAACCAGAGGCTATTAGACTACAGAACAGCATCCATCTGGACGAACTGCCAAAATGATATGACCAAGTCCTACAAAATTTATCTCAAAAGCACAGATTTTTGTTAACCTTTTGTTGTCATTTTTATCGAATAGGGAGAGTGATCCGGGATGCTGTTAAGTGACTGTTATTATCTGCTCGCATCTAAAAATAGGAACGAATTACAAGTTGATGGAAATGTTGCTGCTTTACTGCATGGAGAGAGGCAGTACACTTTATACCCTAAATCCCCTGTGAGCATGGCTGGTGCACACGTCTCCTCTAGTCCTTGTGTTTCTGCGAGTGCTCGGAGAGCCACAGATGTACCAGTGTCACCCCTGAGGCAAGAAGGTACACTGTGTCACCAGAAACTGTTTTCCCTTATCCCTTTGCATTTGACTCAAGTCGCTGTCAACCTTGGAATCTTCCTTCCTGTGCAGCCTTCCTTAGCACAGACAATATGAGCATTGAGGGGCTTTCAATAGCCTTTTAAGAGTATTGTATTTAAGCCACCCATTTTTTCCCAGACATCGCGGCAATCCCTTTATCCTCACCACCCACAAAAAAAAAATCCCTCTTCATCTAATCACTTGGAGCCAAAACTGTGACTTTAATCTTATCCTTTGCAAAGTGGCATTCATGCCCTGCGGACTCTATACACACAGTGGTTTTATGTCATCTTACCACGTGCCTCCATACCGCATCTCACTTGGGGCTCCATAGGCCTCCCAAGAACACACCCAAGACCTATCCATCATTTGAAGAACACCACCAGGCCTGACACTGAATTTATGTGTTTGTGTGTCTAGCGGCTCTCTTGGCAGCCCTCGCTAGACATGTCTTTCCTCTTTCCCCTGCTTTTGTCCACATGCCCAATGCCATAATTGGTCTGGGTCATTAATCTGTGTGAACCCAACTTGTTTGTCCTCATAACCCCTTTGCCTCACTGAACATTTGGATGGATAAACCTGCCATGTGTGGCCCGTAGACATCTAATCAGAGGGTAAATCTCATGTTCGGTAATGGGCAAAGCCATTCATTTGCATTGGCATCAAAGGGGGATTAGGAGACGTCCAGATTTTGGTTGTTTTTCCACTCACTTTGTTTTAGTTGTTCCCTGAAGGGGCCTGTGAGACCTCTGCGGCTGCTGTGATGTTGAGAAAAGATGCAGATACAGTACAAGTGAGTGTTTTCTGAGCAGCAAACAGAGGTGTCATGCCTAAAACAAAGGGCTGCGGCCAGGGAAACATGGAAACACTTTCAGAGATGTTGTTCCTTGCAGGGTGTGATTGAAGTGGCATAGTCTGCCATCTAGAAACCGGCACGTGATGGAACTGCTCGCAAGAATCAGGTGAAAAGTCAAATCCTGCTCCTCTCCTCTCTTGTACTGGTCTCTCTTCTCCTCTCCTCTCCCCTCCACTGCCTCAATCATTCTCGCTCATTCTCTCTCCTCCCATTCTCCGCTCTGTTCTCCCGACCTCTCCTCTGCTCACCCCTCTCCTCTGCATTACGTTATTGCATTTCCCCTGATCCACGAGTCTTCTCTCCTTCCTGTCCTTTTCCCTTCCATCACACAGAGAAAGAGAAGAGCTGAATTAGGACAGATTGCCCGTCCCCAAAGCTTTCACAGCAGAGCAACACTGATCACAGCACCATTTCTGCCTTTTGTGCAGCGTAATTTCGTCCTATATGCAGCTTAGCGGCAGCCACATACGCTTCTCTCTCTCTCTGATCTACCCACAAGCACGAGGACTGTCACACCGATGCACCAAACCCGGCATCCCCAGTGGCCAATCAGGAGATCGAAGCGCAGAGTGGTAGTGCAGGGGGGGACCATTCAGCTCCAATGACTCATAAGTCACACAGCAACCCCCATAGCTACCTTGACGCAATTCAGAGACACACAGAGCAGATCAGAGGGCTTCAAATGAAGGGTTTTTTTTTTTGAGAGGAACTCATCTGAAAATACATTTATATGTTTGCAAAGTTTGATTTTTGTCTTTTTTCTTTTGTCTCTCTTTTCCCTGCTTCTTGGTTTTTTTCATGCAACTTTTTCATCTATTGTTTCTGGATTTTCTCTCGATTCTTTTTTCCTCTGTGCTTGCTTTGTGCATCTGCATCGGGGCAGTGCTGAACTTTAGTCAGTTATTGCTTCCTCTTCTGCAGCAACCCTGCTCATCCCTCTGGCCAATCTTCAGTTTCGCTGATGTTTCCCTTCATTGGCAGCCAATCCAAGCTTTTCTCGCATCTTTTTTGGTCTGTATTTTGGTTCGCCAGAGCCAGTCATTCCTTTTTCTCTTGCTTTGCTCTCTTCATTTTCTGCTTCTCAGGTCTCTCAGGTCTCAGCTGGACTAGTTACGTGAGGAGTGGGTACTCGCATCATTCTGGTTTTGGACTCCTAAAACCTAGGCCAGATCTTGAAGGCTTCAAATTTGAAATTCATTTGGACAGTTTTGACAATTGTAACCGTTGTCTGACTATATCAGCGAGAGGTTGCCAAATTAATGCACTGGGAGAAAATGGGATGTCAAGGCACACTGACAATATCTAAAAATGATCAAGTAATGCAGGAGAAAAAGCTTCAGGCTCCTCTGTCATAGTTCTCCTTTCCTCATTAGAGGAGGGTTTTAAAAAAATGGGAAAGAAGCATTGGTTGCTGTATTTTGTCTGCTCTGGACCCTGAATATACACTTTGGTAGTATATGTATATTTTTTTTAATTATCAGGGAACTAGAGTGAAAGTAGAGCGGGGGATCTTGTAATATCTCATAATTTATGTTGCAAATCCATCAGCCAGCATATTTTACAATCCAGCACAGTATTTTTAGCGACAATTATAAAGACATCATGCACGTTTTCAGAGTTTTACTGCCCTGAAGTTACAATCAGAACCCGGTTCTGACATGGTAGGTACACTGTATGACCATGCAGACTTGGAATAAGAGGTTTTTAGTGCGAATAACATTAAACTGTGGCATAACGCAAATACAAATGACAGGATAAATAATCCTAGAGACAGGCTGTGTGCTGTTTGACATTTTGTGGGAGGGAAATTTCAAGAGCATGCCACAGAATCTCTCACTGTGAGCATGTTTTTATACCACTGGCAGAATATAAATTATATAGGGATGTTACAATATGTAGTTAATACATTTATGGAATGTATTAGTTGTCTCTGAGATAGCAGTAAAAAGCTAACACAAAAATAGAAATGCAGCTGTTAAAAGTATAACCTAAATCACTTCACAGATACTTCACAGATATATTGTAAGTATATTAAATGACCATTTAGTTATAGTTTGAAGAGATTGCTTTATTAACATGTAAAAAAGAAAGTGTCATCTATGTTTTATATAATCAAGCTTTTTTGTATTTTTATACTTGGAAAAAAAGAGGATTCATAAGCATGTAACACATGTATTCTGTAAATTATTTTTTTGTGTGTTTTTTTTTTTTTTTTTTTTAAAGAAAATTCTGATTTAATCATAGAACAAATCATGATCACGATTTTGTCATAGAAATCACTGAGACGTATAAAAGATTAAACCAGTTATCAATGGAGCTGTGCGACGCACTCTAGATGGTTGTGAACTACTTATGAAACCACCACATTACCACGTTATAAAAGCACATATTCTCCTTCCTTTGAAAAAGATCAACTCCCCCAATAGGACCCCCCCATTTTGTAGCCGTCTTCCTCTATTATAACCAATAGTGGACTATGTATGTACACTATACAGACTTTACAGTTTAAATTCTATTGATGGTTTCTTGATGAATGTGTGATTGTTCAAAATTGTTTGTGGCTGTTCAAAACATGTATATAGACCCAAGTAACATCATACAAATTGATTTTTATGTGAATTTTTTTAGAGAGAAAAATAATCCAAAATGGCATGCATACTGTATACATTCCTGGAAATCTGCACGCTGGGTCAACAGAGGTCTCATTTTCTTGTCAATAATTCTATGTATACTTGTGAGTGTATAATAGAGTAAACAAATCTGTACAGTGAAATAGATTTTGTATTATGTTCAAATGGGTAGGTAAGGCCCCTTTTACTGTCAGAATAAAGAAAAAATACTATCAAAACTATTGCGAAAGAGTATTTGAAATATTGTATATCAACTAACTACTGTTCTTTGAGTCTGAGAGTGATGCTTGCTGTGTGGGATAAGTGTTGTTTGTGAATTGTGAAGAAGAATGATAACCTACTACAGAACCCGTATACTAAAGACCAACTTACAGTGCAAAACACCATGCAACTTTGTGTATTGAAAGTAAAGTTGCTGCGTCGTGTGAGAAAAATTCAACCAAACAACGGTTGCTGCTTTTGTACGTTCCTGTTGTGGTTTTGTGACAATAAAAGTGACCCTCTTATACAAAACGACTTGTAAGCGGCTCATCTGTTCGGTGCATCCACTGCATCTGCATTTTCTCACGCTATTCACGATAATTTGATCGCCTGACACACAGCTCCATGTGGACGAGCAGAGAAGACATTGGTTTATTATTCAAAGAACGCCTCAAGGAGAGTGAACTTTGTCCAGTGTCCTAACACCAGTGTAATAGTGCGGCTGCAGAATGGCAAGTTCATGTGAAATGTTGCATCACTGAAGACAGCAGCGGACTTCACACACCGCTCAGCAGGTTTGTGTTACTGCTAACATCCAGCAGCATTCAGGGGATTGCTTACCGCTTCAGGCCTTCCTGTTCTTTAACCCTTCGATGCAGACAGTAAGACCCGTATTAGATTCAATGTATTTTTTCCAATAAGTCATCCTTTTTGCCAAACCTTATTAAATGAACACATTTACTTTGCACAACAATGATTTATAATGTAAAATATGGTTATTTATGTGTGTTTAACATATAAAACTAGCAACCCACCTACTATATGGGCCTCCAACCTGATTGTGCATTTAGGCTACAGGTTTGTGGCCATAAAAAAAATCTGACACAAATTCAGCATCTACCCACCCATATTATAATAATGTCAGCAAGCTGTTTTTCATAATACCATACAAATAAAACTGCTAGTATTACAATTTTTAACTAGCTAACTTAGCTATATGATGATCAAAACAAAACAAAAACCTTTTTCAACATGTGGTACTACATGTGCAATATTATGCAATGGTTATCAATTTAGGGTCTATAAAAAGTTCCTGTAGTAAAAAAAAAAAAAGATGTATAATAATATTGATAATATTGATATGATATGTGACATTTGAAGTATTCTGAACAGTAAACAGGCTTCATACTTAACGAGAATCAAATGTTTTCCTAAGATTCCACAGGAAATGCATACAGGTCATTTTTGACCCATATATGGAAACTTCAGGTCAAAGTACAAAACCTCAATTTTCTTAAAAAGCACAAAAAGTAAATAAAAATAACTGAATGGGGCAGCATCGAAAACAAGATTTTTGAGTAGGGGAGAGTGGGGTAAATAGTGCCAATTTTTACTTAAAGTGCCTTTAAAGCAAGGGGATTACAGTAATGCCTCCAACTAAAATATGCACATATAGTTTAGGATGTTGTGCATCCCTGGGAACAATCACTTTGATCTTATATAAACTGTTTGAGAAATATAGCTTTCGAAAAAAAAGTGGTTTTGTGGCACAACTTGCCCCCGGTGCGGGGTAAATTGTGCCATTAGAGAATACACTGGGGTAAATTGTGCCATTGATAATTGAAGTAAAACAGATCATTTTAATCTCACAAATGATAATGCTATATAAAAGCAAAACAAATTCAATACAAAATTATGTATTTAACATTTATTTATTATTTTAACAAGATCACAGGCCACTTTTCTATAACAAGGCCTAGCGCCACATGAACACATACCCAGAACAAAATAAAAATTCCAAAATGAGCACCTGCAAATCATCTTCACCTGAAGCTGAATAGTTTTAGTGATCAAAGGTAAGAAAATAATGTACAATAACAATAAAATACAAGAAAGTAATATATATAATCACAAGTTGTGCCACTGGCACAAATTACTCCAAGGCCACCATTCAGAAAAAAATGCATCCCCCAGCTGTTTTGAGCTAACATCATGCTAACTGTATAGACTCATGGTGTAGCTTACTAAAGTACTAAAACCTGTGTGAACTGTTTTCAAAATTTTCTATAATTGTTCAAACACAGCAATCAAAAAACCTTGATCATAGAAAATTTACTTTGGAGGGCAAAAAAATGTTTTTTGAACTTAAATGTGTCTCCCTTCTTTATAAGATGAGTGTAATGGATGCCTCTTCAAAAATATGTGGTCACATGACCAACTTCTTATATAGTTTTCTAGATAACAGGGGTGGCACTACTTGCCCCTTGGCACAAATTACCCCACTCTCCTCTAATACCTAAAAGAGGAAATATTTCCACCACAGTTATTGCAAAACAAACAAGCAAGCAAACAAACAAACAAACACCAACACATTTCATTTTTCACCCAATTAAGACAATGATGAGTGTAAAACACAAGGAGCTAGTAAATATTATTTAATGAATGTGTGAGGATAGATTGTAATCAATAAATGTTCTCTGTGTGTTTGACTTTAGAGGGTAACATTTTACTGGAACTGTCCAAAGTTAATACTCAACATATCGGCAAATATATTGTATTGTAAAATGAATTTAGTCTCAAAGCAATCATCACCTCAACAAGATTTTAACCGGCTTCTTGCATTTGAAATGCTCATTAAAAAAGGCACTTTGGAGCATTCAGAGGTATTAATCATATTTACCTTTTCATTAATGCTCCCTCATGGACCAAAAGACGTCACAACGTGGTGAAAACTGGTGATGTCTAAAGCCAGCTGAACATATTTTTGATTAGATCTGAATTCCACTGTTATAATTGACGTGATCAGTTAAGTCATGCTCAACACTCATTTAGATTAGATGAAATTTTAATGATTCCCTGTGGAGAAACTGAGTGGTAGCATTAGCAAAGAAGGGGATGCAGACAAGAATGAGGCAAACGGTGAGAGATAATAAGTATTTACACCAAATGAACACACTGAAGATTATACGGCAAATGATTAAGGATACATCACTGACAGATTTACAGATTGAGGCAAATTTGCATGGGTGCATACAGTGGATGTTCATACTGTCAGGTGTATGGGTGGCAAAGCAAATATGCAGACATGAGACCAGATAAGTAAGTAGAGTATGCATTATAAGGCATTTACATTATCAGATTTGGAGATGGAAACAAATGCACAGAAATGTGTCCAGTGCATACAGACACACAAAAATAAGTCAAGCTGTGCAAATGTGCATGGATGGCATTCAGAGATACATACATCCAGAGGTACGTGTGTATGTACCAGCTCATATGCAACAACATGCACGCTACAGGAATATGCATAAGTCATGCCATGGATGCAGAGCAGGGCAGATGTTCACAGCGAGCAGAGCAGATGCTCGCAGCGGTCCAGATCACTGCATCAGACCAGCCATCACCACCTTCCAAATTAACAAAGGCTCAGTTCACCACACCGGTCAGCATTTATGAGCGCTTTAGTGCTGCTGTACAACTCAGAGAGATAGATGAGATGTAACTGCGTCAGCTCAGCACAGAGATGTATGAGTTATTATCAGTGTTGGGAAGGTTACTTCAGAGATGTAATGGGTTACAGATTACTAGTTACCCTGTAATATAACACTTTTGATTATGTCATCAAAATAATGTAACTTACTACCTTTGATTACTTTTTGATTACTTTCCCAACAAATTTTTATTCTGGGCAATAAAGCTGAAAAGTCCTAAAAACATAAGCTTGTAAACCTCACAACAATACTGAACACAGACTGTCAGGCTTCTGTTCTACTTTCATTGAGATCAGAATGTTTGGATTTTTAAACACAAACCCCAAAACAATCACAAGTATCTTGATCACAAACAGCAAATTGCCTTGACGTGTATGGCTTGATTCAGGTTGCTGAGAGCACTGATTTGATTGAACCTATCAAAAACAACGCTTAAAATTTGAGAGCCTAATGCCAAATGAACATAAGCCATCCTATTCTTGATGGTGCTGCACTCATATTTTTACTGAAAAGAATATATTTGGATACAACCCCTTTGTAATCACAAATATTTTCACTTGTAAATGTAATTTAATTACATTTTTTTTCTCAGTAACTATACTAATTACAGTTCCATTCATTTTGTAGTTTAATTTCATCTACATATAGTTATGTGTAACTTGTTGCTGAGTTCAGTTTGAAGCAGTTCAAGCTGAGACTTTTGGTCGGCACTCATCCAGCCGACATCACACACTTTGATACTGTCCCCTAGCAAACAATCAGCAGTGGCCAGTAATGTGTTGCACATATTAAATGACTTGAGCCTTGAGACAAACAGTCCACTTTGCACTTTCATCTTCATATCCTCACGACAATATAGCAGCAGCCAGTGGCTTCTTGCCCTATTGCAAGTTCACTACCAGCTCTTCTGTTTATCTGATTATGATGTGCAGGTGGCTCTTTCTGCACCACATGAGCTAGACTGTTCATCAGGGAGCTGTGCACATGTTCATTGCTAATATGTTGGCATTATGCATAGCACTACAAAGCTTTTGCAGTCTTTCTATATGTGTATGTGATTTTTATATATATTTTGGGAAGTAAATGAAACCTCCAAGTGTATAGAGTTGGAGCCAACAAAGAGCAACAAAGCTAAGAAGAGAGAGAGAGAGAGAGAGAGAGAGAAAATACCATCAAAGAACTGACTGAGGGTATGAGATATTAAAAAAAAAAAAAAAAAATAGCCAATACAATTATAGCTTCACAACAAAACAAATATTTTTGTCTCGGAGGGGAGAGGAAGGTTTTCAGGTGACCCATATAAAGCGAGGGCTCTCTGATGCTGAGACCTGAGAGAGAGAAACCAGAGGTGGCCAGGCAACACCAGCTTCATCTCCCCAGTGGCCTCATCTCCACTCATCTAAACCATCATAATCTTATCTCATACACCTAACTGACCCAAGGTGTTATTTGTATTCTTTTATTTATTTGCTTTTATTTGCAGCTTAAGTCTTATCACAGACAATATAATACCCTAAAAAAAAAAAGGGGGGGATTGTTGTGATGGGTGCCTCCCTGGTGGATGTGAAAATGGAGACTCAGACGTTCAGCATCACTGCATACTGAAGTCCAGCATTTGTGCCGCTGCTGTTTTCTGTGGCCCTGTGGTTTGAGCATGCAGACCCAATTTCCCCTCAGGGATCAATAAAGTATTTCTGATTCTGATTCTGAGTCAGACCCTAGTTCAAAATAAAACTGACATGACAAAAGTTTGAAAAAGTTCGACTAGTTTACTATTGGCCCCTCTAAAACATTTCTAATATGAGCTGTTTTACAATTAAATTAAATCTAACTTTATTACATCAATGCACGCTGTACACACACACACACACACACACACACACACACACACACAAATAGTTTCAATTTCCCATGTTCTTTATAGACTTGTAGTACCTACTACACAGCCCTGCCCTTCACTTCTCCATTATCCTCTTCGTGATAGCAGCTCTCTCTCCACTGAACAAAGCAGCCTCTCACAATGCAGATGCATTCTCCGCTTGTTTAGAGAAAATGAGAGCATCACTAAGGTAACAAGGAAAGAACAAACAAAACAACGAACGAAATTTCTACTCTAGTTTGTACTCTCTTCATGGGGAACAGGTAACAGATTTTACCGTTCATGTAAGTGTGATACGCAGGCTTTCGGCCTTATAATGCCACCACCTCAGTTTTCTCTCTCCATGGAAGCCCCGCCCTCTGCCTCTCTCACCTGCAGGCACACACCTGGACGTGATCACTGTCTCTCGCACAGCTGGAATACAGGCAGCACTCAGGATCTCACTCCTGGAGGGTATGTTTTAAATGAGACCCTGTTTTAACCTGGATGATGAGCACTTCTAAAGACCTCTATTAATGAGTTTTACCTCTTTACTACAGGCACTTAAAGCAACTTAAAGCAATTCTGAAGGTACGATCAGTGGGTTGTCTTAATGCTGGATAACAACAAGGCATTAAGTTATTTTAACACTTTTTACATGTGCTAAAGAGTTAAAATACCATAAGATATATATGTCAGTGGTGTATTACAGTGGCTTACATTATACTGCAGTTACCTTGAATATCCTGCGGCTGCTTGAGGTAGCATTGACTGTAGAGCCATATGTGGACTGCCAGATACTGCAGACTATGAGGTAAACAATCTGAGCTGTAAGTTAGTTGTAAGCTCTGTATTATTATGTACTAACTGGTTTTCTAATTTTTGTCATTTTAGGGTCGTCATAGCTACTTCTGTTTTGTTTGTATACTAACTTTCTTCTATCTGTGCCTTCATTTTGTATATGGATTCATATGGATAGACCATGGAAATGTTGGTGCTGACTGCTAGGTGTTTCTTACTGCTACCTCTGGGAAATTTTCCCGGTGGTGGTTTTCCTGGTGGCATTTTCCAACTTTGAGGCCCACTAGTCTATTACTTTGCCTTGGTTATATAAGTACAACATAAATTCATGCACCTACATTTTTTGGAATGACACAGACAAGTCAAAGGTTGTGAATGTGTCATTATGTGCAGCCTAGATTAATTTGCTTTTACCAATATAATGTAATGTAGCAATGGCTTATTTGACAATAACCTGTGCCCAAACCTGTTTATGTCTCCAAAATGTTTTCCTTATCGTCAACATTCACTTGACAAACATGAAAATACAGAAGCAGCTTGTATTTAAGCCAGAGAGCTTTTGAGGTATTGCTTGGCATGTTATGTTGTTTTGGCAAAAGGTTTCATTAGCAGCAGGAAACTGGAACAAGAAATTATATAATTGTGACTTTCAGTGTTTGGACTGCAAACTGCCCAAACCAGAAAGGTGAAGCAGAAATACTCTGTGTATGTTAATATGTGCTGTCTCAATATGAAACTGTTGGGTTGATGAAGGCTCGTATTACACAGACAGCTCTAAAATAAAAATGGGGACTACATGCAGTTCATTATTGCATATTTTTATGCCTCAATGGTATGAAGCTGTGGCCTGGAGGCATCCTGTTTTCAGGCTGTCAGTATGTCCCTCCAATATCTCAGGAACACCTTGAGCAAATTTTTTCCAAATGCGGCCTAAACATCGTCTTGGTCTCAAGGATGAACTTTGTAGCTTTTGGTGGTCAAAGGTCAAGGTCACTGTGACCTCACTGACCACTTTTTTGGCCATCATTTTCACTTTGCATCCCCTCCCTGGATGACAAACAGGACAGGGGGCCTCCTGTTCTTCTGGTGGTCCACCACAAGCTCACTGGTTTTGCTGATACTGAGTTTCAAGCGATTATTGTGAATACCATGTGACGACGCTCTTTATGAGTCCTCTGTAAAAAATAGTCTCTAAGTGAAGACGACATATTTCTCACTCGAAATTATTCACTGAAATCACAGGTGCAGTGACAACTTCTATTTTGCCAAAAAATTCACTTAATACCTTTTTTATTAAATTCCTTCAAACTCCTCACTTCAAATTTTATGAGCCCAGACAGACATGGTTGTAAACTGCAACTTGCCAAGTTTGCAGCGGCATACAAGAGCAAGGCAATAATTCTAGTTATGTTAGGAACTGGGCAAATAAATGTGCCTCATATTTAATATGAAGGAGATTAAAACGGGTCAGTTGAGGTCCTAATCTTCTTTTTTTTCTTCATATGCAGGCAGAGGAAAGGAAACAACGGCTTGCTAAGGACAAATACTGAGCTTTGGTTTCACATTCACCATTGGTTTATGGGTCATGCACGATTCTGCACAGAATTACATGTTACTTCCTGCATCTGAACAATCTACGTTCTTCGGGGAGTACTTCAAGCACAGATCAAGGGGATCTCTGCAGAAAACATCAAGCGTGAAAAATCCAGAGGGCGATTTCGAAAGTGACAGCATGGACGTGCTGTCTGCCATGTCCTCCACTGACCTAGAGCGTAAACTCCTTGAGAGTTCACTATTATTCATAGATCTGTATGATCAATACAGGGACCTTCTTCAGGCAGCATCAGACACTTTAAGTGAGATTGCTTTTGTGCTTGAAATGGATAAGGAAACTAAAAACCTCATGTTACTGAATGGATTTTTAGGTGCATTTGCAGGCTTATTTTTTGGTACATTTATTGGGGTCTATGGTGTAGTTGGTGGGATAGCTTTCGGCATATCTCCTATTGCTAGTATTGTAGGTGCTAGTTTAAGTGGTAGTATGATTGGTGGCATAGCTGGGGGTGCAGTTGCTTGTGCTGTTGGTGGTGGAGAGGGCTGTCCAGCTGAACTAGTCTTTAGGTCAGTTGGTGGTGTAGGTTTTGATGTACTGCTGGGTATCGCCGGTGGCCTAGCTGGTGCTGTAATAGGCAGTGCTATTGATGGAGCAGTAGGCGGTGCAGTTGGCAGTGCATTAGGTGCAGTATGCGTCGCTAAGCTTACAGTTATTGCATTTGGACACTTACTTGGTAAATCGTGTCCTGATGAAAGTGAGGAGGTGAAGGAGGTGAGGATCATTGATAGGTCTGGACGAAATTTCCACAAAACTGTCAAACTGCTCGTGAAACAGCTGAAAACCACTAAAAGGATTTGTGATGTGATGCCGGAAATGTCCTTCAGTGCCGCTGTGCAGAGCGCTGCTAGACAGAGCATGAGCGCTCTGACTGCGGTAAACACGATGCAGACGTATCTCAGTTACAGTCTGAGGACCAAAAATCAGGTGCAAGCTGCCTTCAGTATGAAACTAGCAGCAAAGCAATGTAAGAGAACCATCAAGGAATTTGACGAGATGAGAGCAGAACTGAAGAGGCTTTCAACTTCCCTGCAGAACTCTTGAGGTGAGCTGTCAAACAGCAGCGGTAGGGCATGAGCTGGACAAAACTCAGTGCATCGTCTTCTCCTGCTTTTCTAGTGTATATTTCAAACTGGTATAACTAAATCAGAGCTTCATGAAAAAAAAAAAAAAACACAGGAAGACTCTTTTTTTCAACTTTGTGTGTCTTCATTCAGCATTAACAAGAAGCAGAACTACTTTGACAAGACAAGGGTTAGCAGATAACAGATTGTATGTGATAGCTGGTATATGTAAATGTTTGCTGTATATAATAACAAAAAGGGTATACATTCACTTTTATATTGCCATGATTTAAAGGCCGGGGTGATTCAAATGTGACAGAGAGTTGATTATGCTCTTGACTCACCAGTAATAGATTACATTTCCAATCCTTTAACACAGAGCATCTTTGTTCCCCTAAAGCTTTGTGCACAGTGCATGTACACTTTACACACTGGCTGTGGGTACATTTTAATTCAAAGATAAGACAATGGGAATAAACAAAAACCTCCACAGACAGTCAGAATCTTACAAGGATGCAAAATGTTTGCATCATATTTTGCAATCACAGTGCAAGTGGTCAGAAATAATAAATTAAGGACTTTTTGTTCTTTTGAAGCTTATTCATGGCAAAAAAAAAAAAAAAATGCCTCATGTCTGCTGCACTTACATGCAGTATTTTATGTTGTAACATTTTTTTCATACATGAAGTGAAAGTGATTTTAGTTTGATTGCTTTCTTTACAACTTACATTGATTAAATATTCTTTTTGTGGTTCATGTGAAATTTCTTCGATTAAAGAGAACTTTGTTGTTTCCCTATAATTCATGATAAGCATTTGTCCTCATTTGTTACTTTTATTTTTATGTTCTTATGATGTTGTAATTAACAATATTTCAGTTTGAGTCGATAAATTAATTCTTTGCAGTGCTCTGTTGTGTTTTGTGTATTTTATTAAATGTGTTACGAATAAATAGGATTCTTAGGTCATACAGCCTTTGAACATTACATTGAGGCTACAATCGAGCCATTTGGAAATCAGGAATTAACAGAAGACTCATTCTGGGGGCAGTCATAAGGAAGGACAGATGTGAAATGCAAATGAAAGCAGTAAAATACAGTAGATGTACTTTTTCAAGCCCCACCTCCCAAACCACGTGTTAAATCTCTGCTCAGCTCAGTCGTCCAGGCCAGTCAAGGATAAAATAAAATAAAACTATAATGATCCCCACTGGGAAATTGGGATGTTGCAACAGCAGCAGAGTGGAAGACAAGAAAAACATAATCTAAATAGGAGTAAAACAAATGGTGGATATTAAATGTATTCATTGAACACCCTCCTCCAAAGCTGTCTTGTCCTCCAAATCTAAAGCTGGGTGACTGGGGAAATAATGGTTAAATACTGACAAACCAGATATTTCAAGTCAGGGGGCTGGAGATGCATCATGATGCAACAACCAAACACACGAGCGGTTCAGCTCAGACTGCTGGATCCAGAGTCCAGAGTGCTGACCATTACAGCACTGAGCCTCTGAGGGAAGAGAGAGACCCAGGGAAATTGCATAAACAGCCAAGTAAGTTCTCCAGGGATAATCTCACAAAGCTCTTTTTTTCCGTAAAGTTTCTTTTGATGAATTACAATCTTCAACAAAGCACAAACTGTTCCCTTGCCTCCACTCCCGACCTCTAAAGTTGCAACTCCCAGAAAGAGCCAGAGTATCTGAGAAAGGGCTTGTCTGGGACTTAAACCCGACATACAGTGTGTTTTACAAGAAGAGGCTCTCATATATCAACATTTTGCTTGTTCCCAGCCGGCCTTTTTTGAGTGGTTATTTAGCTATTTAACTGGTTTTCATTTTTTTTTTTTTGGATGCTGTCTCTCTTGCGATTGCACTAGAGGCACTGCATTTGTCGTTGGTTATGTGTACAGATGTTTGTGCGTGACCATATCTGTTTTCAAGCAAATATTTTTCTTTTTTTTTGCTCCTTATAATAGTGCAGCAGTGGCCATCAAAGTTGTCAGCATTATGCTAATCAACCTCACAACTCTAGGTGGTAAGCCGGTACTACAATTGAACGTTTAATGCATCAACAGCAGAATGTAAATTGCAGAACACGTCGCTTGCCAACAGTCAGCCCTTGTGTTCTGCATTTCTGATGAATTCCATTTTAAAAAATCACTTTTCTTACAGTAGAATGATGAGAACAAAACAGGCGGGCAGGCTGTGATTTTTGTCAAAGAGGTGCTTTATTGAAAAATCTCCAGTGTTAAATGGAGCGGGCTGACACTCCCCACTTACAGGGTGTGCGAGCCCTCAGCGTGCTTTTACTGCCGCCGGAGGACAAAGTGAAGTGCACGATACACCATATTTCAAATTTAAGATCTCTTACTCTTCATTTACAAAATGCACTAAAGCGAGAACTGTATAAAATTTTTATTTGTTCCAATGCCAAAAACAGAAGCAAGATTTATGAATTCATATACTTCAATATTAAAAATAATTTAAATATATTACAAATCTTAAGCATTTCTTTTTTTTTTTTTTTTTTTTTTTTTAGACTTACAACAGGACAGAAAGATGTACAACTGCAGTTAATATTCCATTTATAATAGAACCAATAAATAAAACACGTTTTGGACGTTTTATGTAAACTATCAAAATTATTTATGAGTGGCCTGTTATGGGTTTTTGAACGCCTTTCAAGTTGCACTTTTAACTGAGGCCAAAAATCATCAGTCTTCTCATTGCTGCCTGAGTAGTATTAATGAACCACTCATGTAGATCGTTTGTTTCCACATTTGTTTCCTCTCTTTTTGTTATGCATCAGCTCGAGCTCAAGCCAAAATTATGATGTTAACTCGCTCACAGGACATCCAGCGTCATTAGCACCATGTAAAGCCAGTATCCCCTACCTGTAACATTTTCTCATTAAACTCACCTACAATACATACAATACTAAAATCAACCAGTGGCAGCCTACTCTCTCCATAAATAGTTCATTTGCTATACAGTATACATGAATGTTTTTTTTATGGAAATGGTGTGTATGCTGTGAAAGTGGGTGTTGTGGGTCTGAACCACAAATACACAAGCTGTTTAAGGATACCTCACAGTGTAATGTGCAAAAGCTATAGGGAGGTATGTTTTGTGTGTGTGTGTGCATGTGTGTGTGTGTGTGTGCATTTACAAAAGAACACAACATGTCACTTTCAACCCCTTGGGGTGCAAATCTGATCTTGTCATTACTGTCCAAACAGGGGAAAGTCTGACTTTATCTCTGCGTTTTTAAACAGGAGTCAGGCGATAAGATCCGCGCCACAAAGTGTTGAAAAAAAAAAATCCACTGTGCGTGTGTAAACCGAGTGTTTAGTGGAGTCTGTGGTGTTTCAGAGGGAGATGTCTGAGGATACATGGAGCTGCTGTCCTGGTTTCCACTTGGCGCTGCGCCTGCCTCCGTCTGTCCGTCTGTAAGGCTGGTTCCTCAGGTCTGTGGTAGAGAACAAGGGACAAAAATGTTGTCATCATCTGGGAAAAGACCTGTATATTAACTTGCTAAATTTATCTGGAGCTTAACATACAGTTGCTGTCTGAATGAATTTTATCAAATGAGGATTTTATTGAGTCATAGGCCCTACTTCGTAAACCCCTGCAGTACCAGCACTGCAGTGTGTTAAATACCGGGGCTGTGATTGCTGAGATGGGGCCACATTACTGCTGCTTTACTCTCAGTAATAGCCCCGGTGACAGCAAATAAAAATCTGCATTAATTAATTCATTACCTATTTAGCAGTTGCCCTCATTAACCAGATCTATGTGGAAGTTCACTGGACCACATACTGAAGTAGGCACAGTAAGTCAGAACAGCAGAGGAAGTCAAAATTCAGTGCAAATTCAACGGGTATACTAAATATATTATCCACTTTCACATTTCTAAACAACGTGGTGAAGCCCTAGGACACAATGTAGAGAGTTTTTTCAAAACTGTTTTAGTATTTTTCAGTAATATATCTGCCTCACGCTTCAGGTCCCCCGTGTCCACACTGATTTTGGATAGACAGCCCTTAGTTTCTGCGTCCCAGGCACATGGAATGACCTTCAGCTCACTCTGAGAATTGAGACTCCTGAGAGAATCCCCTTGTTTCAGTGTGTAATTGTTTTTGATTGTCTTGTCTTTGACTGTTGTCTTGATGTCATTGTAAATTAAGGCAAACTAAATGATTTTCAAGGATAAATAAAAGGTTGAATGAACTGAGTTAATGGATTTAAGCCAGTTTTTACATATATTTATGTCAAAATATACCATCTGACTAGTGCATGTAATATTTTTTGTGGTTTACTGAAATTCCTGCAGAGCATGCAAATGATTTAAAGTGGATGGTGCTGCTGCAAAACTGTAATGTTAATATCTGCCTCATATATCATGCTTTTGACCACTATTCTGATTACCTAAGCCTAAAATGTCATGCTAATGCTACTAGTGATTTTTATACACATGCATTTGAGCATGCTGACTTTAGCTCCTCTATTAGAGTTAAAGATTTACATAGTGTATAATGTGGGTGCACAAATCTGGCTGAGTCTATCAGACAACCCACCATTCCTGCTTGGAAACCCTCTAACAAAGATAAAACCACAGTCGGCTGTGGCAGGGTGAGCAAGAGAGAGAGAGAGAGAGGCAGAGACCCACACAGTGCCGAGGGATCTAGGAAGGACTGTCGTCACTGAAGACGGAGTCGCAGAGGAGACGAGAGGAGCGCTTGCCAGAGCGAGCCGTGAAGGGCACAGACTTAAGAGCTGAAGACACCAGAAAGAAAAAGGCGAGAGTGAGAGAGGCAGAGAGCGAGAGAGGAAGGTCAGACAAACAAGTGAGAATGAAACATGGAAAAACAGAAGAGGAATGTGCCTTAAAAGAAAAATAATAAATACTAAATAAATAATAAATGGATGAAAGAGGATTATTGAACTGAGAAAAAGATGGTGACATGTGGCATATATAGGCACATATATGTAATTCATATAGGCATATGAATTGAACTGTAGTTTGAAAAAAAAAGGAGTAAAAGGACTGAGTCAGGCCGATGAAGAGACTTATGCCTTGAGACTTATGATAGAAAACATATTAAAGGGACAGAAAGAGAAACATTCTTATAGATAAAGTGCAAATAGAAGCTTGAATCTCTTCCCCTTTGCAAGGCCACTGATTAAGAGCCTACCTAGAAAGCCCTCTTCAACAAAAATCTTGAAATGAAAAAATATTCCATGTGAAAAAGAGCACTCTAAGGGTCAATATACAGCTGCATTTCCCTTTATTTTCCTCTTAAAGGGACAGCTCACCCAAAATACACCTAATGCAGTCTCTCTATGCAATCTGCTTGTTTGCTCAGTGCCTCCTCCTGGGCAGATAGATACAGGTTGATTGCATTTTTCTGCAGGAACTAGTTGCCAACAAAAGTCTTTCCCTCTGAGGGGAACATTATGTCGGGTGTTAATGTGTAGAAAGAGAGCTATTGCAGTTGAGCTTTTCCGCTGGATGGGTCCACAAATGTGAACCCATCCAGCCTCTCTGTATTGGACAACTCAAAATCTCTCAGAAACTATCTGGACGGATTGATTGCACTATGGGTAAGTGGGGAAATATCTTTATTTTTGCATTTTGGGTGAACTGTACCTTTAAGCCCCCAGCATGTATGTGAAGCAAAGAAAGAAAGGAGGACCTCACTTTCATTCATGACCCTACACGGTACAACTCACAATGGTTAATGATACTGGTTAATTAATCTTTAATGGTTAATACAGATAAGCTATACAGTGTGACCTCTGCTGAAGCCCCCTCCTCCTCCCCTCCCCCGGTGTGTCCTACCTGTGATGATGTCCTCGATGGCCCCGTCCTTGCCCTCCCTGACCAGGGGAGTCACCTGTCGCCTCTTCAGCTCTGCTATCAGATCCATCTGCTGCAGCTTGGACGTCACAGAAACCTGAAACATCAAAAGGCAATCAAATTATAGCTGCAGAAATATATAGATTGTAGTGAGTATCCCTGTTATGTATTGGCTTTGTGAGCAAAGTTCACATGATATGAATACAGCCCTGCTGTTATTACATGGGCAGTTAATGTACTATTGACATTACTAGTAGGGATGCACAACACTGGATTTTTTTTTGCCAGTGTTCAATATGCCAATATTTTCCCACTCTTTTGGCTGATGTCAATATATGCACATTTTTTCCCACCTAATTGCAGATCATCAAGTCTCTCCTGCAGTGGAATTAACATTTTATTATGCCTGCTCTTACTGTGAAGGCCCACTGGCACATGCAGACATAAAATGAAATGTACACATTCACTGGGCAACAGAAGAAATCTGCTTCAACTTAGATTATGTAAAACATGCCGTATTTATTTTCATACATTATCTTTCAAACAAAACTATACGACTCAGCCTGTTTGCATGTCAACACGCTTGGATGATGACAACAGCCACAACCAGTGCAAATGTGACCTATTTCACATACCGGCATGTCATATCGGCAGAAATTTGAAGGAGAAGATAGCATGCCTTGCTCATGTTTAGTGCAAAAATTTTGTCATCTGCTCTAGGATTTTAAATTGGCTTCATTCTGGTCAGAGGTCGACTTCCTTTACCTTTAGGCTACCACTACTCCGCCTCACATTTGAAGAATCTACCTTTGCCGTTACTTCTGGCTTCGGTGGAGTTGGCGGAGCTTCACTGTTCAGAGCATCATGTTTTTTCCTCTGCTCATTCTCCTGCTCGGCTTGCTGTCACAGAGAGGGACAATCACTTTAATGTTATGCACTGAATAATATGATGCCATGTCATGAGATTCCACGTACATCTGAAGATCAAACAGTGCCTGGGAAATCAGTTATGCAGTTGAACTGTTGTACTGACAGGCTCTATTGTCATGTTTCCGGAGAGAGCTTTTCTACGTGCGCTACCTGTGTGTTCTTTAATTTAAATCACTGAATCGACTGTCAGTCCATTAAGGAATCAGCACAATCAATATTATCTGACCTTGTATGCCTTGATGAACCTGACAAAAACGGGGAAGAACATGGAGGGTGGAGTCGTTTTCGGATTTTCTCCAAAATACTCCACAGCTGAGTCATAGGCATCCTGTAAGACAGGTGAAGTCAGAACAGGCTTTACTTTCACTTTGCTTTCACAGAATCAGGATGAATCAATATGCAGCAATGATTAATGTCTCTATCGTACTAAGTAATGAACAATTTCATAACTAAAGATGAAAAAAAAAAAAGATTCTTGGCTTCAGTACATTGGTAATGCTCTCTTGCACTGGACAGAGCAATTTGCATGGATTCAGTCAAATTTTCTCACAGAATTAAAGGCAAATGAGCTCACCTGGGCAGTCTTGCCATCGGCTACGACAGAGTTCAGCAGCTCATTGTTACTGCTGAGAAAGTTTTTCAGCACAGGGTTGTCTTCCTCTATGGTGAACTCCTTCCTGGTCATCTCCATGCCCTTCTCCAGAGCTCGCACATCCTGCACAATGCTGTTGAGAGACACTATAGACAGAAGAGACAACATATAAGTGTGTTCATTGCCAATTTGAAAATGCTGAGGTAACACTTAAGTTGCACAACTCCCTCTCTTAAGGTTATTTTTATGGCATTTAAGCTACATTAGATGACACATGGGGTACTGAGAGGACATGCAGTGTCACAAGATCTAACATTACAGTTGAGTGGTAAATTCTCTATTAAAATTTCTCTATTAACTTTCCTCTATTAACATTTCCTCAAATGTAAACAGCAGACCAGTTTGCAGTGCTTAGATATTACTGATCTGATGATGTATGTTGTGGTGCTTTCTTTGAAGGAATCGCACCTAGTTACATATACTTTTGTTTGAACTGAGATTTAACTGCAGGCAATGAAAGGTTTATTAAAACTCCTCACCAGAAAGGAGCAAACGATCAAAAGACAGGAGAGGAAAGATCAAACAGCAGCGACCCAGAAACGCTCTCTGATTCAACAAAGTTTTAGAAATATTTTCTGGCTTGCACCCTGCAGAGTGGCAACCAGCTTTATGACAGAACATGTTCTGAGTAATATTACCTTGATTCAACTTGTAAACAGAGCACCTACATGCGCACGGTATTCAGGATATAAGCTCATATCCCCATAAAGGTCTTACTCAGGATAAGCTCTTCTTAACACATCTTAATATCCTGGTCATGATTACTGTATCTCCAGACATGAATAAATAGAATATCATCATGCAAATTGTGTTCACTGTAAAATAAATAAATAAATAAATAAAAAAAACAGCAAAAAATGTTTTTACATGGCTCAGAATCCCAGCTCATCAGCAAAATTTGGGTTGCATTGTAAAAACGGGTTACATTCATTGTTAGGTTTAACCCTATAAAGCCATTTGCATCATATATGATACATGTTATCAAATAACACATTCCATTTTCAGTTTAATCAATACTTGACCAAAATACTGTTGTATACCTTTGGACACTTCCCCTGTTCACCCTGGACCATACCACTGGCATATATGATACAACAGGAAAAATCGTATGTAATAACATATTTTTTGAAAACCGTTTTTTTTTTTTTTTTTTTTTTTTACATTTCGTTATAGGACTAAATAAAGGGTTCAATTTCAAAAAATTGGAATTTTCTGCCAATTCTTTCATAGTTCAGGCTTTATAGGGTTAAGTATTACATTAAAGGAGCATTAAAATCCAGGTAGAAATTTTAGACTTTGCTGGCATCTAGTGGTTGAAATTTTTACCTTGCTGCAGTGATGTAACTTTGCAAGGAGTTTCAGTTTTTGACACTTAGAGCTCTGTGAAACAATGCTTTTCTGTCACAAAAGATGCAATAAAAGGGTTTCATCATCCTTTAAAGGGCGAGTCAACACTAAATCACTAACGCCAGTGATATGGCAGCAGGTATTTTTAACAGCTGTCACTGGCAAAGGACCTGCGGCTACATCGCTGATTGTGTGTGGCCAAAAGTGCAGCTTCAACTCCCAGAGAGCAGAGCAGACAGAATATCATATTATCACATAAACCCTTTAAAACCACTAACTATCACAATAATGTGCTTTGTTTTTACAGGATCAACACCACATTTTGCTGTTTTTTGGGGTGGATTCTTGCCTTATGAATTGGAGTTGAGGTTGGCAAGTGCAGTAGCTAAACAAATAGCCTTTGTAAGTTTACTTTATTTTGCTTTATTTCAGTTGCATTTCCCAGATTGTCCATATTGTCTTCCTTCTGCAAGCTACCACTGCTATGCAATTGCCTTTATGTTCAAGCCGTATACTTCTGTGCTGTTTGTGTACCCAGAGCAGCCTTGTCCATGAAGTGCAGCTCGGTGTGGAAGGACTGGAGCTCTGGGTATTTCTCCTGAATGATGTTGGCAATGAAGTGCAGCAAGGTCTGTTTGCGGTCTGTAGATTTGGTGTCCAACAGCTGGGATTAGCCAGTAGAGAAGAACAGTCATTAACAAACCACAGTCAAAAATTAGATTCACTCCAGTAAGTTGTACAAAAATCATATAGTAAAAGTTATATATGAGTTATGAATTCTACCTAGCTGAGTGTTGCTGTCAAAAAGCCACCAGAGTTTAAAACCTTTTTTACTCACCAAATCCAAACTCTGCAGGCGGAAGCCATAAACTGCGCCCCGTTTGCTGCTGTTCATGTAGTTTCCAAATGCTAAAATGATCTACACAAAATCAGAATTACAGTCAGAAAATCTTTACTGTCGAGTGTGTAACTGTTCAGATTGTGCTATAAAATGACAATAAGTGCAGTGTACAATAGGATACAACTAACTGACACACCATGGGAATAAATCCTATTACAGACTGTACATACTTTTGTTTTTGGCATGCTCATCTTGAATTGCTGAATTAAAATATGTATATTTTTTAATAAATGAATTTAAACATTTAATTCATAAGATACAATTAGAAATCAGATGCAATGGCTTAAACTGCATGCGATACATTTGTGTATAATTTTATTTATTATGCAATTTAAAAATGTGTTTTCTCTATTCATATTCGCCCATAGAAAACTGAAACTGAAATGAGTTAAACTGAAATAATAAGTGAATTTGAAAATAGAGAAAGTAAAATTTCACCGCACAATCAAATTCAGTTTCAAATTCAGCCTTTGCATTCAAGTTGTAACTTTGTTTTTTTTTCACAAATTCACAAATATTGACGCAGTATAAGTCATGCTATTGCACACATTGTATTAATGGTACGATTCTGCTACGCAAGTTCCAGACATTGTGAGTGTTACAGGATACCATACAGCGTATGAAAATAAATTTTACCTCAAGAATCTTCTTCAGCTTGCTGGAAGATTTGAGTGACATTGATGCAGCAATGATGGCATTGAGTTGCTGTCAGAAACGTTGATGAGATGACAGTTATTTTCTCAGCCAAAAACACAATATCAAAATCAGATTTGTACAGGGCAGGCAGCTTACAATAGTCTGACACTGCTAATTTACATTATGCCTTGCTTCTTTAATGAGTCGGTAATTGGAATAGTTTCCATTAGTGCCAGACCAGAGACAAAATTCAGCTGTTAAAGTTCAGTTTCACCCACATAGAAACCAGAAATATAACAACAATATGACTGGGTGAAAACATAGTATAACGCCTGGACCGCGATTTCAAAGACAGATTTCAAAGCGTACTTATTTGTTCTGATGTTGTTTTTCCTAATATCTTTATCTGGTCTTGCCCTCTTAGTCCAGTGAGTGTTTTCTGAATGTGTGCAATTATTAACTTTCATGTAGTTCTGTTGGATTTAGGAGGAACAATATGGATTATGTTCAGGAAATGGAAAAGCAAGACTTGTGGAAATTGTGTTGCAGTTGATAATCTATCCATGTAGAAAAAAAAAATCTAATCTCATAGTTACAGTAATATCTGTTCACGTGAAGCTTCAATTTTGCATTGTTGTTGTTGTAATGGATGTGTCGTGAAGCATAAATTTAACATGCATGCAGGAGTTTGGCTGTTCAGTGTATTTCATTATACTCACTCTCTCTCTCTCTCTCTCTCTCTCTCTCTCTCATTCTCTGCTGTAGGTTCAATAAATGTAGAATGAGCTGTAGTGCATCGACTCATTTTGAAAGAGCAACAGCCAATAGGGGATGATCAACACGTGGCCAACACACAGCCAACGTCTTTAATTGACCAACCAATCATGTAACTTTGATCACTCCCTCCCTCACTCAGCTGGCACCACCTGGGTCCAGTCGATTACCGAAGCACCAATTTAAGTTATATAATCTCTCTATAAATCCCCCTATGAACTCACAGGCTGAATTAACTGGACACTCTCAGCGAAATTGCCCATGAAGGTGAGAGTGCTGATGCGATGGGGCAGCCGTGGGATCTTGCCAAAGCGCACCATGAAGCGGTCCTCCTCGCTGAGCTCATCCAGGGGCCTGCCCTCACACTCATAGTTGTGGATGAGCTTCAGTTCATACTCCGTGGGGATGAAACGCTCCAAGAGCTCCAGGAAGTCCAGGCTCAAAGCTCCTTGGTTATACCTGTGCCCAAGCAAAAGATGTTGATTTATGTTCATTTCTTTTTTTCATGCAAAATAGCCAGTGGTGGAAAAAGTATCCAAATCCTTAAGTAAAAGTGGCAATATCCTAATCACAAATACAAAATTTTACTCAAATATGGAAATATTAGCAGTAATACTTAAGTGTGAAAAATAAAAGTAGTCTTTAGGAATGTTTCCTTTCAGAGCGCAAAGTTATTGAGAGACTGTAAGAAGTATTTTAATGTTGTAGGTCTAGCTGCTCCATAAGCTTGTTGCTAGTTTACAGTGTTACAGCACTTCCTATGCAACTTAATAAATCTTATCCTGCAAAGTAAATACAGCAGTCAGATAAGGGTAGTGGAGTGGAAAGTAAAATATTTATCTCTGAAATGCTGTGAAAAAGTATCACATAGTTGCATAAAAATAAAAATTCAGGTAACGTGCCCATACCTCAAAATTTGACTTAAGTGCTGTACTCAAGTAAATACATTTCGTTGATTTCCACCTCTGAATATCGTCATGCTGGTGTATAGAAACTAATAGTTGAAACAAAATAAAACATGCAGTACATGTATGGTACATACGTCTCTATGGCAGAGCAGATATCAGATGCAGCCATTCCTCCCTTGCGTAAAGTGATGGCCAGGTTTTTGGCTCTGTTGGGCTCCATTAGGGACACTTTACTGGTGGTCTTGTGGGCCGCTCTCATCTTGAGGGTACCCAGGTTTACAGGGGCCGTCTGGGCCTTGGTTTTGAACTGCTCCTCAAAGGTGTCCATGTTTAACACCTGGTAAGAGAGGTACAGTGAGGTGCAATACTGAGAAATATGCAGCTATGACACTGGAGGAGAGCTGTATAGAGAAGTATAGGGGATGTTGCTCTTTTTTGTGTTCCCAGTTACAGTGACCAACACTGAAACCGTATGAACAGCAACAAAGATGAATTAAGATATGGAGAGTATCACTGAAAAACAGGGAAAAGCAAAAAGAGACATGTAGATACCTTGATGCCTACGGCTTACATAGTGGAGAGAGAGACATCTAGAGGCAGAGACTAATAGAGAGGGCTCACAAAGAGGAGAGACAGCTATAAATGGCCTAACCGCTAACACTTGCTCGTCGTCCAGCTCATTGAAGACCGTTCCTGCCACCTGGTTGGATTTGAGGGCCTGCCAGTTTAACAAAGGCATGCGGTATTTGGTCTGAATAGGCTTCTTTTTACTGCAGCCTGGAGGAAAAGACCAAACAATTCATTGTTATAATGCACCAGAACTTTTTTGTTTGTTTGTTTGTTTGCATGCTTGATGAAACCAGAGAATCAAAGCATCATGTCAGCTTTTATGTTACTGTTTAGCACTGTGTCAAAATCACGTTAGGGCAGAAGTGTAAAGGAAAAATCCACCCTTGGATACACTGCTATATCAATCTGTGATATTTGATGCATTTCATGAATTGTTTTGTATGACCCATGACAGACTGACTTTTGACAACCTCTAGAAAACGGGTGTGAACTTGAGGGTTTCTCCCACTGACTGACACTACAACCTGACATTTCCCTTTGATGCTGTGCTATCAAACTCATTTCAGCTGCACTCGAAACATCTCAACATCATGTCACATTGTCTATGTTGTGTCTTTTATCTGCAGAAATAAATAAGTTACACAGCCAAATAGCATAAGCCCAGGAATGCAAGACACACGCACCAAAAGCTGCTTTTAGACAGTGTTACTGAGTGTTTTAGGGTGGATTTTTCCTTTGAGCTGTTACCCAGAATAATGTGACAGTTTCAGAATTTAGGTCGAATAAGAATAACTGAAGTGCTTCTGAAATTAAACCACTTCAATGCAATGTGCTCGCAACAAAGTATTCCTGCTCCACTTTCTCTAAAATCTGTGCTCTGATGGCAAGCTCACCTGAGCGTCCATCAGACAAACCTCCAAAGAACAGGGGCGCGCCGCCTCCAGGAGGGGGCGGGGGCGGTGGAGGGCCCAACCCAGGCGCCATGGGTGGTGGCGGAGGAGGAGGCGGTGCCACTGAGCCTGGAGGAGGTGGGGGTGGGGGAGGAGGAGGTGGTGGGGGAGGAGCTGCTAGAGGGGGAGGCGAGGACTCTGTGGAGGTTGGCGGAGCCTCAGGGCTGTCCGTCGTATCGGCTTCTTTTTCAGCTATCCAGAAACGGAAGAAACATTAAAGTTGTCTCAAGCTGTTAGAAAGACAATTGACAGATGTGTTATAAATGCAGACCTCAATATATGCACTAAATACCAGCTAAAATCACAAGCATGGAGTAAACCTTCACTCAATAAATTCAATCTACATTATGTAGGTAGTTCAGCCATTTAGCCATGTTAGTCATTGAATCAAGTTAATACTAATTACATTCATACCTCAAACACAACTCACTTTATTCTTCTTTTACTGAACTGGCTGAGACTAGTTACATTGTTCTGTAATATCTATTGAAAATGGCTTTCTTTTTTATTTTTTAAATTTCTTTGTTGTTTTTATTTATTATTCTTATTCCTATTCTTATGATTCTGATGTTCTTTGTTGGTTGGTTTTGGGGTGAAGTCCCTGGCTCAAGGACACATCAGCCATCAGAACTGAGGGTGGGGGGAGTGCCGTTCATTCAAATCAGCTTCTTTAATCTTTAGGGCCTGGTTGCCCTATTTTAGTTTTATTTTATCATTTAGTAAGATATTTTTTATTTTATTTTAATTTTTCTCTAGTAAGATGTATGACTTAAGAGATAAAAAAAAAAAAAAAATGGTGCCTCACTATTAAGAAGTACTTCAGAAGACATTCCCATATCTGTCAACACTGACCTGTCTGTGGCACGGGTTGGATGACAGGGACCACCTGAACATCCAGGTGTCCTGAGGAAGAGCGCTCCATTCGGACCAGCCCCTGATCCACCAGAGCCTGAACTTTGACCTCCAGCTCCCTCAGGGCCTGAGCCGATCGATCCCTGTCCCTCTCTCTCTCTCTCTCCCTCTCGCATTCTATCTCTCTCTCTCTTTCCCGCTGCTGCAGCATGGTCACTTGGGAGCAGGATTCACGTAGACTCTCCTACAATGCACACATATTATGATGCGTGAAATGTTATTGTACTTCTACTTGCAGTTTTATGGTGCACGGAGGGAGGAAAATGGTGAACTGTACCTTTAGGAGCTCCACCTCTTTGGTGGTCTGAATGAGCTTCTTTTCCAAATCTGAGACTTTCTCAACAGCCTCCCTCTCACTCTCCTGAAGCCTGGTGCTTAGCTGTGACATACAACATTCATGTGTATATTGTGATTTTACCATTCTCTTCCTGTGTTAATGAGCACTTGCAGGCTACATATGTAATTGTGTCCATACTATTATTCTGTGTATGCATGTACATGTACCTGTGTATTGTGTTCTTGTAGTTCCTCCATGTGTTCCAGTAGAGCGTTCTTGGTCTCTGCGTCCTCCAGCAGAGCTCCTACATCAAAAACATTGTCCAGATAGGCCTGGATCTGCACCAGCAGTCGGTCACTCTCTGTAAACTTTAACCTCTGCGCCGGGACAGATACCACAGAATAAACCTCATCTTCTTATGTAGTCACACATGAAAAAAATCTAGCACTGATAGAGCCATGACTGAGAGATTTGTGTCATTTTGGAAAGGTGACATCTTTGTGAGTGCTTTTTGAGTGATGATACAGACCTTGACAACCTTTCTCAGGGTATGAGCGCTTCTGAAATACTGTCACTTTCAACTTTACTGTAAACCTTTTCTTCTAGTTACATTAAAAAGATGGGAAAGGTCTTATAACACTCACAGCCAACTACAGTATCCTGCTTGCTCTTCTTGAAGTGTATACTGTGCATAAAGCTGCATGACATATAAAATATCCATGTCTCAAAGTCAAATTTTGAGAGCTAAGCTATCTGAGAACTTGCCTCAAGGTACTCATCCAAACCATGGCGAGTGAATTCATACTGCAGGTGGACTCTGAAGTTCATGTTTTCCACTGAGTGGACCACAATGTTGATGAACTGCATACAGGCCACCTGGTGGGTAGAAAGTGTAATGATTTAACTCCATTTTACATGCAGCAGTACAGTAGTTGACATTGGGGCTAAGTATGGCTATTAACCGTCAGCTCTTGAAGAGAGGACATCATTTACAAAGAGGTCATTTTTGCCCATTTATCAAACTCATGGTTTGGCTGCTACTGGATAATAATCCCTGTTAAATACAGTATATACCACCACTGTACCACTCTATATAGGTGATTAATTTTAAATTGATCTAAGGAGACCTTCACATCATTATCGGTCATCATGCACAGACATTTTGAGAACCAAAGGCTCAAGCAAGAGGACACCCTGTGATGTTAAGCGAAGTGTTGCTATCCACTTATTTATTCATGTTAAACAAAAATCTTCATGCAAAACATAAAGGGAGACATTGTATTTTCAAGGAGGGCACATTAGCTCAAGCACTCTTTGGACCCCATTCGTACATGTGCCTGGACACACAGTAATTTGTATCATACTTGTAGAGGTTTGATGTAGTATGCACAGCTTACCATGAAGTCAATGTTACAATCTTCGTTGCAGAAATACTCCATGAGCTTCTCAAATCGACTTTTCTCTCCACACACCTGAAAAAGGATAAAAGGCGGGGTAATTTAAAAGTAGATCATAGGCAGCCAGCAAGGTGGAACTAATATTCTGATGATTCTGCCTTTTCTGTAGAGTTTTAGGTTCGTAGGGACTGTATTACTCCTGCACTATATATACACACATGGGGGCAGTGTGCACACACTAAACCTGAAACACACACAGCAATGTATTCTTACTGTAAACATCGTCTGTGCATCTCTTCCTCTCACTCTCCTCCTTCTTCTTCGTCTTCTTCCTCTCTCTCTCTCTCTCTCTCTCTCTCTCTCTCTCTCTCTCTCTCTCTCTCTCTCTCTCTCTCTTTTCCTTCTTCGTTTTACTCTGGGTATTTCAGTGAAGTGTGTGCACAACTTTGGAGGATACTGCCATTCCATTTTCAGCTGATAATGCCAATTTGGCTAAGTAGTGCAAAGTAATTGGGTTCTAGTTGTATGCTTGTGCATGTAAGACATATTGCATGTCTCTTATCTGTACCCCAACATGCATGCAATCTAATTAAAGTGTATTGATAGGCTGTATTGACAGAGATCACAATGAATTGGTCTTTGTGCAGCTGGGTAAGCTGCAGTTGTAAATTTGGCTTCAATTCAACTTAATGCATAGCTGAAGTACAAACAACTGAAATAATGGCACTGTAAGGTAGTGTTATATTATGCATTGTGTAAGATAATTGCTATGTTGCACAATGTTGAGTGTGCTCTTTATTCCACAGGCACAACCATTACATAAACAACACTTCAGTGCTATTCCTCTTCACTGTGTGTGGGCGTGTCTGGGTGTTTGCATGTATGTTTGGCAAACAAAGAGAAAATGTGATTGAAATATTAATTTTGTTTCCTTCATCATTCATACAGCATATTCCCTGTTGCATCCCTCAGCAGCAGTGTGTCCATGTTTGCTGGTGTCTTATACTCGGCCTCCCCCCTTTGCCCACTCATGTCCACTAAATAATGCAGCCTGCCAACCTGACAGCCTGCACCACCCAAAACAATGCCCACGTTCTGCTACTGAGGGACACATGAGCCAGCCCCTGGCACTGCGCCCGTCTGCCTCTACTTTACTCCCCTACCACGTGCACTCTATTGCTCTCTATCTCTCTCCATCTCCCCCTGTGTCTCTCACCCACACGCATTGGCACTGCCGCTGTACCAAAACAAGAGCTGTTCACTGTGCTACTCGGGTTGCCAGCGTGGTAACTGATGCTGTACTATCAGCCAGGCGAGGGCTGATGTTGCCAGAGGATTTGGCACTTAGAAATTCACAGGTTCTGAATTTGTCGCTGGAATTAATGTGTTAATTAAGTCAGAATGATAAATATATCATATTATATAATGTGTTGTAATGATTAGATCAATAATAACATTTTCTGCTTGCAGCAAATGGGATTAATATTTTCTGTATCACCTGTTTTCTGTGTACAGGGACGCAAGCTAGTCTCTCGAATAAACTTTGGCAGCGAAGGCCCTTTTTTAAACAGATTAGGGGAAAGGTTTAGATTGGTTTGATTTGGGAAAATTAGTTAAAACACCCAAAGGTCAATACCATGTAATCCACACTGATAAATCCACAGAAACCTCAAACCAGTGGTACTATCTAGCAATTTGAGCAAGATATGGCTGAAACATGCAATTAATTTCAAATGCATTATTTTCAACCTGAATGACTGAACCACAATGATGTGATAAGACTACCAGTCAGTCAGTTCATTGTGACTTTTATTTTACATTAAATGATATGATAACACGTTCTGTGAAGGCCAATCCTACACTCAGTGCTACTCTGGCCTCCAGGAAATTGCAGCAGTGTCAAATTCTGAATTAAGAACCTACTGTGGTCAATTGACAAAAAAAAAAAAAAAAAAAAAAAAAAAAAAGTTGGTGTAGTGTAATGCCCTGCTCACTGTCAGTGTTACTAAATACTGCTGGACTGCTTGTTGCAGGGGAGCAGTCTAACATCCTTGACTGTTGCTAATAATAATCTAGCCTAGTTTGGTCCTGTACTCCATTTTGTCAGTCTGTGTTGTTCTTGCCACAGGAGGCTATCTGTTGGCAACAGTTGCTGCTTTCTCAGGCAAAGAAGAGAGAAGGCCAAGGAGAGGTCACATGCAACTCAACAAGTGTTTCACATATTTATGTCTCCTCACTCTATTTAGTCTGCCAGTGGAACAACTGGGCAGGACAGCTGACGACGGGTCAGTGTGTATGTAGGTTCCCCTAACCTGCATTTCAGTATGTTAAAGGACTGTGTGGTCTGCTGGTGTTATAATCTAACTCTCCTATGTTAAGCATAAGATCACTTTGAATTTGTATCTAAAATATGGGTTGAATCGTGTCTGCTAATACTTCAAAAGTAGGTCATCCAGGAAGAGGGGAATAAAGTGGAAATAGTGAATTTGGAGAATGATGGGATATGTGTGTGAAGTGCTGCAGCACAACAGGCTCTCGTCCGTTGTGAGATGAATTAAGATCATGCGATTTCATGATACTAAGAGAGTATTTTCAGTATAAAGGCATAATGTTGGACAAAAAGATCTTGATGGAGTTGGGTGAACTCAATACTTTGTGACTAATTCATCAAGCATGACAAGTACTCACAACCTGTGCCAGCGTCAAATAAAATAAAATAAAATAAAATAAACAAAAGAGAACAAAATAAAATAAAATAAAATAACATAAAATAAAAAACTTGACTAAATGTCTGTCGTCATGGAGACTTGTCTGACCTCTTTGAAGTTATCGAAGGCAGACAAGATGATGTCATGTCCTCCTCTCACCAAACACACGGCAGCTAGCAGCTCCAGCACCAGAGCCTTGGTCCTGAGGGGGAAAAAGCAGGTTTAACACATGATGACAGTGGACACTTGGTATGCATGTTGTTTGCCTACAGTAAGCACCCTCACACACATTAAGGTTTACACACTACAATGGGTTAAGGTTTATGCAACATGCACACACACACTCTCCTTACCGAGGGTTTCTGTTGTTGAGGCTGAGTGTGATCTCATTGACACAGCAAGGGTGGTTCATCACTAGGTTGAAGCCAGACTTACAACATACAGTTTGAGATACACACACACACACACACACACACACACACACACACACACACACACACACACACACACACACACACACACGCACATACACACACACAAATACACAACTGTCAGTCACTTGTCATGCTGGTAGACTCTTTGCCTATTGACAGGTGACAGTGATCCATCCTGCTGCCTCTGGAAAGAGCGTGCCCTTTCAGCTTAAAGTGAGGCACAAGACAGGATGACAGCTAAGCATCTCCAGTAAGCTTCCAGGCTCAGAGTAATCCCATTCCAAACAAATTTCCATTCCTAGCCTTTCTCCTGACAGGCAGGTAAGTGGAAAAGGGACATCATTTTTGCCTGAATGCACGAAAGCACAAGCACTTGAGGGATTACACTAACTTTTGGGGTTTGGCCCATTTAATTAACCATCTGGCCTTAAAGCTGCGGTGAGTTCTAATTTTGTCACGTTTAAAGGAACAGTTTGCCAAAACCTGAAAGTTTGGTCATCATTACAATAACTTTCATGGCACATTTTGTTAGTCTAAAGAGCCAGCGCCAGGCTGCTTGTGTTGCCTACACCAGCTAACTCTGATATTCAAACTTCAACTGACATGAGGGTGAATAGGACTCAATTTGCAGTTTTTGTTGAACTATTTCTTCAAGATAATGCTAGTTGCATATGGTTACTTAACATATTAGCTTTAGCAGAAGTTAACAGACAAGATTTTGGTATGAATCCTCTTGTCACATACTGTGTAAAGAGACCAGTGAGTCCCCAATAGTCAGTGTATTCCTTTAATTAATGCAATAATTAATGGAGTAATGTTGGCTAGCTATGTCAAAGGTATAAAATTACCAGTAAACGATATCATTAAAGACACTTATTATTTTTTAATGGGGTAAAGGCAATGGGGGTTATAAGAATTACTGTCACATTTGCTGTTACTGTGTTTGCAGTAACATTATTATCAGTTCAAGTTCATTTATAGTCTTTAATCACTGTTTAGAGTCTAAAAAGTAATACAACCTTGTCAGGTGTTTGATACCTGTAAAATATGACAAATAAATAGTAGGAAAAGCTTTTGGAAGAAATGGTTGATGGACTACCGCCTCCTGTATATGGGCAGATGTGTGAAAACAAAGTCACTCCATACCTGATAGTTCATGATGGCACGTAGACACATGATGCAGAGGTGAACGTCATCTTTCTGGCTCACGACGCGCGAGTTCCTCAGGGCTTTCCTGTTGTGGAGAGAGTTGAATCTGCCAGGTGAGAGATGCTGCTGTTACCGCAACGTTGTCACCACACAATGTGCAGCCGCTTACCTCATGTTACAAATCATAGCATCTTCCTCAGTGCTGGTGGAGATGATCGTACATTTGCGGACTAAGTGCCTTTTCCCAAGTACTGCACAGTTTTAAGGCACTTGTACTTGAGTATTTGCATTTTATGCTACTTAATACTTCTAACACCACCACATTTCAAGGAGGGAAATATTGTACTTTTTACCCTACTACATTTGACAGTTTTTGCAGGTGTAGATTATTAATACAATTTACAAACCAATTAATGGATTATGATATATTTTTAACCTGCCCAGCAGTATATAAAGTAATTAAAATCAGCTCTACCCTTACCAGCTGCAACATTAAAGTGGTGAACACATTAATGCATAAATAATTATAGTGCAGTAACATGATATACATGGTTCTGAAATGGGCCATTCAGCATAATGAGTTGTCATGGTTCTGTGTTTAGACTCTTGTTTTGGGACTTTGCTGGGACACTGGTTGTGTGTGTCCCTGTGTTTCTGGTATCGGTTTCCAGTGTTTCCCTCAGTTAATCCTCGGTGTTCTCCAGTCTTGAGTTCCAGCCCATTCCTCAAGTGTGTCTTGTTTCCAAGTTAGTGCCTTGTGTATTTAAGTCCTAGTTTCAGATTCCGGTCATTGTCTTTGCTCAAAGAGTTCCCCAAGTTCCCAGTGTATTTTTTCTGAAATATTACTGTATTCTTCGAGGCAGTTTGTGTGCCTGCTCCTGCATTTCGGTCCATTTTCCTGACAACACGTACCATGAGTGCTTTTAGATGCTAATATTTTTGCACTTTTAGATTTTGAACAAAGGACTTTTACTTTTAACAAAGTATTTTTACACTGTGGCATTTCTATTTTCACTTAAGTAATGGCCTAATTGAAATGGCAGGAAATTCTAGTGGGAGAATAAGACAGAACTCTTTACACAAAGTGTAAAGAGAGTTGACAAATTGATCAGTGTAAGCAAAAGTACATAACTGCATGGTGAAGGAGGAGAGGGAATGAGGAACAATTACACACCATCACCATCACCAACAAAATGGACTCTCCCAGTTGCCGGCAGATTGGATGGAGTGTCTGTTGGTTTGGGCCACTCATGACATTTCTCACATTCACACATGCAGACTCACACTTGAACACACATACACTCTTTGGGTATTTGAGATCACATAACCGAGCAAGAGGCCCCCACACATACGCACAGAGACGTTTTTGGCATGACAGGAATGTCGCGTCTTAAGATGAGAAAGATAAGACACCTGAAATGCGGTGTGTTTGTGCGCATGTGCATGTCTACGCTCGTTACATGTTCATTATTAGTATGACAGCCACAAATGTATTCATGTCAAGCTGTGTGCTCAGTGTGACTTGACAGTTGTAATAGTGCTGTCACACCTTATAGGATTTCTTGCCTGACTGCTGTAAGGGGAAAGCCTTGCATTTCTGATAAATCAGCTTTCTAGGAAACAACATATTCATATTTTAAATGATTATTCCCATCTGCATCCAGTCATTTCTGAGGCCATATGTTGGGGTTTAAATGAGTGAACCTGCTAATTTATTAGGTCTAATTGTCCTTGCCACAGATGTGCCCTGGGATTGAACAGAAACGATATTTGATGCAAGACAATGTTGGAAATGTCTTGATAGTGCCATGGACTATCACTTCGGAATAACACTTAGAAATTGGACACTTCTGTATATGAGAAGTTAAACTTCCAACTTTGACAGTGCAGACATCAAAACTTAGAGGACAACATGACAGTGACTTGATACAATAACAATAAATCAACAGTGAGGACTGATGAGATATAAAGCCAGAGAAATATATTTATATGACACTCCTGCCAGAAAGAGCCTAATCACAATACTGACATATGACAGTATGTCTGTCTGGGAGGCAAAGTCAGGCAAAGTCCTCTAATCTGTCAGTGGATTGTGTGTGTGTGTGTGGGTGTGTGTGTGTCTGTGTGTGTGTGTCAGTTTGCCTCCTGGCTGCATTGATCTAAAAGTGCCGGGACATTTTGTATCATCTCTCAGGGGGAATCAGTTTGTCACAGGCAGCGTACGTTTGTGTGTGTCTCATGCATGCATGTGTGTGTGAGAATATATTAGTGTAAATGAGTGTTAGCATGAATGTGTCCATGTCTGCAGTAAATGTCCTGTAGACACATTATGTGAACACGCACACATGCACCTGCAGCGCTGTATGTGTGCGCGTACAAACAGCCGCTGTCGCCCGGGACATCTGCTCCACAACACTGTCACACTCACATGAAGCCCATCGCACCTCAACAGTTTCAGAGTTGTCATCTCGAGCGTCACTCCATGCTGTTCTCACCTGACTGTGAAGGCCTTGCTGGCCTTCGAGGCACTGTGAGTAGGTGAGTTGGTGGCACTTTTGCTCAGATCTTCCACTGACTTCTCCGTAGTTCTGCCTTTCTCTGTGGGCAAAGTGCCGCTGTCCAGACTGTCCATGTCATACCTGGTGAGGCACAGTGGAGCGGAGAAGCATCTGCATTTACTCTCTTTCAAATGCAGCCTACCCTGAACTTTCATCAGTTTTCATTTTCATAAGTCCGGTTGAGCTAGTTTCCTTGATAACAGTGACTGAAAATCTTATGAAAGCTGCCAGTGCACAGCTCCACTACCCTGACTGTTAGATAAAAGCAGAATTTAATAGTATTTCAGGCTGGTACCTACATGACAGCACAATGGGCGAAGGACAGATAATCCACAAGAACATCTAAGCCTTGGTTCTCCTCATTTAGGAACTCCTGAGCCCAGCTGGACAAGAAAATAGGTGGAAAAGATTTCAGATCACAAGCAGTAAACAGTAACAACAATAATCACATTTCAAGTTTACAAACTAGTCCAAAAATACCATAACAATACATGAATTAAGCAACATCATTCATTAGATATAAATGTACATCTCTATTTATCTTTATATGTGAATTGACGTGAATACATGTGTGATTTTAAAGTACAATGTCCACATGTGGTTTTCCAACAACTAAGTGCAGTTGTACATCTGAACGTATTTCAGTGTGTGGTTTCATCCGTATTTTTTTTCTTAAATGATTATTAGAATCTGGGCTCACCCAATATGATTGGTCCTCAGGGAGATCTCCAGCTCTCTCAGGACCTGAGTGGATTCTTGGACCCGCCTCTTAAACTGGCAGCACACAAGCATGGTAGTTATGAGGTAGTGAAATACTTAATGATACATAAAATGGTAGGATGTTTAATATGTGAAGCATGGACTTGATAAGCAATTGCATTAAAAAGAAGACTTATATACTTCATTATATCACCGATTTCCATGGATGCCACCCAGTAAAACACACAGCACTCATTAAACAACACAACAATCATAAATCATCTGTTCTTCAGATTTAAATCTGATATATGAGACACAATGAATGGCGGGAAAATAAAAGTGTCATTTGAACACTGGAGATGACTGGATGGGATTTTAATTTGAGTTTGGGAATGGTTCTGCTTGATTTCAGTATCAGAACCAAAGCGTTTGGATTGCCAGTTTATGAATATTTGCATGCTTTACCTCAAAGGACAGGTATGCAAAAGGACAGGAAGGAGGCATACAACATTTTGGGTAGTATAAAATGACATGTTTCAGCTTTTTACAATAATAAGAGGCACTGGTTTTCAACACAAACGTCACATTGATATGTGGGACGTCAGGTGTTTGGGCTGTACCTTTCGACTAACCCCTCCATGGTCGAGATAACTTTTCAGCTTCTCCAAATAGGCAGATGGAGGATTCTTCACTTGGAAGCGCTCCTGCAGACAGAAGCATACATGCAAATGCCCACACACACACACACACACACACAGACCTCTAATTATCTTTGATTGCATGAGTGCAGTGAGGGGGAAGGGGGACCAGAGGCCAGAGCTCAGCTGGGGTTTCACACAGGCAGCCTGATTACACAGCATCTCCTATGGAAATGGAATTGATCTTAACGAGCTTCCAGAGAGACTATTTTACACTATTCAGTACTTATAACCACACACATTTGAAGTACAGCAGCTCCGGCGCTGTCAGTTAATTAAGCAATCAAACTGTCCTCTGTAGTATTTTTATATGCCGCACTGGCCAGGTTGTAACAGCGGTTGCAGTTGCATGGACCCATGATATCATTTCATACGGTTTTACTGTTTGGATACGATCACAGTGAGTTATGTTTGAGGAAAAGGGTGAAAGGATTTTGTGGGTCATTTAAATTTTGGTATACAAGTGCCATGATGGTCTTGGAGCAGCTCTACCTGATAACTGTTTTGGTGCAAATTTCTTTCTATCAAATTAAGCTGAACAATTAATGAATTGATTAAAATTTCAATTTAAAAAAAGCTATAAAATTTCATTAATACTGCCTAAAGCTGTTTATTTTCAATGAACCTTTACATTTTTTTTTTTTTTTTTTTTTTTTTTTTAAGCAAGAAATATAAATGGAAACATGTTGTCTGTATCTGCCCACTGCCTCTCAAAATGCTTGTATACTCTGTGTTATTGTTTCCATGTTCACAGTAACTGGAGCACCAGGCTGTGCTTACTACAAAGTGGATTTCTTTTTATTTATTTTTTTTCTTTATTTTTTTTTTCTTTGGATGGCAAAAGCGGACAAAATCTGACAAGAAATAGAAACAACATCTTGACCAATACTATACTACAGTTCTTCAGAGACTGTAAACAACTGCCCTGTGGATAGGCTTATACTGACATAGCTTCTCTGCATTCAAGAAGCCTACACATTCATTTTAATGTGCTATATTAAATTTTTTGGGTCACTATCCTGAGTCACATCTGTCTTGTGTGTCAGACTCAGACTGAATAGAAACTTGTGAATGAGAGTTATTTATGTTATCCTATGCTATGGCAACCAGCCACACATACAGTAGCAGCTATACAGTGGAGCTGCTGCATGACAGTGACAGGTGTCTCTCTCCCACCAAGATACGGGAAGCTGTGGGCCCCCCCACTGTTGCCACAGCAATGTACAATATTGATGAGCATCTCCATATGTGTGTGTTTGAAGGGTATGAGGGGTGATTGACTGTGTTGGGGATTCACGCTGTGTCACGGTGTCAGTTCAGCTTATATTTGCTGCTTGACCGACAAAACGTGATCCGCTGAGCACTATAACTTACGCAGGCTTACTTTGACACACTGATGTACCATTATGGTTTCACATAGATTAAACAAAAACTTTAATCAGATTAACTACAGTATTGCAACTTAACCCGAGAGAAAATCATGATGAGAGACAAAGAACATAAAATAACAGAAAACCCACCTGATCACAGACCAGATCCCACTTCTTCTCGTTGTCATACTGACTGAGGATCTTCACCTTGTCTGGGGGAAGATTCATTGTGTTCTGCAGGCAGAAAGACAGAGAAAGAGACTGACATTTCCTAGAAAACAATATCATTGTGCCCGAGTCTTTTTTATGCACAAAGTGAGTGTATCTGTGTTTTGGAAAATGCCGCCTTTCCACAGTCCTACATATGACTCCAACTGCTGCATTTGTCAGCGCGGCAATTGTTGACATATGAATAATTCAGCTATCACATTACAGCTCATGCTTTGGTCTTTGGTAATTGAAACGTAACACAAGCCTCAAGCCTTCATTTTATAGAAAACAAAAGCTATTTTGACAGCCTCTAACCCTCCTTCTATACCATAACTGTGGTTCATATTCTGCCCTTCCTATCCTAACTAGGCTCAACAAGTGCTGACAAGTGCTTTACATATAAAGGTGATTATTAAGATTACATTTGCATGACTATATTTCTAATGATGAGCAGAAACAAAGTAGTGACAACACTTTGAGGTTCTTCTTATGCTTTGTTGCCATGCTTCACCTGAAACCCCAGACAACCCAGATAGTCCAGGGAACAATAAGACAACAAACACGAGTCCCCCCCCAATGCCCCTGGACACTTTGTTACTATGGAGCCTCCTCAATAATACATGTCTCCACTATAAATGATTGCATTACTTGTCACTCACAGACAGCGGTGTATATACAATCAGTCCATGACTCAGAGGTCACTGTCGGTGCTTTCTCGTAACACCGCTGCTCATTATCGTGACTGGCACATTATGTTGCTGTTGCACTGCAGGCTGTTGTCACAACACTTATCTGTGTGTTGCCCATGAGACACCTAACCGTTTTGAAACATCTTAGGAGTAACAAACCACTGAAATACTTAAATATGAACTAAGGCTTGACACTTTTCAAATTGTAACACCAGTGGCCAGTTAGCATTCATGTGGATACCAGTATCAAGTTACAAGGCTCAACGTGCCAATGATCAAACCACAACAATGCTCACACTAACCCTGTAACACTTAAAGCAAGCTAACAGGATGAGACAGCACAAAATGAAGCCATTGTGTCAGCATTGGCTTCCCAGCAGAGACATACCCATGCCACTGAAAACAGGTTCAACAGTTCGTCATATTCAAATGTAAAAACGGTTAATGGTACATGGTCAATGATAAGAGTGGCCATGTGGATGATAACACACACAGCCCAATCCCTCTGCTGTGTCAGTGATGTCCTTGGTTGGTATCTAAAACGATTCAGTGACTAACTTGCTGGTGGTGATTAATGTTTTTCAAAATATCCTGGAAAATGGTGAATGGCAAAAGCAAAAGTGGGGAGTGTGAGAGATGAGACTGCAATGCAGGTTTGTGGTGTGTGCCCCTGTCTGCTGATCAGTTACCATGGTGAACGTTTGGTGAGAATATGGCCCACTGGTCCCCACTTTGAGAGTGATAATGCACCCGGAGGTGTACCAGTGTAGGGAAATATTGGATGAGATGGAGATGAGTGGCATTCATCTCTGCCAAGTCCATTACTTGCATGTAATGTGGCACTATGAAGTGCATCATCAAGCGTATACCATGGCCACTTGTCACCTATTAAAAAACAGGGAGAGCATATAAAACATAGGGCGTGATATGCTCTGAAAACAACATTACTCAACCTGAGCTCCAGCATTATAGACATCATGGATTTGTCAAAATGAATTAAATATATAGAACAGTGTATACAACAGTGGATTAAAGTGTTGGCAGGGACTATGTTTCACATGTCCCAATACACAGTATAGGCACCATCCAACTTATCAGATTCAAGTATTCACAGTGGTCATGGTATAAAATACCAGTAAGGCCTACAGATTTCAGTACACACACACACACACACACACACACACACACACACACACACACACACACACACACACACACACACACACACACACACACACACACACACACACACATATGCATCAGCTGCACTAATTATAACCCATACACATGCTTGCCACCCCATGAAACTGGGCTAAGCGACAGGAGACTCCCACTCAAGGACAATACACAGCTATCTCATCACATTGCCTGTTCCCCCTCCTCTCCTCATCCTCACATGCATCCTTCTCCTTATCTCATTTCCTTTATTTCTCCTCCCCACACCTCCTGCTTTCATCTTCGTTACCGAAACTCAGTACAGACGTCCCGGGTGTGCACAGCATGCACCACAAGGTCGGTTAAAGTGTGGAGTCATCAACACTTACTGAGGCTGCTGAGGAACGTCTAACGGTGCTTACTTAGTGGTGATTTGTACATGCTTTACCTCAGAGCCTCAGCGCTCTCTGATAAGCTCCAGTTGCACAACTTAACCAGTTTGTTGTAAAACAGATTAACACAATATATATAATATAAAATGTTACCTCCACCAAGGAGGTGAAATCTCTGGCAAGGGGTTATGTGATTGCCCCTGTCTGTCTGTTCATCTATTCATCAGCAGGATAACTCAAAATGTCCTAGACAGATTTTTCACAGAATATGTTGGGAAGGTTGTGGCCTCAAGAGGGCATGGCGGTGCTGAGGGCGTAGCACAAACAGGACTGTAGTTTCAAAATGCATCCACGTTACATCACAAAACCTGGTGTGAAGGTTGCTCATAGGCCAGAGAAGAAGTTATTGCTTTTCTGGACAATCAGCCTAAAGGGGGCAATGTAGAGAGTGGATCAGCACAAACAAGGCTGCAAAAAAAGGTGGAGCTCTGCACTTGGCTTTGTGGCATCTTGAGGCGACATGTGACATCATGTTAGGATTTTATACTTACAACACTGTCATACTAATGACACCAAAGTTACTGTATGTATTCATTCGTTTTAAATAAATTGACAATCAGGCTGCAACTATCTCAATAGTAACACATTTGGAATGCTTTGCAAGAAAAACATTGTTTCAACCTTCCCAAACTCATATATTGTTGCCTTTGGCCCCTATATCTGCTTGGTTTCAATTTCTTTCTATGTTCAGGGGCAACTGTAGCATTATTTGTGGCATGCTGGAAAACAGCGGCAGAGCAAATACCACGCAGCATAATAAATCAATAGAGCTGTCCAGCTGGTTGTGGCTCTGATAAATCAGGCTTGATGACTGAAGCTGATGGATCAATAAGCACTGGTTAGAGTTGGCTGGCTGCATCGCCCTTGAACTGTATAAAGTGAGAATATTTACTCTGCTGTGTTCATAGAGATGCTTTAACATGCAAAGTTAATAGCAAATATTGCTGTTTATGATGACAGCCAACATTTTTTTTTTCTTTTTGTTGTTGGGAGAAAAATTCAATCCTAAATGGAAGCTGAGATTGACAGAACATTGTTCAGTGAATCCTATGCACCAAATCTGATAACGGTATCTGAAGTGATCAGGCCTTTGTCGCCACCACACACCTACAGTATCACTTTAAGAGCTCTGTGAACTAATGCCTGGAATACAGCACTAATCTCCAATGAGATCCATAATCGATTTAATCTCTCTCTTTCGGACACGATTTCATGCAAAGCACACACCAGCTCTCATATACACACACTGGACAATTCATCTAGAAAAACAACCACAAACTTTAAGCAAATCATCAGAGTGCTTACACATTGAGAGTGCAAACATTTTGTTTGTACAGCACAGTAGTTCCACAATTGTCTTATACGACCCTTTTGATTAAAAACAAATCAAAATTCACTCAATATTTCGAGATAGTTTAAAATCCTTCAGCCATAACTGCTTTAATGGGAGGTCACAACCTGCTGTGAAACAGATGCCGATGGCGCTGCCTGATATTCTATTTCTCTTGGCACAACAGCATTAATACCATTGAGTAACACATTAAATACTGTGTGCAGTGAGAACATACTGTGCCTTGAAAACACGTAGCTCATTAAATAACATTCGAGTAGCTGGACTCTTCTGATGTATGATCAAAGAAGTGACCATTTTGTGTGGCCCTCTCACATGAATCCTTGGTGATGTTTCTTTATTGCCTTTTATGGTAAATTTAACTTTAGAAAAAAAAATGTTAAAAAAAAAAAAAAAAGCTGTTTGCTGATTAGCACGATTCATGTCAGCCTTTGTCAAGCAGTGACTTGCTGGCTGATGGCGGGAGTCCTTTGTGGGCCATTTTTATCCACACTGACAACTGTTGAGTGTGAAAGCATGCTGCGGCTCTTGGCACTCTCAGGCTGGCATTGTGCAAATCACACTTGCACGATACTTCCCTCAGTTGTTTCTAGGCTTAAAATTCCATCTTTAATTTGTCCCCAAAACTTCACCTGTGCTTATTTAGACAGATTTTTACATGACCCCTTTTACATCAGGCATTATCATGCGTCCTGAGTAAGCTGACAGAGAAAAAAAAACTTGATATTATCACCAACAATAACCATAAAGTGTAGATGCTAAGAGTGTCCAATGTATCAACTACAGACACAGTATTAAATGTTTGCATGTGGATCTGACTAGGAAGTACACACATATCAGAATAATGACAGGCTCAGTAACACAGTAAAGATTGACACAGAATTCTTAATGGAGGATTCAGCTCACCCTTTATCCAACATACTAGCCCAAGGCAGACTTTTTTTTTCAGGGTTTGACAAGTGAGAAAGATGAAGTGGTACACCATAATTGCTATCATATCAGCTTTCACTCTTGCAGTTCCTGAAATGCACGTACAGTGATCTAATTACTTGTGTTTCATGATCAAAATATATATACTTTACTTTGACTAAAGCTGCAAGTAACAACAGTCAACAGTCAGTAGAGATATTCCACTTGGCATGATGTAGCACATTTGTTGAATTCACTCTAATATACTTGTCAGGGCCCTTGCGAATAAATGAGACAAGGTGTATCGTGTCTGATTTCAAAGATGTAAATATAATGAGAGGAAGCAATGTGTGTAGCAATCTGCATTTTGGCAAGGGAAAGAGAAATCCAATTTCACTGTGAATACAGGAGATGCATTTTAATGTCTGGGGTAAATGTCATTTAGCTAAATTATCTCTAGAAACAATGCAAATATGAGCTGAATATTAATGCCAGGTGGAAAGGTAAGGCAAAGAGTCAAGGCAGTTTCACCTGGATAGTCAATCTCATGTAAAGAGATGCCGTTTCTAATATTTTCTACACTCTGCAATCAGATTTAACATGTAGAAACTGAGGGAGAAACAATTCATAATGGCCTGACTTACTGAGTGCACAAGAGCCAACAAGTGTGTCAGTACAATCTTACTTTGTTTTCTCCCTCTCTGTGTCTTTCTTTTTACTTCTCTGTCTCTGTATATGGAGTACACAAATCCACAGATGTACATTTACAATTCCGCCCACCACCACATTCCCTGTTGGGAAATATGCAAAGTATTATGTAAAGCACGAAGGCAAAATGCTCAACATAAATTTGGATAAGGGGAGTGATTCGACTTGAGCTAAGCCCTGCTTCTGAGCAATACGTTTTTGTAGTTTAGGTATTGATTTCCTCATCCTTAGAAATATTGCAGTGATATCGAGGATAAACACCATAAAATGAGTAAAGCGCCCTCAATGCCTATTCACAGTCCCATGCACCTGTACAAACACAGCGATGCAAGCGTGCCCTCCACATCCGCACCTCTCGAGGCAGCCTGGCACTTTCCGCAAACACCGTCCCTCCCTCACACCATCAAACGGGCCTCGCCCTCTCGTCTCTCTGTGCCTCTGCAGGACCTTCAAGATATATATATATATATATTTTTTTTTTTTTTTTGCTGCATCACTGGTGCATCACTTCATGTCTTCATATGTACCGCGCAGCCGAGATGCCTGCAGCGAGCTGGTTTATATGCAGGCAGAGTGGTACCTCCACTTAGCACGCAGGAGATTTGCTATGCATGCTCAGCAGAAGATGTGGAGAGGCTGGGGGGCATTTCGAAGAGGAGGGGGAGGGAGAGATGATCTATATTTGGTGTGATACAGCGGTGATGTAGCAAAATAAAGGTGCTGTTAACACACAGGGAATATATTAACCACCACAGAGTGCAGTATGTTTAGAATTTACTACCACACTGTGATACAGGTTTACTGTAGAGGGCGGACAAGCACCTGCTGAATGTGCTTGGACACAAACACACGGGGCCGGGTGCACACACCCGAGCAGCAAAATCTGTCTTTAACTGGCAGCGGTTGGCACAGAATGCATGCCCGTGCCAGGTTAATTTATTACCATGGTCACGGCCCTGACCCCACTGCATCCCGCTGTGACACGCCATCACACACCCACACATACACACGCACAAACACACATGCACATACTTATACTTTCTCTGCCACACCGATTAAATTCACAAGATGTCCAACGTGGACAAGTGCTGCGGATAAAATCTGAGGGAGTAAACATATGCAAACCTGGAACCCCGTGATTTGTTGACCTTGCAAGTAAAGAGTGCCAAATTTACAATACAATACATTTCATAAGGGATCTGCAGAACAAGAAACACATTATCATAGTTATTAGATCTGTAGATAAACAAATTAAATAAGGGAATGAGATACACAGTATAATGATTTTTAAAAACAATATGTAATAAATTCACCATTTATTGTTGCATTTATAAGGTTTACAAAATGCAACAAGTTAAGTCAAGAAGAAGGTTGTGTTCTAATCCAATCAGACTCAGATTTGTTGAAACATAAAAAGAAGACATAAATTCTGATAGAACACATTTTTTATTATGTTTGGAGGGCATTCTGTACGTTTGATCTCCAGATGGCAAATTCATGTGAATGAATGCATTTTGGCAACCACATCTTTTAGCAAACCTCTCAAAAAGGACACGGGGTCATGGCCTTACATATATGTATGGGTGACCCTGCCAGGTACCACTGAGGGCTTTCTGATTTTCTAATATAATCAATCTAAGGGCGTTTTCACACCTGAAAGTCCGAACCAAGGTCCGAACCAAACTCCGTGTTTCTGTTACATTGTAACACATTTGGTCCGGTTGGTTTGGTTTCACACTGCAAATAGAGTAACGGACTTTACAAGACAAACATACAGGGGAAATTTATTCTTCTCATTAGAGGACGCATCAACTCCCCATGCACTTCCGCGGCTCATTTTGCTTTGGTTACGCTGAGTTGTTGGGCTGGCCGGCATCTGACATCAGTATTACTTCCTGTTTACACAAAATGAATGGAGCGAGCCAGAGCCGGCTTTGGGCATAGGCGGTATAGGCAGGCCTAGGGCGCCATCTGTTGGAGGGGCGCCGCTAGCGGCCGGAGGGGCGCCGGCAGCGGTTGTTTACCGGAGGGATACCCGCAGGATTTTATCGGCGTCATAGGTAGAGTCGTCGGCGACATTAGTAAAGCCGGCACTGGAGCGAGCCATCTTTTTCCCGTTCTAATATTTTTGTTGGTATATTGCTACCAGCAGCACCAAGTTAATGAGCAATACATCAGAGTAACTGCTATTCACAAGATGAGCCTCCTCATCATGCGAAAACTTTATCGAGAGGAGGAGAAAACGGCATACAGTCCTGCGAGTTATGGCAATGTGTATTCCGGAGAGAAGGTGAGTGTGGGAATATTTTTTAAAGAGATGAGCTGTCAGTAGTGATGTACCGGTATTAACTTGTCTTTATAGTGCTATACATTTTACCGTGCGACACTTTTCATTCAGCATAATAACGGACACGAGTCGACTAACGTTGCGCCTTGCATATCACAGCAACGTTTAACGTTAGCAGCTAAAGTTAGCATGCCGTTACTTCCTGTGTTTGGTCCAGTGTTTGGTCCGCTGAGCTTTCACACTGCATACGAACCGCACCAGGGTTCACTTGGAACCGAACCGAGACCTACGTTTTCTGGCGGACCAGAGTTCGCTTGTTTGGTCCGCACCAGAGTCCGGATGCGTGTTCGCACCTGCCCAAACGAACCGGACTATCCGAGGAAACGAACTCTGCTCCGTTTAAAGCGGACCAAACAGCTCTGGTGTGAAAGCGACCTTAATCTAAAATAATAATTTCTAATGTTCACATTACAGCTGGAACCCACATGGCCTCTACTGACATTTGACTATTTGTGTTAAATAGCAGATATGTCAGTACTTACCTCTTTAAAGATAAGCAAATATTTAAATTTGAGGGGATTACCACTTAGCCTCAGTATTCAGCTAAGTTCAAACTACTGACAATTGAATCTCTCTTCTTATGCTAATGTCTTTCATGTCTTGATACAAAGGAGTGAATTTCACCAGTGTAACTTAATGCTCTGTGCGGAGTGACCGAGGGAAATGGGAAATGAAATGAAAGCATCCATAATTAATTTGTGGTGCGAAATAAAAGGAACTTGTATTTATTTTAGACAGAGTTCAGACACGCATCAGATGAGTCAAAAAGTGGATCTCCCATTCATGATCAGCATGTGCCGCTCCAGGCGGTACATTGTTGTAACATCTTCTGCTAACAATGGACAACGCTCCAACTTGCTGTTTAACAAAACTTACATTTCAAGTTGTATTTATTTGAAGATGATGTTTCCATCTATTAGTTTTATGGTTAGGCTGTGGATAAAAAATGGCAGCTGTGTAATGGCAGAAATCACCAATCCAGATGACAGCCTTGACCCGAGGCCTGTGCATCCATCAAATTTTATGGAAATGCACTCGTAAATTTTGGAGCTATCTTGCTAACAGACTCATTACCTGATGGGCGAAAACATAACTTCTTGTGGAGGCAAAGAGGGTCACGGTTCTTCCTTTAGTTGCGAGTTTTGTTTATGCACACATGCACATTGATTAAGCTGCCTTAGTGCATGACAGTGGCATATATCAGTTTGTGAAATGGCTGTTGTTTTCCATTTCAGGGCGAGTGGAAAGGAACAAACTGCTGCTGTAAGATTGCTCAATGACGAAAAGGAGCTGCTCCCGGCTTATTTGTTTTTGCGTCTTGTCTTGAAATCTGAATATGATGTAACAAGAATGTGAGCAGTCACCCGTCATTCACAAACAGGCGTAGTAACTTTGGAGATTTGAGCGATAAGGCTGAGAGATGAATAAAGAAGGAATGCAGTAGCAAGTTTGGCCACATATTAAGCATGGCTGCACTAACTCAAATATGTTACTAGGCTGTGTTTAGTCTTGTTTTTTTTGTTTTTTTTTGGCGTCAACACACAAGCAGGAGTTTCACAGTCACTGCCTATTATCATTATGTTGTAAACAGGAGACAACTAATGGCCCAGTGAAGGAGGTAATGAACAGAAAATCAAGTTAGAGTCCAGGAATGCATGTCGTTAAGGACTTGCCATCGATTCTGTCATTGCGGCTCTGTCACCGAGTTGCAGGCAGAGCAACAATGAAGCTGAATTTTAGTTCGACTCCTCAGTTTGCGCTCTTATCATTGTTGAAAAATTTGAGCAGATTCCCCTTGCCGATTGTCCCGGCAACACCCTGTTCCATCTTGATAACACCGCCGACAGCTTTGATGGAAGTTGCTCAGAGAGATTTTTCCAAGCTGCTCTGGGATTTGAACTGGCAACCCTTGAGTCTTAAGCCTCTCTAACCAGTGTAGCGTAACCTACAAAATGAGCTGAAGTCTTGTATTGTGCTCACTCATGCGATATATAACAGTGTGAAATAATTGTTTCATTCTTTAGGAACCAAGTACAGCGTGTTGTCAGGTTGGAAGCCATGTGAAAATGTATGGCTGTGTTTACTGACTGCCTTCTCCCTTTTATTCGTCCTCCAACAAACCATAGAGTAAGCCTAATGCAGCAGTAAGCCGTAGCATAAAGGACCTCTTATGTGTATTTCCACAGTGACATTGTGTACCTGGCACTGTGATAAGCTTGTCCTAAGGACGTGCACATTTCCGACATATTCTGGATTCTTTGTGTTGTTTGGCTTGCAGTCTCTTCTCTGTTTGCGTCTGTGGGTGTGTAAAAGTGAGCATGTGCCCTGACCTGCTTCGTGTTGTGCTTTTTCCAGTGTGTGTGTGTGTGTGTGTGTTCAAAGACATGGACATCCAGCTCACCAGCACTGCATTGAAGCGTTCCTCCAGCTCTTCCTCTGGTGGCATGGGGAGCTTCGGCCCTGCAGGCTGTTTCTGAGGGCCTGTGGAGCCTGGAGGGGCCGACGATGTCTTGCCCTCCTTCCCCAGAGGCACGTCCATGTTTCCTGCTGCATTTCCCATGATTGTATATCCGATCTATTGAAATGCTCCACACACACATACATACACTGTCACCTAAACTCTGTGAACTCAGTCTCAGATAAAGATGATGGAAGAATCCTTGTCGCCGCACAACAATCCCAAAAAAAGTATGCTTAGTTTTGTAAACTTAAAGTCAAGGCTTGATGTGGCGCTGACACATGACCTTTAGCTATTTCCATGACCCCGTGCTGTTGACTCAGGCTGAAGTGGCATCCTCCTATTTATTGCTCCTCCATCTTCTCAGATGAAAAAAAGCAGTGGGATGAAATTCACTCCTGTGATTGAGTAAAGATCAGAGCTTTTTTAGATCCCGATGCTGTGTGAAACCCTAGAGAGAGAAAGGGTGGGTGGGAGGGAAGGAGGGAGGGGGAAATCCTGAGAGGCAGACTGACAGACAGAGTGACAGCTGAACAGAGTGAAAGAGAAAGAGGGAGGAGGCAGAGTTTTGAGCCTTTGGCTGCCGCACCAGACGAGGCTGCAACAAGAGAGAAAACAAACAAACAAACAAACAAAAAATATAGCACTTCTGTGTTCCCGCTGTGCAGGTAAGGAGAAAACTCTTGTTTGAGGGAGTCTTGCCTACTCCAGCAGCCTCAGTGGTCATTGGAAAAGAGACTTAAAGGGGCTTAAGCAATGTATGGAAGTCGTCCATCCGCTCATGTTGAATGCTGGGAGTCACTGGGCCTTGGGTCTCCATATCCAGACGAAGAGGGGGGAGACAGAGAGGAGCAACTACTCTGTCTATCCGAAACAGGGACAGAGAGGGAGAGGAGAAAGCAGCAGCATTAGTTCTTCCAGCTAGAGAGGGAGAAGACCAGAGAGAGATCTGAGCTCTCTGGGTCCTAATGCCTCCATGTGCAGTCCACATCTGATGGAGAGTGTGGTGTGTCTGGTGGCATGGAGGGAGGAGGGAAGGGAAGAGAGAAGGGGAATATGTTGGCCTTTTGTTGGCCACCTGTAAACAAACAGGTGCCCAAACCATCTATTTAGCCATATATTCAGAAGCTACATATATAGAAGTGTGAAGTCCCTTCCAAACACACTGTGATCTGTGATGAATATGAATGAAGTATAAATGAAAATACAAATTGCTTTTTTTTTAAAGAATTTTTTGAGGAAATTTCCTGGACCTCTACCTAATGATACTTACTCATCAAAGTTGTTTCATTTAAGTTTTATTAAATATATGAGTAGCAGTGGACAAATCAGAGTTACAAACTTCACATGATACCAATGTTGCACATTCTGCCGGAGGGTAATTTGCTCAAGCATGAGGTCACAACACAGCCAGTTCACAGAAACATACCATCTACATGATCAAAGCCTCATTCAACGTAGCTTATTGCATTACCATAAAAAATCCTCCTAATGCTCCATGTCCCAACAAACTGCAGTCATAATGAGGAGTGCTAATGAGAGGTACCTGCAAAACAGGATCACGCAGTAAGCAGAATCATAAGCTGCACAGCGTGGGTGACATAATTGTTGGCTCAGACCAGGGCAAAGGCCAGCCCTAGTTGCAAGTTATTGGCTGGGCTACATAATAGCTTCCTGGCTGCAGGATGACTGGAAGGTGTATTACCTGGAAGCGGCTGTTAATTAATAATGAGTGTAACACTGATACCTTTAGGTCTGGCCACACCTGGTCAGCAGCACACAGGAATGACATAAAGCACATGCCGGGTAATGAAGCACTACACAATCAGTGAAGAAACTCTGGCCAGCCAGGACGTGTGTTTACTGGCTATACAGCGAGGTTCCCATGCACCACACTGGCAAATGTATGGTTTCCACACGGGACGTCCTGTTTCACTTCCCCTGTTTTCCAGGTGCCCAGTTCGGGAGTGGTATCATGCAACAGTTTCAGGTCGTTGCAGTGTGAGTGTAGTAAATTGACTTTGCCTGAGGTCTTGCATGATGAAATATATTGAAGTCTCTCTTGACCATTATGAATTTCCTTTCATATGAGTGTCTAGAAATTTTATGTCACCCGCAGGGCACCCAAGTTCTGCTGGGTACTTCACTTGCAGGAATCCAGTGTATTGGTATAGTGTAGTGTGGTCTGTTGCTTCTATACTGTATCTGTGTCTATATATTTAAATGGGAATATACTAGGTGTATTTTATGTAGAAAATGGATTAAATGTAATTATAAAAAGGACAGAAGATATAATATGCATTGTTTGAATATGCTTTACAGATTTACATGTTAAAAATGAATTATTAGTCAAATCCAAGCTATTTTTCTCAATTCACAGGAAGAGTGAGCATAATGATCATTAAAGAGAGTGGTGACCAGTCCACTAAAAGAGTGACTACCTTTTCAGGTGGACGCATTTGCATAGTTTTCAGAGGAGGCATGTGTTTTAAAGCTACTCACTATTTCACAGGGAAACAGAAAAAAGGGTAACATATGTCTTAATGTCTAAATCATCTTGTGACCCTTTAAAATAATCTCACGACCCCCTGGGAGGTCCCGACCCCCAGGTTGAGCAGCACTGGGCAAAGGGACAGACTCCTAAACAAAATTCATCTCTGCATCATAGTGACATCTAGTGGTCAAAAAGGCACAGTGCAGCCCAGCGGAAAGTCCGGTATTTTATCCATTTCGATTTCCAGCCAGTTTATTGGTTTATTAGTGATTCAAACTGGAATTTGCGGGCGACCTGTATTCACATGTATTTTTAAACACTGGTAAATGCAGAATAATCTGTTTAGGACTGTCTGAACTCGCATTTTTACCAATCTGCTTATCATTGTTGGTCACGAGTAGATACAGTATCCCATCTCGCTGTATCATTTCATGTGTGCGTGCTGAAGATGCTGCCCAGGGTTCCCTTATGAGTCATCTTCCTCTTAGCTCTAGGCTCCGTCCCACTCAAGTATTAGCGTCAGACTTTCACTTTCAGTAATACAGCGGTTTACATTCAATTACAAGTCTGACAGTCTGACCTTTTTTTTTTTTTTTTTTTTTTTTTTCCTCATAATAAACGGGAGTAAACCATTTTATAAAAATGCGTTTAACACTTTACACCCCAGTACCACCACAACAATTGTTACAGGCTCTAGATAATTTGCAATAAATTATTATTTTTATTAATTTTATTTTGTCTGTTTTTTACACTTTTAGTTTATTCCTGTAGTTAGAAATAGGCAGGAAATTAGGTTGGATATCTAGGTGGCATTTTTAAAACGTGTTTTGTATTGCAAGAGACATGGCTGGAACATCAAATGGGTATGATGAGATATGACTTTTGCAATAAACTAGCCTAGGGGAGTCCAAATTTGAGATTATAATGGAAGTAAAAATCAATCATGTTGCAAAACTTGTCAGAAATCTGCAGCCACATTGTAAAAAAAAATGACATCAGGGTGGCATTCAGTGCCACTACTTCCTCTGAACTGTTAATCTGGGTAAATTTGTTGATCTACGTCCTAATTTGTCAGGATAGTATCACGTGTCAATGCTTTACTGATCCCCAGACATATAACAAATGTATGAATCATTTATAAATATTTAGTAGCAAATCATATGAAGTCATATTACATATCGTGTGTTTGTCATACTGCTACCCCTGTGACTTGATTAGTTCATAGTATAAGACATGAAAAAACATAAAGCTTGAGCAGTCTCAGGAGTTCTGATTACACATTGTGGCGTATATAATTATATATTTAATGCATGCAAATATATAGCATACTACGAATGTTGTAGTGTGTGTATGTGTGTGTCACAGTAATCTGGATTTAATATGTTATATACAGTTTAAGTTTTAAAAAAAAAAAATACAGGATGGAATATTTTATTTAAATTGAAACTGCCATTAAACTCAAACTCATAATGTTTGTGGCTATTTTGAATTAATAGTCTATGGTCAGCTGAAATGTGAGATTGGAAATGGCATGTTGGCCCACGCACTGTGTGGGCATACTGGCCTGTGAGTACATCTTTGCAGAGAAAACACATCTGCCATTCTTCCCTGAATAGCAACTTTCGAATCGCTGATAGGCAAATTTGCATGTGGTGGCTGTTTGAAATGCTGCTCAGTCATCCTTACTTGAAACTTCAAAGTTAAAGTTAACCGAAACAATTTTTTTTTTTTTTTTGTTCATTGGAAACATATCTGACTGGTGGACAGAAGACTCCCAAGGAATTATATGTGTCAATATTTATTAATACAAACAATCACAGAAAAAAATTATCGACAAAACCAAAAAAATAAACCAGTGTAAAATCCAGGAAGGTATATGACAACATAAAAAAGTTGTTGGGAACTTTTTCCAAGGTACATGGTATATCAAGTGCATTGTACATTATACTCTAAATGGTTAAACAAAGTTAATTTTACACTATCAAACTCCAGGAACTCCTCCTATAGGCCTGTTTTAATACTTTATGGTTTGATTGATTAGTACAGTCTTGTTCCAAACCATGCATTTAGAAAATTTACTTCACATCTGTATAAAATTAAATCAAGGAACTATAAGTATCCCATACAATGGAAATTACCAGAGGTTAGCCCATAATGTCAGTCTGATAAAAGAATAATAACAGTAACATTAACAGTAATAGTATTCATCATCATTATCATCGTCGTCATCATCATCATGCTTTTTTTTTTTTTTAATTGTTTGCATGATGAGAGTAAGAGAGATAAGATGAGATAATGCTGCACACTGAAAAGGCCACACTTCATTTGGAGACCCCAAGTGCTGATGCTTGGCTTACTATCAGGTCACTGTACTGTGTCACTAAAATCTACTGGGAGTCAGCTGATACGACAGTGTGAGGAGAAGTTTTTGCTGTCGATATTCCCCTTCTGGTTTAGTCAGAAATGGCTGCGGGTGTTTGTTAGGTTTGGAATTAGGTTAAAGTGACACCTCATTTCTGTCTCCACAGTGCTGAGTAGCAACGATGGGATATCCAAATAAAGTCTTCCCTCAAAAACTATATACATGAATACCAAGCATAGAGAGAGACACCCATTACAGGAAGAAAACTATTTTTTAGTTTATTTAGTTTCAAATTTTATTTATATTTTCATAGGTGTTCTGATTATGAGTAAGGATTAGGTGCATTGTTTTGCAAGTGCATAATTCAATTTTTCAGTTCATAGCTTCTTTAAAGGTGCACTGTGCACAACTGAAATGAGAACTATTCAGACTCAGCATGAAATCTGATGATTGAGACTACATTTTTCAGTTCATGGCTTCTTTAAAATAACTGCATGCTCATTACAGGGGAAATATATGATATACAAATAATGCAACGGGGTTAATACATTTATAATTAATATTGTTTTGCTGTTGGAAATTGAAATTTGGTGGCAGGTGCAATCTCGGTGCTTGAGTGACTGCGGTCAGGGGATGTGGGAGATAAAGCTGAGATTGTGGTGAAAGCAGGGGAGGAGGGCGACATGGAGACGCAGCTCTCTGTCTGCGGCCCCAGACGGAGGCCGCACAGGCAGCCCGCATCGCTGATGAGCGTCAGCACATCGTTCCGGAAGCGCACGCCAACAAGGGCGTAGAGGATGGGGTTCAGGCAGCAGCGGGTGTACGCCAGCGTGCAGGTGATGTACTGTGGCAGGGGGTCACACTCTTGCCTCACCATTCTGCGCGACAGCACCACTGTGTAAGGCAGCTGAAACAGCAGAAAAGCCAACACCAGCACCACCATCAGCTTCAAGGTGCGCTGACGCTGCCACCCTTTGCCCCGTCTCTGCACCTGCCCCTCCCGCAGCATGTGACCAATCAAAGAGTAGCATATGGCCATAACAAGGAAAGACAGACAGAAGACAGCAATGATGATGAAGTTGGCAGCCATTTTGACTTTTACACTTCCTTGCATCCCACAGTATCCCACAGCATCCACTCCAGAGTAATGGATCTCAGGAAAACTGAGGGACAATGCAACTAGCCACACCCCTATAGCCGCTAGCTTCCCGCCTGTTAAGATCTTATTACGCAGCCTGAGCATCTTTTGGGCCCGTGCTACTACCATGTAACGGTCAACACTAATGCAAGCTAGCAGCAGCAGGCCACTGTACGTGTTGATGGAATAGCACGTCCGTGTGGCCCTGCAGAGGGGGTTGCCGAAGATCCAACCAAGGTGAGTGTCGACCCCCTGCAGCGGGACAGTGAGGAGCAGGAGGAGGTCAGCCAGCGCCAGGTGGAAGAGGAAGACATCAGTCATGGAGCGAAGCCGCAGGCGGCGGTAGAGAGCAAAGGTGGCGATGACCAGGCAGTTTCCCATCACTCCCACGGGGAAGATGAGGCAGAAGACACAGGTCTGGAAAATTTTGATGATCTGCTCCTGCTCGTCAGAATCACACAGCTCAAATTCAGAGAAGTTCCTCAAATCCAGAAAGCCGTTCAAATCGGGAGTGGAGCTGTTAAAGAAGTCATCATAGTCCATTGTGGTGTATTCGTAGTCGCCCATAGCTGCAGTTAATTCAGAGAAATAGAAAGAATTGTCATATGCAGCTCAAGTGAATGTTATGTCAATTTTGCTGATCATGCACACACACAAAAAAGTGTGATATATGTTACAAGAATGTGTCATGCATGCTGACGGCACCTTGGGGAAACATTCAGCTGCGTTTTGCATTTAACACCCTATGTGTTGTATGTCACACCTGCAGCCCACATGTGGTACTGCTGTCTGAAGGCTGAAGAATAATAAAAACAGCTCAGAACAGATTCTCAAGAAGGAACCAAAACTGACTGGCAAAACATGATTGCCCCAGAAGATTTTAAACACTTGTGAGTGTCACTCAGCCACTTAATACATTCATTTTACAGACCTATTGTTGGCTGATACAATGCAGAGCAGGGTACTGTACAATACATCACATCATTATGCCAGGAGATTCCAATACAAGTGATTTGAAAGTGAGAATCATCAGTCCCACCAGCTTTGTCATGCAGTTTTAGTAAGCCACAGTGATATTTTAGTCATAATGCGCCAGGTTGCGTGACACTGGCATCAGGCCGTTGGCAAAGGGGAAACTGTGGGTAGCTTGAAGGTCGACATATCAGTCAGTGTTGCGTGTTAACAGCCCATATAGTCAGTATCCACCATCTCCTTTTTTCATTTCGTCTTTCACCCTGAATCTGCAACTGCTGGGGTTATTGACAATATTATTATTTAATTTTCTTTTTTGGTAGCTTTATTCTGATTCATATAGATATTTTCTCATGGAGACCGACATTAATTGGCTTCCTTGAAAGGTAAGGAGAGCAACGATAAACAGGAAACACTGTATACAGTCTAGTGAGCACAGCTGGATTAAGTGACCCAAAGATTTCTCACATAATTTTTTTTTTTTTTTTTTTTTTAGCAAGCATCATTTCAAGAAAAAGTTTGTTTTATTTGTGTTTTTAAAAAGTTGGCGGTGTCAGATATCCAGTTCTGTAGCACTTAAGTTATATACCACCCTTGTCGACTGGTATAAACGTTCTCGGACTCTAACAGGCATTAAGCTTGCTAAGGAACCATTTTAAGTAAAAGTTTGGTCTCTATCTAGTGTCTGCCATAGTGTCTGCTGAGTTGGTCACTTCAAACTAGGAGGGCCAGCTGTCCAGTTATGATGTCGTAGTTGGTCGGGACGATTTCTGAAAATGAAATCAGTGTATTTTTTATTATTACTTAGAGTAGGAAAGGCATGCCTTGACACGGCGATGGTTTAGCCTTTGTAATGAAGCAATAAGCACTGGTGAGGATTTCATCACAGCGCATCAAACAAAAGTTCAAGTTGTCTAAGTGAGTCTTGTGAGTCTAGTGTTTTGCTCGGTGCAGCGGAAATTAGATACTGACAACCTTTCTGCGCAACATATTAAAGGTGCACTATGTAAAATTGCTGACGGCTCGTTGAAGTGAGGCTTCTTTCAACCAAAACACAGGATAAGCAGGTAATCTGTTGGTGATGGACACCACTTAGACCAGGGGTTATCAACTACATTTGTCCAAGAGCCAGAATTTTCCAGACACTGTGGGGGGCGGACTTTCAAATAAGAACATTTTAATTTATTGCATTATGCAGTGTCCTGATCAGTGGAAAAAAAGTGCCCATGCTTGTGTGGGGATTCTTTTTTTTTTTTTTTTTTTTGGCATTTCTGCTTTATTTGATAGTTACAAGAGAGACAAGAGAGAAGGGGTGAGCCCAGGACCCTGCAATCAGGACCTTAACACATGGTACGCTCTTGTATCCAGTGAGCTACCGGGACACCCCACAAGCTGGGATCTTTTCATAAAAGACTGGAATTGGTTTCAGCTTCTCAGATCCTCGGCTGCTGCTATTCAGTGACAACCAGAGAAGAGCAACACAGCTTTGTGAGTGAGGCTTGACTCCTGCATTGGGCTTGTCAGCCACTCGCAGAGGCTGTCAGGTGGATTTACAATGTCTTTAGAAATATTTGGGGCTCGGTAAATCATTCCTAATAAAATTACTTCCGTCTCAGTAGTTTTTGGTGCTGGTTCAATATATGAAGAAAAAAAAAAAAAAAGCAAGATATCTTAAATACCGGAATGCCATGTTTTTATCAGTTGAATCAAGCAGGCCTCAGTTTCATCAACCCTCGGTAATTTTACATTGTGCACCTTTAACTATAACCTATAATGAATCTTATGTGAATTAGAGGTTTAAGTTCATTCAGTCTGTTTGATCTGTTGTGAAATGATGCTGCAGTGTGTTCAGCTTGTCTGGTGTGAGTATTAATTATTGTAGTTCAAAGACAGCCAGTCTTAAGTAGAATAGCCTACTGTGCAATACAAAACAATAGGAAATAGTTATTTCCACACAATTGACTTGAAAGTGAGACACTTTGATCAACCCGCGCAGTTTTGATGTCTAGTTTTAGTAAGCAGCAGTGATATTTTAGTCATAATGCACCAGGTTGCGTGACACTGGCATCAGGCCGTTGGCGCAGGGGAAACCGTGGGCACTGTGAAGATCCATATATCAGTCAGTGTCGCGTGCGAAGAGCCTTTACAGTCAGTTTGCACCATTGCCTTTTTTCATTTCATCTTTCACCCTGAGTCTGTAGCTGCTGGGCTTATTGGCAATATTTGTTTTTATTTTTTTAAGAAATTATAAGCAAATGTGAACAGGGAAGTGCTGTATACAGTGCAATGAGCCGAGTAGTATTATGAGTGTGGTTTATACTTCCCACATACTGTAATTTTTAGTGAGTCTTGCTGCAAACAAAGCTTATTTCTGCGATTATCAACCCACAGCAGATGTGTACTTCAAATGTTGGAGACCTAGTTTGATGTTCACCATCGGTAAGGCCTACATTTGATTTAGTGTGAATGGAGATTTGTACACTAAGGGTTTGTGGATAATTAAAGGCATCCGAGGGTCAGTGTAAGTGAAGACCATTTAGACTCAACTGACAAAAAACACATTATAAGCACTGAATTTTATGGCTGGGTCTACATGGTTCTCATCGGGAGCTGACTCTCTGTTGGATTATGTGCTTATTCTATGTTTTTTGTTTTTTGTTTTTTTTTCCCTTGAGTTGAAAGGGTCCTCTCTTCAGTTGACCCTGGCCAATTTTGTGTGTACCTATGTACCTGTGAAAATATAAACTCGCTCAGTGCTTTAGCGATGTGAAACAAAGAATGGAGCTTGATTGTCTAGTATTTATTATTAGCACAGAAACCATGCATGTTCCCGGTTGCGCGGCTTACGGCTTGCAGTATGTAGCAGGACTTCTTTTGACAAAAATGCAAGCAAATTAATGTTTTTTTTTTCATTGACACTACAGTTGGATAAATTTGTTAAATTGCAGAAAAATTGCAGCTATACATAACTCAGGCAGTTGAGAAGATGTCGCATCTTTGCAGAAATTTGAATAACGTGTATTGTGATTTATGATGAGCCACAATCCCACTGTTAGACAAATTTGCTTCTTTAACTGATTTACAAATTACTTTGACAAGCCATCCACAGGAGTAACAGTATTATTAAAATTCCTGGAAATAATAAAACCTCCAGCAAAAGATCTTCTCAATAGAGATGAAACCTGTCCTCAGTATTGTTTGTCATTGCAAATTAATTTTACACCCATTATATTTTTTAAGATATAATAATTATTCAGGTCCACCTGGTTCTCATACTTATATTAAGATTGTATTAAAACTGTATGGAATAAGAAAAACAGAACACCTTTATGGTTAAATAAATAAGTTCTCTAAATGGAGAGATGAAAATGAATACCATAGCCTTGAAATTCTGCAGACTACATCAAAACAGATTTAAAATGTAACAATTAAGGATCGACGATTGGAAAACCTGCACATTTCGGCTGCTGTAGCATTTTACACATCATAAGCATTCAGTCATATCACTCTTGAGTAATTTTACCTGTGCTGTTTGAAGTGACAAGCATGTCCCAGGATGTTTGCCTGTGGCTGTGGCAGAGAGCTGAGAGGCTGGCACTTTTAAAATGCACCTGTGGGCCAAACCTTCACCACCTCAGCCTATGAAACCGCTGCTGTGTTTTGCTGACCTTGTCATACCCTTGTGTTGGTTGTTTGTCTCATCAAAGGCAATCGCAACCGTCAACATGGGATTTCCTGCTGTTTACAGTGCAGTCATACCACCTTATCTTACACCTAAAGATTATGGCTCTCAATTTACTTTTCATTTATTTTTGGAATTAATTCTATCTTCGTTGAAGCTACATTACATTTACACTGAATGAAATGTTCAAACCCAAGATGCCATTGTTTTACGGCTGCACCGCTTAACCAAACAGAAAATGTTTCGATGTTTTGCTCATCATTTTAAACACATTTCCGATTCAGCTGGACACGTGTGGTGTCTTATAGAAACCTTGCAATTTCCACTTGACTTTAAAATAACGCACCATAGGTTTGAGCAGAGCTTGGTGATGCGGCATGTGTTTGTCTTGATGAACGCAGCGGTGGGACACTGCAAGTCCCATTGGTGGGAGGTTTTAATAAGAATAACTACATATTCTCCTAAAAAATAAATAATAATAATAATAAAGTGTCCTAATTGTGAAACCTGATGTTGAATTTGAGTAATGTGAGTAAAAACAAAAATACTATAGGGGAAATGGGAATACTTCAAAGCAATGTTGCAGTAAAGAGAATTTCAGTTTCATTCAACAGCTACCAGTTTGTGTTAAGTTAGACTTTATAACAAAAATAAGGATTTAGTATTTTTAAATGCAAATAACCACAACTTAATTGGTGTAATTTATTCAAACTGGCTCTGAATCTTTCTAGAAGACTAGAGCCTGACTTCAGTGAGTGTGAAACACTGCCCTTGCTCTTGCCCTCTGCATCAAACATCAAGTCGTAGGTTCAAAGAGCGGACAAAGAGGACAGAAACCTCTCAGATGTATTCACCAGGGCGTGACTTGTGGCTGGAATCATGACCAGTTCACAGCCTTTGTAGGCCTTCTGTTGCCATATGGCCGTTTGTCGTGAGCGACCAAGCTGCACAAGGGTGTAACCCCTCGAATCCCACAGCCCATGAGCATGGGAGTGTGTGTTTGTGTGTGTGTGTGTGTGTGTGTGTGTGTGTGTGTTTGTGTGTGTGTGTGTGTGTGTTTGTGTGTGTGTGTGTGTGTGTGTGTGTGTGTGTGTGTGTGTGTGTGTGTGTGTGTGTGTGTGTGTGTGGTCTAGGTATTGCTAATTTTGTGGGGACATAAATCTGTTTACACAGTCATGTTGTGGGGACTCGCCTCTATGAGGGACGAAAAATGACAAAACAATAAATAAATGAATAAATAAATAAATACGCATATAAATATATAAATGCATAAATAATTAAATTAATAAATATTTCTACATTTATTTATTTATTTATTTCAGTTTTTATTCATGCATTTATTTATTTATTTGTGCATTTATACATTTATGCATGTATTTATTTATTTATTTTTACATTTATTTATTTATTTATTTATTCATTTCTACATTTATTTATTCATTTATTTATTTATATATTTATTTTTACATTTATTTATTTATACTTTTATTTATTTCTACATTTATTCATTTATTTATTCCTTCTTTTATTTCTACATTTATTTATTTATTTCTACATGTATTTATTTATTTCTACATTTATTTATTTATTTCTACATTTATTTATTTATTCCTACATTTATTTCTGTATTTCTACATTTCCACATTTATTTATTTCTGTATTTCTGTGTCGTATGTTAATCAGGTGGGCGGTTCTTACATTAGTCTTAAGCACGATTGGTTTGTGGGTGTGATCCTATCCACTGCTACTGCCTGGACTGGCAGTAGCAGTGGATAGCAGTGGACTAGCTAGCTACTAGGGCATTAACAACGCCAGACTTTTCCATGTCGTCGACGTTACGTCGACCCGTCAACACCGGGAGATTTTTGGGGGGCTAGTGGGGCTCTAACCGGAGGGAGGGAGGGGTTGTAGTGGAGCACCGACCGGGCGACCGGGGGGGTGAGGAGGCTGCAGTGGAGCGCCGGAAAAGTCCGGCGTTGTTAATGCCCTAGCAGCTAGCTAGTCCACTGCTACCATGACTGCTACTGCCAGTCCAGGCAGCAGCAGTGGATAGGATCACACCCACAAACCAATCGTGCTTAAGACTAATGTAAGAACCGCCCACCTGATTAACATACGACACAGAAATACAGAAATAAATAAATGTGGAAATGTAGAAATACAGAAATAAATGTAGGAATAAATAAATAAATGTAGAAATAAATAAATAAATGTAGAAATAAATAAATACATGTAGAAATAAATAAATAAATGTAGAAATAAAAGAAGGAATAAATAAATGAATAAATGTAGAAATAAATAAAAGTATAAATAAATAAATGTAAAAATAAATATATAAATAAATAAATGAATAAATAAATAAATAAATAAATGTAAAAATAAATAAATAAATACATGCATAAATGTATAAATACACAAATAAATAAATAAATGCATGAATAAAAACTGAAATAAATAAATAAATAAATGTAGAAATATTTATTAATTTAATTATTTATGCATTTATATATTTATATGCGTATTTATTTATTTATTCATTTATTTATTGTTTTGTCATTTTTCGTCCCTCATACGCCTCCCTTATGGAGACAAAAAGCAAGTCCCCTTAGTGAAAATCATTAATTTTAGGATGAAGACTTGATTTAAAGGTAACATAACTTTAGGGTTAGGTGAAGGTTAGGGTTAGGGTTAGGCAGGTAGTGGTTAGGCTTAAGGTTAGAATAAATCTCCAGGAAATGAATGTAAGTCAATGTAATGTCCTCTGAAGTGATGGAAACACGACTGTGTGTGTGTGTGTGTGTGTGTGTGTGTGTGTGTGTGTGTGTGTGTGTGTGTGTGTGTGTGTGTGTGTGTGCGTGTGTGTGTGTGTGTGTGTGTGCAGATGGTTAAGTGGGTTTGAATTTGCTCTGATGACTAACCTGACTGACTGAATAACCCCATTGCACCAAATCAAAATGCAACCGTGCCTCTAATCACTGCGGTGTAGCTGAACGCTGTGGATGTCTAACCACATTAGACGTCAGATTTCAACACCTTACCATGAGAGTGATGCATGATGGGATGCTGTAAATTGTTTTTGCTGATGGGAACTATTTTTCATCTCGACAGCTGAACAGTGGTGTTGACAAATCTAGATCTACAGTGTGGTTTTCATTAGTAACCCTCTGATTTTTACCCGTCTTGTTGTTTGTATTTGTGGTTATTGTAAGTTGATGTGAAAAGGGTGCCCTACATTTCAACCTGGCAACACAACAATAAGGTTAAATAGTCATAGACGTGACGGCTCTTCATTTCAGTCGTTATCTCCAAAACTCTGTACCTCCCACTCACATCCAGCCTGTCACTGCCACTTTGGATTATTTTGTTTTTGACAGTGACTCTTCACAAATTTGATTTTGCAATAATTATTCCCACCTTTTCACAATAGTAACAAGAGAAGGTCCTCTGCGGATCACCTCTTGTAAACCTGTAGTTAGGAAAAGAGTTTTTCAGCAATTTGACTTTGTATTGTATTTGCATTTACCCTAATTTTTGACCATATTCAAATAAATAATCAAATTATCATATTACCGAAGACCATAAAGTGACTCAAATTACCAAAAATGTTAAATAGGCATGCAATTTAATGGTTGAGTCTGTATATTTCTCATCTTTGGGCCAATCACTGATACATTTGTGCTTTTTCAATGCCTTTTGACTCAGTTGACGCCTTTTGAGTCCTCTTTTCAGTCAACACTCAGCTCTGCATAGTGCACCTAAAAGTTGTGTATATATTGTAATGAGCTGTTAAACTTCAAAGGTTGAAAGTTAAATATCTGAAGGCACTTTCATTGCAATAAAAGTGCAAAAAAAATTAGGCTCTCTTTACACATATGCAACTTGTTGTTCAATGAATAAAGCAACTAGAAATAATACACAAGCTGCAACAGAAATGTAACTTTTATGACAACAAAAGAAGTAGAATATAAGGTGTCACTGTTAATGATGGTGGCTGCTCTCACAAACACTCACAATATGGAAATCGTCATGATTATCACATTCTGGTTTCCAAGTTCTTGGAGCTGAACTACATGCAAGTTTATGCTCTCATTATTTACGCTGGCTCCAATGAGAGGAGACGCAACTGGCCTGAGAAGTCACATGATCACTTTGACTTTAATAAGGTCCCGTCCGCACTCATGGACCGAACTAAAGGTCAAAATATACTTGTGCACTGAAGCGTCGGTGTAGCTCTGCTGACCATTCATAGTTCTGCATTAGAGGGTCTGCGCACACACTGCGTAGACAGTAGACAGCAGTATCAAGATGTTCGTAATTCTACCCTAATGAGAAAAACATATATATGTTATCTGAGAGTTTGAGCTCAGACACATTGGTGGTGTCCAAAGCGATGTTGTGTTTTGTTTCGTGACATGTGGGTAAAATCATTTGGTAGAATTTGGGGATGAGGTGCGACATCCCAACAGATTTGCAGACCTCCTCAGTTCAAGCTGGTAGGTCATCTCTCCTCAGCCGGCACCATGTTATCCTCACTCTCAGCGGAAATCAACTGTGAAACGCAGTAGAATGTGTTGCAGCGGACCAACCACAGGTCTTGTGGTCTTGCAGATTTTGTGCTGTCGATGTGCAATTGCATTTTTGGAGCGGTGTAGGCCTAAGCGAGCTGTGCAGGCGACACCGGAGCTTCCATTTATGGTGTAACTGCAGCGGCATTTGACGGGACAGCAGCTCATCCTCCTTGCCATCCTATTGCATTGCGTTTGCTCTCTGTTTCATAGATATCTCTGATGTTTCATGGAGGCAAAAGCATGCGGACAAGAGATGGCCTACATGCGTACCTCAAGGGACAAGCTTGAGGAATCTTATCTGAGAGAGTTTAACCACTGCGGAGGCTAATGTTAGTGATAGCCTTATCTTGGTTTTATTCTCACATTTTGTTCATATGTAAATGCCTAAACCACTGATTACCCTTCAGAGAATTGAAAGAACAAACTTATCGCTCAGATCAATATTCAGCATTTGCCTGTACTTTCAAACAGTATCGGGGAAGTTACCTTGAAAGCACAATTTTTGCAAAGTAGCAGTTTCTTGACACTGAAAGAAAATAAGCCGCAGCAATTAAGACGAAATATAGTTTGTTTAACAAAAGCGACTTGGAAAAAGTAGCTCAAAATTGTTTGTAGATGATCAAAGCATCCTAACACCCAATTCCAGCCATCTAGTAATTATACAGCAGCTTTTATCTCAATATTTAATAACATCTCATAATTCAAAAATAAAGTTTGGCTTTACAAATTCAGATTGAAATCATTAAAAAATAAAGTTCAGAATTTAACAGTATCCCAGCTTCCTGGGATACCCCTCACACTCTGAACAAACAAACAAACAAATAAACAAACAAATCAAATTGCTCTTTTTATGTCCCTATATATTTTTTTTTCATTTTTAGTTTTAGTAGTTAATTATGCCAAAAACAAACAAACAAACACAAAAATGCAATACTGATCTATTAAGTGAATATGAATTTCATTGAACTGTCAATTTTGCAAAATGTTAACCTAGTTAAATGACAATAATGAAACAATTTCCCAATACTACTTACAAATCTAAGAGCATCATATGAGTTTATTATCAAAGCCATTCTTCCCACCTATTCAGAATTTCATCAGCCCAGGTCCATAATCACAAATTCTCTCCTAATTCTTTCATCAGCTCGTTCAGACCGATAATGTATTGAGTAACAGCTGAATTAGGCAGGGAGTGTAAGTAAGTGTAAGTGTAAGTATAAAAAATTAGTTGGTATGATGTCTAAAGAAAAGGATTTGAATTTAAAGCGCTTTGGATTTGAACCTTTTGCAACATAGACAAATGGATTTAAAAAGGACTCACAATGGCAGATTTTGGGTGCCTGATTAAAACTCTTCTCATCAGTCACAAGATGCATCAGGAATTAGGCAAGAGAAGGTGCTTATGTATCAGTCTACAATGTTAGACAACACCTTGGAACTGTGGCAGTCTCTAACAATATCAGAAAAGCATTTTAATCTGGCATCTCTAACAGCATCCTCCTTTATAATCTTTCTTTCTTACATTCTGACATTCTTTAGAGACAGAAAATGACCGTGTTTATTAAGAGCCAAGGACACATACATCACTAACATTCATCAGGATGTCACAGTAAAGTCACAGCACTTTTTTCCATTGTACTCTGTGAGGTGTAGACTGGGAGACAGGCAGGAAAAGGTCTGCTCCACATTTCTCATAGACTACATTTATACCCTGAATAAATGATTCAAAAATATATACCGTTAAAAAAAAAAAAAAAAAAAAAAAAAACATAGTTTCCCCGCTTACCCTTTTCATCCATGAGGTTTTAGAAAACATGACATCATGTTTCCTGAGCTCTCCACAGCGAGAGACACCGCCCTACATAAAGTTTCTACTGACCTCGTTGTGGCGGATGCTGCTGACTGATCTAATTTATTTATTTATTTTTTTAGATAGTAACTCTTGTAACTTTACTGTCACTGCCATTCCCATGACTACTTTGAAAAGTAGGTTATTATCACCTAAACAACAGTTAGGCCGGAACAAGTGATTTGATTGGACAAGAGGCCTCTGACGTTTTACTCCACTTTATATGTTCTGTATTTACTGCCATGATAAACACTGTAACAAACTTAACAAACAGCACAATTTCCAAACACAACACTGGAGTTTATTGGATTATTAACCCTAACCCTAACCCTAATATTGGCAAAAAAGAAGCCTGGATGCTGCCACTTTTTTTTTTTTTTTTTTTTTTGGGGTTAGGGTTAAGATGAGGGCTAGAAAGCTTTGCCTAACAGTCAACTTTCTGGGCAACAAGACACCATGTGTAGAAAACTCCAGTGGAAACCTCCAGGCAAGTCGGCTGGCCAGGGAATTGTTTGTGTCCAGTTCAGCTGAAGCTTAAATTCTGACTGAACTAATTGTACTGGTGGAGCAGAAAATACAGTAGATAAATAAATGAATAAATCATAATCATAATCATGAGGGGATTCAAGTGATACTCAGTGTGACAGATCTCCCCTCTTGTGGGATGTTGCTCGATGATGATGTTCCTGCATGGTTGCAAGATTACTCGGCTGGTACAACTTTGATGGTTGTGGTAGGGAACACCGGTGATTATAATGACTTCAGCGCATGATTTGTGCACTGTTTTGTGCGCTATGTGGAAAGATAACCCCACTTCTGTCTTCTGATCAAATGTATCCCGCAGTTTAACCAGCTTGCTTTCTGATATCAAAACCCCCCAAAAACTTCCCCAAACTTCCTCAAACTGATTGAAAACATAGCTGATATTTTACTATTTTGCTCATCTAATTTCATCAGTCTGCTACAGTGTTATCTTACTGCCACAAATCTGGGCATATTTCATTCTGACGTTTGTTTTCAGTGCGTTTTCAGGGTTTCAATCTTGCCTTCTCCAGATTTTTTTTTACCCTTATTTTTAGCCTTCATCTCTAACCCTTGGAAAGGTTATTCGTTCCTCTATTCTCGTCTTCCTCTCTTCATCTTGATCTTGTTTTGATTGCTGAAAGGTTTTCTCATAATTTCATAATTTCTTGTACTGTCTACTGTCTTCTGCAAAATGTAGCTGCTTGATGTTTAGCCGAAACTCAATCTAAGGTTCATCTGAAAAGTTTCAAGGCGTTGGCTCCAAGCTGCCGGTTAGATCTTTAAGCTCATGAGGTCGAAGTCCCAGGCGGTCCAGCCTGGCGAGAAGAGGAGAGCGGACTGTTGCTGTCAGAGCCCGTGGCCTTTGGAGTGCCCACCCTCAGTTTGTCTGAAGTCTCTTTCTAAGTAGAACTATGGACAGACCTTTCACTGATTACAAATCTTATTGCCTTCTTCATTTTATTTCTAATTTTATTTTAATTGTTATATTATTTATTTTTATATTATTTATTATTATTATCTTTATATTACTTGTTTATTCAAACATTACACACCTTGTTGCCTTTTCTTATGCTGAAAAGCATTTTAAAGCATTTTTATAGTATCATACAATTAAAGTGTTGTTATTGTTGTTGTTGTTGTTTCATACGATTATTATTGCTGTTTTCATCATTGTTATTGTTGTTATTATTGTCATATAACATGTTTATTCATGTTTAATAAGCTGTATGTATGTCACAAACAGAAAAACAAATTGAAGTAAATTAAATAATTCCATAACTACTGTATATTACAAAATGCACAGCTGCAATTATGCAAAAATTGGAGGAAATGTAATAGTCATGTAGATTATTCAGCAGATCCAGATTATTATTGAAATTATTAAAGCCATTTCCTTGCAATTTACAACACATCACTGTTGTCAAAGGTTTAACCATTTTATATATATATATATATATATATATATATATATATATATATATATATATAGTTCATCACACTTTCGGTGCTCTGCTCTCACTCAGTCAGCTGTGTTTTAGCACATGAAGCCGCGTTTGCCCAGGCGTAACGGCCATAAGTGGAATATTTGATTCGGGTTTCCCCCGGCTACCTTTCATTTTGTGGTTTTGCATTTGTAAACTAAATTCACCACTGTGCTATCATAAAATATATAAGCATCCCTTTGAAAAAAAAAAAAAAAAAAAAAAAAAAAAACACTGAAAAAAGATAAAAAGTACAAAAGCATTTATTTCATTTTCAAATGATTACAAACAGTTTTAAAATAAAATCCCTTTTGTCAAATACAAAGTTAGTTCTTGCCTTTCCAGTTGGAGAGAAACCATAAACAGTCCATGTGAGGGAGGACCTAGCAGATTCTAAGTGAGCCACTGGGAAAATGAAAATGAATTTAATATGTCATCCAGAGTCCATGTGTTTTGTACATCAGTGTTTATTGCAGTTTCAAGTGCTGACACTACTGTTGCGTTATGACTTTGTGATTTCTAATGCTGCTCCCTCCATCCTGGCAGCATCATGTTTGTGGCGGGCACGTAATGGGTGCCTTCGGGAGCTCTCTTCCCTGGTGTGGCTCTGCAGTGGTTTATTTGGTTTTGTTAAAATGTAGTAATACAGTGTGTTTATTTAAATCAAATCAAATCTTACCCCCGTGCTGCTTTGTGTTGCCGTGTTGCCTCTGTCTATTCTCTGTTTTGTTTTTTTGAATATCTTAATTTGCAAATAAAAAACTGCTGGTAACAGCACTTCAGCTGCTAATCTGACTGCTGGATTCATTTAAAAGGGAATGTACCTGTTGTCTTACTCTTGTCCTCTATCTAAACCCATCATTTGTCCGTGACTGTTGTGTCTTCATTATACCAAAAGGTGGCAACAAAGCTGTATCAAGTTTACTATCCAGTCCCTCTATTATGACTCTTTCTCTAGGCATCTTCACTCTACCTCTTCCCAATATGAGATGTGGGCATATAGGGCTTTTCCATATTTGGCATAACATATAAGTCCAAATGAAAAAAAAACACACAAATTATGCCACATTTTCATTTGGACATGTGTCTGATGTATATTACAAATATAGGTGTTCATTTTCAGCTTCTATTGTCACATACATAGGTTGAGCAGCTATGGAGGCACATATATAACCGTACAAGGCCAGTAGACTGTTTTACGTATGCACATTTATACATATATGCGCCACAAATATTGACTGCAGAGAGGAGTATATACAGTATGTTTGGTTCATCATGCAACACAGATGACATAATTTCATTTGTATAGAGGAGTATATATTCATATATTAAATTTCCATATGGGAATTCACACACGATCCTTTAGTTTTAGAGCTGAACTATTAAAAAAATATCTGTCTATCTATCTATCTAGATAGATAGATAGATACATACATACATACATACAGATAGATAGATAGATACTATATAAATTTATACTATGCAAAAATAAATGTAACTCTTTTCAGCAGTAGTAAATCCTTGGAATTGAAGCGTTCTGACAAAAACGCAGATAAGTGTAGACCTTTTTAAACTGGTGTATGGATTGTTGCACACCATCATGAAATACACATAATTTACAGTCTCCACAAGAACAAAAACCCAATTGTGTAATCTTTTGATTATGAGACATCAAGATATCACTCATGTAATACTGTAAGAGAGAATTATGGATTTATTTAAGGGAGTGGTATTACCGGATGAGCTCTTTGTTACTCTTGTATTTCGGTAGTGACTCACAAAATCCTCCTGCTGTTTTACCACCAAATAACATAAAAGCATATCCTCCAAAACGCCTATCAGCCAAGGAAGCAGACAGCATTGCTATTGTGCTGTGATGCCATTTGGTTGTTGTGCATCCCTGACAGGCTTTCCGGCACTCACATTATTATTTTTTTAAATTTCACAAGGAGGTTCCCAAGTAATGTCTTTCAACATTCAGCCACTCCTTGAATGGCAGAAAGCTGTTTCCTGTCTCTGCAGACAAAGGTGTAGATAGCAGCCACCAAAGAGCTGTGACAACCTGCACTTTAAAAACCACAAAGCACAGGAAGTTTGCTTGCTTTTTACGTCGTATTTTGTGAGAGTGTGCTTGTGTGTGTGTGTGTGTGTGTGTGTGTGTGTGTGTGTGTGTGTGTGTGTGTGTGTGTGTGTGTGTGTGTGTGTGTTCATGTCTGCAAATTGTACACGTGTGAATATATACAAGTCTAATTTTTGCTCCCCAATCCACCGTAGCACATATACCTGAGCTTATTATGTGCCAGTTCAAGATTTGTGTGTTTAAGCAAATCTCTCATGCGGCCCCAGCTTCCTGATTTCAGCAGTAGCCTTGCCTCTGCGGCCTTCACAGGCACTAAACGGAGCGGGAAATCCCTCAAGAGCTTTCCGACTCTCTATCTGAGGAAGAGCAGGAAACTGGGCCATGCTGCCCCTACGCCCACATGGCCACCAACATCAGGAGGGCAGACACACACACACATACACATACAATTCCCATTCCAATCAAGCAATACAGAGAGTGATATGCTATCTATGTAATATCAGGCAGGAGTATCTGGGCTCTGTGTTTATATGATTGGGGCACAAGAGAATGTGAGGACATACCTGCACTTCCCTCTGTTAAACCAGCAAATTCATTGGAAATTTGAAAACAATTCATACTCATCAAAGGCGCCTCTAATCTTACACAAGGCAACTGTAAACATGTCATCTGGACTCTTCACTAAGAAATATTCTATCTTGGTTTGACTTGTAATTATAGCGTACCCCTTAGGCTAATCACTGTAATTTTGCTAATTCTGGAGCGCACAATCAACATAATCATGTCCCCCACTTTGGTCAAAATTTGATTTGAGATATTGTGCAACAAATGGACCAGCAAATGGATGGCGCAGGGTACTCCTTTGAATCATTGCAACTTGTTGCAACACAGTGATGAGATCATCAAAATCTGATTAGCAGGATTTGAGAAGTCACATGTCTGCATCTCTTATCACCCCATCATCCGCAGCTCTTATTTTACAGCTTCATCTGTTTATCAAGCATGGTTTCAACATCACTACACACATGTGTGCACACACACACACACACACACACACACACACACACACACATACAATGTCAGGCGTGCCAAGAAAAACAGGGGTGGACTAGTTCCTTAACCACTCAGCTCTCAGACTTTGTGAAGACAGAGCCTCAGACTGACACATCAGGTCACTGACCAGCCTCGAAGGTTACATCTGCACCTCTCATCACTGCCCACCATGCTCCTGTACCTGCTCTTTCCAGCCTTAATCTTCGGTATGTATCCCACTTTATACCATACAGACTCCGTCTTCTTTATTTACGTGATAGGAGTTAAAGTATTCACTGATTCTGTTGGCATTTCCTGTGGAAGTTGTGTAGCGTTTGTTACATGATTCCTTCGGTGTCTATTGTCTTTCCTGTTTGAGGATGCCGTTCTGGCACAATGAAGGACAAAGGCCACAGACATTTTAGTTTAAGCAACAAACAGGCCAGTGTGAAATTTTCATGTGCAAAATGGTTTCACTGCATCTACACTGGCAGGTATTGTGGAATCGCAAACAGGCAACGTGACAGACGAAGAGCTGGGCACATTTAAGGAGAAACTGGGTCAGCTGGGCAACCAGACATTCAATGTATCCATCAAGGATGACAGTAAGATGTTTTTGTTTTCACTCCTTGTAGTTGTGTTTGTATAACATATATTAGTCAAACTCTGTTTTTATATGAAAACCATGTCTTTAAAAATTCTTGTAACTCCAGAAACTCTTATATTAATACCAAGGCAATCCCAAAAGTAGTCCCTTGGTTTTCAGTGCTTTTTCATGGGCCCTGTGGTCATCGGCCTTTAAGCCCTGAAATAAAAACATGAGAACCACTCATAATGGAGTTACAGCATAAAGCTTTTACATTACAGCAGTGGCAGTAGCAGTATGTAATATTTCACTGACTGGATTTGAGATAATCAATTCAGCAGACAAAGTAAATCCCGCTCAAATGAAATGGATAAAACTTGTGTCTGCAGGTAGCATGAAACCAGACGTGACATCCCCGTTGTACAAGGATGAGCTGAGTGAACTTAAGGGTGAACTGGGGCTTCCAGTGAATGAAACAGTTGATGTAATCACCGAGAATGATGGTGAGATTTTTTTTATCCTATTCATCATGGTAGAATGCCGAAACCTGAGTGAACAGAATTCCCCTTTATCACAGGAAAATTATTCAGAATGCCTCTGCTTTATCGTCATATGATATAGCTGCAAAAATTATCAAAGTATCTGGCAGTGAATCAGCAATCGAGGTTCACTTTAAGGTAAGTAATGAATAATGGTATTGGCAAGAGGTCATGTGGACACTGGAGCTGTTGCTGTAGTAGCAATATGGTCAGTGTTTTATTTAACACTGGGATCATAATATAACCTATTCACAACTATGATACTGAATGAAATGTTCAGAAAAATTAAGTGCAGTACACTTACAAATACTGTATAAAAAATATCTGAGCACCATCTGTACAAACAGCTATACAACATGAAAACACACCTCAGATCGAGGAAGCAAGAAGCTTAGCGGAAGAACGTCAGCAGAAATGGAAATAATATTTCAGCCATTGTGTCAAGGCATGAACGTGAAGTGTTTGACCTGACTTTTCTTACATTGCAGAGTGTTTTCAGGACCAGGAGCAGTACCGTCCACGCATGCATTGCAATGAGAGCTTGCTGGTGGAGTACAGTCACAAATTCTGTGGTGCAGCATTTCATAACAGTATGCAGACTATCAGCACAGAAAACTGGTGTGATCTGAATTATATCATCCGGTAAGCCATACTGTGTCCATATCCATATATCTATATATCTATGTAGTAGATAGGTGTATGTATGTAGGTCTGACTGGCTATGCGCAACTTTTATTCAGTCACTGATGAGAAAGAGTTTGGAAGTGGTGCTGACATACTGGTCCACTATTAAATGCTGAGTCATCTGAGGGATTGCTAAAGTTATTATCAAAAATCAATAATTGTTATATTTTGGATTGTGGTCAACTCCATATTGATTTGAGCTGGTATTGTACACAACACTGTTCTGAAAAGAACAAAGATGAGGGAAAATCATTTGAGCCATGATGTCATTCGTGACATCACCAGTACATTACTGACACACTGCTCTAGTTGAGATAGCGACTTATCAAAAATTGCAGAATGTCCTTGATTTCCTTTAGGGATGAGGGGTCAGCAACCCCTCTTCCTTAAAGAATGAGGGCTCAAGAACCGAACAGATGAATATCTGGATGTCCCTTAAGACTGTATTGAAACCGCTTATAATACAATAAAGCCTTTTAAACAGTTCTGAAGTAACAGTTAAGATAAGCTTTGTTATCTGTACCCTGTTTTAAGGGTAGAACAACAGTAGTTATCTTGAGCTCTTGTTCATCCAAAATTTAAGTATAAAAGTGCAACCAAGTCAAATATTGACATTTGTTAACATCAACGCAATGTAGGTGTGTCTTATGGCAGCTGGCTGGTCTACTCTGAATCCTATGAGGTTGTGTAAAAATGTGCAAATTGGTTTTAAATGCCTAAAAACTGACTGCTTTCCTAAAATTGTGCCCTCTTCAAGACCAAGGTTACACCCCAGTTCAAAGCTTATATGGTCTATCCATTGCGAGAGAAAGCTTCCACTCAATATTGATAAGCCTATATTTAAAACACGTAACACTTAAAAGGTTGTCAAGCTGAAGAATAAATCATAATGATGGGCATTTATGTTTCCATTTTCAAATTGTCTATAATTTATTTGAAATGATAGTGTTGAGTGGGAACCCTGGGAGTGTTTGACATGTCTACCACCAACTAAGACTGAGAGACTAACGCGGTTGAACTATTTCCTGTGTGAACATAAACACAGCAGCAGTGAATGAGGCAGACATTGTAAATGGGTGGGCCAGAGGAAGAGGCCATCAGTCACACTGAAACCTGCATTCACTTGGCAGTGGGAGAGGAACACACTCCGAGGGCAGCGACCTACTAGACAGCTCTTGATGACAGATACTTCCCTCTGCCACTTTAAGGGAGATCTGGAAGTGTCACGACAAACGCAAATTTTCGAGTTTCAAACACACACAGACATACACACACATTTTACATGTGGTAAACTATTACTCAGGTGTTTTGTTTTTTGTCCTTTGCAGCCCATACAACGACATGACATTATGCATGGAGGAGCTGTCGGGTTTGGTAGAGTGCTATTACCCAAACCCCAATGTTCAAGACTTCTTCCTAGACATCCACTCCCAGTATTTCCAAAACTGTTCTGAGGAAGAGCTGCTGCTGTTGGACCCACCGCACGAGGTGGTGGTCATCCTCACTCTCATCCCCGTAAGCCTCATCCCTGTCTTGGTGTTCCTGGTGGTTTGGAAAAGTAAAGTCCGTGAGTGACTTCTGTGATGTGACGTCAAAATATACAGCAGGATTAAAGCCATATCATATGAATTTTGAGATGTAATGGATGGTAAACCCAGTTCATCCACAGTCCACCTGCACACTAATACATTCAATTTTGTACTCAGAAAAAGAGAAGGAGAAACAGAGGGGTACTAGATAGATAGATAGATAGACAGATAGACAAATAGATATATATTTTGAGTTAAATATATGGAAGGAAGAGGGACTAGAGGGAGGATGGGGTCACCAAAGTTAATAAGTATCATCATCTAGCCAGTATCAATGTTGCAACCAAATTTCAGGTCAATGCAAAAAGAGATACTAGAGAATTATGAATTCCTGTGGGTGATAGGGACAGTAGTCCCAGTTTTGTATTTAAACAATAAAAATGCATCTTATTATGCTTAATGGTAATTCAACGGCTGGGTGGATTACGTCTTTGTTGAATCAAATTGCCTCGTTGACAGATACTGTAAGGTAAGGTAAAGTAATACTCATAATGCATGCACTTGTCCTGAGTATGAACCTTACAGTATATGTAATGGCATTAAATTTAATATGCTACTGTTAATGTTAATGAGGATCTTTTTTTTTTATTGTTGTGTATACAAAATCAATCTTTTTTTTTTTACAGCTTTATAACATTACATGCCTGTAAAATGTATATTGTTTGTTGAAAAATTCTTAAAATGTTTCTCTGGTGTACAGTATTAAGTTTCATTGGATTTTTTTTATTTCTTATTTCATATTTCTGATACTTCATATTCGCTGTCATTTGTGCAACGGACATAAGAAGACGTAAGAATGACAGACATTACAGACACGAGAATGACGATGAAAGGCTGAGGCAGCCCATAAAAATTACAAATGTCACCTGCAAGACAAGAACACACACAAAAGCAACATGTTTTTCTGGAATGTCAGAGTGCAAAGTTTCTGAGAAATGTTTGTGTGCTTGATGTGGTTTTTATTAAGGGTACCAGTGTGTGTGTGTGTGTGTGTGGGTGGGTGTGGGTGGGGGTGGGGGGTGGGGGGGGGGCACTAATCCACTGCAACAAAGACCTTCTTGTGATGTTCTTTGTTCCTGCTGGGCTGTAAATGATACTGAAGATAAGAAGAGGAGGAATCATTTGCAAAGAATCCTATACAAACACTATCCAACATTAGCCCTCTGTATGCATTGTTGAGAGTCCTGAACGCGCGCGCACACACACACACACACACACACACACACACACACACACAGAAAGGGAGAGAGAGAGAGGTAGGGAGAGGTAATGACATTGCCTCAGCCAGGTCAGATCAATGTAAGTTAATTTCCACCACCCATTGCCCTATCAAGCCTCCAGTGGTCAGTCAGCCATCCATGTTATGGGTTTTTCTATTTTGTGTGCTGAGAACTGACTGGTGAGCGAGTGAATACCCACTCCACTGGCCAATGACATTAAATTTCATTCAGTATTACTTCCTTGAGAGAGTTTTCAATGATCCTGCATACAGTTGTAATGATTTCTCCATTTTCATTTCTCCAGATAATTGCAGGATTATAACGGACAAATATGCAGTAATCTGTCATGTCACAGTCTGTCACAATGCAGGTCGATTACATAGCTGATCAGACTCGGAACTGCATTTGGCTCATACCGCTTATACAGTGAAAGCATATTTTAGCAATGCATCAGTGAGTTTCCAAGACTGAAGACGTTGGTTGAAGTTTGGTTGGAGTACACAGACAGATGAAGATAGTGGGCTGTTAAAACAATGACGGCCTGCGTTTCCTTTCACACAGTTATCAGCGGTGACATGTTTGTTTAAAGCAAAGCTCTGTAGCTCTCCAAGGGTGATTTCCACTGAAGAGAAAGAGCACTCTCCCTCTTATCTTGACACCCCTGTTCCACTCACTATTGTCACTAGATAATATCCTGCTGACAGTGGCCTGTTTGGCATTTCACGGTATCACAAACACACAAAGTCATACCTTTAAACATATAAATAAATGATTTAAACTAAATTTGCAATTAATTTGGTATGTTTTAGGAATGATTTTCTTGACAAGAGCCTAACTATGATTTTTCCTTATATAGGAATCTCATTGAGGGTCTTCTTTTTTCTTGCATTAAGCCTCAGAATGCGCTGTATTGGCATTTTTTTAACGACCCTAAAGTTGACAATGTGACCAATGAGACACTTTGTGCTCATCCCAACAACCCACGATAAACACACCACACCGCCACAGAGATGCTGCCACTTGACCATCCTGCTGCAAACTGCACAGTGCAGATTATATTGCCACCTGCTGGTTAAAAGTAGGGAGTGAGTTCCTAACACTGGCATATGAATATAGAAACATCAGTCAAAGAAATTAATCACATGAAATTGTGTTGGCCATTCCTTCAAATAAATTACAATATTGATGAAATTATTTCCATATAAAATGTGCAACAAATTTTAAAGACATGCCACTTTGAAACATCCACCAAGCCATTAGGTTTATAAGACACTGAGTGTTGCATACAGGTATACCAAATCACAGCTCTGCCTCTCAATAGCAGTCAAAGGATGCAGATACCCTTAATGACATTAGGCCTATTGTAAAGTGAGAGATAAGGTGACATCAAACAGAAGTGGCCATTAGTGGCTCTCCACTGGCCTATTTGAAGTAAATCAATGGGGGGTGAGAGAGTTATAAATGAGTAGTAGTTGCACCAAGACACTCTCAGTTCTTCAGCTCACCTCGGCTGAATCTACTCAGAAACACCAACGACCTGAGAGTCCCGCTGACTTATTTTCACTCTGTGGACCCAGCCTTGGAACTCACATTCACTAGGGTAAGAAATCAGTCTTTTTTTGGAACTGATAGATCTGGCATCAACAGCCATACCAGCGATTGTATCTGTGTTATATGTTAAATATGAAAAAACTCGCCCACTGCCAGTGGCTACAATAAACGTAAATTACAACACAAGTGAAGCAGTGACGAAATGTAGTCCTTGGCACTGTGAGTCAGGAAAACCACAGAAACTCTTTTTTGAGCAGGGCTAAAAGGCTTTTCAAGTGTGGTTTTTGCAGTCTACATATGTTTCATGTCTAGGGATATACAATGAACAATAGGTGTGAAAATGTGTGGTTTTGACATTGAGCAAACAGGGCATTTACTTTTTTTTTAAAGATCTCTCAAACTCACACAAACAAAACCTCACACCTGTGGCTCAAATGTAACTCAGATACAATGCATCTTTTTATTGTTTTGGACCAGGATGAAAGCCAATATTCAGCATAACATTTAACAGCTACCCAATTCATGTTTGTCAGTGGGAGGTTTTGTATAAATTGGTTTGGACAGGCAGCTCTCCTGGATATCCTCTGCTCTGTTGCTCTATTTCTCTCTCTCAAAAGGCTGCTGTCTTTCTGGACTTTGTAATTCTCTTCAGGTAAAATGGCGAGGCATCAGTGGCTCCCATGGATTAATAACCCTTCATCAAAAAGAAACTCAATGACACCAACCAAGCAGGAACGTGAAATAGGTAAGGTAAATATTTACTTCAGTAGCAGTTATATGCATAAGGTTACATAAGGTTTTCCTTTGGAGGTAATACTCTTGTGAAATTTAAATCATACCGATAATAATAATGATTTATTTATTTTTTTATTTTTTGCATGATTATCATGATTACATTTTTATCATTCGGACTTTGTTTGTTTTGTTTCAGCCTCAGATGGCGCCAACACCAAGAAACCAGTTACAGGTCACCAACTTGGAACCATTGCAGGTCTCTCCACACTCTGCTTGGTGTTGCTTGTGACCAGCATAGCACTTACTATCTTGTGTAAGTACAAGTTATTTCTGCATAACTCAGAGGGGCTTCACTCAAAAATGAGTTATTGGCATTGAAAAAAACAAAAAACAAAATTAGCACCAATCAATAACGATTGATACTACAAGGATTAAAGATTAAATGATCGATTAAAAGATAGAAGGTAAGTTAAATCACTGGATGAACACAAAACTTCAACTATAACATATATTATTTTTATTATATAGAGATAATAATGATAATAATGATATGAACATATATAGTATTTTTAAAATCCAACTTTTAATTTATAAAACTTAAACCTTTTCCAATTCTTCTTAAGAAGTATAGTGTGTTTTTTTTTTTTTTTGGACAAAAGTGGTGATACTCTTTTTAATTTTTAGATAACCAGGAATCAGACAACAAGCCTGAGTGGAATAATCTTCTCTTCGACTACCAGAACATCAGCGACTACTACCTCACTGCTGCCAATGCAAACATTGAACTGAGAAGAGATAACCAAAAATTAAAGGAGCACAATGCCTGGCTGGATGAACAGGCCAGGCTCCTCAATAGAAGCCTCACTAAACTCACTTCCATGAACCAGGCCTTGAGTTTGGAAAGCACACAGCTACAGGAGGAAATTGCAAATCTAACCTCAATAAACTCAGAGCTCACACAAGACCACAACCAGCTGGTGCAGCACAGCACCGAGCAGGAGGAAAAGAAATTGAACATGTCCCAGTCTATTGCCTATCTGATCACCTCCCACACCCGGCTGGAAGAGGAGCGACAGAGCCTTTCGGCGACAAACGTCATTCTGAGTGATGAGCTGTTTCAGGTGAAGGAAAAGAATCGAGAGCTCAAGGAACTGAGTGACAGCTTCCGGGGAGAAATCCAACATCTCAGCGAGAGAACTGAAGCAGACGCCTTGCTGAGGGACGATTGTGAGAAGGCATCACAAAACAACATGCAGCTCCAGGAGGCAGTCGCAGAGCTTCAACAGCAAAAGAGAGACGTGAGCGCCCTGCTGGAGCAAGAGGGGCAGCATGCAGCAGAGCTAGAGAAAAGCAGGAGAGAGGAGATGGACTTGATGTTGGCAGACATGCATTCAGTGAAGGAGGCCTATCGCTCTCTAGACCTCTACTGCCCTGTGGTGAATCAGAGGACTAATGGTACAACTGCATTTCTTTTCTTCCCTCTTACTTTCCTCAAGCATCTCTAATCATCCACTAACATAAACAAAGAATTTAGTTAATACGCTGATTTTTGTTTCTCCTGGTTAGTTGTTACATAATACTGTGCTAATACTATTAACTGTTGACAGGTAATGGTAGTTTTGATGACACATTAATTCACACTGGTATTACAATCAAGACACACTGGCCATGGTGCAGAACAATTTAGAGTAAAGGAAATCTGTTTCAGAAGTTAAAGGAGACTGATTTTGTGGATCCGCAGACTGCGTGACTTTTTACATGATAATGAACTTTATTCTGCTGCACAGTTATCAGGAATGTACTCCCTAAGGGTGCACCTGTACCATCTTTTCTAACTCGTTCTGTACAGACCAGCTCCACATTTTAAGCCTTGATGATATCAAAAGGGCGCCTGTCTGGTTTCGGGCTTTGGGAGAGACATGTTCATGACTACAAATATGGATTGATAGACCTGAGGAATAACATTAACATTAAATAACACATACACAGTCTGGGGGAATAACACAAGTGTTATTGCCCCATTTATTTCAGGTACTGCGTCATTCATGAAGTGATTGAACAGTGGTACATGTCAAAATGACAGGAAACTAGACAGAGAAAATGTCATATTCTTTATTTTTGTCCACAGAGCGGATTTGCAAAAAATGTCATGATAGCTGGACGCTCTTCCAGACCAAGTGCTACTACTTTTCCTCTCGCATGCTCACCTGGAGGTCCAGCAGAGCCTGGTGCAAGACACAAGGGGGTGACCTGGCCATCATTGACAATAAACAGGAACAGGTAGGGGACAAAATTACATGAAATGCGTCTTTGTTTAGATCATATCATAACTGTAGAACATAACTGCAAATGGACTGTTCAGTAAAACATGACAATGTACATTTCTGAGGGAACTGACAGTTTGTTGACATCATCTTATTCAATATTTTTTCTTCCTTTTTTAGAATTTCATTTTTGCCACCAGCCAGGCTGTGGACCAGACCAACACCAGGCTGTGGATCGGCATGACAGATGCAGAGAAGGAAGGTGAATGGCAGTGGGTGGATGGCAGCCCAGTGACTTCAGATCTGCAGTGAGTAAAGGCCTCAGAATAGTTCTCATTGGTATACAGCAGAGGTAGTAATTATTATTATTAGATAATGCTATATTTACATCCAAATTATGGGTCAGGGGAAAAAATGGCTCACTTCTTTGTCATTAATCTTTCCCCACATGGTGGGAAAACAAAACAAAGCAAAGCAAAACAAAACAAAACAAAACAAAAAAACATTTTTATGAACCTTGGACACAGTGCGTGATCACTGTCGAACTCAAGATTAAATTTATCATTCTAGATTCTGGCTAGAAAAAATTGTAATAGGTGTAGAGGTATTTCAGTTGAAATCACCTCTGATATGAAAAATTCATTGAGATATGTATAAATTAGTTTTATTCTAAAAATCACTACCTCATCATTCAAGATTTCCATTTTATTATATAAAAGTTGTATCATCTTATTACCAGATATCAACAAGCTTTTCTAGCATCCTTTAAAAAGTACCACCATTTTAACTTGGTGCTGCCACTATTTTTTTAATATCACAGGTCATTCATTTGAAGTAGTGCATATCTCATTTTGGTCTGAAACTCTAAGGTTTTCAGCCATTGAGATGATTGTCATTACTTGTGCACCATATCAGCTTCTTACCTTTATCTACTGTTTAAGCTCTTTTAAAATATCGCATGGTAATATTTGACTACACAAAAAGATATAAGTATCCTGGTGCTCAATGAAATGTAATCCACTTACAGCCAATATTTGTGACACTTATAGGATGATATAACACAGTTGCTCTCATCATTTCTTTAGGTTTTGGCTGAGCAGACCAGGACATGGGACTGAGCCTGATGACTGGAAGTCAGATAATCCTTTAGGAGAGGACTGTGGACATATTGATACCAGAGAAAGAGCGCTCGCTTCCTGGATGGATGGCTCCTGTAACACCCCTTATAGATGGATCTGTGAAAAGAATGTTTAAAATGCCCACGATTTTTTTTCTCATATTGTAAATATACCACAAATGATTTGAACTGTGTCATTTTCTTACTCATTCGGTGGTTTACAGGAATTTGATATCAGTGCGATGATTCCTAGTTTGCTGAGATTGTACTGTATGAATGAATTATAGCTTACATATCATAGATCAAAAGAAAAGAAAAATATTGACATTCAGTATTGAAAATGTCCAGCACTCTGTTGGAGCAGGTAAAGACAGGCTGCACCAACTTACAAGGAGTGGTTTAATTTTTGACAGGTCTAAATTTTATAGACTCTATTCCTATTATGAAGTTTACAAAATTACAATACAGTGCAAATAAAACTATAAATTTTAGGTTTCCACAGTGCTGTCAATAAAATGGAATACACACACTCAAACACAGAGTTATCCAAGTTTCTTTGGGTAAGGCTGCATTTTTCTTTGTGTATGTGTGTGCAGGATGACTTGCTCATTTTAATAGATATTAACCTCAAATGAGCCGTCAGTGGCTACTCCTGCTTGGGTTTTCTCCTCCTGCACAGTCGTGAACACAGGAACCATATTGATCCCAGTGTAACTGCAGTGAGCATCAGCAACACGGCCAGGAGGAGGCCTATAACGTCTAGAGAATGATATGAGTACCAGGACATCTTATAGGACTCGGTGCGTAAATGTGAAGCTCCTTTGTGCCTCATAACAAATTCAATCCAGTAGAGGGCGGTATCCAGTGGATGCATTGGCCTGTCCCGATGGAGATCAGAAAGACGGTTCATGCTATTTTTGTAGGAGGGATTGTGAAGAACTTCTTGTAATGCTTCCAGAAAGTTTTCACGCGTGAGTTTTGTCACATCCAGCACATTAGCAGCCCCTCGCACCTCCAATCTCAAAAGGTTCTCAAACTGGTCAAAAAGAAGGGGCAAGCCTATGATTGGTACTCCATGGTAAATTGACTCATAGATCCCATTAGTACCACCATGGGCCACGAAGGCTTTGACTTTTGGGTGACCCAGGAGGTCATTCTGGGGCATCCATTTCACCAGCAGGGTGTTGTTGCCCAAATTGCTGGGACGCTCCCCTGCATGCCTCCATATGACCTTCTGTGGAAGCTGGGCAAAGGCAGCAGCAATTTCTGAGGTAATCTCCACAGGTAGACCTTTAACCAATGTGCCTAGAGACATCACTATGACCCCATGCTCTCCTGAGCTTTGAACAAACTCCTCAAGCTCTGGAGGTAAAGGCTTTGAAGGCTTACACTGGAAACCACCAATGTAAACAATGTTTGGCATTGTAGGTCTAGGGAACTCAAAGACAAAGTCCATCCTCATCAGCCAAATGTCGGTTCCTTGTAAAAGGTGATAGAAACTCACATCTGGATCAAAGTATCTCTCTACTAGTCTGTCATAGTGAGGGCTTACAATAAATCTATCAATGCATATGTTGAGGAGATAGTGGAACATGTTTTTGACCCTTTGCCAAAAAGTCATCTTGTCTGATACTACACATCCAGAGGTTGGAACATAGGACACCGGTGAGGGAGCCACCACAAAATGGCCTTCTCCACTGGTGATCCATCTCACATTAAAAACAGTAGGCAACTTGAGTTTGTGAGCAACCAAAACCCCAAAGGGCAATCCCGGGTCCAAAAGAACTACATCATATTGAGTGTCATGAAGACTCTGCATTAGAGACTTGTTTTCAAACATCTCCACCACAAGCTGGGAAGCCTGATAGTGCATTTGTGACAATGATGTTAGCATTTCCCATTGGAAGGAGAGGAAGGCCATTACAGATGCTCCCTGTTTCTGGATCGCCAACATCTTGACTAGAAAGGTTACAAAGAAATCCTGTTCTTCCATGCTGATGGCCTCCGGCAGTGTGATAGTGATGGAGTGGTAGTGTGGTGCCTTTTCTTTGATGTACCAGCTAGTGGCGGTGCGGACCACAGTGACCTCATGACCCCTGGCATGGAGGCTCTGGAGCAGCAGGTCCATGTTGACCCAGTGACTGCCATCCACTGGAAACACCAGGATCTTACCACCTTGGACACCTGGGCCACTCAGGAAGCATACACTCACTAGCAGCAGCAACAAAGTAGCTCCTGGAAGGCTCCCCATGGTTCAGCTCTAGGAAGAATGGATGCCAGATGTCTGTGAGTAAAGGCACAATACTGCAACATTAATGCAGTCATTTTCAATTTTGCACCAACCATGCCTCTACAAGGAGACCGTTAACACATCTTTTTGCTGTATTAATGATTTCTATTAAGTTTCAAATGTAATTAACCAGTTAAAACTGCTTAGGGCACAACAGGCATAACAAGTGTTGGGATATACCTGCCAGAATATTGTTTTACTTCACTTTTTCATGGGGATACTAATTTTTTCAATTGAGAAAAATTAATCAGTACAAAAAAATACAGACAAAAGAAAGAAAGAAAGAAAGAAAGAAAGAAAGAAAGAAAGAAAGGGGATCAGATATGAAGAGTTGATAAGATGGCTTAATTTCTTCATTGTTGAGATGTTATATTGATCAAGTATATAATCTGAGCTTTTGTTGTATAATTTCTCATAGCACAACATAGTACTACATAGTACAGCCCAGCAGTCACCAGCAATGTATTCCCTTTTTCTGCTTGCAAAAATAAAAACCAACACCCCTAGAAAACTATCACTATCCACACAGAAGAAAATGCAATTGTTCATAATTCTTGGCTGGGAATTCCTCATGAAATCACTATGGGTATCAAAACATTAAACTTTGGTAGTTAACTGACTGAACTGATAACTCATGTGAGGAAAAGCATGATCAAAAGTGGCAGTGTTGCTTTAAGAAACCACAGATCTGTGGAATGCATGGGCAGAATAATATTTGGTCTCAGCGTGGTTAGCCTACTAATCTCATTGTCTGTATTCAGCAGCACAGTGATTTGCTAACAGAGACACTCCCAACCAACACACACTAAGGACAATGTCTGTGCACAAAGTGCAAAAGGCATGCCTTTGTGAGCCAGTTTCCTTTCTGAATATTTCCTGTTCACTCAGGTCCAGAATGAGAAAGCCAAAAAGAAAATCTAACCACATATGCCCATGCTCTCAAATCAGTCATTTCATAGAAAACCAGTGAAAAATAACATAAATCATTTAGAGGCCAGCAGAGGTGGGGTTGCAAATTTCACGAAGTCAGCAAAAGAGACTCAGATTTCACTAATGGTGTCTCAGCATCTCACAGCAATACCATTTGTGTTTTAAAAGCGTTGCAGGAAATCAAAAAGCGTTTTAACCTACCGTCAATCCCTACAAATGTGGAGCAATGTACTTTGAGCCCTCCCTGGCTTAGTGGAGTCCAACTCGTGGTTTGGAAACAGATTTAAACACCATGGCAGAGTACTGTGCTGAAAAATAAGGAGAGAAGTGGTTCTCAGAGGAAAGATCATTCAAAATGGACTGCAGATGTGTGTAGTTTAAGCGAGTAGCTTAAAAGCAGGACAGAAAAAAAAAATGTCAGAGGGGGAGGGATACGGCCTTAAACAAGTAAACAATTTTCCTACAGAACCCACCCACCCTCTCTCTCTCTCTCACTCTCTCTCACTCTCCTGCACGCACGCACACACACACACACACACACACACACATATAGAAACAAATTCTCCATATCCTCCTCAGCGTCACTCCTGAGCCAGTACAGTGACCCCCAGAATGAACTTACACACCCAACAAATATTTCCATGAGACCAAAAAAAAAAAAAAAAAAAAAAAAAAAAAATAGACCCTCAAATATGTTTTCCTTGCTGTAGAGTGTTATGTATCCGGATAAGTGAAAATATTGGCTGGTAAAATACAGAAATGTTTCACTTTTGTATTAAGTATTTTGAGCATATAGACAAACCTTTATTTAGTCTCAGAGACACATTGAGGACTGGTCCTCATTTCCAATGGTGCTGAGATATACACAAAGCAAACAATTTATATAACGTCAAGGATGAAAAGAAACATTGTTAGAAAAATATATAAATACACTTACACACATACAAGCAAAACAGCATCTGGCTGCTTAAAATAAGCACAATGACTCAATGACTTCTTGACTCGAGATAAGAGGTCTAAACTGACCCAAAGAAAGCAAACACTTTTAATCCAAGTCGATGAGGCACTGTATCTGAAAGCTGTCTGTCCTAACTCCCGAGGAATTTGAAGCGTGAGGTAGTTTGTGGTGCATGTCATGTCTGGTCCAGCATTCCAGACAAGGATGTTTGGAATAATTTCGCAAAGAGAGAGAGAGAGAGAGAGAGAGAGAGAGAGAGAGAGGAAGGAGAGAGAGAGAGAGAAGCAACCCACATGAAAATTTCAAGATAGAATGATAAGCATCTCCAGAAATAAAAAAGAGTGGGGAATCCTAAACAGCGTCCAACATTTTAAGCATGGAGGGAGATGCATTCCCATGAATCACATCACTGTAATCTAGGACAGTCTTCATCAGTCTTCATTTCCAAACAAGACTATCAATATGACATATAAAATGACAATCTTTCATCTTGCCAGATTCTGAGATAATTATACTCATTGACTTAATAGTGGCACTATACACAGTGGAGATAAAGAAGTTGTAATTATTAATTTCTTTGAGTTGAATATTAATCTAAGATCAGAGAGGGCACCCTGCAAAAGATCAAAAGACAACTGCAGGTCCATCAAGGCTTGCTGTACAGAAGCAGCAAAACAAAACATAATTGTGTCATCCACAGAAAGATGGGCATGAGAGTTGTTTAAGACAGAAAGAAGATTATTAACATAGTGAACAGTACTGGCTCCAATATCTATTATTATTATATTTATCCATGGTGGACTATGCAAGATCAGCTGCACCTCTTGGTCATTTCCATGCATATTTTCAGATGTCAAATTAAAAGTGTTACAGTATATACAGCAAAGTCAATGTAAATTTATTTCTTCTTCTTTTTTTTCTAGCTGTCTATCTGTTAGGAAACAGCAGAGGAGAGAAGAGGCAAAAGACAACAAAATGTGGCCCTAAACTGCAGGTGGATTTTGAAACCGATTCAGAAACTGCGGCAGAAACAGATCCTCTAATGCCATCTAGTGCCGGGCTACACAACAACATCCCATCCTCATATAAGTCAATCAAGACTACCAAGTGACTTCTTTGTAGAAAAAAAAAAATGATCTCACTAAATAATGCCATTCCTTCTAATGTGGTTCCTCGTGACTATTAATACATAACTGTGGCACTGCGAGGATATGAGGGACTGTTTCAGATTGTGTTTCCCTTATGACTGACAGGTTGACTGTGCATTGCTCCATCTAGGCTCCATGTTTTGCCTGCCATTTGTGTCTTTTGCCCCATTTTGGCTGCTCTGGCTCTAAAAATGATCACATGGCATGGTAATGTTAAATGACTGTGATGTGACCAGGCATGTGACAGAAACAAAACAGTTACAGGAGAAACAGTGTCCTGGGGTTATATTAAAATGTGAATATTTTACATGGGTCAACCCTGATAGTTATTGTGTAACAGAAACAGTTCTCAGATGGTCCAGAAATCATGACCTGCTTCATGCAGGAAGCTGCTGCTTTTATTTTACATTTCAAAATAACACTCACTTTAGTTACGTAATTGAATTTCCGTAGACTGCATTTTTATAGCCACACACAGGATGCATGCACCTGCAACGTGTTTACTTGGGTTTTGTTTTTTTACTCTGTGGCTTTTTTGTCTATTTACACAGGTGCTTTTCACAAGATATTTCATGCAGTTCTAATGCCAAAATACTATAAAGACTAAAAGCCATGTGTCCAGGCTGTGAAGCTTGATGATATTGCAGTGTCCTGGCCCTCTGATTTCATGCCTCAGGAGAGATTTGCAAAACTAGACTGCATTAGTATGCAAATTCAGTGGGAGTTTCTCTTGGCCAGATGGACTACAGAAAGAACATGCTTGAGCTGCTTCCTCTTTCCCTTGGAGGTCATGTGTTATTTAAAAGGGAACAGCTCGCAAAATGATTTTGCACTCAATTGGATGTCATTTTTGAGTATGTGAAGGCATGACACATCAGAGAGCGTTTGAGAGCTGGATTTCACCGCCTTTTGTTAACCTTTACATTATGACACCTTTGCATGGTCTGGCTGTGGCTCTCCTTGCATTTACTGGAGGGTGGATCCTGTGTAGAGCTGATGTTGGGGATTTCACTCCATGTCTGCAGTTCTTCTATAACTCTTGGCCCCCCAAAGGCCTGGCAGGAACCCCAGTCTGCCAGCGTTTTTGTAACCAGTACCATTTTGCCACACTATACAATCGCCAGCGTCGTTCCCCTTGGTTCTCAGCCTACTTATACAGCGTACCAACTGGGAAGAGGCCAAAAGCTTCTTGGAAGTTTGAACCCCAGGTAAGGATACTTATGATATACTTGTGATAGGTGTTTCAATTTGGCAGCTACTTCAGCTCTCTTGGGTCTTCAAGTTACATGTTTTAATATGTGTTTGCATTATGTGTGAGATACTGATGGTACAATTTAGCTGTAGTTATAGTGTCCTCAGACAGTAACTATTGGTCAATCAAAAAAAATGAGGAAATGATTCTCCCTAAAAGAGAACTGTCCCTCATGGTGCCTCGTCTGCAAAAATGCTGTTGTTGTCAATATTTTCAGTGTGAAGTACATTTGTGTGAAGTGAGTTTGTGAAAGCATGTAGGGTGTTACAGAATGCAATTTAAGGGCTTTTGAACATGTAGCCAATCTTATCAGTGTTTGCTTCCATCCTAAATATGTCCCCCGCCATAGTTAGCCTACCCAGCGGCTGATGGCAACATGATACCTTTCCCTCCGGGCCCTGTGGACCAGAATGTGGTGGAGAGCCAGGCAGTGGAGCTGGACTACATTAACTCTACCTATACCCGTGGCCACCTCAACCCAAGCCTGCACCACCAGAGTCACGAGGATCGCGCTTCCACATTCACCTTGACCAATGTAGTTCCTCAGAAGGCAGGGTCTAATGACGGGCCCTGGGAGGTTTTGGAGCAGACTATTAACGAAACCCTGGCAGCTTACTGCCTTGGAGAGGCCTACATAGTGACTGGGATCATCCCTTACCAGCAAGATGAGCCCTGGCTCCACAATCGTGTGGCAGTTCCTGAATATCTTTGGTCAGCCTACTGCTGCCCAAATTACAACAACAGTCTTCCACAAGAGCTGCAGGAGGCCTTTCCTACGTACGCTGCCATCGGCCGCAACGACCGCAACAGCACTGAGGAGATTGTGCCTGTTGATAAGACAGCTAAGAAAGAGTTCATGGGATATGATGTGAGGCAGATGCCACTTGCAACACTTGAGATGTATCTGAAGGACAGGTTTGGGACTCTTGTCAGTGTTTTTTATGAACAGTGCACCGGATCAGTGTGATCATACACTAGTGCAGACACAGCAAAATATAGATTTGTTACCAGGTTGCTGCCCAATTGTTTTTCCAAATGGATATTAATTTTATCTCATTCAAATCACACATTGTGCTCCTTCAGTTTGTACGTGTCCATGATCCAAAGTAGAACTAAAACAGACTTGAAGACTCTTTTAGTATGGGGGAAGACATTAATTTAGTAAAATTCATGATGATTAGTAAAGATGTGTACATATCAAGCAGCCTGAAAATCTATATTTTTAGACCATATGTGTAATGGTATTTCTTTGTTTGATAAGCCTATATATGTATTGTTTGTCCTAGTGTTGGAACTAAAACTACTAATTTTGCAGCCATGCTTGCATTAAATTCTTTGTACCACTAGGTGATGCCCTTGTGCAGCACATTTAGCATTTGATAGTAACAGCCAGTTGACGGTTGTTCTCAGGTCAGCCTCTGCTGACTTTAAACTGCACCTAAGAGGATTTTGGTATCAAGTTTTTCAAGTTCTGGTGGATGAGTTCTGATTGAAAGAAATGTTAGAATGATGTCTTGACCGTGCACATCAAAATTTTCATTCATTAAACATGTATTGCGCATGTAATTTCTCTGTTATTTCTTTAAATAGGTTATATTTGAATGGGTTTGGTAGATTTTTATTTTTTAAATGGCATCTCACCTCCAACTATTTTGTATGAATCAGATTAATGACCATGTGACACTGATGGTGAAGGCTGAGGTTGAGCCTAAATTGTACAACAGGTGAGTACCTTTGAAATATGGGTATCTTAACATCTAGTAAATATGTCAAACTGTGAGTTTGTGATTTAAAACATGAACAAAGACAGGGCAGTAAGGAGTAGAGGCGACTCATTTAGTTAAAAATTATGTTGTCCCAACAGTTGGACTAGATCACGCTCAAGCTCCACCAAAACAGCTTGATTTCTTTCATCATAATAAGACACATAACAAGTCGTAACAGTTTCATTATGATTTTTAATCAGTGAATATAATGTTGTTGCAACACACATGTACAAATGATTGAACACATCTAACAGCACATACTGGTGTCTGAATTGGCATTATGTCAACACAAATGAACAGCTTAGCAAGACTGTTTCATTGCAGGTGTGAAGAGCTTGTCCCACACCTCCACCTTCATTATGGCCCGGCCCAGTGGAGACATACCGGCCTTGATGTCCAGGTAACTGCCCTCATAGGTGATGCCTGAACCATTTGCCTTCTCCCGGACGAAGCCCTTCTGATCTTTGCCGTAATACATCTCTTTGTACAGAGCCTCGTCACACTCTTTGCCCTTGTTGTAGATTCCGACAGCAAACCAGTTCTTGTACAGATTGTAGTCATAGGGCACTGAGAACATGATAGCCACTGTCTCGATGGAGCCCTTCCTACTCCTCTCATACAGGTCATAGGTCAGGACACCCACAGCACCAGAAGCTTTAGCACTACTTTTGCTGAAGTTGCACACCTCAGTTTTCATTGAGCGCACCGTGGGTTGTGGTGGGATATGGGTGTTGCCACTATCCAGGAAAACCCTTTTTTTTAAAGGAGTGAGGAGATAATTAAAGTAAGAGCCAAAGCCAAAGCATTTTCATATATAAAAAATAAAATAAATAAAACATTTTAAAAATTTTAAAAATCTAATCTCAACAATGCCCACTTCACATGCACAAAGTTACACAAAATAAGACTTGGGAACTTCCCAGTGCTATAGTCTTCTACTGTTGGATTTGGCAAGTCTTGCACTTACTTGGGGTTGGCTAGGCAGTAGTTTCTGGTGAGGTTGGTGATCTCGATGGTAACATTTCTTCGGCTGCTGAGGTTAGCTGCCACAGCCTCTGCTGTTTCACTCATTCTGTTTTATTGCATAAAGGTGTGAAAATTACACATCTGCATTGCAGTGCAGTGGAGTAGTTCAACAGATTATTGTTAACAGCACCTATAATACAGATGAATGGTGGTGAATCTTTCTCAGATGCAATTCACTGAGTCATATCTGTCAGTTATTTGCACAATAAAGCCCAAAAGTGTAGCATAGGAATAAATTGGCTTACCTGTGTAAATCACTGTTGCGTTGCTTGCACAGACAATGTCAGATCTGAAACTGTGGGCTCAGTCCTCAGATCACTCTTGTCGGGGAATGCATGACACTAGATTTCCACCCAAAACCTGCCTCCACCACAAGCACACACCTACTCTGTTTTGTTCCACCCTTGATCTCCCTCCTCCTTCCATCAAGGTATGCAGAGAGAGGTATGGCGGCAAAGGGTGTTGACAAAAACAACACACTCCTGTCGCCTTGCAAGGGCATGAAATTGTCTGTTCAGTTTCCGCAACATTGCACCATACAGCAGTGTCTACCACAACCACACCTGTTAAAATGTTATGTTATTGTTACTGCCCAAAGAGGGGAGGGTCGGGGGGGTTAAAGTGTGAGAAACCTTTGCATAAAAAACTTTTGCAGATTTGAATAATACTGCAGCCAATGAAATAAATGGATCCAAAATAGATCTGGGATATATAGACTATAATGCAATGTGCAAATAAATGTGATCTGGGATTCTGGATACCATTTCTATATCTGGTAAAAGTATTGTCTTTTCTTAGCTTCAAAGGTAAAAGTAAAGGGATGCGAATTTCTGAACTCATTTCACTGTTGTGTTGTTTGCATCTACTTGCTTGGCCATTATATCCACATTTCTATGACTGTTTAATGACCATTTCTCCTGAGAAAGTATGTTATGAATGCACCAGTAGTAATCCCGGCAATATCATCCAAAATGTGATACATATGTTAAGTAACTGAAATTAACAGAAAAAGGTGTCAGTGTTTGAAATAATAATATGTTTGATATTATGATGTATTTTCAATGCAATCTGAAATTAATAGATCATTTGTGTTATTAGTTATCTGCTCAAATAAACAAGGACACAAAAAATGTCAGGGACAAGATATTGATGATACTGTTTATTTTATTCATTTAGAGCACCCAACAGACAAACTGTGTTTAGGTTTACAGATTTATTTTTTCAAATTCTGTTCCAACTTGCAATGATAACCTTCAATGAATGATACACATCTCATTCTTACAGCACTGCAATCAGTCTCATCAGTCCAGCTTGTCAAAAAGCTCCAGCTTTATGATAGCCCTGCCCTCATTGGACATGGTGGCTCTCACATCAACCATCCTGCCAACATACGTCACACCTGAGCCGTCGGCCTCATGGCGCACAAAATTGGTGAAATCCTTATCATTGTACATGTGTGAGTAAAGCTTCTCATCGCAGGCCCGTGTGTGTTCAAAGATGCCCACCCCCAGCCAGTTCTTGTAGAAGTTATAGTCGAAGGGCACTGAGAACATGACAGCAATCACCTCATTGCAGTGGCGCTTGAGCATGTCAAACAGCTCGTAGGTGACGACACCCACAGCCCCTGATGCTGTGTTGTCGTCCTTGGTGAAAGAGCACACCTCGCTCATGTTGGTGCGCACAGTGGGCTGAGGAGGGCTGTAGCAGAAGCCACTGTTCATGTACACTCTAGTGGGCAAAAGAGGCAGATGTTTAAATGCAATCATGAATAACTTCAGGTATTTCATAGAGAGCATCTAAATTATAAATGCTGGTGATCAGAAATTAATCCTGATCTCAGCTTTTTATCAGGTCACACACAATGAAATGAAAATATCAAAACAAACAAAGCAAAGCAGCTTTGACAATTTAGCAAAATCAGCATTGTCTTACAGTAACTCTTACTTTGGGTTGACAAGACAATAGCCGGAGGTGACATTGGTGATCTCTATGGTGCAGTTGCGGTTGGTGGTGAGAGAAGCAGCATGGTGCTCTGCAGTCTCAGGCATGCTGACGGCTGGTGCAGATGGCTAATAGGAGTAGAGGCAGAGAGAGGAGCTGTGAGAAAACAGAAACACCCCACACTGCACAACTGTGGGTGATAAACTAAGTCCTTCCCATAACTATTGCATGGTCTCTGGAGAGTATGCCTCCAATATTCCTTCTTAAAAGGAATTCAGATGGACCATCACACATCACATTACATTACCACAGTATTTCACCTGGACTATAGCACAAAACACATCTCAAATCAGACTACCTGCATACATTTCTTTCTCAAACCAGTGTTAACTTAAAAAAAAAAAAATACCGTCTAATTAACTCAAAGTATACTTACTTACTTTCCTTAAAGTCACACGCACAGGATAGCAGAGAGAACTCTGACAACAGCTCCAGGTTTGGTATGGAGACAAAAGCAAAGTCACACCCCCCCTCAGAAACACAGTCACACCTCACTTCTGTCTGAGCGAAGGTGTGTCTGCAACTGTTGAGAGCTTGTTTTTTCATTGTTTTTCAGTAGATTGTGAAATGCATGTCACATAAGGTAAATGATTCTGTTTTCACTCAGTAAAGTTATAATTAAAGTTTGTACTGTGGAAAATAGATAAAGGATGATCAGGCATTGTTGGCATAATTTTAGTGATGGTATTCATATGATTACTGTCATATGGGCCTATATCCAACAAACATGTACAGTTAACAAAACTGTATGATGAGCTAACATTGGTAGTGCAATAATGTAGTATTTATGTGATAGTTTTAATGCTGAGTTGGCTTTTCATGCTCTAGCAAAGTGTGTGTTTTCTTGCTAAAGCATGTACACAATGGAAAATTTTGACAGACACAAGAATGCTGTTTCGTCTAAGGTGAAAAAAAATGACAGATCTGACGATTATTAAGTGACAAGACTGCAATGAATGATAAATTGCAAAACGCTCTTTACATAAGCATGGGCTGGACCAGGCTGGCTGGCCTGTTGTCATGTAAAAAAACCTGAAAGTCAGCATGGATTTGTTGTGTTTGCAAGCGCACGCCTTAAGTGATGAATACCTCTGTTGATGACTCATTTTTTGGGCCAAGTCCTACCCTCACACATCACATCACCTGAAAGAACTAAACATAATATATCAATTGGGTGTGTGGGAATATATTATGAATTCAGTTTAGTCTCTATGACACTGACAGTTATTCTGGTTATTCTGGTCTCAAAAGTACATGAGGGGTCATAAAGTTTAACTGGCATTACCAAACTAAAGCATTTGGTGGTAATGAAGTAGGTTAGGCAACATTTGAGTGCACGCATTAATCAGGATCAGTACATAATCAACTTTAAATAGATTATATTTGGTGAGGCTGCATGCATTAATTCATGGTCTTCACCTGCCTGTTCTTATTCACAGAGCCTTTTCCAGCATGCACCGTGTGAAACGCAGGGATATGCCCTAAACATGTCATGAATCCATCACCGGATTAACTCAAATACTGTATTACATTCACAATCTCTTTTACACATACAGGCAATATAGTCTCCACTCCACTTGAATTGCATGTTATTGGTCTGTTAGAGTAAAAGTGTCTAAACGCCACACAGAAAGCGCAAAGCCTGGGAATCAAATTCAGGACCTTCTTGCTGTGCTAGCCGCTGAGCCGTCGTGCCGCCCTCCATGCATTAATTAAAAGGATAAAACATCCAATTAAAATGTCCACTTCAAGCTATACTAAATGTGCATCAAGTGCATGCGGGGGTGGTGGTGGTGGTGTTGGGGGGGGTCTTACAGACTTCAATAGGTTGGTTGTCCAAAGCCACAGGACAGTAACGTTCTATGCCGGCAGCAAAGTGGAACCCTCCTGCCCGCTCCTATAGTCATCTGTCAGGCCTTGACAGTGGCACTGACTCAGCCACCACTGGCTCTTCTCCCTCAGTGTGGCTCAGAGTCCCTGCAGACGATGACACAGTGCTCCTCCTCGCTGCCGCAGCCGCAGACATTTACATGTCTCTGTGTTTATATACCTCGAAGGGACTATACTGTCCTAGGAGTGTACTGTGTCTCATTTATATTGTATGTTTAATATTTCAGATCTTCTTTGGTGTTCCCAGCTCTTGGAGACATTGGATGTTTTCAAAATTTCTCTTAAACGTAAAACAAAGTCAACACTTAGCACTTCAGCACACAGCACTATTTCTACACCAGAATGTAAACAAAAAATGTTCACTCAACGGGGCTTCAAGAGGCTCCCCTGTTCAATGGATATTAAAGCATGTAAACATATTATTGTTATAACTGCAGACTGAGACCAGTTGGGGGCACACTAGCTTTCAGTATATAGAGCTCACAACATGTTTTCAGCTCAAACCCAGTCACAGTTTGAGGCAATGCATGCAGCCAAAATATCAATATGTTTGTTTATGAGTTCCAGCAAAAAGCTGTTCTCAAACAGCCAGCATCACCTTGATTAGAGGCGAAATGTGAGCTACTGTTTTGACTTTCAGACACAAAGTCTTTGGCCTTAAAATTGTTTCTGAAATAACTTCTTTTGCCACAGATAGACTATATGTTAAAAAAAAAAAAAAATACAGGGACAAAAACATTGAACAACAAATTTCCCTTCACTGGACTTTGTCATGTTGATTGGATCACTTAACTGGTAGAAATGGTGTCTTACAGAGCAAGTGGTGTGATCTTACAGGTAAAAAATTCCTTGGATACCTTTATATTCTGTGTCAGAGTTCCTGTGTCGCCTGCAGACATCGACCCTGTAGCTTACATGCAAATTTCCAAAAATGCAACTGCATGCAGGGTTACACAACAATACAAGAATTGTGACTGGTGTGCTTGGCCACTTCATATTTTCTTCCACTTCCACCATGGAGTAATAATAACTTGACACCACATGTAGCATTTGAACAGTCTTTACAGAGAATGACCAGTGCAGAACTGCACATTTTCACCATCACTACAACGTGGCTATGGCAACAGTTCAATGCATAAGGATAAATCCTGGGATAAGTCCTGAACTCGTGACGTTCACTACATTCCAGGAGCTACTTTGTGATGAAGTGCTGTAATTTATTTCACTGGTTACCCTCAAAACATCTATTCCTACTTCAGTGCAGTTGCTTTTACCAAAATGACCTTTTACAACCCACAAGAGATGGGGGTTCTCTATACTGTGCATTTCATGTGCGAGTGGAGGAGGTGATGGCGACTGTAGCAGGTTTTTGCTGTTGAGAAAAAAATGAAAAGACTGCTATGCTGTGCTCATGAGTTCAAAGCTGTTGAAGCAGAGCTTGCATTTTGCATGCCATGAACAACAGAGTCACAAAACACTAGCTGGAGTAACCGGTAGTTCAGCTTCATGCTTGTCTCACCGGTGCAAAATGGTCAACCCTTGCCTTTACTGAAATGTAATTACCATCAGTGCTATCAACCTACATGGTAACTGTGCTCGAAATATCTCAGCAATACCTAATTTTGTCTATTTTCTGCTACTCATCTTCAGGACTGAGAGAAACACACCACTAAACAAGAAAATGAGCCATAAAAAGGAAGGTATACTGCCAGTAGCTTCTAATAGTGTTATAGGGTTTCTCCTGTGGCAGCTGCTGTAATTGTTATTACTGCAGGTGTTATAGGAAGAGTCAGCTATTGCTATAATTTTCAGCTTTTAAGATGTCATATATTGGTAGCACCACAAATGTCCAAAGCACACAACAACATTGACAACATACCAGCGATGGCAAACAGGCTCCATCCTGCTGCTGAATCAGGTTCCACCCTTGCTGTTACCATTAGCTTTTTAATGTCCCATTTGCTGTTAAGGACTTCCCCAGTATAATATGCATGTCATGGTCTAATGTGGCACATCTGTCAGAGATTTTTGATATCGTAAATATTAATATGACAGACAGGGCTGCTGCTTTAAACAGTTGTGTAACTCACTCAAGCACTGTAGGCCAGTACCTTGAACTGCTGTAGGATTTCATGTTAGAAGATATAAGATATGAAGCCTTTATTGTCATTGTATAGAATACAGGGAAATTAGGAGTGCTACTCTTGAGCAGTGCATTAAAAAACACAGGGAAACAAAACTAAACTAAATAAACAACCACAGCCAATAAAATATGTTCTAAAATAATAAACAAAATAAATACAATATAATAATGTTGTATTAGAATATGTAGTTGCATTAGAATAAATGTGATTTTTGCACTAATTTGCCCTAGAAAGACAGTCATCATATTGCATGCTGCTTACTAGAGTTTAGTGTGCTTATGGCCCAGGGAGAGAAACTGTTTTAAAGTGCAGTGATCTGTGCTTTGATGGTCCTCTAGCGCCTACCAGAGGGCAACAGGTGAAACAGGTGGTGTCTCAGATGAAAAGAGTCCTTTGGAATGTTTTTGGCTCTGCCGAGGCAGCGGGAGATGGAAATGTCTTCCAGGGAGGGCAGGAGGGGCAGCCGATGATTTTCTGTGTGGTGCTGATGACCCTCTGAAGAGCTCTCCTGTCGTGCTACACTGAGATGCACCAGTACACTCTCGATGGAGGAGTGGTAGAAGGCCACCAGCAGCTTTTCTCCACAGCCTGCTTATCCTGAGCACTCGCAGGAAGTGTGGTCGCTGCTGTGCCTTCTTACCAACAGCAGCCGTGTTTGCAGACCAGCCGAGGTCCCCAGAAACGTGGGCTCCCGGGGATCTGAAGGTGGCAACCTGCTGATGTAAAGACAGGCAGGGTGTGCTCTGGTTTTCCTGAGGTCACTGATGAGCTCCTTTGTTCTGGTGGTGTGGAGTGTCAGACTGTTTGCTGAGCACCACACTGTCATTTCTGCACCTCATCTCTCTAGGCAAACTTGTCTCCCCCTGAGATAAGTTCAACTACAGTGGTGTCAGCCGCGATTTTGATGATGGTTTTGGCGGGGTGGCTTGGAGTGCACTCAGATGTGTACAGAGCATAGAGCAGGGCTATTCAACTTCATATAATAATTTGTCACTGAATGACTACGGGTAAGTCTTAATCTCACAGTACAACATTAACAGATCTATTACTACATAAAATTAAATAGCCATGTGCATCTCTTTTCTTTTACTTATTATTATTATGGTACCATAATAATCGATTCCAGCCAGCAGCCCATCCATACAAATAAGTAGGACGGATAGGGCAAGGATCTCCAGGAAGCAGGTCCACACCCAGAGATCCTCAGGGACAAACGTTGTCTGTTACAACCGCAGTCTGCTCCCGGGAGAAAGGAAGCGTACTGCATACTTATCTCATGGCCACAAATGAACTAAATCATGGGAACAATTTAATTAATTTGAGGGAATGAGTTATACCTTGTGGCCGCGAATTAGTATATTGGGGCCTCAAAATATTTTTTTTTATCTCCTCTCTTTGCACTTCCTGGGCTCTGTGTAATACAAATAAGACAACACAGGATCAAAGTTGCTTAAAGGTGCGACAAAAAGTCATGATACAATGTGATATCAAGGGTATGTATGTATGTATTTGTGCATCTAGGTAGAAGGCACTCAGTATCCTGTAGCACAGGAGTGTCTCGGCAAGAGAGATCCACATTTCCAAGAAAATTCTCCCCATGGTCATATCAGTTTCCTCAAGTTTCTTCCTAAATTCTATACACTTGCAAGAAAAATCATTAGCATACCTTCAACCAGCAAGGAGGAGCCAATCAGTGAAATCAGCTTATGCTTCTGCTTAGCTGGCAGAAAAACTTGTGTCTCATGAGACTGCATGCCAAAGGTTTAAAGGGAATGTTGGTGCACTCTCTACAAAATTAATGTAATTACACATAATGGTAAAATTATCCACTGAAAAAAGAACAAAGCAATATTAAATCTATAAGTCCAGAGGACAACAATTTATTGTGTTAATTAAAAAGTGCATCCATTTATGAGTCTTTTAAGCATGCCGCATTAAATTACACAGTGCTATCTCTAAGTGCTATCATTAACCTGTGGGAATCTTAGATCTTCATAATATTTACTACATCCTAAAAATAACAGTTATTGCTATAAAAAAAAACTTATAAAAAGTATCATTAAAAGAACAATCATTTCATGATTGCAAGGAACTAAAATGTATGCACTTTATGATATGATTCAGTGAATCTATGAATTCAGTCTACAAATGCAGTTGTGAAATGGACTGAATATGCGAGTGTATGACTGCATTTTCTTGTATAGCTAAACGTTATTGAAGAATTGTGTATACATCTGTTAAACAGTCTGAGTGTCTTCATTTGGTGTTAGAGAGTGGATGGTTCATAATGTGTGTGTGTTTGTCTAATTAATGTACATGTGTGTTAAATGTTTCTGTAGTGATAGCTCTGTGAGTCTCTGACTGTAGCTCTCTGTTTTTCCTTCTTCAAAAAAATGCTATCCTTCTGAAAAGCATCTGTGGCATGCTCGTTCCTCCTTGACCCCAATTCCTCAGTGAGGACTTTCACCTCGAGCAGGTACCTTTGCTTACAAATGCTGCGAAGGGACGAGAGGCTGTACGTATCACCAAACATCCTCAGACCCAGATGTTTCCTCTGTGCTAAAACCAACATGGAGATACGTTGAACAATTAACTTCCTCAGTGTTCAGCTCTACTTGCTCCATATTCCTTACTTTGCACTCTCTGTCTGGGAACCCATTCCTGCATTTAATGTATTTAAGAGCACTGGACTGATGCAGTCATTATGTTTAACAATGCACAAGAGTCATGACTGCCATCTTTACGTCAGCCACTCCTATTTCTGAGCTGAGTGCGGTTCCACTCGGCAGGAGGTTTGCTTGCAGCTTGGTTCTGGTGTTGTTTTTAACACAGCACCACGGGATTATTATGGCCTTATTGCCTCTGTCATGGTTGAAAGGTCAAATTCTTGCTTACTCTGTTTCAGTAAATGCAAATTCTATATCAGTGGTGTGTTACTTCAAATTTTTCATGTTCAGAATGTATATATCTATAGTAGATACCCTTTTTTTCCATCTCCATTTACATTCTCTGTTGTTTCACTGATGCATGCAAGAAAGAACGATTCCCTTGGTCCTACTGCGAGGGAAATTTGCCATCCACCCACCAGTCGACAGTTTATTTACATTGACATAGGATGTGTCAGCACGTAGTCAGCAACTGTGTTTGGGTACATTGTGTAAGCAATTAGTCAGTTTTCAAATTGTGTATGTAAATGAGGCGGCTTGGTCGCCCATCGTTCGGTAATCGCTGTGACAGCATGTGAGCTGCATTCCAGGGAGTATCTTGATATGACATCACATCATCTATGTTTATCCAGTTATCTGCTAGCATGAGAAAAACACATCACCAAGCAACATAGGGCACGGAAAATGCAAGGCACAGTGCAAACAGCTGCTCTGTAAAAGTGTGTTATTTGCTTTCCAGCTGATATAATCAACTGTCATGAGCTAATGTTCGCCTGTCCAGGGGTACAACCTGATGACACTGGTGATGCAGGAGAGCTGAGAATAACTTGCTGCATTTCTCACATGGAAAAGCTGACCATCAGGAATTTCCACTGTGCACAAAACAGTGATTACTTAAGAACTATTCAGAAAAGCTTACGTTACATTAACATGTTTCTAATCAACATATATATTATGTCGTACTGTAATTTTAGCCAATTTGGTTACATTTAGCCGCCAAAACTGCTCGGTTAAGTTTAGGGGAAGCATGGTTTCCACAAAATAACGTACATATGTAACATTTGCAACATACCAACACCACTGACTCTTTGCTCTGGATTCAAAGAGGAACTGTGTGACCCATCCGCCACCCTGTCTGCCTCCCAGAGCAGACTTCATCCTGAGTGATAACACACTGCCTTGTGATACGTTACAAACATAATCAGCCCACAGCACCAAGGGAACGTGCAGCTTAGCGGTATGAGAATGTAATTTTATTTTTTGTTTTGGTTCTTGGCCTTTTGTACATAATGTTATGCAATTTTTAGTGTTGATGCAATTCCACCTTTTCCTGCACCACGACAATAGGGATTCAACATTGATTTTTCAATAGGATTTGCTCAAGGTCTGTGGAGTCACAAATATGAGACTCCAAATTAAAGGCAAACCCAACTTTCGGGGGTTTCTGTGTGAATACGGGGCACCTGAGCAGTGATATACTGGTGCAGAGGCTGTAACAGTTTCAAAAAATTCCAATCATGTTTTTAATCACTTCATGGCACTGAGAGAGCCTTCTCAAAGGAGCAAATTGCTTCTTCTCGATAGCAGATGCAGGAGGTTGCTTGAGCCTAATCCTTTTGGACCTTAAGTGTGGCATCTTGCCCAGATGATCATAATTGACCGCCTTGAGCAGTGAATGCAGCTCTGACTCAGAACTGAGTTGGCTAAAATCCTATACCTTTCATATAGAAAGCTCTGTGTTACAACAGGCAATTCTTCATCTTTGGACAAATATCACTTGTGGCGTCCCTCAGGATTCAATTCTAGGGCTTATCCTTTTTTTACCCTCTGCGCATTCCCACTTGGCAAAATCATTTGTAGACATATTGGTATCTCTTTCCGTTGCTATCCAAACAATGTCCAGTTTTACATCCTGTTAAAACCTGGTGACAGTACTGCAGATACAACTAAGAGCTGCTCTGCTTCATCATGTTGGATGTCTTAAAACATTTTACTTTTTTCTGAAACACTCTTTCCTTCTAGCTCAAGAAATTGTGTTCTAAAGGATCTTAGTCTTTCCTGAAATGCAAAGCCAGAAAATGACAAGAAATCCAAAAGACATTTTTTTTTTCTCTCAACACGTTGCCAGTTAAATATAGCACTGATTTTAAGATTTGACTAATCCTGAAGCACTAAAGGTTAATGTGACTGTTGTTACTGTTACTGTCGCCTCATATCTCCTTTTTTATTTGAATATGCAGAAGCTTGCCTTTTAAATAAATAAACAAATAAACAAATGAATTTTATCATTTTTTATCCATTAGGCAGTAAGGTCTCTGTTGAAACATTTTTCTCCATCATATTGAATAGTTAGGCATCTGACTTTAAGGTTGAAGTGTACTGTGTCATTAGCCGGAGCGACTCAGCAAGAGAGCACTGCTTGAGGTGTCTGACTCAGTACCAATGCCATGTCCTGTGACAATAGTGGCATAAAAAATGTGAAGGAGCGCAGAGGACTCATCAAAACTACTCTCTGCTCTCATTACTCTCATCAACACTTGACATTGTGCAGTGCACGCATGAATCCATCATTTTTTATTAATCATACTGAGGGCGGACGTGTGTGCAGTTGACTCAAATGTGACTTTGGTTTGTTTTGTGTTTAGTTAAGTTAGTTGATTTAAGGTAAGAATGCAGTTATATCTAATGTGGGATAATATACAATACAGGATTGTTTGGGTAGTTAACTGAGACATGCATATTAAAGGTGATGCATCAGATTACTTGTAAAAACACATAATCAGCTCATCAGGACAAGAACACTGGTATCCATGTCTTTGGCACTGGCTGCAGTGCCGCCTGGCCACCGTCATAAACTGGGTTTAACCAGCTAAAATAGTAATCACTACACAAATTCTCTGACTTCCTTGTTAATGCATTCATTCTTTCATTTATTTTCATCATTGTCTGTGACTCCCAAACAGCACAAACTTCATGGTGCAAGTGCACAGTACGATTTGTTCAGTTTGTTCAGCAGTTCAGCTGCTTGCATCAGTTATTATCTCAGTGATTGAATCTGACATCTCAGGGTCGGACTGAACAAGCTGCTCAAGCACATGGGCAGTGCCACCTTTTGGTCCAAAGACAGTACAAATGTGAATAATTTGTTCACTCTATTCATTGAGCAGCTCACTTGTATGGGTTACCGGCTCATCTGCCAAGAGAGTCTCATAATAATTTGTGAAATAAGTGCACACTCTAAAATATAGATTACATGGACACAAATTTTGAGAACATTAACTTTATTCACCATAAAGTGAATTATGTGACAATAGTACCGATTGTACAGGCCATTTTCCCTTGTTCACCACATGAAAAGGTGAGCTAATGATTCAATTTAGGAGAGTAAACAATTTTGTTAAAGATCATTCCATCATGCTATTTCAGCGGCAGACTCTTAAGTGTTTGTTGTCATGTTTCCTTCCTACAATCGTTTTGTTATGGGAAAATAGATTTCCCATATTTTGTGCAGGAAGCATGTAGACCTGTATCCTTATTTCATGAAATTTCAAAGCTCCATTTGCTGCATCAAATGTTTCAAACTGAAAGAGCGACAGAGCCAGTGGTTTAAGCAGTGACACCTGATCAGAAGACACAGTGTGAGTAATCTGTTCATTCAGTGGGCTGTCAGTTCGCATAATGAATAAATGAACCATTTTGACAATGAGTTGAATTTGTACACTTCATATTTGCCAAATTTAGAATAATTTGAGACACGACTTGAGCAAACATGTTGGGAGCTTAAAGTAAGTCAGGCTTAGTTCAGTTAACCTCTTATTTTATTAGAATATTAGACTTGTGCTCAAAAGTTGTACTTTTTAGGCTGCAAGCTATTTGTCTTGTTGTGATAGTATTGCTTGTTATTCATTATGTTGTTTGCTCAGCTGGGAAGATTTGGAATCAGGTTGCTGCCCAAAGTGCTGCTAGATACAAAGCTGTCAGTTTCTAAAGATATTTTTCTCACTCTGTTGTCATTGTCTGATTCAAATGAATGTGTCCTGAATCAATCCACTGCTCTCGAACAACCCAAAGCAATCAAGTTGATTCAAATACTTTGTCTTCCTATCCAAAGTTGCTGGTTGTCAATTCAAGTTCAAGTGTATTGGGCTAAATACATGGCTGTTCAAGTTCTTGGATGATCAGAATATGCCCCTTCTTGAAGATTAATGAGATAGGCCTCTAAAAATTCTGAACTGCCCCTTTAAAGTTTGGCGATATTGTGAAGGTCACAGCTTGACTGACCACAGATGCCTGGAATCATTCCAGTGTACAAGATCCCCCGCTATACACGCACACTCATACACGCACACGCACACACACACACACACACACACACACACACACTCACACACACACACACACACACACACACACACACGCACACACACACACACACACACACACACAAAGGAAGATAAGGGAAAATATACACATTTTGACCTTGATAAAACTCAGTGTAGACAGTATCAGTTCAACTTGTGAAAACACTTCATTGGTCGTATTTTTTGTCTGTTTGCCTGCCGACTGTTAGATGTCCCCTCTTAGGTCTCCTGGTATTTCATGACAAAATAAAACAGCTTTTTAATTAAGTGTGCGCAAACAATGCCCACTGCTTCTGCATAATCTTCATAGAGCAGGCTATATGGCCAAAGGAATGCAGTATATCAGTTTTAATGGTACAAGCTGATGTTATTTGTCAAAGGAGGTTCCCTAGAGGTTTGCCCTGATAAAAGTCCCTCTCATTCAAATAAACTTCCCTCAAGTCTTTGTCCCCTTCTTTGTCTTAAGCTCCCAAACAAAAATCTATCAGCACGAAGAGGAATCCCTTGGGTTTCTTCTTGCCTCCTCTCTTTATCTCTCTCTCTTTCTGTATCTTCCCTTGCTTTTCACATCTGCCAAGAGGAAAGTGCCCCCCCCCAACCCTGACTCACATGGTTAGTGTGAGTGCATGTTGCTCACTCTCTCCTCCCCTTGCTTCTTCTCTTTTTTTCACTCGAGCTGTCTTACTCTCTCCCTCCTCCTTTCCCTCTTACTCTCTCTCCTCCTCACCCTCTCCATCTCTCTCTCTCCTTTTGATCACTTTCGTCCCCTCCTTCACTCTCTCTTCCTGACTCCGGCACAGCGCTGTCACTCACTCACACACATACACACACACAGAAGCTCTCCCCGCGTGCCGTCCTCAGAGATCCTCGTTGTGTGTGTGTTTCGCCAGGTGGACGTGGTGCCTCACTCCCTGCAGTCACCATTTCCACCCCGGAGAGTTCCACGCTGGCAGCGCAGCCCCTTCCCCGGCTGAGCATCGGGCGGAAGACCCTGGTGGCAGCCGCTGTGGGGGTCATGCTGGTCCTGGTTCTAGTGGTCCTCATCCCTGTGCTGGTCAGCTCTGTTGGCACTGGCAGCACAGATGACAGCGCCAGCCACTACGAGATGCTGGGTACCTGCCGCATGGTGTGCGACCCCTTCCCCAGTACCGGCACCACAGGCTCAGGTGCACAAGTGGGCACAGATACTGTCACCACGGGCCTTCATCTGGACAATGAGGGGGACGCCCTGAGTGACCACAGCATTGGCCCGCCGCTGCCCACCTACAGTGCTCATGGGCCACAGGGCAAACCAGGGCGTCCAGGGAAACCTGGACCCCCAGGACCACCTGGAGAGCCGGGCCCACCAGGACCTAAAGGACCACCGGGAGACGGAGTGGACGTAGTACGGACAGGGGTACTAGGTGTAGGTGGTAAAGGGACAGTTAGCACAACCATCTACAGCACCACGCCTCGGGTGGCATTTTATGCGGGACTGCGAAACCCTCAAGAAGGTTACGATATCCTGAGATTTGATGATGTGGTGACTAATATTGGTGATAACTACGAAGGCGCCACGGGCAAGTTCACCTGTAAGATTCCTGGTACCTACTTCTTCATCTACAACGTGCTGATGAGAGGTGGAGATGGAACCAGCATGTGGGCTGACCTGATCAAGAATGGCTTGGTGGGTGGCTGTTTTAACTCTTTGGATGCACTTCTCTTCACACTAACACCTCCAAACACATGATTTTGCCTCATTATTTAAGTTATTTGAAATGCACACTTTTGAAAAAGAGACTTTTACTGACACTATAAGTTCTAAAACCATCAATCCCTGAATCATGCACTGGGATGAACCCAAATCAAAATGCTCAGGGAAGAAGGCAACCAGTGTGCTGGCAATCTAAATTGAGTAGTCATGCATTCATGTGTATCATAATTTTAGGTCTGGTTTAGTCTGGTGTTATAGTTCTGTATAATGACAATGCACAGTGGCAAGCTGCCAGCTTGTGTATCTGTGCGTATTACACATCCAATGATGTACACCATGAAGTGAGTGCAAACAGTGCAGCGCTATCTCAACTCCGCACACATCAGAACACAGCCTGGGGTACTGTGTAGTTCAAAGCTGGTGTCCTTTGAAATACAACATGGCTCATGGAACCATGATGTGCTGGTAAGCATTACCAGACTACCTGGCCAACCTTAGCCTTTTAATATCAAATCATGACATTTGCCATATTCATGGATAATTTTCTAATGTCTTTTAAGCCCTAGGTGCTGACATTGATCAAACACCATGTAAATTTGAGCCTAGACATTTCCCTTCAAGCACTTAAGCCAAGGCTGCAACAGGCTTTGTATTGTCAAGCTTGATGGGCAGTATTTTTGCAAATATGGATTAACATTGAAAGGTTTTTTTCAGCTTTCTCTGGCATGACAGAGGACAACCCATTTCTGTTGATCAAAGTATGATTTGGTCTTTGTGTGGCAGCAGATTATGTTGTGCACAGCAGCACCTCTGGCCACCTGCATCACAATATTGCACATTGTTTGGGCGGAGGGAATCGTCAAGGTTACTGGTCATGATGGAGGGTGGAGGGTGGGAGCGAGAGAAGGCTTAGGCTGTGTTGCCCTCATCTCTGACATCCATCAACATGCTGTCATCCATGGCTGAACCTCTCCACTCAGGCCCTGCGGCCCCATGACATGCGCTACCGTACTCCGCTGGCACTAATTAGAACTCCATGCCGCCATTTTGGATCTCAGTTTGTTGGGAACCTGTCCCCACAATCTTGTTGAAGGGGGAGATTACGCTTTTATGGTTTCTCTGGTGAAGATGCAGCGTAGCAACCAACCTGGCAACCCAGGTCATTAGATATTAGCAGAGGCTTAGAGGGGATATGTCTTTCTGTGACCAAGCAAGGCAACCCCCCCAGAGCCAAAGCTCTACTTTTTAGTATCACAGACATGTGAAAGAGGTTTTGGCGCTCTGCTCTGGATTAACACCACTATCAGTTTTTAAAGTAATTAGCCTGTGTTGACGCAATGACACTTCAGTATTGGGGACGCATGGGATTTTCAGCACTCGGTGTTGAGATATGTGCAAGTAAAAGTGAACCATTAAGCAAGTATGCACTGCCATCCCTCCTCAGAGGCAGGCTGATTCAGGCCTGGCCCTTTCAAGTTGAGTCATGGGCTTTATTCACCGTGGAGAAAAACAAGATATTTGCCACAGGGGACACACTTTACACAAACACTGTGGTATCGCAAACTTTTATTTAGCCCATCTTTCTCACAAATACCGCATTTTTGGTCCATGCATACATTGCAAACAAGTGTGGTCACTGGTCTGAGCCAAGAGAATGTGTCAGTGAATCAACAGCTCATTAAAATGTTTGTCTGGATCATATTAATCATTTTCCCTCACATTGCTATCCACTTCAGTGACACCATCTCTTGGTATTATCTTTTGTGCTAGCTTGCCGATATTATTTGGTATGTTACTGTTAGATTAGGTGTAAGCATCTCCCTCATACACATTACTTATTAGGCCAGGCAAGAAAACAGCCTTTTCCCAAAAAATAATGGCACACACAACCAGGGCAGTCCTCTGTGTTCCATCATCTCAATTTTCTTCACTTTATTTGTCCTTTTCTGTCTCTCTGTCTGTGTTTCTCCCTGTCTTTCTGTGTGTGTGTGTGTCTGTGTGTGTGCCCGCGCGTGCGCACGTGTGTGTGTGTGTGTGTGTGCACGTCTGTGTGTGTGTGTGTGTGTGTGGTCTTATTCCAGGTCAGGGCCAGCGCCATTGCCCAAGACCAGGATCAGAGTTATGACTACGCCAGCAACAGTGTCATCCTTCATTTGGACGCAGGCGATGAGGTTTTCATAAAATTGGACGGGGGCAAGGCTCATGGGGGCAACAGCAACAAATATAGCACCTTCTCAGGGTTCATCCTCTATGCTGACTGAGGACTGGACAGGACATAGGCTCAGTGGTGAAAGGTCATGGCCAGAAGACATTCTCTTCTTGTCTTTCACTTGCCTCTCACAGTAAGGTCGATGTTGCCCATAGCCACCGATCCACAGTCAGATGTTTTTTTTACATACCTCTATTGTTTAAGGCCAGGAGTGATGCAGTAATTAAGGCTATGGATCTGTGGTTACTGGTAACTGTCCATACTTCCATTGTGATACAGGGTGCCTATGCTACTTTTTGTGACGGACAAGCAACGTAAAAGTGACAGTCACTGCAATGTGTCATGCTGAGGTGCAGCAACAGTTTTGACAGTGCAGATGCTTCACCGTCATGTTTGTGCTGTCATTTCATATTCCAGTCTGCTAATCCAGCAGTCATGTGACTGCACTGTACGTTTGTTATGTGCTACATTAACTTAAGATTAGGTGTTTGTAAGGTAAGATGTTGTGCTTCAGTGACTGGGGTAACATATTTTGCCATGAGAAACACTTAAATGTTAAATGTTGGTATCAGAGTGAGATTATGATTCTGGACGGCAGACAGTGTCATAAAATGTCTTGTGTCTCAGTGTAATGATTCGGACAATCATGTCATAGTACCACAATATATTTGGCATATTATTAGTGTTAAACTTTAAACTGTAAATTTAATATTGAATTTTGATGTGCAACCACAGTCAAAGCAGTATCTCTGCTGCACATACATCCTACTGTGTGTGTATTAAAACTCATATAGCTGTTGGTAGATTGTTGTGCAATTATGTCATTCGTGTGAGAGATGTCTCTTGTAATTGGTAATGCGCTCATTTGTAAAGCTTTATTCAATTTGCATGCATGTAACATTTCTTATCATGTATGATTCCACAAATGAGGATCGATAAAGAAAAATACAGTCATTTAAAACAAAGTGATGGCTAGATGTGGATGTTAGGAACATCTAATGCTTGTTTTTTTTGTTTGTTTGTTTGTTTTTTTGGTTGGTTTTTCTGTTTTTATTTACTTTTTTTTTGTTCTTAAATGTCTTTTTTTCATAATAAAATACGTTTTTTGCAATTCCTCTCACATCACCTGAGCAATGTCACTTGCTTTATCTATTTGCTGATCAGTTGTTCTGATCACTCCTTTTCTCCCGAGCCCCTCCTTTCGTCCAGCAAATGTTACATACAAGAGGAAGCTACAACGACAGCACAGCTAGAGGCAATCAAAGCAGAGAAGATAGCTGAGGAACAGGGAGAGAAAATCACAGCTGTTAAATGCCAAATGACTCAAGAGATAATTGTGTCTCACAATCAAAGCAGAGGTATATTTTTTTTTTCTTGTAATGGGTGTGGTGACAACGCATTAAAGTGATAGTTCAGAATTTCACACATATCGTGTGAGGTGTTGGTCTATGTGAGTGTAATACATCCACCAGGTGTGTCTCATTAACTCCTTTCCCGTCATGAGAATGAGAGCGTCACCATGAGCGTGCTGCGCCAAAACGAATGGAGCAGATAGAGAATGGGGGGGGGAAAATGTGATTTTGAGTGGCGACACAAAGTTGAAAAATTGTTTTAAAGGACGCACAGCACTCATTTGTTTCGGTTTCACTTTCAGCACTCTTTTCAGACCCTTGGTGTCCAAAATAGTGGAGCTATTTTACGACAGAAAATACTTCTGCAGGGGAAAATACTAAAAATTGTGTTGTTTTCCGGGCTTTATCTAGTCCATTCGTTATGGGGCATTTCACTCCCAATGAAGCTCTCGTTCTCAAAACAGGAAAGGAGTTAATGAACCAAACTTGGTGGATGTATTACACTCACGTCTACCAGCACATACCAACATATCTGTAAAATTCGGAACTATCACTTTAAGATGCGGGGATACAAGGATGTGTGTTCGAATATATCATGACAAAGCTTAGATCAGTGTTGGGAAGTAATCCAGGGCAAATTAGTCTCTTCTGTGACTGTGACACAAATGTCACAGACAAGAAAGTGGCTTCAAGGCATAAACTGTAAAAACCAATATATTTTACTGTTTTGTTAAGAGTCTACTTTGATATTACTGGACATAACTCCCTCTTGACATGGGCCACGGAGACTCCATAAGTGTCCCTTACATGGTTTGACACTGCAAGTTAGAGTTCAAGAAAACAAAATTTTACAGGGGTTTACTAACTCTTAGTATTGAGTTACTCTCATTCCACGGAAATATGAAAATATTCTCATTGTGATTCACTCGCTTCTCAACAAAATGCCAGGTGAAGCTCAGTTAAGTTCCTGAGTTGTGCAAGTTGGTACGATCTAAACAGTTCATGGATGGGAGGAAAAGAGGGTAAAACGCCATGCTTTGCAGTGTTAGTGCCCCCTGAAGTCTGTGTAACTGTTTTATCTGCCGAAAGCCAAGAAGCCTTCAGGTCCAAACCTCGGCTCGGAAATCTTAAGACAGCAGAATTCCTCCAGACACAATTAAGGTCCGTACCCAAGCAGAGGTCACCCGAGCCACGGGGCAGCCAAACACTAGCACAGGCTGTTTTCTTCTTGCAGGGTATGTGAGCACATCGTCAAATTAGCGACTTCATGTCACAATGTCAAAGGCAAACGCCGGCGGTCCGCGAGGAACAGCTTTTACCACTGAAACCATCGGAAATGAACATTGATTGGGAGTCTGCGACATCTGTACTTTTCTTTAAGTGCCTGGGGAGAAATCTCAACTGCTCAAGACTGAAAACCATTATTATAAAAACTCTTAAAAGACAACAAATGTTGTGACATTTAAAATGCATTTTACTGTGTTGCTGTGACACTACATTAGCAGAAATAGCTCTTTCAGAAGCGTTTAGTCAATTCACTCAGTAGAGCATGACTTCATTGGCAGGAACCCAAGAGTCCTGTATGTCTGAGTGTACGCCCTCTCTCTCAAAAGGGAATGTGCATAGCTGTGCCAATATGTTAGGAAATATTATTAACTACTGCACAGTCGAGACAAAAAAAGAACCCCCCCCTCTCATCTGACTAATACTCATCTGACTAATATGAGAGAGGGCAGAGACATATGGAGAAATTCTCTTGGCAGGAACCGTATTTGCCTCATCTTCCAAAACCGGGAGTTATTCACTCAAGGTATTGTGCTGACCAAAAAAAAAAAAAAAAAAAAAAGACAAACACAGAAAAACTCTTCCTCTGGGGTGCTTGAATTTGACGGTGACTTAGCTGAACAACCTACCCAACAGGACGGTCTGGGGCCAGTGTTTTAATTTGTGATGAAACAGCATCTGGACTGTACACGGCGCTTGAACCTTTGACTCACATTTCATTTAATGTCCTCCCTGACTGTAAGCAGGTCCACCGTTTGAAGATAAGTATTCCTCTGAGATGCGCTCTAAGCTGCTTTGTTGACGTAAGCTTCATCTCTTGGACTCGGCTGAGGGGATATTCGAGATTGTCTACTGTACCCCTTTTCATCATGTGTAAGAAGGGGGATTTGAAAGATTATGTCTCCACTGCAGACTTGTTTTAATTCAGGTAATCTCCTGTGTATGCAAACGTAAGTGAAGGAAATTTAGATTCATTCACTCCCACCTACTCCCTATCAGTAAACTGAGATGGCTTCAGCTTGACATTTGCAGGGGCCAATTGGTGAGGCATGAGTCTTATCAGGCTACTCCAGAGTGTGTGTGCGTGTTCGCGTGTGTGTCTGTGGGCGTCTATGCGTGCCGATTGTGCCTGTCTAAGTATGGGTCAGTGTGCGTGTGCGTACGTGTGTGTGCTTCTGTGTGTCTCTCACAGTCTCCCCGATGCAAGAGAATGCTAGGCTTGGTAAAAGTACCGCCTCTGAAATGTCTGATGTGACGTTAATGAGCCCTTGGTGCTGTTATCTTGAGCATCCCTACTTAACTCACCAGGGGAGATCCAAATTAGCGATAGATGCTGTAACTGTCTTGCTAAATTGTCCTCCATGCTCATGTATACATCCTCCATCCCAACGAAGAGCCACCTGCCCACTTTGAAATGCAAGTTGGTTGCACAAATACACAATTATTGCATGAATGTGCACACACTCCCACATTTACTTGTGTACTTTTGACACAACACAATAAAAAAAAGCTATACATCCTCACTGGTTGCACAATTGTCTGACACAGCCTGTTTAAAGCTACAATCTGTGCTCGTGTGCACTCTCTCAGTGCTGTGTAAGAAGTTTAACATTTCTGACTGCAGATAGTTCCTCATTGCAAGCTTGCGCTCTCTTTGAGCCAATACTGATCCACTGCCAGGAACAGTCATACAAAAAATTTATTTTGTGTCATTTTATAATTGGAAGTGGTAGAAATCCATATCCAAAGCACCTTCAATATACCATTAATGCTTTATTTTATATTGTCAGAAGGCGTGCAGGCATCCAAACAGCAAACACAAATTGGAGCTCTAAAAAAAGACATGCTACCTACAAACCACATGTGCCCTGGTGTGCTTTGGTGGGCACACACAAAACAGAGTTCAGGGAGACAAAAATCTATGGCTCCTCCACACTGCCAGCCTGTCAATAATTACTGACAGTGAACAATACCTTGCCAGCTGCTCTAGCATCCGCGTCAAACCCGTCATCTGACGGGTCACCACGAGTTCAAGTTCAAATTTATTTATAGAGCGCTTTTAAAAAAAACGAAACCAAGTTTGTTCCAAAGTGCTTTACAACAAAAGAGCAAGAAGTACAAGACAAGAGAGCAGACACACACCAACTTTATAAATAAAGCACAGAGAGACAAGGGAATTGAAGATAAAACAAATACAACCACAAATGAAAAGCATAATAAAAAAGATATCCAGATTGAAAAGATAAATAAATAAATTGCAAAATCTGACAGGAGGAGACCAAAAAATAGGTTAACGTTTCTTAAAAAAAAAAAAAAAAAAAAAAGAACAGACTCTGCTGACCTAATGTTAAAGGACTCGCCTGCTATACCAGTCCTATTTTGACTTTGTGTCACCAGTCGTGATCGTATCTGTCCGTCACAAATATAAGTTGCATAAGTGTACAGAGAATATGCTTTGGTAGCGTAAAAGGCTGTGTGGTCCCTCAGCCTCTTGTTTCCTCAGCTCAGTCTATAGGAGCTAAACTCTTGGCCAGGCATTTGTATTTATATTTGTATTTCCATTCAATCAGGCATGGATAGTGAGAGATGAAACTTGTTTAAAATGTTTTTGGAAAAACAAACAAAAAAAAAAGTTTATAGCTCTCTATCTATCTATCTATCTATGCATATATAAAATTATCTCTTTTTTACTCAGTGTGAATCAACATGCATCACTGCTGCATCACATCACTATGTTTCCCAGTACATTAAGAGAGCAACAATTATGTATTTTCAATATACTGTAATATATTACATGATAACGATATATCATTCAATGTGTATATGCAATAAATTGTTTGCCAATTAAACAATGGTTAATCATTAACTGATGTCAGTCAGTGCCGCCTCAAGGAGTATTAACTGAATTAAATCTTTGTGATTAGAAAACAACCAACAAATAAATATGAAACGGTAAATAATTCAGTATACTGAATTATTGTATATCGTTGGATAGTGTGAGCCACTCGTTGACCTCTATTGCACACAGGTTCTCCCACTGAGCTGTCAATCACAGCCACTCCAACAAAGCTGAAGAGAGCTGTTCAGCAGAATAGGAATGCACCTAGAGAGAAAAAAAAAAAAAAAAGTTCTTTTCAACTGTGCAAATTTTAATGGATTCATGGTAACTTTAGCAAAAGCACATGCTGGCCAGGTATTCACAAAATTGCAACTTGCACATCTGGTGGAGTAGTTCTGCAAATTTGGGAGTGAACTGGGGGTGACTTAGCTTTGACGTCTAAGCTTCCAAACCCTAGTCTGTGCACACTTATGCAACCGATATTTGTGACAAACAGATTGACGAGAACGACTGCTGACAAAAGTCAAAACAGGACTGGTATAGCCCCTCAAAAGGAAAACCAGTCCACAGCTTGGGGCTGCAATAGGAGAGACCCTATATCTCGAGCCTTTTTCAGCCGGGATTGTGGAACAGCTTGCAGCCCTTGATGGGAGGACCTCAGAGTCCTGGTGGCATTATGGGAGATGATACGATCAACCACACAGGCAGGCACTAGGCATTGCAGTGACACAATTTGAGAAATAGTTTTAAAATGGACAGGGAGGCGATGTGGGCAAGCTAGGACTGGAGTAATGTGATCTATTTTCTTACCTTTGGTCAGTGGGGCAGGGGAGAAATAGAGTCTTTATACCTCTGTAGAGAGACTTACAATAGTCACGTCTTAGAGATATTAGGGCGTGAATTACTCTCTTTGAGCCAGAGAAGGGAGGGAAAGAGTCACATTTTAGAAATAATCCTTAGCTGCTGATAAGAGGTTTGACAACAGCTCAGCAAGGTTCTTGGAAATTATTTGGGATAATAAAAGTAAACACCAATAAGTGGTATGTGTACAGACTCACAGTGACATTACCTGAACGAGGTGCTGATACTTCCTCTCAGAGGTCTTCTCCAGCGTACAGTCTGAAGGACAGCAAGCTTTGAACATGATATTTATCACAATAACATCAGGGGTGTTGGCAGCAATCTGTGGAAAGATGGAACAATCATTACTATCGAGATCAGAGTATGAACAAGCAGGCCTGGACAGCAGTGTGTTTGCCCATCATTGTATGGGATGAGAAAAAAAGATTCAATATGCTTTTTTTCAGGTTAACAAGTCTGTCATCCTTGACTACTGAGGCCTTTGTTAACATGACAACCATTCAGAGTAAAAGACACCCGGGCATGTGCTCAAAATCACAATGAATGCAGCAAAACGCATGATTGCAAGAAAGTACAGATTTCTCTTTGCAGAACTTGCAATCTTGCTTTTATTGTGAAAGTGACAATGCTCTCATCAGCTGCTGCATATTTTTTTTCCAAGCTCTCTGGAAGGCACAGCGGCCAGCAGTCATTGCTTTTGTGGTCTCAACGCAGTCTGGTGTTTTTATTGTCATGAAGATGAACTGCTGGTCCATATTTAGAGTGTAAAGAAGTGTGGAGCTGCGGGGCATGAAGTTGAGCTCAGCAGAGGCGGTTTTGGGAACTTCTTAGTCCGTTGCCTGTATCTAATTCTTCAGTTCCACTTTAATCCAAAGGGCTTGTCATTGCCTCGGCCTGCCAATCAGAGCTCTGAACTGTTGCCATAGCAGCAGCACTCAATGCCGAGGGATCACTGACATCATAAAAATCATTAAAAAGAGGGGAAAAAATTGATCAAATAAATGAAAGAGGTTGTTGTTCTATTTATTTACAACAATGTAAACCTTTTCATAGTCACAGTTATTAGAGCTAAAGTTGTTTTTCATCATGTAAAACCTCCGGAGCCGGATACCCTCGTGCACAATACTACCACTCAACAAGTCTGAACACGGTGCATAAATTTAGAACATGGATAAGGGCTATGACATGGCCACAGCAATCAAAAATTAACTAACACCTCTCCAGTCAATCAAAATCAATCAAAATCAAGTATTGATCCAGGCCATGAACAATAAGTGTTAATGGACAATGTTTTGGCAGCTACTTCTTTTGTTCTTCTTGTCTTTGTCCTGTCAGATTTTCTTAGCTGGAAGAGATTGAGCCAGTTTAGTTGAAGTGGCAAGGAGCATTAACAATGCCTATGAAACTGATGAAACACGTGGATTGTATTGTGTTTAAGGGTAATGTCAAATCAGTCAATATCAAAGGTGGAACAAAAAGAAAAATAAGCTGGATTGTTGCAGTAAAATTACTTCAGTAGGTGCCACAAACTGCACATAAGTGATAAAAAAATAATCTGAAGGCCCCTTTATTGAATATCCTTAACACCTCTAAAATGAAATAAATATCCTTGTGAGCAAAAAGTGTGTCACAATACAGGGTTTTCAGCTATGTTTGAAATGTTATGAGGATAATTTAAGGGTATTCTAAAAATTTCACCACTGACACCAAAGATCATAGCTTTAATTGTAGAAGATAAGTACTATTAAAAGTTGTTACCCATGGTATGGCCTTTTATCTTTTTGGTTTGGTTATAATTTTGTGAAATATCTCAAGGCTTGTATTAGGGTAGCATTACTCACTGTATTCTTGTCTATTTGCTTACTACCACGGTTAATGCTGCATTTGCATGTTACCTAATACATCATTATCTCTGACCTTCTATCAGCCTGCCTCCTCATCTTTTCTCAGTGTGCTGTAACAAACATGCGGGAGCAAACGCCACTAATACTATTGTGACCCTGTCCTAGGCTACATTTTAACACCACCCTCGACAGACTGCGTCCACTCCAAAGTAATTCCAACCCTGCCAAACAAACTCTGGCCCCCGTGGCCAAACAAACCAGCAAAATGACTTCACTGCTGACATTCCTTTTCTATCCCAGTAACTGTATGTGTTTTCATTACAAGCAGCTTGAAAAACCTGTCATCTGAATCCAGTCATAATCACAGTTGTTTTATTTCCTGGGGATAAAAAAAAGTTTTCTGTTTTCTCTATGAGTTTCCTAAAGTTTTCTACACGAGATCAGTGTAGCTACCTTCCCAAATTAATCTCCAGTTTATTAGGTGTTCAGGATCAGCCATGTGCGTCTGTTGGTCGGTTCATTTACTTTTTGCGATGCACAGTGCTTAAGGGGATTATCTCAGATGCTCTTTGAGCCACCAGACCCCTAAGATCCCTGCTCAGTGGAATAAAGTATGGGTATGTGTGTATAAATATGCATTATATGTATGTAAGCTATGTGTATGTATGTGTTTGTGCATGCCGGCAAGGCTGTTCCTATAATGTACCACATAGTTTAACTCTGTTGTCTGTTAACATGGTTTATGTCACTTATTTTAAAGGGCCGGGTATTTGAAATTAGCAGTAGCTATAAATGCTGTGATGCATTGCTTTGGCTAATTTTTGTGTAGTTCTCTATGTATACTGCATCTGTCCCTATCAAATAAAGATTGAAATGAAATGAAAATAGTTTGCACTCATACACTAGGCAGTACGGTAAATATTAACCAATTAGGGGGTTGGTGTGCTGTACATTCACCGTTTGTGTGGTGATTCTATCAATTGCAACACTTTGCCACCACAGCACTTTGATGTAAAGTTTGTAAAGTCAACTTAGTTTCCCTTAGCCAGGTTATCCAAGCACTTTAATTTATAATAAATAGGTGTCAGTATATCATTTATCATTGATCAGGGTGATTATTTGTATGCTGAGAAATATGGCAGATATGTATCACATTCAGTAGATACCATTCGTTTGCTGCCATTGATCTTATGCACCACAGCCATTTTTGCAGGAATGATTCTACCTGTACAATTATTGATCAGTGTAGCTGTTTAAGTATTTAATGTGCACCACAGTGTTAGTTTTATATTAGCAAAATAATTATCTGGGTTGGAAACAAGGATAAGACTTTAAGAGAGAAACTTGAAGATGAAAACGTCCGCTTAAATCACCGATATTGACAGGGATGATTATGTGAAAACCCCATGTACATTATGCTCCCTATGGAGAAAATGCATTGCACCTAGAATTCAATATTTAGGCAAAGGTTTGTAGTCAGCGTTATGGCTGACTTCTGAGGTTCATTATGTCCAACCATTCATTCTGGAGGGGCGCTTGTATTGAAATTCACACAACCTGCAAAGAACAATCTGTCCCTCTTTTCTCACACCGCTACAATCACCATTTCTCAACAAAGTCCGATATTTGCTCAGTACAAAAAAAAAAAAATCTACCTTTTTTTTGTTGAATGCAACTGAAAATGAGTGAGAAAGCAAACTGGTGTACAAATACAGAAACAGCAAACAGGCCATTTGGAATTTGTAGCTAAAATGTAAATATTGTGAGCAAATGTACATTCAGGTGGGAAGCGTATGGGCATAAGCATACAGAAAAACCATCTACCTGCCCACAAGCTAATAAGCTCGTTCTTGCAGAGGACACGTGTATGCACACATGAACATGACATGAGAACATGACAGCACACCCACCCCCTCCCACCCTCCCACACACTCCCCTCCCTATCATCATGCCTGATCTTGGGACTGTCCAGTATGTCAGTGACTCAGTACCAACGGCCTTTTTCCCTCATGGCCCTGACTGAGCCGGGGCTAACGCAGAGGGACAGGTTGAGTCATGTGGCCAGGGACGCTCCGCTGGCATGTTGCCTGTCTCTTCACCTCACCAGAGTCTCGTGGATGCAGCCTGACAATGGGCCATGGAGGCTCTGTAAGTGCCCCTGCCTCGCTATGACACTACATGCCAGAGTTCAAGAGCACTACAGTTGTTTGGGAGGGCTTATTCTACCCGTTGGTGTCGAGATGCATTTCTGACCTGCTGCACTGAGGAAGCGTGGGCACAGCAGCAACTTTTTTTGGTCCTCTGTTGCTTGCTCAATGTCTTATATTCCTCTTTGTGGGACAATTTTTTACACTTTGGGCTTTGTACTTTGTCACAACAATCAAAATTTCAATCAACAGGATTGCGCGAGATTGCTTATGCAATCTATGCAATCTCTAGGAACCGGTCCTCATCAGCCGCTGACGCACAAATTCTCAAACTTGTTCTGCACTGAATACGCACTTAAAAGAGAAATACACCCTTGGGGACTCGTGCATTGTTAGAGATCATACATTTTGCATGCATTCCAGGAGGGGTTTTTTTTGCGAAAAAGTGTTGTAATTTTCTTTCATTCCATGCCCATTTTCCCTCAACCTCCCTCATTTACCTCCACTTCAGTCAAGTGACTTTATCAACCCCCAGAGAGAGTGAGCTCTCTGTACAGCATGGCAAGTTTTTCCAGTCAAGAAAAAGTGGGAGCTGAAAGCATTGCATGCCATATGGCAATTACAGCAAAGCTAACAAAAAGGGTGTTGGATTTCACATGCTGCTGACAACAGATTCACAAAGGTGTGCATAACATGATGGTTTATAAAGGCAGCTGATATGGCGTCTGATAGATTTGTCATGTGTGATTGTTGAACCTTAGCGCAAATTGGTGCATCTATGAAGAAGCCTTTGCCCTTTGATGCTGAGATTGACACAAAATCTGAAAATATGATGGGTGTGATGTCCTGTCATTTATTTTCAGCATCCACATGAATAAGAAAACAACAACCACACAGAAATGCAAGGTATATTTCCAGTGTTTTAGGTTTTAGTTCTTACTCATTCATTTGCACTGAGCTAATCTAACAAATAGCTTAAAAGGAGCTGAGCACAATACATGTACAATACAAACTTTCAGACAAGGACAAACTCTGGCCTAAATGCCTTGCCAATTACTGCAGCTGGCTGCTCCACAGGAACTGGTCCTACTCACTCTCTAATTCACCATCATATTCAGTGCTGCACACACACACATACACACACACTTCACCCAGTTGAGGGGCATCCACATGCATTTTATCCTGCACAAACTGATCAGCTGTTTAACTGGATGCCAAAATTGCCATGACAGTTTCATTCGGGCCGTGCACAGCCATGCAGCCGCTTGCACTGAATGAGCCGGGCACAAGACCAAAAGCTGTCTGAACGAGGCTTATGTGTGCCGTCCAAATGGACTTTACTGAGTAGCTTAAGGGAACCAAATTCCAAAGAGGTCCAGATATTGAGATGTTCGCGCTACTGCATAGTTGCATAGTGTAAACAAACCAAACTCTTTATTGAGATGCAGCTTGTGATTAAAGACCTAAATCATCAGTGTTTGCAGGACCAACCAAGTTTGCCAGCATCATTAAGATTTTCAGACATTTCTTATCTCGCTTGCAATATAATGTTGTACAACTGATCCCTTTCATAAGCAGTTAAGCAATCTGGCTTCTAATGCTGTCTGTGGGGGGTGATATTTTTGGTCATAAAGTGGTGGCAGGCACCCAAGTGCTGCTGGCTTTTAAATTAACTTTTGAGAGAATAAAGAGTTTATTGACTTATATTGGGCAGCGAGAATTATTTGAGTTAGAATCAGATTTGCCATTTCTAATTGGCATGCACAGCTCATGCTTGTCAGCTAATAATACAAACTGGAAATGGAAATGTAACCCTCCCACTTGGCTGTGGAGAGGACATGGATGCATGTAAGAGGTCACTTGCTGTAGTCTTGGTTTATAGCACTAATTGGTAACAGTGGTTTACACACGCACACACATATGGTAATGGGTGAGAGCAGTGCAACCTATAAATTTCATTGTCATTTCGAGCCAGTAAACCCCTGGTGAATTGCGAAAAATTACAACCCTTGAGTAAACAACAGGGTCTCAAAACAAAGCTAGATCATTCAAAGTTCATGAAAATTTGTTTATCCTGGCAATCAGCCTGGGCTGCAACTCAGTTTGGTGCAAAGCTAATCATTTTGTTTGCCTTTGCCCGAGCTGTTTTACCTTCGCTGACAGCAGTGGGCGGGGGGATGATGAAAAATCACTCAGACAGGAGATTCCAAAATGTCGACACAATGTGGTGCCGTAGGCCAACTCTCTGAACATGATGTTGTGATTATGGAACTCGTCACCCCCTGCTATCAGACAATTATTTGCTTTGCACCCCTGAAAGGCGCCACAATGCACGGTGAAATGCCAAGATGCGACTGTATTCATGCATATTTGTGTGTGTTTTGTACTTGCAAGAGGCAATGGGGCAACTTAAAACTCTCACCTCTTAGCTTGACACCCTGTGAATTAAGCCCAATTTAAATTCAGACTGAGACTTTGCCACCCTTCCCTGCCTGAAGCATTCACACTTGCTGGAACAGATATAGTCCTCCTTCCACGTTCCGCATCAGTTCTCTGTCTGTGTCTCAAGCAGACTGGGAAAAGGGACCCTCGGAAATCTCTGCAGAACAGCTGGTTTCCCAGTACAGCGCGGAGCACGGTGCCCCCTGGATGAACAGAGGAGCTGAGAAAAAAAAAAGGCAGTCTAAGAATAGACCATGACCCTTATCACCGTTCTAGCTGATGGACAGCTGTGAAGTGATTTTTGTTACCGGCGTGGTTAGGCGTACTATGTGCATTTTGTGTGAAGCGTATGTATGCGAGTGGAAGATTACATTATGTTAGTGTGTGATTTTTCTGTTTAAGTGTGTGGTCAGGCAGCACTGGCTCACTGCCCCCCCTAGCCCAAGTCACTCTGCATTAATTCTGCAGCGCCTTGATAAAAACAAAGCGCAGACCAGCACAGCCTTTAGACGGAGCCAAGTGAGCCGCGCAGGCTAGCCCTGCCTCTGCAATGCCAAGACGAGCGGGACCACAGCGCCAGGGTGATGTCACCAAACCTGCCTTCAGGCTTGACTTTTTAAGCCTAAGTCCTGGTGTGGACAAAAGCAAGGGCATAACAGCTTGCCATTATTACAAGTTCAATATTGTCTGCTAACAACACATTTTTCTGTGCAGGCCTACTTTGCTGAAGAACTGTGTTTCAGCATTGATACATGATTGGAGGTTGATGCATTTCAGTGTTAAATATTCATTTCATCCAAACAATGCAGTTTTTTTTGGCTATAATCTTGACTGGTGAGGTATAAGATTAGAGTTTATTTTATCAATAAAAACTAATGAAAATCCAAGCAAAGGAGGTTGAGACATTCTGGTTACTTTAAAACAGTAGTGTAAGATTTTTTACATTCATCTCTGACAAGTAAAGCAGCTGATCTTACAAAGTATGTATATTAGTTACAAGTGAGAGTGTGCATATTTAAAAAAAAAAAAAAAAAAAAAAAGCATCACTGACTTGGTATTTACAGAAGACAGCGCAAAGTGTAGGAAAATACAGTGGTAGATACAAAGTCTGCCCGTTAATTCACATAACTTCCTAAAAACAAAATGTGTGTAAATTCACACGGTTTGCGTGAAAAGCGGATTGTCAAACACGTCCTTTCCTCTTCAACATCTACAGTTTGTCTTCATTATGCAGGTCAATAAAACATGATTCTAAAACATTCTGAAAGGGTCAGGTGATTCATATTTCTAATACCTTTGTCCTACGAGGAGTATTCCACCAAAATTAAAATAATTTCTTGAAAGTGAGCTTTGCCGTCATGTACTAGTAGACATTACTTTGAGTGAGAGCTGTTGGGTAACATACCAGCTAAATGTTTACACTACGAAAAACATTTTAGTAATGGGCTGCTAAAAGAAAAAAACTGAAGAAACCATGGGGAGTCCTGAACAAAACAGGAGGCAAAAATGTACAGTTTTGCTCCTCCTCCTGGTGGTTCCACTTACAATCTATAAAATCAACCAAGTTTCTAAAAAGTGGATAAAATGTGTAACAAATTATGATGAAACTGTTCCTACTGTTAACGGTTTTGTTGATGTTACTGATGCTGACTGCTGCAACAAAACAAGGATTTTAGCAGGCATTACGGTATGAACTTCATTTTACCCACAAAAAAATTGCACATGAAACCCCTCTGAGTCACTAAACCACAGTTATAAGTGCAAGTTATATGTCGATAACGTTACGTCCTGAAGTCCCAACAGAGCACACCGCGCCACTGAGCTCCAGGGCGGCAGCGGCGGGTGCTGCGATACTAATCTCACAGTTTATTGTGTCGGTAACTCGGACCTGGCTACGCCTACTTCTGACTACACTCGGCATCCGCGGCCACACCCCTCTACCCCTCTGCTAGGAAAAAAACATCTTGGCTGCGTAGAGGAGGATCCCGCCCAGCCCGGCAGTGGCGGCGACTGCGATGACCCTCACCAAGAGGAACTCCATCGAGTCCTCCAGCTTGGTGTGCAGCCGCAGGACCTGCCGGTGGGTGTCCTCCCGGCTGCCCGAGTTCTCGATGACGTGCTTGGCCAGGCCGCGCTTCTCGTTGAGCGGCATCTGGGCGGCGACGCGCTGCTCGGCCTGCTCCTGGGTCAGCCCGTCCCTCTGCATCAGGCGCAACAGCTGAGTGGCAGGGTCGCTGAAGAGGAACAGACAACGGAGGATATTTATGGTACGGCCAGGGCACCTTGTTAAAAATCCAGAGGCAGTGAGTCATGCTAATAAGGCATGGAGGGAGTTGGGAGAGAAGTATCCAATAACTTACAAAACTGTGGACCTAATGGCCTGCTTCTGTCAAAAACAACCTCAAAATGTCACCTTCTAATGATATATTTAAAAATCTGAGGTTTGTAAACAAACAGTCTGTACCTGTGAAATGGGGGAAAATGAGCAGTGGTCTTACCAGTAGACCACCACAGTGTGGTTGAGAAATTGTGTGAGACGCCGGGTTTCAAAAAGCAGCGGCACGTCCAGCACCACATAGCGGTACCCTGGGGAGAAGGACAGAGGAGAGAGCATTGCTAAACAGAACTTATTAGGATACTGTGCTTCAGTGAACATGATGTGTTTCCTCGTCCAACACATTTACACTCAATCCCGCTCAACAAAAGCTGCGTTTACGTGGACCCTAATATTCCACTAATAATCAGAATAACAGCTCAGTCAGAATAAAAACACCTCATGTAACCACATTAATCAGAAGACACTAGATTGATCAGAGGGAATTTTCAATCAGGTAGAAAGGGGTGGATAATCCATTCAGCAGGAAAATATTACCACCTAATCACCATGTAAACACTTAATCTGATCATTTCTCTCTGGTTGGAATAAATACATCCCTTCTGCGCATGTTTGTCTACGGCTGAGGCAACTTTTTTGTTGTAAAGATTAAATCTTTTAAGGATAAGGAAAGTTTGAGGGCTGCCTATAACAAGGCTAAAATTCAAAACGGCAAAAGTGGTTCTGGCCAAGCCCATGGTCTCATGGACGACCTGCTGGGTGATGGGAAAGCGACCATTGGTGAACATGACTTAGCCTATATTATAGTCATATTTCCAGCAGATTAGACGCCTCCCAGCAGGCAGAAACACTTTGCACATGTCAAAAAAGGGATATTCTGATTAAATGTGTTGCAGAGTGTAAACACACATCTTAACATATCACTTCATTTAGCATCCATGTAAACAGTAAACCCGGATTCTCTCATCAGAGTGATTTCATTCGAGTTGAAGAAATGTTGTCCATGTAACCACAGCTCCCGAGAATCGACTGAATCCCTTTAAAGAAGTAATCCCACAAGCTGTGTTTGAAAAGTGAATTTAAAGGCACTTTCTCATTGTGTTTGTGATGCACTGGACAGAGGAGGAGAGGTTGTCCTTGTCGCTAAGTACTTCATCTGCTGTGAGTGGAACTGAGAGCTGCTGTCGTGTTTCAAAAAAAAAAAAAAAAAAAAAAGATGCGTTAAGTGATGGAAAAATTAAAAAACAAACCTTTCAGAACACTTGCAAATGCCCGTGTATGTTTTAATGTTAGTGCAAATTATGCAAAGTTTCTTGCCATCACTATACCGGTCAAGCTGTTTGTCATTTGTTTTAGGTAAAAATAACTGTGATGCTTTGAACAGCTGACCAACAAAGAACTCTTAAAATGTTACAGACTTGTTTTTGTGTGTGTGTGTTTTTTTATTCACCACCGATTTGGCTTTGTAATTAGAAAGCTTTCTAACAATAGCCCCTTCTCATGTGCAAGTCTTCGTGTAAGTCTCCCTCACCTCTCAGGAAGTAGAACACCATCTCTTTGAGCATGGCTTTGTGGATCTCTGGGTGGGTGATGGAGTTCAGCAGCCTCCTCTTCTCCTCGTTGGCGAAAATGATCTGGCCCAGCTTCTTTCTGTCAATCTCCCCGCTCTCCAGCAGGACCTCAGGCCCAAAGTGGTGCACGATGCGGCGGTAGGCCAAACTGTGGGGCTCCACCACTGTTACCAAAGCCAGGGCAGACAAGATTTTTTTTTTTTAATTCAACCCAGCAGCATTGAAAGCAAAATGATAAAAGAATCACTGAGTAAAAATAACTCAGCGCTGGGTAAATGTGGCTATGGACACCATGGATGTGGGTTAAATATAACCCAAATTTACACACTGCAGACATCACACTTAATCACACAGGCTCCACACTGGAAAACTGTTCTCTGGGATGATAATACTGGCCAACATTATTTCAACTATATTTTCACTTATTAGAAGAGTGGGACAAAGTGACAGAGAGAGATTGGCCTACCTTTCCTGGCCACATCATCAGCATCAATAATGGGGCATCCAAGCTCTCGCAGCATAGAAGACACTGTGCTTTTCCCTGAGGCAATACCTCCTGTCAGCCCCACCAAGAACATCCTGAGGCAAAGAGCTGGCAACAGGACCAGAAGTAGCCAATTAATTTCGGCGGTGTCACAATACCATCTATACTTATGCCATTTCAAAGCCAAAGCCGCTAAAAGTGTAACGGCGATGACGTCAGACCAAAACATGTGGACCGGCCACAGATATTATCACTTTTACTATTTTTTGCTGCTGTCGCTGTCTTTGGTTATAACAAATTTTGGGTGAAAAAAGTGATAGAAAGAAGAAAGTGAATGTAGATAAATTACAAATATACAGATGAACATGATCATGCATTCCACTGAACACACATCTAAACATATACAGATGTGTGTAGATAGATAGATAGATAGATAGATAGATAGATACACACAGAATGACCAAACCAATTATTCAGTCTAGTTTTATCAAGCAAGTTGTTTCTTTGTATTATATTTAATCATGAGCAAGTGTTTTGGCTTAAATATTGGGTTTCTTCGGGCTCCCACATCAACACTAACACGCCCCCTACTGGAGAGAGCACAGAGCCACACCTGCAGCTCCTGGGGGAGTCACCGACCAACTTCAGCTGCTATCAGACTGGTTTGACTGGTGAAGATGGTAAACTGTTGGGTTATTCTGAATAAAATGTCATAACGTTACTATACCTGACACCTGGCAGCTCCATAACACTAATTCATTATCTGACGTGAGTTCAAATGCACAATAATTGAGTAAACAGAGGTTGTTTATCGCTGTTTGCCTCGTAGGCCTAGATAACGAATGTACCTTTTGGTTTTACCTTATGAAAGTGAGTCACTCCTCAATTCAAATGAGATTACAGAGGAAGTCCGTGCGGAGCCAGGAGTGGGACGACGCAGTAAACAAGCTAGCAGGCTAGCCAGCTAGCGTTAGCCCCCCAAGTGTTGATCAGGTCAGCGCCACCGCAGACATGAGACTGGACTCAGCCTCGGCCATCTCAGCCTGACTCTGAGCCTCTGTGCGGCCAGCTCTGCATGCTCCGGCGTCTTGTATCTCTACGGGTTTCTGTCTACGACCATGAAGTCATCGCACTGTAAATTAGCTCACAGTGAACCAGTTTCTGAGCTTGACAGGCGCGTCGCCAGCAAAATCTTCCGGCCGTCCCTGCTCATTTGACTTGAGTTCCTCCTGGCGCATTTCAAACTAAAACGCGTTGTAACTCAGACCCGACCCCTCTGTTGACCAAACTTGTTTATTTTACAGGAAAAACAAATACAGCATTTTTCCATGGAAGGAAACACTGTTTTTGCATGAAAGAAAAGTACAAAGATAATTACAAATCAAGCTGCAAGTCCATGTTCCTGTGGAGAAATAGATCAATGCTCCACTTTCTGATCTTCACTTTGGGTTGAGATTGGTGTGTGTGCGGTGATACTGGGACTGGGGGAGTTGTGGGCATGCCTGGACCGTTTGCCCCTGTGTACCATTTCACCCCCGTCCTCCCCTTCCTCACGCTCCAGCCTGCCTCTCTTCACAAAATGCTCTATCCTGGACTGGAGGCTCTCGCAGCACGGGCGCTCCAGCAGGGGACGATAGTTCCTCTGTCTGGTGCCCTCCACCAGCCAGCAGTGCTTAGAGGACACGCCGCCTGTGGATGGAGAGGCATGAGGAACATATACATTTAAACAGCCAGAGAAAAGTAAGCACGTCTACTTCATCTTGTGCATAATCATTTGTATACATACTCTAGAAACTAAGTTAAAAAAAAAAAAAAATAGTAATATACATATGACTATGTTACTATTCTGAGATTAAGAATTTTAGTCATGGAGCACTGAATATTATGAGCAACAAATTTCGTTGGTCCTTTAACTTTAACTCCCCTCATAACAGTCTGTCTGTAATATTAGTATGTTTTTCTTGAAACAAATGGCTACCCTTGAAAATAAGTTACCAAGTTAATTTGTAAATAGTATTATCCACAGTCATGAGGCCAACAGAGTTTATGGGATGGTCAATTGCACATTTCTTTCTTTATTTGTTTCATTTTCTTTTTAAGTATTTATTTGTTTGTTTATTTGCTTATATCTCACATTGTGAAACTGGGCCCTAGACCGATATATCAAAGTATCAAATATCTGTTTCAAAAATTCCTGTTGATGATCAGATTTAAGTTAAGTAGGTTAAGGTGTTCTTTATTTCTTAGGTCGTGTTGATTAAATCCTGTTGAATTTCTCACCCATGGCCTCCAGACCCTGCATCATGCCGTGGAGGACATGGCTCCTGACGGCGCTCTGGGTCCAGTGCTGCTGCAGTGCCGCCAGGGCATGGTTCAGCTCCTCCGGCTCCTGCTTCCAGCTCAGCCCCTCAAAGTGGCAGTCGTACAGCACCAGTGGGTAGTCGACCGCCATGCTGCAGGCGAGGAGGAGCAAAGAGTTTAACAAGACTTCACACACGGTGATGCAGCTGTGGCTTTGACAGTGTTATCCGTGTTTTGGTGAACACAAGTGATCCGATCGTTTGGAGTGTTAGTGATTCAGTTTGCAGTGAACGTTATGTGATGATTACAAAGCATGGCACTGATTCATATTTCCACAGGTGGTTCAGCACAAATGAGCTCACCTGTACTGGGGCTTCCTGGGGTTTCTGTCGACATCCAAAAGCTGATTGATTATCTCAGGGGCTTCCAGCTTCTGCCCGATCAGGAGCAGCACTGCCATCATGCAGCGTACCTGCAGAGCGGGTAACAAGAGGAAATTCAGGCGGGTAGCAAGACGCTGCAAGTGCCCTTCATCAAAGCGCTTTAACATGGAAAGAGACGGGAAAGACTGCATTTGAGCTGCATAAATTTGAATTTGCCATGCTGACACTAAACCACTGAATTGCAATCATCTTTTTTTAAATGAATGACTGTGATTATGAAATTTATAAGGCACAATTTGGAATTGAATGAAACTGAATGTGATTAATAGTGAGGTGAATGCTTTAAAAATGAATGCAATTACCGAATTAAAATTCTACCCTTTTCTTGAACAGTTTTCTCAACACAAATTCTGTTCTAATCAGCCTTATTTAAACTAAAAGCTAGAGTTGGTCTCTTCCCCCACCTGATGGTAAAGGAAGGCCAGTCCTTTGATCTCGAATATGAAAATATCATGTGGGTCTGTGCTGGACATGTGTTGAGGCTGGACCGGCTTGACCGAGGCCGACAAGATGGTTCTCTGGAACTGCAGCACTCCGTTGCCCACGTCCATTTTGCACACGTTGCGAAAGTCATGGGTGCCCTCATACCTGTGGGATGTCAAGAGGGACACAGAAAGCTAAATACAGACAAATCTAGTGGAAATAAGTCTTGGCTAAACCACAAATACTTCAGTGGGCAAGTTATTTGATGCAGGGTGGTATAGGTTAGTTAAGGCAACACATGTACTTTTATATTCTTGAAATATTTGTGTGTGCTTGTTGTGTATGATCATGTGTCTTAGGAGGGAAACAGAAGTCTAGAGGTTCATTCAGTCTTGATTTGTGACCATCACCGGGCTATTTCCACAGCTTAGGAGCAAAAGACCCAAAACCTCTTGGAAAACAACATCAATATGACAAATCCTCCAAGTGCAGCACTAACAATGAGTGAGTGACCAACTTTGTGGACACGCAACAGTGATGATTTCATAAGGATGTGGGCACATTTTCTTGTTCATACATGCAATACATTAGAATGAGGGTCATTTGCATGTAAAAGCTCCACATACATTCTACAAATCCAAAAAGAAATTTGGCTCTTTGCAGCCCACACATCTAATTCTGTAGTTTGAACACTTGTCTATGTCTCCAAATACGGTTTAACTGCCTTGGAGATATTTTTTGTTTTTTGGTTAATTATGACTGGATAAGCAAGAAGGGATTTTATCATAAAAGAGCAGCTGAGGAAAGACATTTTAATGTACTTTGGGTTATTATCTGTGTTTTTTGTTTTGTATTTTGACCCACCTTTTTGCAGCATCTGCCATCATCGCTACATCCAAGGACCCGCGGGGGAAGTAGTAGCGGTACGTCCGGGACTGACAGTCAAAGCGTGCGCTGAAACCCTCTGCAACCGGTGCCCAGTCCAACATCCTAATGTCCTGGGGCAGGACTCTGTTCAGCATCTTCACATAGGGAAGCTCAGAGCCAGCAGCCTTCGTCTCGCTGCTGGCATCAACACTGGCTGGTAGCGTGACACCCAGCCCTCCGCAAGACTGTGTGGAGCGCAAGTCTATGGTTATGACCTAGGGGGGGAAGCGACAGCATCATTATGTGTAAAGGGAGAAAACTAAATTTCTCCAACAAACTCAATGTGATCTTGAGTCTCAGAGAGCTCACTTGGGAAAAGGCACTGACTCCCTTATCAGTGCGGCCACACCGGTGATAGTTGGAGCTCTGCCGATCCTGGATGAGCCGTGTCTTCAGCAAAGCTTCAAACAGCCTGGCCTCCACCGTGTTGTCTGTGTTCTCCTGGACGGCAAAACCCTGGTAGGCCCATCCCAGGTACGCCAGCCGCAGAGCCACATGGCGCCGGGGATGGGCAGAGAAGTCAAAGGGACGCTCTTTGCCCGCTTTTCGACCCTTTTTCCTGTTGGTGCCTCCGTTAGGCTCACAGTGTGTGTGTTCACCGGGACCTGGCCTGGCCGTCGCCGCCGTGTCAGCCTCAGCTCCATCCTGCACTCGCAGCTGGGACTTGAGCCTTTCCACCTCTCCCTCCAGCTCCTTTATTCGCTGGATTAACTCGGCTGACATGCTGCTTGTGGTGGAGAGCAGGAGGGAAGACGGGCACAGAGTGGATAATACGCCTGTAAAGAATGAAAGAGCAATGTTATAATGAATTCAATAAGGCTAGCACATCATTAAGTGTAAAAACAAAGTGTAAACAAACAACACACTGTATACTGTTCACATAATCTAAGGAGGTTGGCCACTTTTTTCTATTTTTGATGCTTTTTGTATTACACAATATTTAGATATTCCTTATTCTAGCCTGTGTTTGTAACTAGTCAACTAATACTGCCTAGCTTGTTAACATTACACACACAGTGTTAGCGTCATGGCTGGCAGAGGGGCGTAAGAATGTAAAGAGTAAGAAATCTCGTAAATGACAATAAAACGGGGTCTTTACCTTTGTCACCAGGTGAAATAAACTCTTAATAAACTTGATAAACTTCGTGAACATTCAAACGTATCCAGTTTCTCAGGCTGCCGGTGCACACATGGCTCCTCTCCTGCTGACGCGAGCTGCGAGCCGGACTAACATTGAGAAGGGACTCGTTTCCTGCTGTGGGTTTCTGGGAAATGTAGTTCTTTGATCTACTGGCTCCGGCCCCTGAAGTATCAGTCGTGTCTTCAAGATTGAGTTCGTGTCCGACAATTTAACCTTTAAAAGTATGACTAGTTTAGCTTACAACAAGAAGAACGAATTTACATCTGTATTTAATTATTTATTTATTTATTTATTTATTTATTCATTCATTCATTCATGTTTGATTCAGACATACATAGCAATTTGGGAATTTGATTCTAACAACTTGGGACATCTTCTAAAATCCAGAGTTACTGATGCTTATACTGATAATACTAATAATACTAATGTTGATGATGATGATGATGTTGATGATAATGATGATGATGATGATGCTGATTAGAGGAAGAGGAAGATTATAATAATCACCATCGTTTCAAACGTGTCCTAGGATTGTGACACTTTTAGAAACAGCTTACATTGTGCTTTACAAAGGAATTACAAACCCAAGTCATAAAATAGAATTAAAAAAAGAAGATAGACAAATAAATAAAAGTCATACACAGCTTTTGATATTGTTTACTGAAAAGCATCACCGACTTTTCAGCTTAGTAAATATAAGCATTCTGTGCGCAGTTTACTGATGTCACTTTAGCCTGCATTATTTCCTGATATTAAAGTTAATTTTTTCCAAGTTGACTTGACCTCTGCAAGTAAATTCTCAGAGGCTTGACTATCCAGGGAAGATTTATTGTCTCATTTTAACCACAAACATCCCCAAGTTGTAATACTGTGTACGTACATATATCAATACATACATATATGCATGTATCTATTTCTACATCTATAGATATGTATTTCTATCTCTCTCTCTCTCTCTCTCTCTTTCTTTCTTTCTTTCTCTCTCTCTCTTTCTCTTAATATATTTATATGGATAGATAGATAGATTATAAGTCTGTACTGAAGTCTGTTTTTTCTGGGATTATTATAAATAGGAATAGGTGCCTGGGAGTCCATTGATTTGTTTGTTTGCCAGAAAAAAAGCACCCTAAAATCAAAATATCTATATGAAAATAAAGATCATTTATTATTGGAGTGCTGTCCTTATTCATTCAACACTTTCTTTGCAGTGCTTTGCCTTGTTTTACCTCTTTTATATTTTTATTATTATTTTCTTCATGTCTTTTTGTGAAGTATTTTGCAAACACTGCTCTTCATTACATATTTATCATTATCCTTGCAGTATTCTACCACAGTTTAATTTAAAACAAGATCCTTTAGGGGTCTTTAAAGAGCATTTTTTTTTTTCTTACAGAATATGTTGTGCTGTATTTCACATGGGAAGATGTGTTTTTGTCAAAGAACAGAACTGCTTTGCTTTGCCTGCTTCTGTGCTATCAGATGCCTGACAATCTTTGCAGCTTATCAGCACCACAGGAAAATACAAAATACAAATCTCTGCAAGTCACTTTATCGTGGATATTGTCGATGGTGGGTCTGTTCTCCAGGTTGTACTCTGAGATCACTGCTCAGGCTTTATTGCTGATAGTGTTTTTCAGCTGTAGGGGGCTATTAAGACCAAAAAGATTATAAACTTTGCACATCACCTCTTGTATGCCTAGAGAAGCACTGCTCATGTTCAGATATTGATCTCCAAAATGTCCTGTGGACAGAATTTCAGTGTTTCTCTTTGTTGTGAGCTGCGCATCATGCAATTATCTCCAAACTGATTTTCACCACGAGGACGCAGATGAACTGTATCACGGCACAACAAAGACAACAGAGTTAGAGATCAGTCATGTCCTGTTATTGATGGTTTAAATATAGACAACAACAACTCTCCCTCATGCGATATTACAGCAAGAATCCGGCTCCTTGCACCAGAGTGAGGATGAGGACTGTGGGCAACACCAACACATTACAACAACTCTGCTGAAATACCGCTGGTGAATGTTACCCAACATTTTGGCGTAGAGAGCTATGCAATCTAAAACACAGAAACCCAGAACAAAATCATTCTTTTCAACATTGAAAGCCATTATAAACTTAGTCGATCAAACCATAACATACCATTTTTTGGCTTCTTTTACTTCCCTCAACACCATTCCGTTCTGAACTGTGCAACACACGCTGTATGTCAATATGGGAATCTAACGCCACATGATCACAATCTTCAAGCCAGGAGTGCATGGCAATACTCCAGAGGTGATATGGGAAACCTCAGATGCCTGTAAAACAAATACAAAGACTGGAAAAGTTTATTGAAAAAGTATAGAAAAGCAGAAAGAAACACTGAATACGGATTCAGTGTTTTCTGCAATGTCCATGAACCCAGTTCCTCTAGTTGAAGGCCAGCCTCTCTACTCACTCTGCTCTGTGTTATGAATCCATCATGCTGGTGTGGGGTAAGCCAAAAGCAAAGAAAGTGCACAACTTTGATCTCTGAGATGGATGTGTAACCCTACAAGAAATTTTAGGATGACATCATGACAACATCACATCAAAATTATAGAAGTACATAAAAGTGGCACCCGAGGTTATTGGTGAACAGCATCAAAAAGTCAATACAGGTCATGGACCGGTTCCATTTCTCTGAGGCTGACTTGGACCGAGGCACAAAATGTTTATGATTTCCTCAGAGTTATGATGCACAAACCAGGTCAATCAATAATAATAATTGTGCTATAAGCCACAGTTACTACCAAAGGTGTAAACAAAATCAAGGGAAAAAAGCCTTGCAGATTATCAGATTATTTGTTTATTCTTTGTTCTCATATGACTCTCAAATATAATTTTGTCCTTTGAGTTTTCACCGACTTCATTTGAGCAAATAAACTCAACTAATTAAATTAAACATGAGCTGTTGTGGCCACTAATCCTCCTGGCTCCATAATGTCAAGCAATATTATTAGAGACCAGACAAGACAACATAGTTGTGTCTGGTTGAGTCTTAAGAGGCCTTTTAAAGAGACGCTACCCCTGCAGGGCTTGTATGTCATGCAAGTTAAGAGTCATTAAGGAAGGTGTCCCACATGACAATCATGTTTTACAAAGCACAGATGGCCTGACTCTGAAATCTGTATGTTGTGATAATGCAAGTTTATAAGAAGTTTTGCAGAGTCATTTGTAGCCTATAGCCCACCAGTAAAGCAGATTTAACACAGCACTGTGAAGTTCAGTCATTTGAATGTGTTATGATGAGGTCACAGTAGCAGTGCTGCAGACTTGATGACTAATGTTCAAGAGCACGACACTTGAGAGACGAGAGCATATTTCTCAGTCTTCTGCTGAACTAAAGCGACCATGAGCGCCTTCGAAATGAACTCCTGTCCTGCATCAGAGGAAGATTTCTCTCATTTCCTCCACCAAGGCAACGACAGCTCTGGCCGGGAATCTGGCTGTGAATCTGAGGATGATTCAGACGAGACGGTCAAAGCCCTTCTTGCCGATGACGAAGAAGTCCGACAGGAAGCGAACACTTGCCTGAGCGAGCCTGTGGTGAAAACCTCTGACGCACAGCTCGAGCTCCTGCTGTGACTGTCACTGGAGAGAGCTGTCACTTCCCAGAGAGAGGAAAAATTACTTTCAAGTTTTTGCTCTTGTCCAGACAAAGATACTTTTTAGGCTGACTATTGAAAATGTGAAGAAAAAAAGGAAAAAGAAGCTCTGTGGTCATGATAAAATGTTGTTACAATATAAATTTGAGGCCAAAAACATAGATAACAAAACCATGTGTTTATAAAATAAATAAATAAATAAATGTTATAGTGAAGCGAATGCTTTTTGCCTTGCAGGGCATTGCTGCAGCAGCACAGCCTCTGCGAGCTGCAGTAGCCAGTCGGCACCAGTGCCTTCTGTGAATACATAACCACCAACCAACTTGGAGCTCATCTGGGAGCCAGCACTGGTGTGCAGCTTGTTTGTGTCCAGAGCTCCAGTAACCAACAGCCAACTCTGCCACACTGTGCATCTACCAGCAGCCTCCACAGCAGCTCCCTTCACTGTGCAAGATGTCCAGGTCCTATTTGCTGCCCTCAGCCTCAACTCTGAGCCTCGGGCACCCTCTTCCTGCTCCCACTCAGTGCTGGGGAGACGAAGAACATCCAGGGAGAGAAACATGGAGGTGTGCGTGAGGTCTGAGCAGGACATTAATGTCTCCAAGTGGAGAAGGATCGCATGATCTGGCCGCTGGTCCGACTCCATCCACAGGCTTCAGTACCACCCAGAGGCAAACCAGCCACTAGCTGCAAGAGCGGCCATTACCACTGCTTTCACCATTTCACCGTTAATAATTTTAAATTGTAAATAAATGTACAAAATAAGCACAAACTTGTGTACAGTATTCATTTAGACAAAGGAGCAGAGAGTGAGACTACTCGGCTGCTCCCATGAATGTGGTAAAACTGCTAGGCTGAGGCACAAGTCTTAACCTGCACAGGTCACAAATCCTGTTCTTTGTTGTCTCATTCATTGTCATCATCCACAAACACAACACTTCTTCAGTTTAGTTTAGTTTATTAGTTTGACAGCAATAGTGCACATAAAATGTACTACAATTAGTCAAAAGCTGTCTCTGGGCAGTGAGGTGAACAGCAAACTGAATACCAGCCAGCTTACATCCTGTTTCTTTTATTATTTCAGGTAAATCAAGACATGTACATACAATGTTGCTGAACTAGACAAGGTATTTCATGTTGCCTACAGTTATACATGGTTTTATTTAGAGTTTGTTTGTTGTTTGGTTGTTTGGTGGAGAGTACCCACTTGGAGCAGTGTGATGACTGGATCTGCGAGTCTCACTGCAGGGTTTCTTCTTTCTCTATGTGCACCAGGTCTTCCAGCAGACCTTCTCCACCTACATGTGGAGCTGGAGCCTCATCAGGAATCTGGTCCAACTCCTCCGCCTGGAAAAGCACCGAGGCCTCTGGCTCCGTCACAGCAACACTGGCGTGAGAGGCTGGGATGGGATGAGACGTTGCCAGACATGGCATCCCTTCTTCTCGTCTCCCACAGCAGTTGAAAGTGACCCAATTCTGTTTTGTTTGTTTTTTTCTGATCCTTTTGCCTTGACTATTCGCATTCATGTTTGTTTGTGACCCATATGTGACTTCAGTGTGAGCAGATCTGCACTCCACATTTACAGCAAGCATGTGCCTGAACAACAGAAAATGTCATTTGCACGACAGTCCATCATCAGATTTCATGCTGGTGCAAGCATTCATTTCTTCAGTTGTTTGCTGTGGTAACAGTGATGTGATGGCAGTCCATCGGTTCAGGCTGAGGGTAGGAGGGCTGAAAAAAGTTTGGATTGAAGCACCCCCCCCCCTGTATCTATCAAATTTGCAACTTCTTGTCTCCTGTCATTCTTGCTGCAATCCTTCAGATTTTGTTTTGGCCCACCTCTGCTGACAGTAACTGAACAAAGATGCTCTGACAGTGATGTGAATGTGCTCAGTGGGAGAAAAAACACAAATTCAGATCTGAGTATTCACACAGCGTCACATCGGTAGGAATCAGATACGCATCTGATTTAGGACCACGTATGAAAGTGGTCCAAATCAGAATTGAAACTTGCAGATAGTGTTTTTTTTTTTTTTTTTTTTTTTTGCTGTTAACACTAGCATAAAAATGATAGCAGATCTGTGTCATATTTGAATAAAAAATCAGATCTAGGCCACTTTTGGCTATGCTCAGAAATCCAGTAAAAAGTGGCCAAAATCTATTTTTTTCTCCTCAGAATCACAAAGATGAGATTTTTTTTTTTTTTTTTCACCTCTGAGCATGCTCACATCTCTGTCTGTGTCATCATTTGGTTATTGTCAGCAGTGGTGTGCCAAAACAAAAGGATCACAGCAACAATGACAGAGAGACATTAAGTAGATATATGGGGAGATGCTTCAACCCAATCCCTTTTTTGCCTTTTTGCCCTCAGCTTGAGCCGCTCACAGACTGCCACCACACCACTGTTACCGCAGTAAACAATTCAGAAGAAATGAATGCCTGCACCACTATGTTATTCACAGTGATGATGGACGGTCATGAAAATAACATTTTTTTATGTGCATGTATGCTTGCTGTGAATGTAAAATACGACACACGGGTCACATACAAAGATGAATGTGAACAGTCAATGAAAAAAAAAACATATTTGACATATCTTTCTGCCTGCTAGTCTGTCTGTCCCCTTCCCCTTTCTCATTTTCATCCTATTCTCTGTTGCAAGGTTGCTTTCCACATTAAAACGTTTGACTACAGCCCCCTTCTGAATGGGGAAATATAATATGTGTGACACAATAGGCTGGGCTGGGTTGTGGACTGAATCACAAGGTCTTCACCAAAAACATGCACCCCTTAGCAGAACATACAGAGAGTAGTCTGTCTGCCTGGGGAGGGACTAGCTTATCAGTAATGGGACAAATAATTAACATGTTCGCATGAGTCTCTGGTTTTGTCTATTGTCAGCTCCTCAATGCCCCCTTGTCTGGGTAGCCTTATCTACTCGTTACTTACTGTTCTTCAGCCTCAGTAGGCGGTAAAATAAGTGGGATATTTTGAATATCGTCAAGCGCACTGTTGTTCTCAGTGTATTTGATTATTTACAAAGTCATTCTGTTCTATGGGAGTCTTTGATGGATTTGATGAGCCCTGGCATGCTTGGCACACTTGATGTTAGATTTAGTTTTCTCTACGGTGTGACGTGTGCAACCACAGGGGGGCGCTATTTGACATTATTTACAAGGCAAGCTTTGCATCCTTTTTCAACGATGCTGCGCGACACACATCTAGAAACACACAGACATCCACTAACACACATTCACATCATTTTCTAGTCACATGCCTGCGTCTGAACTTTTCGGACAAATATTCAAGTTATTTAAAATAGTCATGCTGCACCTAAAACTGTACCAAATCACTCACATAAATCTTGAAACAAGGATTTCTAGAGGTCGCCCCCTGCAAAATACAGTATAAATCTGTCACACAGCTGAAGTCTGCAAGTCTTTGAAGGATTTAATGGGAACAGGATGCAAAACGATTACCATAGTTGGACTGCTCCGTCACCCAGCGGGCATTGTCCTTCCCACGCTTTGCTTTTCCTGTTTCGAATTCCTAAGACCTGGTCAAAATTGGCTATGATTTCCTACTGATAAGGATAATTGTTTAGTGAAGGGTAAGAAGAGGGGATGTGAGGGTCGTTACTTATGTAACATAGAGCCATATTTTCAAAAATTATGTAATTCAACAGTTGAAAGACCCATAAAAGGTCAAATGTACCATTGAACCAGCCTTTGAACCAGCATTTGCAAATGAATTCTCCACAAGTAGATGCCACTTACTGTCAGTGTGATACTTAAATCTATTTCTTGAACCACACCTATGTAAACTGTTTTTACTGAAAAGTCACAAAAGCACCCAAGCATATGTAATTCTTCTAAACAAAGCAAAACACTGAAAATGTTTGTGTGTGTGTGTGTGTGTGTGTGTGTGTGTGTGTGTGTGTTCAGCAACATGGCTGACTCTTCCTTGTATATTAGAGATAGGAAAGGGGTAGAAAGTGTCTGTCCAGCAGTAAACAAGTAAATCACGGTGCTTTTTCCATCAAGGGAAATGTTTGTAGTCTAAAGTAAATACCGCCTGTGATCATGGTGCCTCCCACCATATGGGACTACTTAAGCGTACCAGGCCTTGTTAACTCTGGTTTCTCTTGCATGCTGCCCACCACTGAGTGAAATATGGCCATCTGACAAATGCGAGGTAATAATTCCTGACCTTTCTTTTACTGTTGTTACACTCTCAAGACAAATAATTATGATGCAACTATTGTGTAAAATACTGCATAAGAAACTTTGGGAAGCATTTGATGTTTGTTTTCACAGCTAATTATTCACATTTATCTAATATTATTATTAGCGTAATTTAATTATCTAATTATCTAAACTGTTACTTGTGGTTTGTACCAAATCCATATTGTATAACATATATTATATACAGTATATACAGCTTGCTGATAGGTATATGAATATGGCTTGTGTTGCAAGAGACATAGAATGTAAATTATAAAATAAATGTATGTATGTATGTATGTGTATGTGTTAGTGTGTGTGATTCACACTCTATTTCTGCATAAATATGACCTAAAATGTCCTAAAACTAGATAATGAGAACCAAATTAACCAATACCACAAAAACATTGAACTTATTAATCTATTTATTGAGGAAAATCATCCAATCTTAAATATTTGATGATGATTAAATGACTTATGCAGTATTATTCAAAGCGGTTGTAGTGACAGCAGTAGTTTTATGACTAGCGCTTGATTGATTCCACAATGTGAAAATGATTTAATAGGCAAAGCAAATAGTAAACACACTGCAGCACATTCAGGATGGGGTTCCCACAGAACAAAAAAAAAACAAAAAAAAAAACAGAAAACATCAGGGACAAGCAGTCCATGGTCATTTGAATGTAATGAGGCTATTAGAGTCACTGGAAGCCCACTTGCATGTGTCCCAAGCTTTGAATATGTATGAGACTCGACACAATGACGACCCACTCACACACTACCTGTACAACCCCCATATGAAAAGGCTGAAAAGCATTGTGGTTACCTGCTGTGGTCACACCCTCCCTCAGTAACCTACAGAAAGCCTACCGGCGGAAACACAGTTTGTGTGTCACTCAGACGAGTTTCCCTTTTGTTGTTGCACGGCAGATCAAATGCACACAGAAAGCTGCCCTACTGGCTCTTCTTGATTTCTGCAGTGTCATTAGCACTGTGCTAATCCTAGGAAAAACGAGACGCTAGTTTGACTTTGTTGAGTGTTTACAGGGCAAAGGATGTAACAGAGAAGATGGTAGATGGGAGCTGTGATTATGTGCTGAAAGGGCCAGCAGTTAAAGTAAGTATTGGGCTTATAGTGCTTCCTTTTTTTTTCTTTGTTCACCAGAAATCTCACATAGTGCTCTGTTTCTGACCACCCTTTCTTTTGTCTCTCCCACAATTTTCCTGCTCTCTCTTTGCCCTCTCTTTTTTGCTATCACACATGTTTTGTGTTTCTCTCTCTCCCTTCCTCTGTCCTCAGCACAGGGGGAATCGCAGGACAGAGGCTGGATGTCTGTGTTTCTAATTGGCCTTCCGATAAAAGTTGCTGTTTCCTGTGTACTGTGTGGGGTTGAGTGTGGGTAGTGACTGAGGGCGGTCTGACTGCAATGCCTCCCTCTGTCAGGAGCTCAGACGATGTGGGGATAGGGACATGAGGAGTATGTGACACATCATTTTTACACAGAAATGTGAGAAACGCAGCCTAACCGTAACAGGAGGAAATCACATGACTGGTCAGTGAATATTTGATACTCAACTGTTGTTCAGTCATCATTTCTACTCCAGGATGGACAAGGATGGTAAGAAGCCCAAGACTTATGTGTCCACTTTCCGACTGGACCTCAAGCCTGCTAAGCCCTGGTGTGCGGGGAGACATGCAGGAAATGGACTGGATACCAGTAAAAGGATGGACATGGGAAACAGCAAACTGGGAAACTCAAGTTCAACAGGTAAAAGCTGGAAGAATTTGTGGATCAAATTTTCTAAGTAGCTGAGGAATGAAACGGTGCCTTATAACCTACCACCAGTCAGCCCTTTTTTAATGTGTAATTTCATCATATATATGATTTGTTTTGACATCTTTAGGGTGTGCCTTCTGTTGGGGAACTTGTTAAATTATGCAGTGTCACAGTATGCTGTGAAAATGCATCAGTTACCAACCAACCACAAGTTTCACCACACTGCAGCCCCTGTGGGCATGTTATGTTTGAAGTTATTTATCTTAAAGCATTTAAATGACAGCAGATGAGTTGAGCTCCCCAGGGCCAGTGTGCTACTTGTCAGCATATGACTCAGAGTGCAACTGTAAATCTGCAAAGCATTTGACTATCAAGAAATGTGTTCTTTTCCCAGTAACAGTCATAGTGTATGGGTCACTGCTAGGCACTTGAAGTCAGGACTTAAGTGTATAGGAATGGCATGTGAACCCCCACCCCCGACTTCCACCAGGCCCCCCAACACACACTCCCACACGCACACACAATGTAAACATTACACCATCCACCAGGGACCACAACCCATTACCTACTTAGAACATTCCAACACTAAAACACACACTGACAAACATGTGTAATGTGAAAAGCATGCAAACACCAAGTCAGACTTGCTTATAGTTACACTTGGTGGGTAAAGCAAACTTCAATTTTCAGAATACAGCCAGGAGAGTCCAGATAAATTGGTGGTAGGGCTTGCTGATACTGGCAAAAAAAAACAAACAAAAAAAAAACAATAACAATAATAATAATAATAATAATAATCAAAAATCAGATATCACAATATCTTTGAATGAATCCCTTGATATGATATTGAAGGGTTGACTATTGGTGCTTTCATATATATTTATGTACAGTAGGTTTTTGATGAACAATCATTAGTAATGTGGATATGATGACCGGGCAGATAGAGGCAGATAATTGAAAAAATCTTGTGAAGACCGCACACTTCTCTCTTGCAGTTAAAAAGATAATTTATTGGATTATGTGGGAATCGCCAACATGTTTTGGCCTCTGCTGAAGATCACCCTGACGAAGGCAGAGGCTGAAACATGATGAATTTCCCTCATAATCCAATAAAATATCTTTTCAGCTGCAGGAGAGAAGTGTGCGGTCTTCACGAGATTTTTTTGTTTTGTTTCTACAAACTGATGACCTTTTGGATGTATGCTCTTTAGGGTTAGGGTTAGGGTTATTTTCTATAGAACAACAGCAGAGTGTAACAAGCTGTCATGCAGCCTTTAAAACCAGGAAAACACTCATGTCATGTCACAATATTTATATATCCAAAATGCCATATGATATTTAGTCTCCTATCATGATATCCATATCATATTGACATATCATCCAGCCCTGATAAATTGTCAGCCAAATATATTACTTTCAATTATCAGTCAGCTGTTTTCTATTGTAAATGGTGAATTTATGGTGCCTAGAGGAGAGTGCATTGCCTGTTGCTTTCCACAGAAACTCATGTGGTTCATTAGCTCAACCAGAATTTCTTCCTTTATGAGCTGGAATGGTCTAATAAAACTCTTTTGCTCAGTGGTTGAGGAAACGCTGGTGTACACAGTACCTCAATGAAGTATAAATTTCTTAAGTCTAAATTTATGCCCATACCTCCTCTGCCCTCTGAGATTCCAAACAAATGCCGATCCAGGCCGCTGAGGCACCTCACTTCAAAGAAGCTCTCCAGGACCGTACGGCCTCAGAGGGAAGTGATGCTGCATTTCAAGGTGTTATCACAGGAAGTCAGCCTTTAAACATTTCCTGGCTACACAATGGTAAGACAGTGATTATACCTCCCTATTGTTGACCTGTATCTTCTGCTCTCATTTATGAGAAAGGAAATTACTTTTTTAAGGCAAGGCATCAGAAATGAGAGATGCTTGTGGAATATGGAGTAGGTCAAACTTAGGTGGGGTTGAGCTTCAGGCCATGAACATCACTCTTACCCTAGCTGCAAGTCAATATTCAGCGATGATTATGATTAAGAAACATCAGGCGGATTTTGATGATGGAATACAAATATTTACTTTTGCTTAACATCCATTCAGGTTCTGATATCAGTGTAGCAGTAAGGGACATGAAAATTACACATCTGCCACATTTCCTCATCCCATTTGATGGTAGTTTTAAGCCATCAGATGCACTAAATAAAATCGTATATGTACATATTTCTTTCCATTTAGGTAAGGGGGTGCATTCAAGAAAGACTTCCTTCGAAAGTGGTGTTGCCAGCCTGTCTGTGGTTGGATGTTTACCAGGAGATGCTGGGATTTACACTTGTGTAGCTGAAAATACAGCTGGGAAACAGTCGAGCAGTGCTGTGTTACATGTTACAGGTAAGATAGGATCAAGGTGTCCCTCACAAAGTCACTGGTCAAAAAGCATGGATATTTTATGTTGTGAATAAATCATTCACACTCATTCTACAGTAATTCTTCAGAAGTGTTTCCCTCTATTGTTTTTAGCTGGCACAGGAACAAAGGAAATCCCCACGACAAATGACCGCAAGCTGCCAAGGGAGCTCAAATGCAGTCATGTGGAAACTGAAAACACTCAAGGGTCCACAGCTTCTACAGGACTGAGCCAAGACAGGGATGAAAAAGAGAAAGGCAAGTTTCTGACCTTTGTTCAACTTCCAAAAACATGAACTCTTCCCTGTTTACACCCTTTCTTTTAGATCTCAATGCTTCAATAATATTTGTACAGAAACAAAGCCAAAAAAGAGATTTTGTATTGTATGTGAACTATATTCTGTGTTTCATGTGGTTGAAGTAGTAAAACAATTATGAATACACTGTCAAAGCTGATGCCAATATGGTATCCAACAAACAGCTTTCCCACTAAAAGTGCAGCTGTCCACTGATTGCAATCCATTGTTTGCCACTGCAACCAAACCTGTCTAATCAGATGATTGGTTGGATACTTTTTAAATCAGCCTTACCTTAAGCACCCCTGTAACTCTGGCCACTTCTCCACAGATATCACCACTCAGGTCTCTGCTGACAAAGGTGAGACTGATCATTCTGGCCATTTTTGACTTGATTCTAACTTCAACTATTAATTTAAATCTGTTTTTTTTGTTGTTTTTTTTTTTTTTAATAAACATGATAGCCCTTTGTGTGGCATAATGCAAAACTATTTCAGTGTGAGCATTGAAATCCAAACATCAGTGCACTAATTACATGTTTATCTGGGGTGTTTGGTGTCTCCGCCTGTGCTCAGGAGCTCCTGTGGAGTTTGTGGACTCCCCAGAGCAGATAGAGGTTCGAGTGGGCGAGCAGGCCAGGCTGAACTGTGTGTTCAGGAGCAGCTGTACCCCTGTGGCCTGCTGCTGGATTTACAACAGAGAGAAGGTAGGGAAAGTCTGAATTGTACTTTGCATTGTATGAATACCACTTGTTCATTGTCTTTCACTCCATAATTGGAAGCAGGCGTGATTGCATTGATTTCAATCCCATCGCAAATAAGGGAACAGATTTATTTTGTAAAAGCCTGCGTACGTCCTGCTCTCTGTTCCCCTTGTAGGAAGTGGTGGGTGGACTTCGGACATCTGTCACGAGCAGCGAGACACAGAGCAGTGTGGAAATTTCGCAGGCCTGTCCAGAAGACACAGGCTCCTACACTGTCGTAGTACGAAACCGCAGAGGCTCTGCCCAGCATACAATCTCCCTCAGTGTCATAGGTGAGAGACACTCTTGAATTTTAGCTTGACAGTGGACATCCTTTGCTCTTAAAGAAATAAACATGTCTTTGTGTGATGACAGATAGATTCAATTTGCCCTTTGTGCTCAGTATTTTGTGCATGTATTGTTTGCTAGGATAAATGTATATTGTTAGTAAGCTCCTGTTATTGTTCTTGTTCATAGCTGTACTTTGTTCAGAGAGTGTATTTGCAAGAAAAAAAAGTACATTTTTGAAATGGACAGGAATTATACACATGGTATGTATTTGTATGGTGTACCAGGGGAATGCTCTACTACTCCACTCCAGAAAAGGGGCACAACAAACATGGCTTTCTCATAGAACTGGAATAGAAGTGACAATGACTATCATTGTCTCAGGTGCACCTGTAGCCCCAAACTCAAACAAACTCCTGAACTGACTCCCTGAATTTCTTCTCAGATCGCCCCCATCCCCCAGCGTCCCATCCCGTTGTCTCCCAGCTGTCCACCAAGTCCCTGGTCCTGTCCTGGACGGGTCCCAGTTACGACGGGGGCACCGCTATCTCAGGCTACATAATAGAGGTCAGGCAAGAGGGCCTTGACAAGCCTGGGAACTGGACAGAGGTGACAAGCCGCTGTAAGAACACATCCTATAAGGTCCGCTCAGGCCTTGAGCCCCTGGGGGAGTACCGCTTCCGTGTCAGGGCCTGCAACTCTGCTGGTGTCAGCGAACCCAGCGAGGAGTCTGACAGCGTCAAGATGGCGACTGCAAGTTAGTATGGATTTGTAAAAAAAAAAAAAAAATGTTTAAGGACCAGTCTGACTTTTTAGCTTTTAATTTTTCCGTTTTGTCACAAGAAATGTGTTTAATTTGTCCCCACCTGGTATTGTCTTTGTTTTTCCAAAAGAGCAGAAAGAGGAGCCCCAGTCGTACGTGACGGTGACGATTGACACCACACACAAGGTCAAGGACCACTACAGCGTGCATGAGAAGCTGGGAGTGTAAGTATTGGTTCTAGAGGGGACCAAATCAGAGAGTATGTCTGCATGAGCTGCAATCACAATGCAGTGCAGACCTGAGTCGAGTAGTTTTTGCAAATAATTTTTAGGTTTTTTTTTTTGTTTTTTTTTTACCTCATTTACCAAGGAGTGCCAGGTGGTTCAATTCAGTGGACAATTCAGATAAATATGTAAAGTGCTGTGAAAAGTAAACTAAAGTTCAAGTTACTTGCACTCAGTTCAGTGTGGTCAAACACTCCCACCTGGTACTGAAGCAGATTAAATGCAAAGAATTCTTTGCCTGTATGATTTCACCCAGGTGTGGTGTTTCGCCTGTCAGTGTCTTATAGATCTTACACCATGCTTAGACAAATTCAACATCAGTAAAACACATCACTGTTCTTCTGAGCACTCTATTATTAAATTTATCCACAGTGGTGACATTATGTGTATTTAAAAAATCAGTAGGAAATCTTAATGAGAGGTGTTTTCCGTTGACCTTGTGCATTCATTGAAATTCTAATGATTCTTTATTCATTTCCTTTTTTTTTTCTCCCTTTCCAGTGGTAAGTTTGGCCAGGTGTTCCGGCTGTCCCATAAAGAGACAGGCCAGGTGTGTGCAGGGAAATTCTACCGTGCCCGCAGCAAAAAGGAGAAAGTGGCAGCCCGCAATGAGATTGAACTGATGAACTGCCTTCACCACCCCAAACTGGTCCAGTGTCTGGCTGCCTATGACACGCCCTCAGAGATTGTCATGGTCTTGGAGTAGTGAGTATCTAAGAGGAGGGAGTCTTTTGATGTGGTGGGAAAAAATGTTCTGTTAAAAGAAGTGCATTTGTTAATAGGGAGTTTCTACTGCTTTATTTAGGCTTTAGACTTTCCTACCTACCTAATGCTTGTGTGGTAGACTGCATGTTTTTTTTTGTTGTCAAATGTATGTTTATTGTGATTATATGCAAGTGATGGTACCGCTTTTTAATTTTTGATTTGTTTTTTAGTAATAAGAATTTGTTTAATGACTTGCCTGGTTAAATACAGGTTAAATTAACCAGGACAAGAGATCAAAATATCTTATAAAAGCAATGCAGCCGTTGGGCTGCATTGTGTGGGTAGCCCTTTTTTCACTACATAGATGCATTGGGATGGTCTCGGATTAGTTTAAAGATTGCATTTTATACCAGGCAATCACTAATCGGTAACAGCCAGAGAGTAACATTTCCAACCCAGTTTTCAGTCAGCGTCAGAGTGCCAACTAGTGAAAAGTAGTTTTTTGAAGTATTGATTTGTCTGTGTGCTCAGCATCGCTGGCGGCGAGCTCTTTGAACGCATCGTGGATGACAACTTTGAGCACACAGAGCCCACCAGTGCCCGCTACATGCAGCAGATCCTGGAGGGCATGCAGTACGTTCACAAGCAGAACATCGTCCACCTGGACCTCAAGCCAGAAAACATTGTGTGTGTGGACACCACTGGCACACGGATCAAGATCATCGACTTTGGCTTGGCGAGTAAACTGGGTGGGTTTGCTGAATAGCCTGGAGCAGAGGTGTATCTTTTATTTTTATTTTTATTTTTATTTTTTTCCTTTTTCCTGGAGGCAGTCACATAACAAACTCACAGCAATATCATGTCCTTATCTGGTAACTGTTTATTCAAGCAAAGTTAAGAAATGAAAGGGACTATTTTGAAATGCAGATTTTTTAAAAAATGCCTTTTGCTGCTACTCTTAAGCGCTCACTGGGGAAACTGGATGATCCCATGTGATCCCATGGTTCCTTTTAAGGCTAGTTTGTCTGCAAACAGGAAAGAGTTGTCCATCATCATTGTTATGAGACCAGACTGGCAGCAGCCTTATACATGTAGCTTCTGTAATCATAGTCAATAAAAATTGTGGTTTACACAATTAGGCATCTTTAAGCAGGGATATCATTACCAATAAGTTCTCCATTAACTTGATGTATTTAGTATCTACGCTTGTAACTCTTGTCCTGTAATTCAGAGTCCGGTAAACCTCTGATGGTGATGCACGGGACGCCGGAGTTTGTGGCCCCTGAGGTGATTAGCTATGAGCCAGTGGGTCTGGAGACTGACATGTGGAGCATTGGAGTCATCTGTTTCATCTTGTAAGTCAAAGCACAACTATCATGCTTGAGCTACAGTAACTCAAAATCAGGGTTGTGGAATAAAATACTTAAAATGTAATTATGTATTTTAAATAGATTTAAAAAATGTAACTACATCCTGATTGCAGATCCTTGTGAAAAAATAAAGAATTACTTCTGGAGATACTTTAAGAGAGGGCAAATCAGTTTAGCTCAGATGGCAATTTAAATAGTGGCAGGTGGAAAATTTGTATGAAAATCTGTAATAACGTAATTTGGGGAATAAATGATTACCCTCATAAGGGGGAAAAAATCTGGAAGTAATCAAAAATAATCAGAATACTTAATCCCTTGGAGTATTTTACAAACTAGCCCACCCTTCTGATGAGTCAACAGTAAAGGGATACACTTTTAAAGCAGCCTCCCCAACCCTGATAGAAAGCCATGGTTAACAAGGGTATATTGTACTTTCCATCGCTCACCACTGTGAAAATACACGTTTGACGCCATCTGCTGGTGCTGCCTTGCCAATACTGTTTTATTTGCTTTATTTGTTCTCATAATGTGGGTGTTATGAAGGCCTTTGAAACTGCAACTGTAATCAAAGGTTATACAGTTAAACTTGATATGACTTGTAGGCCAGCTGCCACTTGCCAAGACAGTCCTCCACACTGGTTGCGCAACATTTCTCTTAGTAGCTCATAGCACTTTCACTTTCAACATTTACATTAAATTTAGTAAGAAAGTAAATTGAATGTACTCTAGGCCAGTAATGTATTGGAAAAAGTGTCCCTGGTCAGTATGCACGGTTGAATAAGGATAGAGAAAACATAACATCAAATTGTATTCATATTGAACAGACAAAATACTGCTGTAGATATTGAAAATGTAAGCGTTCATTTTGTTTTATTGAAACTGAGTAGGGAGTCTGTTAGAATAGACACTGAAAACTGTAGCTCAGTGAAAACAGCTCTTTGTAAATATCGAGGTTTTATATCCATGTGGAATCAGGAATACATGTGTCCATCATTACATAATATGGATGGAGCTGAAATCACCATTACAGGATATTTATTTGAGTAGAGCTCAGTTCTGCCTCATTGCAGCCTTATGCCCCTAATGGGACGAAGAGGATAAGTAAGTAAGTAAGTCAGTTCTGCCTCAGGTGCAGGACAAATTCCAAGGTAGGCTTATATCAAAGAAAGGTTTGGAGGAATGTTGTGCAGTGAACCTAGGCTTAGTGCTGTGCTTGTATGTTATGTATCTGACAGGCTGGATTTTGTAATATATGAGTGGGGGTAGACATGATCTTTACTGTTATCACCAACTTGGCCCTTCTGCACATGTTGAAGCACCAAACTGGAGGTAACAGACGACTGTTTTCAGCATTTCAGTTTTTAAACCTCTTTCTACCGGTTTGTCCTGCTTTTGTCTCTCTGTTGATGTGTCCAGGCTCAGTGGGGAGTCTCCCTTCCAGGGTAACAGTGATGCTGAGACCTTGACCCTTGTGACCGCTGCCCGCTATGAGTTTGACCAAGAGAGTTTTGAAGACATCTCCGATCAAGCGAAGGACTTTATCAGTTCCCTGCTGAGGAAAGACCGAAGGTTGGTTTGCTATTGTTGAAAATAAAGCTAATATATCGAGCTGCATGGCTAATTCTTATTGTGGGTACATGTCTGTTCGATGTAATCTGTGCCAACCGCTGCTCAGTTTAAAACAGCAGTGTGATAAAGGACAGAGGACGTGCAGGTGGAGCACGTAATCACAGGTTGCATCTTGCAAAGTGCAACCTGTGATTAAAATGGGAAACAGGTAAAAGGTACATTGCAAACTGGTTTTGAGGTATGAGTTATTTCTGCTTAGTGAAGTCAGCAGACAGGTTTTGAGAAAATGTGGCCAGAGCCCTTGACAAAGAATTAGGACACTGTAATTTTGAGCAGCATCCATTCTGCTCCCATTGCAAATCAGCTTGTGATACTGTGTGATGTTAGAAATATCACCATAATCATGCATTTTTAAGCGCTTCTGCTACATACTCTCTGGACTGTTGTAGATTACCAGTCTTCAATTATTAGCAGTGCAGAATGGAAATTCATATCCTACAAAGTCTAATCCAACTGAACCACTTATCAAGCTTTGAGTGTGAATACAGAAAAGGGTTTTATTATTATTATTATTATTATTAATAATAATAATAATGATGAAAGTTTGTCTATAGCACTTATCAAAACCAGTGCGCTTTACAACAAAAACAAAACACAACAATAAAATACACTGTAATGTATGAATGAATAGGCAGGCACAATAGGAAAAATAAAAATAGAAATACAACTGAAAACAATGGATGACTAAAAAAACAAACAAACAAAAAAAACCCTCCAAGAATAAAATATAAAAACAATGGGTGAACCAAAACTTAAAATAGAGCTGTGCAAGCCTTAAGTGCAGCATCATGAATAAACTACAGAATAACACAATGATTAAGAAAAAAAAAAATAAAAGAAGGTAAGATTTTTTTTTATGAAAGCATGCTGGAGACCTTGCTTCCTACTGTACTGTCATTGCCAACAGTTTTTCCTATCCGCTTGTGCTGTAGATCCAGGCTGTCCTGTGACGAGGCCCTAGCCCACCCCTGGATGGCTTCCTTCACGCCCCTGAGCCGCAGGCCCACCAAGTCCCTGAACAAAGAGAAGATGAGACGCTTCCTGGCCAAACGGAAGTGGAAAGTAATACAGAAAATGACTGGACTTCAATCAGTTCAATTTACATTGACTTTTCCATTACCTTTGGAGGCAGGAAATTATTATACTGTATTTTTTGTACTGGGGAAATTCTAATACCAGTACCTATTTTAGCACGGTGTTGGACAGATGGAGTGTTCTTGTTGCTGCATCCATACTATGACCTTCAAATCCATTGTCTGCCATAAACCTGAAGCTTGGTTAGCAGTGTAGTTTGTCATACTGTGGTATTTGTCCTTAAACTTGTAGAAAACTGGCAAGGCTGTTCTGGCCCTACAGCGGATGGCCAACCTCTCTAACAGACCAGACTCTCCTGGCAGTTCCTCAGAGGGTAACACAAATACGCTCGCACACAAACACAATGTCCTCCTAGAGCCATTTATAGCAGATGACTCATCGTCTCAGTTTGTCAGCTCAAGTTTCTCCTTTTGTGATCAGTAAAGCCTCATTTCTCTTCTATTCATCATCATCCTCCCTCTCATCCAGAGCCAGGCTGGAGCCAAGAGGCAGAGAAGGCAATCCAGTCCCTGGAGAAGCAGCTTCAGAGCGAGCCTTACTTCCAACAGGCCCTGAAGGACATTACTGTACCTAAAGGAGCCACCGCTCAGCTAACATGCCTCGTCCACGGTAAGATGCCAGAACGTAAATCGTAATGTGCCCTACTAAATATTGCCCTCCTGTAACACACTGCACATGGTGAAAAGTGTGCAAGACCATGTTGCCTCAAGTGCTTGACTACAGGCCCATCAACGTGCAGAGGGAGACTTAAAATGATTGGCTCCATATTTTTCATAAGGAGCGGGTAGAATGGCATCATGACCTAGTTCCGGACATCAGAGGCAACTTGTGATGCCTTGTGTGCTTTTCACAAGCATGCCTTTAAAGACACAGTGTCACTTGGTTCAGCGATTTATCTGTAATATGTAAGTTACTTCATATCTTAACATTGACTGAGACAGAAAAGCAACTGTTAAGAGTACTGTATGATATCTAATAGATGTCTGTCCTTCATTAAAATCCAGTTTAAATAATATTAAACCCCTGACTGATCTTGATGATGCAGATCATCTTGATAGTACAAACCATTTGGAAAGGAGGACAGGCATAACTGGTGGTTCTGCCTACTGCTTTACAGGGGTGGAATGATTCTTTTATTGCACGGATGCATCAATTGCATATTCTACCCATTCAACTGAATCTGCTAAAAGGAATGAATATAAATGATATGGAATGCTTTGAATCGATTCACTGATCTACCTATCACTGTGATCGAACTAAATCACAACTCTCTTCACATCTCATAAGAAAAAGGATGGTCTTTCATTACTGCTAGTGTTTATTAATCAGTTTAAATTTTTGGATAAAAACACTGAATGATATTGTCTTGAATCGTGGTTTAAAAACTCAAATTGAATAATTCCAAAAAAATTCATTCTTAAATTGAACCACCAACTAATGACTCATGAACTGAATCGATGTTAAGCAGGAGATTCGCTTGTGCATTATTTTACCTTCTTGCTTAAATGCAGTTATATCCTATTGTCTCAACACTAGGCTACCCAGTGCCGGAGGTGGAGTGGCTTCAGAATGATGAGCTGGTGGTGGAGTCGTCCAGGGTGACCGTGGAGCAACATGACGATGGACTCTGTTCTCTGCTTCTGGCTGACCTGGGACCTTCTGACTCTGGGGTTTACACGTGCAAGGCCACCAACAAGCTGGGGGGAGCAACCTGCTCTGCCAAACTGACTGTGGAGATGTGAGGGAACATAACAGAGGAAACCCAGCTGGGGAGAGGACACTGGCTGGATCTCAGCAATGTCAAATGGTTACCTTCATTTAGTGGAAGACTCTTCAGGATTTTTTTTATAAGGCTTGGATAATGACACATTCAAGTGGGACAATTAATTCACCCAAACAAGTGGCTGTTACTTAACTTCATGCTAAATACACCTGTGGTATTCTTTGTGTGAGTGATAAAACTTGGACACATTCAGTGAAAACACTGTGATTCACTAGTCACCAGATATTAGTGCACGTCTGGAATCTATTAGTATGGTAAGCTTGTGTTCAGTTACAAATACACAAGGGTCCTTTTAATTTATATGGCGTTATGCTGTTATGGTTGCACTCAGCACTATTCACTACACCAGCTAAGTTCTATATTTTTTTGGTATTTTATTGAGATGGCTGAAATGTAAATGTTTTTAATGCATAACATCAATTAAATGAAGAATTTTATAAGAAAATAGACTTTTTTTTTCTCCATCAGCTCGTAATAATACATCAGTACATACACTGAAGGTAAATATCTGCTTGTATGGCATATTGTTTAAAAAAAAAAAAAACTTCAAATAACTTCAGATCTGTTGGAGGCATAATTTGTTCTTCTATTTTGGATTTTGAGGAAAAACCTTAGATTTATAATGAACTTCAAGAACAAATAACATGACCAAATTTACAGTGTATTAATTCAACCTAAATGCCTGAAGTTACTTTTCAAACATGGTAGATTGCTCTTTTTTTCTGACCATTTGTTATACTTTCAATTTGGCTTTGTCTGTCAATTTGAAACATTTATTATTAAAGGTGGCAGATAATGACATGCAGGGCACAAAAAATATTTATAAATATTTAAAAATTTGGCCACATTTTTTTTAAACAATTTTGGAATTTATAAGACCAAATGACAAATCAGTGATGCCGGTGGATGGGCCTTGGAGATTGGTCAAATTTTGACCAAAATACTGATTTAGAGTTCACTCAGGGGCATGCCAACATGAAGTTAAATCTAAAAAAAATCTCATCATTATGACAATAGTTTCCACTCATTGCAATTTTTATTGCCATTTTCTTTAGACATAAATCATGCAAACTAGAGTGGAGAAGACAATTAGGACACAATTAATTATACTTAGGAAATACATGGTGGTCATAGCATTTCACAATCTTGGAACCAGATTTTTAACCATTTTTCAAGTGCACCTTTTATACAATTACATTTTTAAAAGCAATATTCTGCAAAAATCATATCATTGTTCATTTGTGTGCACTATCTACTCCTACTTTGGCACACTTGCCAAATTAGCTAACTTGTTGAGCTATGGTGCTTTCACACTCAATTAGATACCACTGTATTTACTTCAGTACACAGTATAATGCCCAGGCTTTTCTTCAGTCAATAAGTTGATCTCAGTTTCTTCAAATCACACTGCAACATTTACAAAGGATCCCAATATACTGCACATTAAAGTATACATATTTTTCCCCGCAGTGCACAGTTAAATACATCTTGTATTTTGAAGGCCATTATGTAAAGAGTCTGAATTAAAGCTATTCCACAAAAACACAAAACTACAAAGTCAGTGACTTTATTTAATTCAATGATTCAGAGGGGATCATACAAACCTTTGACACTGTCTTAAAGAAGAAACATTTAAAGTGTCATCAGTTGACAAAGTGCAACCTTTTGCCAGCGACGTTATAAGAGAAAATTTTGGTCTTCAAATGATCTAGTATTATTGGATGCTGAGTGTTCGGTTTAAACCTCAGTATCAATATAAAAGCGTTTAATTCAAGGGACAAAATTTCTTGATGAAAATCAGAATTGTTATTGTCCAGTAGCAAATTACTTGCTTCTATAGTTCACTTCAGTGTAGGGGGTAATTTCTGCAGTGATCCTCTTCCAACATCAGTATCTCAAAGCACTGTCAAATAAAACTCCAATTTAAAATCCTGTGAGGCACTCAGTCTTGGTCAAAGAAGTGAGGAACCTTGTTGGATTAATTGCAATGGCCATTCTCACACTTCTTCCTAAGGCAACTTGTCCCTATGTGGTTCAGCCATTTTTGCGCACATTTCTTAAGGAGGCGCACACCCTTCTGCCGTGTGTGTACGTCACTACTGAAATGGTGCAACGCAGAGATGTGTGTTTATGTCCTAGTATGGCTCAGACTGACTTATTGGCTTCCAGTCTCTGCATGATTCTCTTCTGGAGAAGATTCCATGCTTTCAGCACCTTTAAATCAAAGACAAGGAAAAACGATTGTCAATGGAGTATCTTAGGTTAGGGTTAGAGGTAATACAGATCTGTGAACCCCAGAGTGACGGGTTGGGATGGTGTCTGTGTGTACTCACCTGTTTCTGAGTGACCTCTGGCTCCCACAATGTACTCAGCACCACATTGGCATGCTCGACCTGCCTGGCGTTGGACCACTGACTGTGCAGCCTCTTCAGGGCATCTTCTGCAGTCACACCGTCCCGCTCTGTTATCCTCAACACAGCCTGGGAGGGGGTGGAGTCAGAGGGGATTAGGCACTGGGGGCTTGAGAGTTAACAAGCTTGAGAGTCTTTTCTCAAGCTTGAAAAAACATTTAAAAAACACTTTACTTCAAAATGACATTATTCCAGCGTATCCTAATGGATAAAAAGTACTGTTAACAGAATTGTACGTATAGTATTATTCCTAATACTGTTTCAATAAAACCATTCAAATGCATTATTACCATTTTCTCCATGTTATCCATTGTAAGTGCAGCTATTTTCATTTACCTACTTAGCAATATTGTGTACTCACTAACTTTTTCATAGATTAATGGACAGGTTAATATACTGGAATAAAGCCATTATAAAGCAAAGTGTTGAAAATATCTTAACCCTAGCTGATGATTTCATGATCAAGCAATCTGACACCTTATGACAGAAGTTGTTGCATTTGTCACAACGGGGTAACAAAGTTGAGGTAGCAACAACTCAGTCAATTAAGAAACAGTCTTTTAGCACCATTAGTATTCCTTATGGAAACCTTGTAAACAACTGGCTGACCTGCCAAACAGTTGTTATTGTTTTCAGCAACTTTTTTGGCAAACAAAGATTCATATGTTGAGGTTATGAAGCCTCTGTAAAGGCCTCCTCACATTTTCAAGCGTGATGTATGAAAAAAATGTGGTGTCTGCATGCTCTCCTGAGGGTGAGCATACAGATACCAGATTCAGACACTTTACCTCTTCCTCAGGGATGAGTGTGACCCAGACTTCATGGACCATGTCTGTCCAGCCCGCCTCCAGGAGAACTGCTGCATCCACCACACACACCTGTTTACCTGGTGAGGACAAAGTGTCTCAGATGATTGGTAAGGAGGTCTCTTCTATTCCATTACATTAAAAACATTAATCCTCTTGCTCTGTTTTCTCTGAAACAACCAGAACTAATACCAACATCTACAAAGGAATTCTTCTGGGCCATATGTTTATACATGTACAGTTCTACAGCACCAGTGTTAAATCATGCTAGTTCATACAGAAAAATAATACCTTCCTCTTTGGCTTGTAGGATCCTCTTCTTGACCAGAAGTGCAATCTCAGGCCACACAATATCTGTTAGGGCTTTTAACCGTTCCTGCATGAAAAAACAGCAAATTGAGTAAGCTGGAAATATGTAGCCAGACAACTGCAGTCTCATAATAACCCGACATATTATTCATATTGGCCATATTACCTTGTTTCCAAAAACTTTCTTTCCTAATGCCTGCCTGTTGATGGTCTTGTCTTCATTAAGAATATCTGGAAAAAAAAAACAAAAAACAAACAAACAAGCAAAAAAAAAAAAAAACATCAATTAACCAACCAATGATCCAAGAAATAAACACACACACAAATATGCATCATTGCATTGAAAGGCATGAGATACACTGTTCAGAGACAACATGAAAACCACAGCCAAAGTAAACATGTTGCTCCCTATGAATGATGGAGTCACTGTTAGGGCAAATCATTTAAAATTATGCTACCCAACGCTTTTAACTTATCAAGTTTAAAAGATAAAGTTAGGTTATTTAGGTGTATTTTTTTTTTTTTTTTAAAGCTGGCCTGGAACGCAATGCAACGATGCCACATTCCTCCACATTTTGGCCAAACCCAACTGGTGGACTCTGAGATATTACCTGAGACATCACAGAGAGATGCAAGCACACAATCTTAGCCACAGCCACGCCTGATTATTAAAGTACCTGGTGGCAATGTGTCTCCTCACCTGACCCAAACTCGTCCACCACCCGGTAGTAAGCTGCAGTACCAGGGAGGTACGTTTCATGGCCCAGCTTGTCACTGTCAATGCGGACGGCGCCAAGAGCCTCCAGCCGCTTGGCGATTGAGCTCTTTCCACTGCCGCTGCTCCCCGTCAGGCCGATCACATATGGAATGGGGGCGAGATGGGATGTGTCCTAGGTCAGGGGAAACAGGAGATAAGACATGGGGACAGGTTACGATTTAAAAATAAAAGACATCAGACATGGGATTCTTTGAAGTGGGTCATCATGACAAATATAAGAAAGATCTAGTGGCTAAAAGCAAAATTTAGAAAATTCTTGCTGTCAGACTTATGGCTGTCGACTATTTGATATGATCAAAGCACTTCAGACCAGACAGAGTTGAAGATTTAATCTGTTTAAAATTCACACTACCAGAGAATCTGTGCTGACCATCACTCCCGAGCAAGCCTCAGATCAGAGATTCCACTTTAGACAGTTAGGATATCCCAATACGTAAATGAGCCCCGTTACCGTCCATTGTACTCAGCTTCAGACAATTAATCTTGATTTACCCCGTTTCACAGAAGTCATGTTTTATTCTTGGCCAGATTTTCATACTTGCAATTAGCACAATTTACCACCTACTACAACCTCACAACTCACAGCTGAAGCTTTTCTTTCTTTTCTTTATGTTGCAGACTACCTGGTTATTTCCCAGCACCTGCGCAAATGCAGTTAGGCAATGTATGATGTTCACTAGGTGCAAATAAACCTGTTCCTCAGGTTGGGATGGGACAAATTCACTGAGCGCTAGCATTCCCTTCAGCAACTGTTTTTTTTTCTCCTCAACACTCAACATAGACATTGTACTTTAACACATGCAGGCAAAACAAGAGGTAACTGCCGCAGTTAAAACATAACCATTAAAATGTTTCACCAGATTGCTCTCAGTGGTTGACCTGAAAATACCAACCCAAAATCAAAGTGAAATGGTGTAAGAAAGCATCAGGCCTAAATTGAGATGTATAATGTTTTGCCTCAATGGGAGGATTTATGATTTAGTTAAGGTACGCCTAAATACCTTTCTAAATGACTTGCCACCAATTTGATTCGTGACTGGAAGCTGTGTATTGCTTGTTTACTTTTTGAAACTATAATTCATTTAACTTTGACAGATGCCGCCAGTAGTTGTTAGGCAATTCTTTTACTCGTGTTTTATGGACTCACTTTTTTCTTTTTATTTTCATTGACTGCAAATTGAGTACTATACTGCAACCATTTGGATTGTGCATTTAACTAACTTCCAACCCTGCCTTAGAAAAAGGAACGTGAAAAGCGCAATACAAGTGATAGTGTACATGAGGTTCTGTGTGCACCTTTTCCCGAGATAAGCATGCAAGCATTTTCTACAAAAAAGGCACAAGACAAGAAAGTATGCTGATACAAAGTGTTTGCTTGCATTCACATTCCCTTATTGGCCATTTGTTTTTATTGGAATCTCCTTGACAGACTTTATATCAGGTGCTGCCGCTGATACCTCTGAGTATGCTTATCAAAATGTAAACAATCCAGAGGGCCTTACTTTAGGGGCGGTGAGGAGGGTGCCCAGGAGACGAGAGCGCAGGCTGGAGGAGCTGATCTTCTCCTCCTCTGCATCGGTGTGGTGGACATCCTTCAGCAGCTGGATCTCATGGAGGACCAGAACTGGGAGACCCTGACTCAACAAACAGAGGAGAGCAGATATCAGAAACATACTACTGTGTTTAGGATCAGGCCCGTCTGAACAGTCTGTTCTGCAGGACTTCATCAGCCATTTTTTTATGGTCTAAAAAAATAGACCATAAAGGACAATCTTTAACGCCAATAACAAATTAAACCATATTACATATTAAATGACAACAGAAGTAACTGTCTTCTGTAAACTGTAAAGTATGATCAAAGCAATGGTAACAATTGCTCTTCAAAGATTTCTTCCTGTCCAGAGGTGAGTGATTTCCAAACAGCTCACTAGACTAGACACTGTTTAACAAGAACAAACTTCCCTGATCCTCTGCTAAAGGTTAAAGTGACGTCTCATGTCAGTGGAAAGACTCGCTCAGTCATATTGGCTTTGTTAGCTCTCACATTCAACCGAATTAACGTTGAAGTGATGTGATAGTGCGTTCACTCTATGGACCTATGGTATTACCATTATTATTTTTTTCACATGATGATGTACTTGGGAGGCTAGTGTATTCAAAATAGACTGATTTTCATGTTAGACTCTGAGAGGTTCATGTTTGTTTAAATCCATCCATCACTGGCACAGCCTCAAAGGGCTTTGTAACTTGAAACATACAAAGGTGTGGCTCTTTTTAACAACAGATCAAGTAGAAGGGCTGGACTTTTCAAACACACTATGAGTCACTGACAGCAGTTTTATAAGGAAAAATTATAAATGATGGTGGTGCCAAGGCCTACAATAAAGGCCAAAGACAGAAACAGGCAACAAGATCAACTGTTATTAAAAAAAATAAAATAAAATAAAATAAATAAATAAAAGTCAGTTGCACTGTTGGCATCAGCACATATATATATATTTTGTTTTTACACGTGTGCTTATTATCTCCTCTCTCACCTTATTCCACTTCCATTCGCAGTTAATGCACAGCAATAGCAGACTGTGTAAGCAAACTTTGTGCATTATTAAGTTATATTACACTTCAAAGAGTAGCCCACTATTCTCTGTTGCATATATGAAAGCAGTATTAATGTTTGTAAATCAGTATGAATGTCAATCAACTGACAAACATGCTCCTCCTTTATGTCTGCCAACGCAACAAGGATAGAAGTCAGATACATCGGCTTAATCGGGTTTTCAATTTTGAACACGTGTAGCCTCACTGCCTTAACAAGAAAATTATGTCATGTTGAACTACATTTTTGGCCTTTGTGTGTGTTCAGTTTACACAGTGCCCTCCATGCTGTCTCCTGCTTTACGATAGACTGACTGAAATAACTGTAAGCTTATTTATCTCTGGTTCCCCCTCACTCTATAACATTGACAATGTTCCTCCATTGCTCTAAAGGTATATTAGTAATGATATGTGCAAAGTTCAATAGAGCTTCAATGTGTAATTGCTGTAAGTCTGCTGTTAATAATATCCTGAAAACTACTCCTGAAAAGATAGAAAAACAAAAGATACAACTGTCCTGTTCCTGACTTACATTTTCAATGCGCCTCTTGTTGACAGCCTCGCCTCCCCTCTTGGTCTCCTCACTAACCACAATGCACTGCAGCTGGGCGTCCACCACAGAGCTTCCAAAGGGGTCGTCAAGGGGCACAATTTCCACCTGCAGCGAGGGCTTGACGTCCTGCAGGAACTCCTGTAGTCTCTGGACCCGCAGCGAGTACGGCTCAATCAGCTCCTTCAGGACCTTTTCTGAGGCCAGGAGGGAAAAGAGGTCAGGGGCACGGACTTTCATCTGCCATTTCACAACACCACACTTCTCCAGGGCTCGTAATATTTCTTCAAGCATGCTACTGTTTTCAGAGGAACCTCCTCATGGTGGAAAAAAATCATATTGCAATTATTTTCACAGATAATGCAACTGTGATAACAGTCATGATTTAGTGGAAATGATCATTTATGCAGCATAATTTTCTATTTCACTAAGGAAAAAAATAAAGAAAGTAACTTGATGATATGTGATTTTTGCTGGACAAACAAAACCAAACAAATCTGTTTTCTTACATTGGAAGAATATAATTTGTAGGCCAGGACATTTCTACAGCACCACAAAAAAAACTTTTTTCAGCCCTACTGAACAATGTGTTCCACTTCCCTCTACAGAAACAAATAATACATGCCATTTTACTTCAACAAACATATCATATATCATATATTACCTTTATATATCTATAGTCTTCTTATGCTGTGTTTTTAAGTGTAAGGCTACATCCAAAACAATTTTTTCCTACACTAAATCAAACTTCTATTTAAAATACGAAACATTAGACTTGACATTGAAATTCTCTTCTGAAATTAGTATCTCAATTCTTGAGATACTAAAGTGGAGAGATTCTGAAAATGTAGAGGTCTGAGAAATAAGAAATAATTAAGGAAATTGTTCAACATTCCTCCAATCTCACCTCCTCATGTAAAGTGAAATAACTGCTATCCACATCACTTAAAACCACTCACTTTTCAGCATTTCTTCGTCACACACGCCAATGAGGAACCTCCTGTTGGCCAGCAGGCACGAAATGTTGAGCAGGGTCTTGTGCGCCCCGTGAAGCCGGTCAAATGTTCCCCCCACCACCACATCGTTGTAAGTCTCCAGGGTCTCTGTCTGTTCTTTGCAACTCTCCAGCTCTTCTTCTTTCTCCTGCCCTGCCCCCTCTTCATTCTGCAGCTTCATCAGCTGCGGGTAAAGCAGCACCGAGGCCAGATGGGGGCTGCAGACATAGCAGTGTCCAGCATACCTCTGCAGACACTGTTTGACCAGAGAGGACTGGCCTGGGTCCTGCAGAGGGAAATCTGTCAGCACCACCTCTGGAGAGTGAGACAGGGGTTGCGGTGTGGGGAAGGGGCAGCTGGGAATCCCGCCCCGGCTCGAGGTGGCTGTCTGGGCGCGGACGTTGGTCAGCAACACACGAACATCCAGATGCCCACACACATCAGCTGCGTTGCTGTAGAGGCGGGTGATGAGGTTGGACAAGTCCACCACTGGTGGAATGAAAACAGGCCGCGGCTGGCTCCCGTTTCCCAAGTTCAGCCCGGGTTGGAGGTGAACATACAGCGTGCGCTCCACCACCTGAGCGGCTGAGCTCAGCACTGGAGCAATCCGGGGGAGGAGGGTGTGGAGAGGAGAGGTAAGCACAAGGATGCCTGTGCTGAACATAGACATGTTGCCAGCTTGATGTGACCGGGGATTTACAATTGTCCCAATATCTTGAGAGGTTGCTGTTACGGGATGTGAAAATGAGAGAGAGAGAGAGAGAGAGAGAGAGAGAGAGAGAGAGAGAGAGAGAGGGAGTGAGAGAGAGAGACAGAAAAGAGAGTACAAAATGATTATTACATTCTAATAAAACTGAAAATGACCAAGAATGAGAACTGCAAAAGGAAAATCAAAAGAGAGTACAAGCAAAATAAATAAATGATCAAAATAAGTGAATTGTACCTTTCTGAATTGATACAAACAAGAGTTAGCACTTGAGTATGTGTGTGTCCCTATCTGCCAACAAAGTCAGTTACTAACCCAGCACTATTATGATAAAGATAATGTTAAACACAAGAAGTCAAGAAAACAAGAAAGGGGCTATTTAAAATAATGGGAAAATTATGCTCTGCTACCAAATTCTAATTTTTTGGATTGCTGGATTGCCATGAGATACTGTACATATAATGAAAATTGTATGGAAATAACAACTCACAACCAAAACCAAGAAATTTGTATAACATGAAAACAAAGCTAAGTAGGTTTCGGGAGGGTAAAAAAAAGGCTCTGAGAGCAGCCTTGACAACTTCATCTTAAGACACAGTTGGACAACTTGAGTTACAACTTGAAACCAGAACAGGGACAGAGGACAGATCTTTTTCCCACCAGGCTCTCGGCACAAGAGCAGAAGTGACATCACCATGACCCCTCAGCTCAGCCCTCTTTCCTTAGCTGTGCCTCCAAATTGGGACCTCAAAACGAGGTATTTCGGTGCTGAGGCAGAACCGGCAGAAATGAAAGAAGCAATTACCAGCCATGAGGTCACTGCTTAGCCACCAGTGAGGGCAGACAAAACAGCTAGTCAAGTCCACTTTATTTATTTAGCCCTTCATCACAAAAGCATGCCTCAAAGACTTTACAAAGAATGAGCCAACCTAGTCCTAGTCACAAAACAAAATGATGCAACATGATATCACCATAGTCAGGACTACAAGGGCCTCAAGACTGAGTTACAGTGGGAAAGAGGGGAGCTAACCAGGAGTTACACAGCTTCACAGGCATCACACTGTTGCCTCTCCCTACATTTCCAGGCTTAATACCTTTTCTTCAAGACCAACAAACCCTTTAACACAGTCAAAAACTCCATGAAAAGGAGTCCCCTGCACCCCCAAATAACCCTCTCTGCTACTGATAAATCCTGAAGTATTGCTCATAAATAATTCAAATGGAAAATTCATAAACATCCAAAGCCCTTTCCCTAGAAGGTGAACTATCATAGCATGGGGCTTGATAAAACAGAGTGCCCTTGATCAGATGGACGACAAGCAGCTCAAAGATGCAGCACACATGATCCACACTGGAACAAACACTAAGACTGTGACTTCACCTCTTGGCTTCAAAAGCTTCCAAAGAGATGCCTTGCACCACAGTTACCACTGTTCACACAGATACTATCTGAAGGATCATTAACTCTGAGGTGAGACAACACGGTGCCCCTTTCCCCTGCATGCACCTGGCACACCACACAGAGGTTTATGTACATGTACGGCACTGGATAAAACCCATCCCAGTGCAAAATGTAAAACCAGGAAGGCAAAGCTAACTACATCTGATCCCCTGACAAACAGTCCATTGCCACATGCACCATCATGGTTAGTCTGTTAATTGGGGGGAAAAAAAACAAAAACAAAACACCAAAACACACAACATCTACAATCTAGGCTTAAAACGTATCTTGGATATCTTAATAATTAAAAAGCATGACCTGTACCTTTATTTTTTTCTCAGGCAGAATGCTTAACAATTTCTTCTTAAATTAATTTGTTAAAAGGGCAGAGAGAAATGTAAAAGACCTATGGGCTATTACCTCCCATTTTTCTGTTGGTGTTTAACACTGATCTGCAGCCTTTACCTAGTTTATCATTTCCATGTGATTATACATTTTGGATGAATGGTGAAACTTTACGACAACATATGTGCAACAGCTTTCCAAAGCCTTTATGAAACTGGCGGGATTAGAGATTATTGTTATTATTAAAAGAGATGGATACATAAATGAATGACTAACTTATTAACCTGCCAAATAAAACATTACATGTTCAGAACAGGTAAGTCTTCTTTTCTGGCCTAATAGCATAGTATGTGCATATATTAGCCTGATAGGCTAATATATGCACATACATAAATACATAAGCCTAGCTATGGTATCGTTTCCCATTTTTCATTACAGGAGGAAGATTATAACCAACTGAATGGAACAAATGCATTTATTTGAACTGAACTGACTTGAATGTAGTTATTACAGTGTTGCTGTCAACATTTGTAATTGTTAATTTTGTGAAATCATTGGGCATACCAGGCATTTACTACAAGCCATATTACCTGAATTGAACACTTGCCAGTTAATCAGACTTCAACGTGAATTTTGACTGAAAAAAACAACAACAAAAAAACAAAAACAAAACAAAACAAAACAAAACAAAACAAAAAAACACCTTATGACCTTTGACGTTATTATGAAACCCACCCTAACTTGTCAGGACTTGTCAGGACAAAACTGAATTGAAGGATTTCTTTAGACTGTATTGTGTCGCTTACAGTTGTTAGTGGGCAAGACATGGCTTGTAAGCGCTAATAATCATAAATACAATATATAAGTATGCATATTGGGGTCGCTCCGTATTGTTTAAGAAGCTAGCTGTAATTTCCAGTTATCTTTAGTGTTACCGTGCAGATAGCTAACTTACAGCTTGCAGCTCCAGTCTGGCTAATCGAGCAATGTGCTTCTCTCTCAGTCATAACATTACCGAGCGAAGCCAGCGGGATTACGGAGCCACACTGGCAGATGTTACTACGACTAACGTTAGCTTTGCTAGTTAAGGTTAGCAGCTTAGCAAGAACTTACCGATGTCCAACAACTCTACAGTGATGTGAGGAAAGGACGACCACAGCCTCGTTAGCTGGTTCGGGTTATTCACATGTTGGATAGCAGGTATTTTTTTCCTGATAATCCTCGCAGACGACACTGTCACACGGAGAGCTCCACGGTTAAAATAATAAGCAGCTAGTAGCAGCCGCTCTCAGATGAAATGCTTGGGCGGTCACGTGACCCCGTACATACCAAAGGATTGGTCAAGGAGGCTGCTGCGGCGGATCTGCCGGGGGGCCACGGGAAGTCAGGGAACTCAAGAAGTGGCCCGGGACAGGCAAGGACTGTTGACAGCTGCAATACAAATAATGAAAGTGAAAATGAAAATAGTTGTTCGCCGAACCGCTAATTTTAATTTTGCTTCTGGTTCACGTTAAGGTGAGTTAATTAGGTATCTGGGATGTGTTTGAAATTAGTCAAGGGAATAACAGATTTTTATGAAAATTCAATATTTTAGTCATGGAAAGTCAATCTTCATTCTCTCTCTCTCTCTTTTTATTTTTTATTTATTCATTTATTTATTTTTGCCATGGATGTGTTACTTCAAAACAATGTCTTATTATGTTTCACACACTGTTGCCCTTGTAGGAACTGCACAGTCTGCATCACTTGACTCATGCTCTTTATATAATTTCTGGTTTTCTTCCCTGCTACAACAGAGATGCTTCTCAGTGTTCCTGGTCTTAAATTCCTCCTGGTTCATTTGAGACCATTTAACTTGGCTTCCATTGTTTAACTTCTCTTTTTTTCTGTTTTTGATTTGTAAAGGGCATTGGAGCTGTACTAGTTGTCTTCTCCACTCTGAGGAACCTGAGGGCAGTCCATTCCTGCTGATTTACACACTCACAGTATACTTTGATACCTTGATTGTGATCACCATCACCACAGTGAATAGAAGGTGGAGATTGTAAACACACACTGCTATAAAATTAATTTACAGATAGTGTAAGTCCTGTAAACATAGCCTGTCTCTGTGCTGATACACCAAATAAAACCTCCTCTATGTTACTGATGGGATACATGGAGCAAAACTTTATTTCTTGAGACATATATCTCTTAGTTATAGGAGTTGCACTTTATTTATATAAAAATGATCAGTGAATGAATTTCTGTTTCCACACCTAGCTGGATACTAACTTAATTAAAATGCAATTAAACAAGGATTCACTGAAATTGTTAAGACAGAGGCACACCACAACACAGAGACGATTTTTACATTTTGTTGATTTTTACTTCGAGGCCAAGAATTTGTCTTACAAAAATAATAAAAAGAAATCAAGTGTTATCTTCATAACTGTAGAAAGAGTTGCATGACGAAGCCCTAGGGTTAGCTGGGCAGAGGCATTGCATAATTAGCAAAAATGACATCAACACAAGTAAAAACAACGGATTCAAGTAAAACATCATCTAATCAAAATGAAGTCACATTAAAGCCTTGTGGCAGCTCTTGGAAATTAAGACTCTTGCTGGGTTTGACTTTTGGTCAGAGGAGTCAAACTAAACCAACAGGACCAGTCAAACAAATAAACAAATACTAGGGGTACGTAGCCTGCGAGTAATCCTCACCAAGGCTTTGTCAAAGTGTGAAACTAACCTTTTAACAGCAATGAACCAATTCAGAGAACTATTTCAAGGTGGCATTGAACTGTATGACCACTTCTAAACAAAATGTGAAGTAAAGGTTACATGCATGACATCTGTTAGGGATAGGCCTATGGTCTACCCAGTGTGCGCACAAGCAGCCACAACTGGTCCTTGTGTTTAGTTTAACTCCCATGTCCCATGTAAAGCCTGCTGAAATATATTAATTCAGTTTCTTCTCGCTGGTGGTATCACTGGCAGCTGTATCATAATGGCACTTCTCCACACATCGCCTTGGGAACCACCCTCTTATACGCTCCCCCGCTGATGGCAAAAACAGAGAGAGAACACTGTCAGACATTTATTGCTGACTACGGATTGCTGGATTGTTCAATCGGTCACTGAAAAATAACAAAAAATAATAATGAACTATAAAAAAGTTTGTACCTTTCATTTGCTCCTCGCGTAAAACTTTATCTCCGTACATCCACCATCTAAAAGGAAAAGCAACAACATAACATTAATTGGCTTACAACTACTGATCTATAATAAAAACAAATAAAAAAGAGTATATTATAGATTGGTCATTGCTATAGTCATAAAAGGAAATCCAATCCTAAAGGCAAAAATGCTACAATATTAGACTTTTCACTAGGCATTCACAATGAACAAGAATATCAAAGATGAGAATTGTTAGGATGAGTGATAGGCACATAAAGTATCATATCTTCTATTTCATTTTTTTGGTGTGACACTCAGACATACAGACTTGTGTTAGGAAGTGAGCGGCCCCAGACAAAGTACTAGACAGACAGACTTACTTGGTGCCGCGGGTGGCCAGGATGGTGTCCCCTTTGCTGAGTGGGATCCTGGGCTCTTCGGTGCAGGGGGTTCTGAAGAAAGTGTGGACACCTTTGCTGAGAGGGCAGCAGGCTCCGTTGTAGTCCTCCACTGCCCGATACTGGACCTGCTGGCCGAGGCGTATGACACATCTGGTTATTCTACCACAATCTACAGGAAGGACACATACTGTACATGTGCGTTTATAATAGGCATGTTCCTCGCTATTAATGCAGACACCACATTCATGTTACAATGCAAATTTGTCAATAAAAATATACTTACGCTTCTCACTCGCTTGTCGGCTTTCTGCTTCAGTTGCTCAATCTGTTCAGAGGAAAACACCACCAACAGCAATAAATGAGCCCGTTATGGTGCAGAGATTATATACACAATGGGACCAATTGTACTGTACTGATACTAATATTCAACAAATTAAAGTTAAATTGACAATACATCATTTCACATTGACACTGACAGAGCATAGTGCCCATAAGCAAACAGCATTAGCGTAGGCTTTACCTAAGTCAGGACAAACAAACCAAACGTACAGTTAAGGTGTGCTGGTGACACTTGGGATGAACTGGCCATTCAATGCCATCACCCTTGGGTGTTCCTGACCAGGTGAAGACTTGCTTGAAATTCTGCCAGCGGCTGCCGAGGTCATAGGGGAAGATGAATTCCTCCTCTGTTTGGTAGTACTGGATTCTGTCTTTGGCCTAGCGGAGGACAGACGGAGAAACAGTAGTGCATGAGTGTGTGTCTGCTACTGGAGGAAAGGGTGAGGGGTGTGACATAAAGGACCTGAGCACAAAATCTGAATTTGTGGTATTATAGTCAGAATTCAAAACTACCAGATGTGGATTTTTTGAGAGACTCAGACTGTGCTGCTATTGGCTCAAAACACTGCAGTTTTTATTTTTAATTAATTTGTAAAAAAAAAAAAAAAAAAAAAAAAAAGAATAAAAATGCAATTTGACATAGTGTAATTGTGTGTAGATCAAACAAAAAAACAGGCTGTCGCACCATGAAATACGAAAGGTCGAGTGAGTTGAGTACTTTCTGAAGATACACTATATTACCAAAAGTATTCGCTCACCCATTCAAATGATCAGAATCAGGTGTCCTAATCACTTGGCCTGGCCACAGGTGTATAAAATCAAGCACTCAGGCATGCAGACTGTGAAACAAGACATTTGTGAAAGAATGGGCCGCTCTCAGGAGCTCAGTGAATTCCAGCGTGGAACTGTCATAGGATGCCACCTGTGCAACAAATCCAGTCCTGAAATTTCCTCGCTCCTAAATATTCCACAGTCAACTGTCAGCTCTATTATAACAAAATGGAAGCGTTTGGGAACAACAGCAACTCAGCCACGAAGTGGTAGGCCACGTAAAGTGACGTAGAGGGGTCAGCGGATGCTGAAGCGCATAGTGCAAAGAGGTCGCCGACTTTCTGCACAGTCAATTGCTACAGAGCTACAAACTTCATGTGACCTTCAGATTAGCCCAAGTACAGTACGCAGAGAGCTTCATGGAATGGGTTTCCATGGCCAAGCAGCTGCAGCCAAGCCACACATCACCAAGTGCAATGCAAAGCGTCAATGCAATGGTGTAAAGCACGCCGCCACTGGCCTCTAGAGCAGTGGAGACGCGTTCTCTGGAGTGATGAATCACGCTTTTCCATCTGGCAATCTGATTGGCGAGTCTGGGTTTGGAGGTTGCCAGGAGAACGGTACATTTCAGACTGCATTGTGCCGACTGTGAAATTTGGTGGAGGAGGAATTATGGTGTGGGGTTGTTTTTCAGGAGCTGGGCTTGGCCCCTTAGTTCCAGTGAAAGGAACTTTGAATGCTTCAGGATACCAAAACATTTTGGACAATTCCATGCTCCCAACCTTGTGGGAACAGTTTGGAGCGGGCCCCTTCCTCTTCCAACATGACTGTGCACCAGTGCACAAAGCAAGGTCCATAAAGACATGGATGACAGAGTCTGGTGTGGATGAACTTGACTGGCCTGCACAGAGTCCTGACCTGAACCCGACAGAACACCTTTGGGATGAATTAGAGCGGAGACTGAGAGCCAGGCCTTCTCGACCAACATCAGTGTGTGACCTCACCAATGCGCTTTTGGAAGAATGGTCAAAAATTCCTATAAACACTCTCCTCAACCTTGTGGACAGTCTTCCCAGAAGAGTTGAAGCTGTAATAGCTGCAAAAGGTGGACCGACATCATATTGAACTCTATGGGTTAGGAATGGGATGGCACTTCAGTTCATAGTATGAGTAAAGGCAGGTGAGCGAATACTTTTGGTAATATAGTGTATGTATAACAAACATGGAGATTCTGACCTTTTCCTCGATCCAGGCCTCGATCGAGGTCTTATTTCGAAGGATGACTTTCATCTGGAGAGGACAGAGTGGTTAAAAATTTTAAATGATCAAAGATAACTTTTTTGTGAAATTATTTTATTATTGCATGGCTACTTTTTTCTGCATATATTTAAAAGAATGCCAGGGCTTAATTGCTTACACTAAATATCAGTTCCATGGCCAGTTGTGTGCCACAATATACACAAGATGAAAGGCTTACCTGTATGAAGAAAAGCATGCCAACAGCAATGGTGGTGCCCAGTGCCAAGCCTAAGGCAAAGAGCGTGGCAGCAAAGGCAGGAACACTGAAGGGCATGAGGGGCTGGAAACGGCGCACAGCACTCATGTCAATCTTCACAGTGCTCCAGCCAAATGAGATCTGCAGCCGGTAGAAAATAAACAGCATGACGAGTGGTGAGTAGCAACAGCTAGAAAAAGAGAAGTTGTGGTTCTAACAAGCCATCTTGAGAACCACTAAACCCAATGGCACGTAAGGAGAAAACACAAACTCAAATAAATAAATAAAGTTAATATATAGGAGTAGATATTAATTTAAGGGTTGAATGAACAATTATGCCAATTTTACCGCACTATTTGGGCTTTGTAACATCAAGAGAATGTTTTTACATTTGTCTTTCATTTACCCTTGTTAGAAAATATTTCTTATTTAAAACAAACAGGTACTACTGGCAATACAAATTACTAAGTTCCTGCGAACTGTTTTGACAATACACCAATGCACTACGTTTTCAATACCAGCCTGATTTGGAATTGTAAGGTGAGGTATGAGGACTACTGACCCTCTCATAGAGCTGAGTGTACATGGTCATGATGAAGATGATGGCAGCATGTGAGCAGCCCAGCGGAGCCAGCAGCAGGAAGCTGGTAAAGTAGGCGTGATTCTGGTGGCCGCAGCAGTTGTTGATCCAGGGGCAGTGGTGGTCCATCTTCATCACACACCTGAGGGACCAGGGTAGAGGGGAGATGATATGATAAACAAACCGGTCACTTGAGTGTCAAGACAGTGTACATCTGCATTTTTGTTATCCATCATGACTTTAACAGTACAAAGAGGTGAAAAAAGGGGTATCTAGAAAGTGAACGTGTTCTTATTTAAACTCAAAACAGACCAGATCTAGTATCCACTGTAAAGCTGGATCTTGAATTCACCAAGTTGTGGATCGCTGACTCAAACCAATCAGGCAAAATGGCTTAGCAGTCAGGAACTAATGAACAAGCAGCGAGGTAAAAATAGCGACATGATCCTATCCATCACAGTTTCTAGGAAAAGTTCCAATTTAGTCTGTTTTCTGTACTGTGCCTGGGCACAAAGCAGACTTTGTGTGTACTTAAGGGCACTAGCATCATGAATTCCTTTTATGTCACCAGACTATTACAGACAGGTGGAAACCGACTGAGGGTCGAAACAAGTGTATCTACCTGTTACACTTGCGGCAGTGGTGGGATCTGGGAGCCTTGTACCCTTGACACACTCTGCAGAACTGTAGGTACTGATAATCTTGTTGATTCTCCTGAGGAAATTCAAATTTGTCAAATGTCAGCTGCAAGATCTTACCACAATTCTCCTTCTGCATTCATGGCAAAAGCTCCTTTCTATGGAACTGTTGCAGACCTGTATGCATGCATTGTAGTGTAAAATCCCCCACCCATTCCGCACACTTTCTATATCTAAACCAGTGACAAAGGTTTCTATTGGACTGTATCCCCACTGGGATCCTTACTGGTTTCCAGCCAAGGGGAATGTAGCCAGGTCCAACAAACATAGCATTGAAGTAGTTGTAGAGGATGAGGACGGTCCAGTTGATGAGCATGATGAAGTTAATGCTGCCTCCTGTTGTGTCTAATGGCCAGTACCAGATGATTGAATCCAGAATGGCCATGGAGGAGCACACAGCAATGACAGACAGGGCTATCACTGGACCCCAGTGGCACAATCGCCGAACCTCATGGAGGTTCTCAAATGTCACAAAGGCTGACAGGAAGTTCATTTTTTTTTAGAAGTTTAAAAGCAGGTTTTTTTTTTTTTTTTTTTTTTTTTTTTGGCTGGTGAGTTCCTGAAATGTAATGACACAGCCTCAATGTGTTGCTTTTTTCCCACTGCTATCTTGCAGAATCATCAGTGCAGACAATGTACATCTTTTTTCTCGTCTTCTGAGTACCCAGCGGCTGGCTGGGTTGTGAGTCACAGGGGCTTTCTGTGTCCCATTGTTCCTTGCGCTGGAGAACAGCAGCATCCTTTCGTGCCAATACTGGGAGCACGCTATCCTTGTGACAGACTCAAATTCTCCATCTAGGAGACAAACAACAGGAACACATCAGGGACAGAAATTAGACAATTGACACACTCAGTGCAACAAGTTTGACTATAACATACTGACAGCGTCAACAGTGTCACCTACTTATGCTCTACACACATTCACTTGGCATCCAATGAGAGGAAGAAAACAATATATCCTGATTTGCTTAACACATATGATCTTGGATTTAGGGAGATACACACTGGCACATCAGGGGCTTGCAGGGATCCTCAATTATTGCACCAGCTGCATTGAGTAATCATGTTTCTTAAGACCATGTTTCCACTTTGGTTTAATCAATCTAATTTCTTGAAAATCTACTCTTGTTTTGGCTGTCACCCTGTATCACTCCTTCCAGTGTGCTACTAAAATACAGCTATTCTCTCAACTTCAAAACAACCTGTGTGCATCATTTCCACACTTTGGCCATCAGTGGCATATTGCTAGACAAGTGGCTCATCCGCGGCGGAGTGCCATGAAACACAATGGTGTGGATGGTACATGGCAGCATCCCAGTAGCTCACTGGACGCAAAGCCAAAAGCAACCTAATTAGCTGGCTAACGTTACCAAGTTAGCTAGCTAATTCCCATCAAGAAACGTCGCTATAGCACAGCAGAGATGTGCCCATTAAATTAAGAAGCCCAAACACTGACGCACAACATTTAAGGATCAACCCAAATCAGTATAACAGTTACCCTTTGCTCCTAATTTTGTCTCAGTGGCCACCTTAAGTGCCATTAGGGCTAAACTAGTTAGCTAACGTTACTAGCTAGCCTGCTCCCCAGCTTGCAGAGGCTAACGTTACCTGATAGACTAACGTTACCGCCAGATAGCAAAGGCTGAAATAACGAAAAACGATTTACTACGCATCATGAAGATAAAACGAGTGCTTACTGGTACATGTATTTGCACAGATTTTGTGAATGAAGCAAAAAGCTGTCACTTTAAATAACCAACCTGGCCACTTCCTTGGTTTTTTCTTTCACCTCTTCAGTGGATGAGAAGGAACCTTCCTCATGTGTCCCACAAGAATCACATCAGTACCCTTTAAAAAAAAAAAAAAAAACGCACAGATTTATGAGTTATCACACCGACCGGATAGCTGCGGATTACAGAACTGGATAAAATAAATTATGCACTCAGCATAGGTCGAAACAAGTGTATTAATATTTTCCATCCGCCGGCTGAAGGAGTTGCATGGGAGTAAAATAAAAATATATATCCAGTTTCTCGTCGAGCAGAATATGCTGTGACTCAAGGAAGGGACTCCATTCCAGCCTTGTTGTTGTTATACTGAGCTAACTGTCAACCAGAAAAACCACCTGTTTTAAACTCACACTCCACAATGTCTTCAGACTTTGAAGCGTACGAACAGGACTTTGGGACCCTCACTGCAGAAATAACCAACAAAATCGGCAGAATCCCCAAACTAAGTGGAGGCAAGTCAGTTTAAATTCATTAGCTGTGGATCGCTAGCAAGTGTCTCAGCTGAGAGGACTGGCTAGCGTTAGCAGGTGTTGCTTGTTGTATCATTTCATCCTAGTGCTGTGAAACGATTTAATGTCTTTTCAGGCAAAGATTTATCCTTATAATTGGTAAAACGCAGCTAAAATGCATTCTAAATTGGCTCATTCAGTTAATTAGGGGCATACCTGTTAGATTTGTTGTCTATTGGGCTTAGCTAATGTTAAAAGTTATGCTATTGAAAAGGTTTTTTCCCTACTAACATCATATTGACATAAGTGGCCAAAACAGAGGCTGTCTTAAGACTGCCTCTAATGTTAGTGGTTGTGATGGGAGGATAACCGAGGTGCTGTGAGGTAAAGATGATGCAGAGCAGTTGTCATGCTATTCTTGTACTCCTCTTTGTTAAATGTGGACAAAGGCAGTAAAAAAAAAAAAAAAAAAAAAAAAAGTCATGTAAAATGGCCCTCACCTGTGCTTGATACTCACTTTGACACCGAGTTGGTGTTGTAAGCGGAGCATCTGCAAACATCAAATTATTGTACATTTGTAGGCAGCATTGTATTAATGCTGTTGGTGTTTCACAGTTAAATGTGGACATGTAGCTGCCTATCCACCAAGAGAGACAGAGGGAGCCAGTGCAACAGCAAACTGAATCACTGTGCATAGTGCTGCCAGATACCAGCTTGCACATGGACTGTGCCCATGCAATACTTTTTTACGAAGAGGGCTGAGCCTGATGTACAGCTGAATATGAATGCCTTTATTCAGCAATAATAATAATTGTAGAGCAGTTTGTCTTGGTTGATGAACATATCAACAACTTACATAACGAGACATAACTGTACACACATTTGTTCCAGGGGCAACAAGAGCTTGCATTCAGTATAAATGGACATTGTACACCATGCAATGAAGAATACACAACATAATCTAGAAAATACAACAGAATACATTGTATATATTTACTTAAGTGGGCTATGAGTAGCCAATTTGCATTTTCATAATTTTGTGGGTGTTCTATTCAGGTGGGTGCAGACACACAGAGAGAAGGGGGGATTCACTCAAACAAAATACCAAGAAATTGTTATATTTAGTATGACTGTAAGCATTAAAGAGGTTATTAAACACTTTGTCACTGTGGAGAAAAGACATAGGGGTTAGTATTGTCATGTATAAAAAACTTTTATGGATTAAGTAGTCCTGAAAGAATGTGGAAATGTAATAATGTGTAATAATAAATCAAACAGACAAGAAGAGTGGTGCAGTTGCACTCAGTTCCCATAGCAGGTAACCATGGGGAGTCTGAGGATTGTGTGGGTGTACAGAGGTAGTGCCGTAGGAGGGCTAGTTGTGTGTATGGTCTTGACTCTTGGCAAGAAACTGTTAAAATGGTAACTCATCCTGATCCTGTTGGACTGGTGCCATCTCCCAACGGTAAGGGTTTGGACTAGACAGTAAAATGTAGCAGGTTTGGTGTCAATCTTCCTGCATTTTCTTCATCATATTATTGTGCATCTCCATCACAGAGGGCAGCTATCAGCCAGCTGCTCACTTTGTTCCACAGATAACATTGGTCTTGGTGTGAGTGAATGAGAACCAGATTGTGATTAAGAATATAATGGTAATTGCTCTTGATTGCTTTTTGTTGGTTTTGCCATACTGTATTGTTTCCTCTCTTGCTATGGGATTAGCATCCTTTGTTGCGGTTTCCAGGTTAAACCAATGTTGTTGCATTTTCCAGCAAACTGCAGCTGAATCAGGTGCTTCTCAGCAAACTTGCAGACATAAGAGAAGGGAACTGGAGCACACTGATTAATTCACAGCTTTTAACGGTGCAAACAAGACTAATGTTTCAACACTGTTGTGTCTTCATCTGAGTCAGCAGCCACCAGTATTGTTGTTCCATTAATGTGTTTGGGCACACCTAAGGGACTTGACATATGAGCCACCTCATATCATGATGTCACTGATTTTGAGTGGGTGATGATAAGTTAATCCTTTGCTTCATAATTTTGGCTGTTATCGGTGGACACCATGGTGTGAGATGGCTAGTTTCTTTCATGTACTTGGATGTATTTTTGGTGAAGAGGCCCGCTGAGATGGTGATACCAGAAGACCTGAGCAGATTTATGGATGGTTGGCAGCAAGCACAGTCATTTGTATACAGGGAGAACAGTAGGGGGCACACACCCATGTGGTGCTGTGCTCACAGTCAGAGGCTAAGACAGGCAGGGGCCTGACTGCACAACTTCCGTCTGTCTGTCAAGAACTCAGTTATCTGTTCACAAATAAAAGCGTTTCAGCCTGGGACTTTAGAATTTCCTTTCCCTTTTTAATTGGCAGTCCATCAAACAGAATTTCTCTTTATGTAGGCTAAAAACTGAGAAGTAATGAGAAGGTTACAAACATACAGGCAGTTGCAGTATAAAAAAATGATATAGCTGGGAGTTACAGGGATTCTTATGTGGGCTGAAAGACGGCTATGCTACAGCTTCCACACAGCAACTTTCCACAGTTCAAGTTTATCAAGTGGAGCTGATGCACTTATTTGACCCAGCCGATTCCTTGTGAAGACTTTTTTCCATTCATCCTCTATAGCTTATATCTACTTAATCGTGAGTCAGTGTTGTGACTCAGCATGCTATCATGACTTGTTATTATTTATCAGACACTGGATTCTCACTTAATCACTTGACTATTTCTCTCAACTGGACCTGCAGTGAAGGTGCATGTAAGACACAGACACCACACCATAGGTGGGCTGTCATTGTGCTGATATAGTATAGTATAATTATGCGCCACTGGATACTAATCATGGTCGGAACATTTATATGACATTGTCTTCTGCTGCTAGGCTCCCACTTGCTCATTCTCTTTTCAAAAGGCATGGTCTTCACAAAATTTTCCATGCCTAAATCGTTCTGGTTTTGTTCTGGCACTTCCACAGAAATCTGGCAACCCTTTCCACAGAGTGATTCCACTTTTCTTCCTCCCACCATCTGTTGACTGTGTCAAAGTCATAAGCCCATATGAATATTTACAAAGCCAGGAAACAGGCCAGTATTACAACCATAAGTAATTGTTCAGTGTCCTCTGCCACTAGCGGAATAGTTTACACTTGAATTTCAATTCTTTTCCTACTTATTAAGGCATTTTCTCCTTTCTTTTCTTTTTTTCTCTCTGGCCCCTCTTCCTGAAGTGCCTGGATTTTGCCCATAGTTCGACAGTCCTCCATTTAATACATTGATAATAGCCCCAGACAAAGGGCTTTTGTCATTGCTGTTGTTGCATCTCTCCGTTTCACATGTGCACAATTACTGATAATGGCCAGGGCATGCGAAAAAATGTCCTTGACTGGCTTCATTCACACAAGAATCAAATGAATGTGTTTATATATTTATTTGTTTGCTGTGTTACCATCCCCCAAAATTTGAGGTTTGAGGAAGATTTGAATAAGAATACGATGGAATGCTCGGCCTTGTTTCATTAAACATGAATTCATTTTTTTCCTCTTATGAGTGTTTATGGAAGGAGAAGGCCTGTCAATCATGGCTGCTCAAATATTGAACATTTATTAAATAAGACTCTTTACTTGCCAAGCCCAACTTTTTCTTTTTTGCCTCCCCTCTCTCTGTTTACTGAACTCATCTGTCCATCAGCAGGTTGTAGTCTTGGTAAATATCCATGCATATTTCACAGACTTCCAGCTCAGGCTGGAGTTCGAGTATGCTAGCACCATCTCACCTTGCAGGGAATTGCCTCTGGCTGTTTACTGTGTAGGCTGTGAGGTTGGACACAAGTTTTAAAAATGAATTTGAGGACTGGCAAAAGGCAATGTGAGCCCATAGGGCCTAGGAAATGAAGATCTTGGCTCAGTTTTTTGCACTGTTGTGATCCAAGCCACTGATAGCCTGGTGATTTGCTTTTGAGCTGGAAGTTTGTCGAGTCTGCACTTCAGTTGCTAAAAAATCCTGGTAATTATTCATTGAACCTCACAACTGAAAGGTTGTGCTCATTATCCTGGATCCATTGAGTTTCTTTTTTTGTATCCTGATCAGCTGAATGGTCATGTCTAAGAATATCTGAAATGGCATATGATAGGCTACCAAAAAATATTTGACTTGATCACAATCAAAATTTTCTTAGTGATTGCTTTGGATTTTTGAGAGAGGAAATTGAGATTGCTCCTAGTCTAGGTTGGGTAGCTTTTGTTTTTCTTCTAAATTTGTCAAGGAAGAGGAACGCTGGTGTGCTGATAGTTGGATTGCATCTCCTTAAAAAGATGCAGAAGCTGATTTACGAAGATTGGCAGACTGTTCAAAGTCGGCGTAAAGGGCTTTCTTCAAATCTCTTTTTCCGCTCATTATTGTAGTCCCCAGATATTGTGTTCTTATGCTTTGCCTGAAATGACTTTTCTGAAATTACTCACTCTTTAGCTTATTTTATCATGTAAGATTCTTAATCACAGGTATCGTTGAAATAATCTTCAGATTAGATTTGCCACACTGCTGTGACAAACATAAAAGAGTATTGAGAGGAGACAGGAAGGCTCCTGTCTTTATTGCTTACATAAGGGAGACTTCTGTTTTTCCCTGTGGTATCAGATGGGATCTTTGGCCTGAGATTAGTCATAGAAGTAGGTTTAATTTGGCCATACAAATAGCTATAGAAAATCACAGCCACCATTGATACTAAATCATTGTGACTTATAACAGAAATCACAACAAAATGTAAAGGCCCAATCCATAACTGTACTATGACACTCCCTGTTAAATCACTGTCACCCCGCCACTGGATTAGTTTTAGATATGAATTGTTTTAATGTGTGTGAGATGTTTGTTCATCCTAATCTCTTGAAGTGACAAAAAAGAGGATGTGACAGCTAAATGCTAATTTGGGGCTGGAAATGGTTATGATGGGTTAAGAAAGTTAAAAAAAAGTGTAGACCTACTGTATGTTTATGTAAATTCAACTCTTAGAGAATCTGTGTGTTTTAATGCTTGGCATTTATCCTTAAATATAGGTCAAACTTAAATCCAGTCTCCATTAAAATAATTGCTAATAATATTGATAATACTTGGATGGGGATCGCTAGACAACCAAAGCAAATCTCTCAGTTTCACGTGGTTTTTCAACCACTGTCATGTCAAAGAACCAATACCACAACCAGATTTTAGCAGAATTAGAGGAACTCCCAGACCAGCCTCATCCATGGTGAAATTAAGTGGTAATGATGCTGCCTCAGTGAAGGGTTGTAGTTTAACACAGAGTCAGTACACACACACACACACACACACACACACATTTACACATTTACATGCTTCTTTGGAGCTCTCACAAGTCCTAATGAGTTTCAATGGGTAATGTAGAAGAGCAGCCACGGGGTGAGGCACAGAACGGTGCGTTAGTCATTCTGAGTGGGACTCAGACTTCTGGCAAGCGAGCAAAGCTGACACCTCCCTTCCCTTTGAGTTGGCACGAGGTGTCTCACCGCTCCTCAACAGAAACCAACAAAGGCCTCATACACGCCAATAAATAAGAGACATCAAATGTTGGCTCGTCGTGCGGAGAGAATGTGTAAATATATCTTCAAATGTGTCCTCGTGTGTTGTTTTCTCTCAGTCTCTTTCTTTCTCTCTCCCCCTCTCTCCCCCCATTGCGGGGGAGTTAGGTTGTTGTCATGAAGAGCTGTTCCTCTGTCGACTGATCAATATGTTACTGTTTTTTTTTCCTTTCAGAGGAGAAGACACAGCTGGTTCTAAATGTCGACAAACAGCTTGAAGAAGTCAGAGAGTTGGTACGTCTTTGATCAGTAATTTTCTCCTCTTCCCATTTCCTAAATAATGAATTTGCAGAAGGAGGGAGGGGACAATTTTCACCGGCACCAGACAACAGCACCTGTATTATCCTGGTGGTGACATGACACACACACACACACACACACACACACACACTTCACATGGCGGAAAGGAGGCTTCCTCCTCACTACTGCATGATTACTTTCCAATAATCTGCTTTTAAGTGACACCCCTATGACACATTTCAAGCCATTATCTTGAGGTGGGAGTCTTCATGTTCCTGTTTAAAAATGAGCAAAGTCACCTGACAGAGACAAATTGTTGTTGCAGTTGTCTTATTATGTCACAATGATTAGTTTCTTCCAAATCCGCCACAGAGAGACCTGTCTAGCCATGCATCAAATGTACTTTTACTTGATTCAGCCTGACTTTGTTGGGCCTCTGCATGTCGTTGCAGCGATGGGGCTCCTCACATTTGATTGTGTATTTATTTACAGAACAGTCTTTTTCCGTCACAACTTTTATCCCAGTTGAGTGACATGAGCAGTTGCTGCCCCGCTCCCCACCCCCCACCCACAATCAACATAGGAACAGATTAAAGTTAATGCCACTGAAGTCGCTCATTTCAGAAAGTTTAACATGTCACAACTGTCAGGATTTCTGTTCAAATTCAAACATCTCTTTTTTGTTATAGGTGTTCACATATATGTGGGTTTTAGCAATTCATCATTCATAAGAGATAGGATATCGCTATTGTGAGAGAAATATGATTATTAAAGAATAGGGACACCCACATTTCTGAGCATTGGCATGGAATCTATCAAACTGATTGTGAATGAAAAAGCACATTTAACTAGTTAAACTGTAACTTTAACACTATGATGTAAAATACGTCATTTTTTGATGCTTGTCCATGCTCTTAATTATATTGTAGCTAGTTACTTAATGGTGATGAAATGGGCTCTTTGGTGTTAGCCAGTGGATACAGCTGAAGTGGTCGTTGAACTAACTGTGGCTGATTGCTGGCTGTAGCTGGAGCAGATGGACCTGGAGGTGCGAGAGATCCCCATCCAGAGCCGAGCCATGTACAACAGCAGACTGAAGAGCTACAAGCAGGAGGTGGAGAAACTGGAGAAAGACTTTGTAAGTACTTTGATGCTTCCTCAAGTCTGTGTAGACACATCTGCTCACCAAAAAGATGCTGAAAGGGAACCCGTGCACTACTGTAAAATAGCTATTAGTATTGCTGCTGTGGACCGTTTGGCTTCACATGCATAGATTATGCTTTGTTTTTCCTCACATTGGGATTCTACCACGAACAAAACAAAACGTGTGTGTTTTGAGCAAGGATTGTGCTATGTCAGCCAATGAACTATCAAAAGATAGGTTATTGTGGATAAGTATTGAGTTACCCATACCATTCCACATCATGCATATTCATACAGTTTATGGTTGTCAGGACGTGGACCTTCTCAAATCAGTCAGAATCTACACACACGTCCATGCTCCAACTCCCTGCCCCCCCCAACACATACACAGATACACAAACACACACAGTGAAGTGAAGGTCAGTTGTGTGTCCACTGCGGTTAATTCAGAGGCTGTGTTTGAACATGCAACTCATGCCTGTTGAGAGCAGAGCTGTGTGTATTTGTGTTTGTGTGTTGATGCTGCAGAATCTGGCCTTGTTTAGTAATTCATAAATCACTGTATGTCTTGACTTGATCTCCAACCTCTATCAAAGCTTAATGAAGAGTCCGGTCTTTTGGGTCACTTACTTTAGGCCGTATTATTGGCTACCAACATTGTTCATGGTGCTTCAGTGAAGTGAATCAGTCCTATCACCTCGCAATAGAACGGATAATAAGCTGGAAATCCAAACTAAGTTATTTTTTTTTTATTTTATATTTTTTCTTATTACCCTTATTGTTTGCACAGAGATCTTGTTTTTTAATCTTTATTGCTTTTTTTGTAACTTATCTTTGTCTTGCAAATAGCGTATCGACAGTCATATTTTTACTGTTTTGTATCATGTTTTGTTTTCTGTTGGTAGTATTGTTTTGGTGCTGACAACACTGTAATAAATTGCAGTGAAACCCCAACTGACTAACCATTTGAACATTGTCATGCCCAAACATTAGGCTATCCCCAATGATATAATTGAGAATCCAGAACATATTCTGAATTGGAAGCTGTTAAGTTTCCTTGAATGTGGAAACTGACACAAACACTGTTTTGATCCACAAAATCAGCCATTTAATGTCAGTGGAGCCGCTCCAGATAATGCATCAATATGACGTCATTGATTATAGTCTTCAATCCTCACAGATTTAGAGAACTTTAATTTGCAGACTATTCCCACTTATGCTGTTCTGTCAACAAGTGGAAACGACTAATGCCACATTTAATTGAAAAGATTTAAAGGTCGAAACACTGAAATGATGTAAGATGAGATGATCCTTACACAAAATTAAGAGGCCTTTTTGGCCTTTTTACTTGAATGATAAAAGTTGATTATTCACATTTTGCAACTCATCTTAACTTTTTGATCACCAACACTGCCATAGGCCATTTTCCTACCTGCCTTTGACAATCAAAATTAATCTGAAGTTGAACCGCAAATTTCATCCCTTGTCCTGGAGTATCTGGCATATCTGAGGAATATCTTAAATCATTCTGTACCAAACTGAGATTAAATGATTGATGACGATGATGAAGATGATGATGAAACTACGATTAAATCTAGGAATATTTTACGATGTTTCTGTGCTCCTAACTCTCTCCCCTCCACATCCCCTATTTCAAATATAGAACAAACAAGTAGCCATGCATAAACAACTCATTTTGATGGGGATATCGGGTGCTAGTGATCTGTGAGTACACCATGGAGACGGGCTAACTCAGATCACAGGGGAGATCTCTACGGCAAGACGGTTCGCTCTCCTCGCTATGGGCATTTAATTGGCTGACGATTAATCTTAAGCTTTTCTTCTCCTCACACTTACCGTGGTTAATCATCAAGCTATTAACACCTGCTGTGGCTGATATTGGTGCTAATTTTCTTTACTTGCATAAAATGCCCTGTGTTAGGGCCATACACGAGGAGACCCTGTTGTCATCACTGTATAATCTGAAGAGGGGAGTTAACCCTCTGTCCACTTCATAAATTGCATGTTAAACATATCTGAACTTTTGTAATCTTGCGCAGATAGCGCCATAAAGTCACTTAGTGTAGAACTTTGCCTCACCTCTGCATACTTTTTCAGAGTTATGGATCAGAGTGTGCAATATTGAATAGAAAAGTAGAGAAAATACGCTGGCAAACGCAGTGGACAAAGAAAAAAGTAGAAGTAGCTTGTTTTTATCTGGGATCTCAAAAGAAAATACACATCATGATACATGGATTGTGATACATTTTGTATCACAAGACATTGCAACACTTTACAGAACTAACCAAACATGAATAATGAGATCTTTAAATACAACTTGCCGCATAACACTTGGGTAAGTTAATAAAATATTGAACTTTATATTATATTATTTATCAGTGACAAAAACTGACTCAAAACAACTTGAATTACAATTACAGTGCACTAAATTGTCATAAAGTCATGTGAAAAAGAAAGGCCTAAATGATAACGATACAAGGCGCAAGAGAATTGATATAGCACTTCAGAAAATATTATCGCGATACCCAGTTGTATCCAGATAAAATATATAAGTGAAAATAGTATGATTTTTTTCTCTCTCTGTTTCTGATAATTTCACTTACACTTATATATTTTTCTCTTGAGAATTTGAACAACTGCAACTTGCCCAGTTTTCTTTTGGCGATCAATAAAGTATTTCTGATTATGATTTCCCCCCCCCCCCCACAGCTCTATTTTTAGGTGCATCTCTCCCCGTTTGACAGAGTAATTTTATTTTTACACCTGTGTATGGGGTGGGGTCAGAGGCAGATTTAAACAAGGACCACCCAGCTTTCACAGTAACATGCACTATGCCTAGTCTCTGGTAAATCTGATGCAAGTGTCTCCCTCAGATGTGCCAAATGCAATAGTCAAGCTCAGCCTTTCACTTCCTGCAGGCCCAGGGAGCGCATGACACTCGGCTCGAAAAGGCGTCTAGTGAAAAAAGGCGATCTCCTCTCTTTTTAATGTAAAAAGCTCAGGCTTTGTTGTGCTTTCCGTGGATATCAAGGCCTTGCCATTCCCCCACCATCAACCCCACCCCCCCCCTCCACCCCCTTGCCCCCCACTCCACCCCCTACTGGCCTCCCGGGGACGTCTCCCCCTTAACCTGCTCTCTCATCCTCTCATTCACCCGTGGTTTGAAGTTTCCATACCACTGGTGTGCCAGCTTGAGACCTCATCCCTTCTCCATTCCAGACAGGGCCCGAGTCGACCTTGGTAACCTAGCCATTTTATTCAGGGAGACAAGTTATCAAACAGGCATCCCGAAGGTCTATATATGCGACGTGGCTTTGTTGGTTGACGGCTTTATTGCGATAATAGACGGGACAGTGGGGGTCTTAAAGGTATTGGTCCACGACAAACAGGCGTTGCAGCAGCCAAAGGGGATGCCGGCCCCACCAAAAAGCCCAAGTCAGAGGGGAGAGGGAAAAAAAAAAAAACGATAAAAATCCTGTTTGATGGAGGCGGCTTGTTTAAGTCAGGGGAAGCAGAATGGCATGGCTCTTAGCAATGGCTTTGATCAGGCAGAAGAGAGGCCTAATGCAGGCTTAATTTAATGAAATCTATCGGGTAAACAGACCCACCATCTTCAAAGGGCCGCGTTTTGGTCCATCCCGATGGGAAGATGGGGGTCCACAGACGTCTGTGCTGTCTCACTAAACACACTCCATTTTTGAGGGAGTGACTCCTAAATAGGGCTAATTGTAACACTTCTGAGAAGGGCATGATATATTCATAAGCTGTCATTCAACAACTTTAGCATAGAGAGATTTTTAAGAGATTTTTTATCACTCCTGGATGCTTAGCTGTCTTTTGTTAGCTGTCTTTTTTTGTCTTTGTCAACATTGTATGTTTAGGTCCACAGCATATTTTCATTTGGATTGTTGGTTCAGTAAACAGCAGTTTCTTTCTGTCAGAAGGAAAATTGTTCTGTTTACTCAACCAACATTTTTTATGTGCTATCATGTTAGAATCTAACATAATAAAACCCCAAAAAGAAACATTAAGTTAACATTGTTAAAGTGCATACAATGTGTCTATTACAAATTGTAGTGAAATACAATTAAGTCACATATGACCATCATTCAGGCCTGTTTAATACATATGCTGGTTACAAATTATGCATGTTAGTTATGTTAGTTACAGTTGTTTAAGTTGGCAAGTGTGCAAAAAACACTGAGTAAGTGAAAAATAAAATCCAGATTTTTTTCTAGGCATTTTTTTTTGGCATATCTTCAATATTAGAGTATTATTTTGACAATGCCTCTGAATTGCATTTCACACAGACAAATTCATATCAAGTGTGTTGCTTGTACTTTCAAACAACACTCCATGACGCCTGCCTCAATCTGCTGTTCATCTGTTTTTGCAGCAGATGGCGGTATTGCTCCAAGAATTCAGGTGCATTTGAGCTACATGATAAAGACAATATGGGGCACATTTACCAATTAATGTGCTGTCTTTCAGATGTATGGGTAGACCCGGTGTGATAAATTCCCCCCAGTTATGACTATGCCTGACCTCGGCCTTTCTGTTTTGTAATAGAACTTGAATATAATGTTGTTACCAAAAAATGTCCCTCTGTTAGGAAAACCCTGATGTAATGTAATGTAGTGTACTGCTCTGGGTACCAGCTCTCCCTCAGAAGATTTCTTTAGTTTGTCTCTGCCACTCCTAACCATCCCCTCTGTCCACAGATGTTCTGAATGCTAATTTAAATGAATTAATTTATTGATAGATAGATAGATAGATAGATAGATAGATAGAGAGAGAGAGAAAGATAGACAGACAGACAGACAGACAGACAGACAGACAGACAGACAGACAGATAGATAGATAGATAGATAGATAGATAGATAGATAAAGATATAGATAAAGAAATATTGTGTTAATGTGAAGATGGATTTTTTTTTTCCAAGAAGACCAACATTTCATACTGTGGTAATTACTAGTTTACCCTGCTTATCCATTTTATTATTCTGACAAAAAGTTTTCTTTTCAATAGCAAAAAAAAAGCTTCAAGGATTCAAGAATCCTTGATTCTGATAATAGCTAATTGGTCTTATTTTCAGTATCAAGCGCTAGCAAGTCTTATTGTTGATGAGAATAACTTGCATTTCTCCGTTATTAATTTGAAATTGGTGCCAATAATGGTCAAGGCAGTTTTGTTGATGGCATGACAGGCACTGTACATTTTTTAAATAGAATTTTAGACATTAATTTCCTTAGATCCAACCTGACTTGAATGAATAGAAAGCTATTGTGAATTTGTGACATCATGGTTTGTAAATTATTTCTTCAGGGACCGTGAAGATGTTATTCACTACCGAGCATCGGCATTCCTTCTGGAATACATATTATTATCCAGTCATTAAATGAGCGATTGATAAATATGTTTTCAGAACACACAATGCAAGTTATTACAAGATATCAAAAATGGTATAAACATAGCCTTTTTATTTACCAGACATACTTCAGTCCATAAGAGGCCTATGCAGTAAAGATTAAAAAATATGATGGAATGCATTTCTTTTACCTCACAGTCATTAATGTAGCTGCATTCAATGCTCTGTTGAAGTACCATACTGGCTCGATAGAAATACTGCTCATAGATATATCAGTTGTTGCTCTTGTTTTTGTTATCTGATATTAAATCACTTTTCCAGCTGTCACAGGGATGGAGGTCTCTGTTACCTCAGCCGTCTCTTCCTTTATTCTAATAGCCTATTAGAGTATTGCTAGGAGTCACAGTCACGGTCAAGTAGGATCTCCGGACTGCTTTTTACTTTAATAAAACCTTTAGATGGAAAGCCTCCCAGTGTCTACCCAGGGAGATAATTAATACATTTCCAAACAGTCCAGCCTTGAAATATTGAACAGTTTATTTTCCAGGTACACTGAGGTGAATGGAGTGAAAAAGCTGTTGGCACCGATCCCATAATGGTTATTTTTATTATTTTTTTCTTTTGCATCAATATGTCAGTCTCATAAGTGGTCATCACTGACCTTCAAGAAATAATTTGATGAAATTTTGCTTTCTGTTAGGGCAAATATTGAGTGCTGTACTTATCACATTAGCACATTTGGCCTTTATGTACTTCTTGTGAATGGAGAAAAATGGTTTGATTCAAATGCTGAAATACAGATGAGTTAAGTTTTAGATCAAATTCGGTGTGTATCTCATGTAAACATGCTCAGATGAGGGGAGGCATGGCAAACTACAGCAATTCTTGATTTCTGTTTGGTCTCCGTTTTCAGGATAAATAGACTTTTAGCACAGCTAGCAGATGACACTTGACTTGCCACACATAGCTCAGGCTACATTTTTGGTTAACCACCAAGAATCCTATCAGTCTGAAGTTTGCCTTAAGCCTCTTTTCTGGCTCCAAACTTAGGAGCTATCGGTTGGCTCTGTATCTCAGGGTCATCAATGATCTGCTCATCACTGAAAATGAGTTAACATATTTCTTGGGTTTTTGAGATGCCATCTAGAGTATAGGGCATTGTGTTACACTTCATACAAAGCATGCTGATATCTTGGTATGTATTTGGAGAGCGCTCCTTCATAGCCAAATGAAGATAGAGCGAGGCTGCTCTGAAGTCATCCATGAACATGCTATGCTCAGTGTCAACCAGTGGTCATGGACAATTCAAGGTCTTGGAGACTATCAGACTCCAGCAATTAGTGCTAATAAACTCATGATGATAAGCACAGTTACCAGCCTAAGTAGGGGAAGAAGTGTTTGCAAAGTCATATCGAAAAGTTGTCATTCTTTTTGAGACTGTCTGTCATCATAAATATCTTAATTTTTAAGACAGATGCTGATAATTAAGTTGAGATTTAGGTTTTGATGGGAGACTTTAAGCCCACTGTACTGGTCTGTACTACTTGTGTTTAAACACTATGTGGTTATAAATGTGCATTGTTGTAATCCATCTTGGAGGTTCCTCGTTGTTTGCCCCCTATCCTCCGTTATGGCAACTCCTGCAAGCAGACGACATGACAGACAAACATTAGTGGGATGTTAGACACTTTAAATCGCCTTAGGTTGCCTTGGCTTGCTTGTTCTTGTTAAACACTTATGTCTTGGCAAACCACTGAGGAGTAAAGGCAGATTACTTCTTTTCATGGTTTGTTGCTTAACGACCCATCAATGACACCAAAGTCCAATCACACATAACCGATTATAAAAAGACCCCCTCAATTGACAGGGATTTTTCTTCTATATTTCCTCTGAGCCCAGTGCAGATTTAAGATGTAAACAAATCGATCTTCTTCTCTGCTTATGAATTATGTCTTTCATTTGGAAGTTGTTTTGCAGAGTAACTCTTCCCCAAGCTCTTTGTGGATTTGTGGCATTCGAGGCTTTTCCTTGTCTTCTTTAGAGACACAAAGATGGGAGTCTTTACTGGATTAGCCTCTTGTCACTCATGGTTAAAGCATTTTTACATGGGTTTGATGGTACAGTATAATGGCAGTGATGGGTCAAAGCTTGGTTGAAGGACTGTGTCGCAAGGACATAAAAAACTGTGTTGTCTCCAAATGGTGCCATGGCCAAATTCCAACCATTAGAAAAGATGGCCCATACATAACCACCATATGCAATGGCTAAGTGATTCTTTTGAGTGAACAGTTTTGATGTACAATGCAGTGACTGTGTTCTACCTAATGAGTACAAAATGTTTAAATTACAGGAAACAATATATAGCCAGCTATAGTGAAGGGTTCTTGTTATTTTCTAGTTATCTACAGCACTTTTCCTGACATTCATCCAATCATCCCAGAACAGCAAATGCTAATCATTACCAACATAATTAGTCAAGTTATAGCCTTGATTCCATAAGGATTTTCATATGGGCCAATACATGTTACTATTGGCAAGGACTGAGTGGTTGCTCACTGATTTCAATAGATTGATGATACTGTTAGCTATACGCCAAATCATGCTCATCTATGAGTTGTGATAGCTAGTAAACATTTATTTGGAACTGTAAAACAAAATCTGGAACTATGTTTTCTACTACTACTATAATGATGGGTTTTCTACAGCTCAAAGTTCTTATCTTAGTGATTACCAATGACCTTGCTCTCTAGAGAGAGGAGTAAAACCATGCTGTAAAAGCAGCACACTACTTTGACAGAACCACCATTCACACCAGTCCCACCTTTATTTTGACAAAACCTGGTATGTGCTCTTAATATTGAATACTAGTCCATTCATTTGAAAGAAATCTGCCATATTATAAAATAGAGAGCTGCTATGATAAGTGCCCTGATCATTTGTCTCAGTATCATGAATTCCATAGTATTTAAGAAGATGAGTTATTCTCGTCAGTGATGGTTGACTTGTTGAAATCGCACGGCTTGTAATTTGTAGGCAGACCACTCTCTACTCCCTCTCCATCTCTTTATGTTAACACTTGTCTGTGTGGATGGGGTGATGTGCATTATGCCTGGAGCACAGGTTTTGTTTGGCAGTGTGCAAATTCGGCCGTTATCCTTCCACGCGATCGTTTCCTCTCTCGCTTATCTCTCCTGGCCCCTCCAAAGTCGCCGTACTTCCACACACACTGACAGCGATCAGTATAGCTTTCAGACGCTTGTCTGGCTGCCTCTGCCATGAAGTGAAGGCCCTCCCAGGTCCCCTCTCTGTCCTCGGGGCTTGTGTGATTGAGTGACTGGAGTGAGTGGGGGCCAAAGATAATAAGGGAGAAAATATAAAGACATGGGGCGATGATATGATAACTCCCCCCTCCTTCTCCTCCCTCTCTATACTCCCCTTTCCACCTCCCCTCCACTTTTCTTTCTGTTCTTCTTTCTGTCCTACCCCCGATTTCCAAGCGCTGAGCCTATCCCACGCACTAGTATAAACCAGAAGTGACATGTGACACCCACTCCCCAGTGATGTGCTGACAAGCGGGTACTAGAATAGGTGACAATGTTTTCTTTTTTGCCAGACTGGCTTAAGTATGGTGGAGAGATTCATGAAGTATTTATGAAATATATTATGAATCATTGGGTTATAGGCCTGTTTTTTTTTCCCTCTATATTTTTGGGGGTGGCATTTGGTTTTTAATAAGTGAGCCTCTGAGAAGGAGTGAGGAAGGGGGTAAAGAGAGGAAGAACTCTTTACATTGCATGCTTGCTGGTGGCTTTCTTCATAGTTAAAGCTCCATGTTTACACATATTTTAGCCCCCACCCCCAGCCCACATGCACACACACATGTGGACACACAATCAAACTTGGTTTACCCCTCTCATCCCTAAGTGTTTCTAATGAGGGAGTGTGGCAGAGAGAAAGGGAAAGTGCTTTTGCTCTCAGCGACCAACAATTTTGCCTTTTCTCGGGTGTTTTTGAAGCCTGCAGTGGAATCTGGCTGTGGCCTTGATCAGAATTACATTGTGGAGGATGAATTAAGGATTTGTTCAATTATCCCAGAGGTTGGCCGCCATTAGAGCATCAGCCTACTCCTGCAGTGAGACTAAACACTTTAGTTTTGTTTCCCCCACCACCACAGAGCACTTGTTTGTTCTGCATTGTCAAGCTTTTTGTAGATTTTGTCTTTGTACATTTTTTACTAAGGAATAATCTGTTGCACATAACAAATTACTTGTTTTAAATGTCAAATAACCACTAAGTCCCACAAGGAAATATTTTTATTCTATGCAAAAGGTTGAGTATTTTTAAATCTTGGCCTATTTAAGGAAAATCATTCATTTGCTTGAGTATCAAATTTCATTTTATTTATTTATTTATTTATTTATTTATTTATGTTTGATCCTAAAGAGTCTCTGTTCAGCAAGTGATTCTTTTTCCATGGACACACATGTCATATATGTTATTTCTTCAGTAATGGCACATTGCATTAAGTTGAAGTAGACTAAATAGGTTAGTCAAATAATATTTAGAATAAACATATACTGCATCCTTCAACCTGAGTTGCTAGATTCACAAAACATGCTTAAAGATGTTCACTTTTGTATGACTCTGGATGTGAATATGTAGGCTAAGTGGACCCCCTGCTCTTAGTGGACTTCACTGCACGTTCACTCCTGGGTTGAGTGTAACGTGTTTTTGTCCATCCCCATTCTGATGCTTTTTCAGATCTGCTTAAGAGTTGTAAACAAAAGTTCTTTACAGCCTTCAATCGTCTGTTTCTCATACTTTTTGGAGAACTGTTGTGAATTCCAGTGCAAAACCTGCAGATCCTTGAAAACTGGGAAGTGTATTGGAAAGTTCAGGAGGCCACATGTTGGAAGGGCTCTGTAAGGGGGCCTTACTGGCCTCATCAGCATTTGAATGTGTCCTAGCAAGTGAAATAAGAAAGTATACATAAATATATAGTGGTAATGATCTGTTTAAGACCCTATGTATGCTGCTGTATTATTATGCTAATGAGGTAGCTATTCAGCACAAACAATGGTCACGTTACAAGAAAAGGCAAGGCACTGAAGAAGATAGTCTTCTCTGTGCATTTCCATAGATGGATTGATGGGTGGACACACATACACACACACACACACACACACACACACACACACACACACACACAGACAAACACACGCTCACCAGGCCCAGCTCCTCTCCCTTTGTGTCTAGGTTTTATTTTATTTTATTTATTTATTTATTTTACATTTTTCATTTTTAGATAACACTCCAAGAATAGACATCAAACAACAATGAATCATAAATCGAGGTCAGGAGTGAACCTCTTTCCAAAGCAGAGAAAGGGTTAAAAGTGAAGGTATTTCTTTCTTTAAAAAAAGATGGAAAGACTGATAGTAGAGGAGTTCTTCTCAGCAGAGGGTTCAGTGAACCATATGTAGGTAGCCACAGGCTAATGGGCCGGTTGGTCCCTGGCTTGCCAGGTATCCCGCAATGCACATCTCCTAACCCACCCCTCTCCTCGTCACCCTCCCAAACACCCACCTCTCCTCCCCTTCCCTCCCTCCACTCTGTGAAAATCCCTCCTCCACTTTCCTCTAATCTCACCTTTTTCTCTGGTGCTGACCCGGGGAGGCCCACTTTATTCCCCACTGCACGCCAGAAGCCAGCGTTGTGATCGGAGCCTGGGCCCCTGTGCTGGTTCCCCCTCTCTCTCCTCTCCTTTTCCTCTCCACACTCTCCTTACCCAGGCTGCTCGTCTCCCCGACGGCTCTGCTCTATTGATTTACTCCTCCAACCACTGCTGTCTGTCTCTATGTTTTGCACCACCAGCGCCTAGGTCCCTTATCTCTATAACCCTCCGTCTCTTTCTCTCTCTCTCTCTCTGTCTCTCTTTTCTTCCTCTCGCTCTCTCTTTCTCTTCCTCTCGCTCTCTCTTTCTCTTTCTCTTCCTCTCTCTTCCTCTCTCTCTCTCTATTTCTCTTTTCTCTTTCTTCTTTTCTTTCTCTCTCCTACACGGCCATGTGCAGGGGGAAGAAACGAGAACAAGAGAGAAGGAGGGAGAGAGAGATGGAAGGATGCGGGGCAGTGGGAGGGGAAACAGGGGCCTTTGATTTTTCATTAGAAGCGCCTCCATATTTTAATATTGGGTTTAATCGGGCCCTCATGCCTTAAAGAAATAACCATTGAGAGATGATCCCTCGGCCTTCAAAAAGTATATGGCGCTTCTTCAATCAAAGCTCTCCTCGAATTTGCTCTTTTGTTTGGAGTTCACTTGCCATCCTTTTCCCCCTCCTCCCTTCTCTTGCCGTCTCTCGCCCTCTTGCTTTGTGGGTACAGTCGTTAGGCTTATTGACTGATCTTGGCTCTACTTAGCAATAGAAATGACTTTGACAGGGAAATACACCACCGGTATCACAGAGGTAGGAGCATGAAAGGCCCCTATCAGAATAGTGCACGCTATATCACCAGCAAAAGGCTGTGTATTTTCCCCCTGAGATAAAATCTGTCTGTTTACCTGCAATCTAATATAAAAATCTTTGTTAGACCTAGCAACATGACACTCAAATAAGAATTACCATTTTTAATATTTATTGAATTTGGCTGATTAAGAGAACTTATATGGCTCTTTCATGCCTTTACAGGTTATGATTTTTACTGTTGTCTCTGACCTGGTGTCATTTTTTTAAACCAAGTGACACAAGATATTTTTGATGCTGATGCATGGTACGCACTGAGGAAAAAAAAAAAAAAAAACTCCTCACCTCATACCTGTTTATATGTTGCAGGCTCATTTATTACCTTGCCGTTGTTGATCATTCACCTTTATTTCTGTTTTCGACAACAGCTTCGGTGAGACTCCTTCAGGTTTTTCATGGAAGTAGAACACAATGCCGTGTGCGTGGAAGCCACCAAAGCGCCAACCTGTGAGCTAATGAGAGGCCCCATGCTGTTATCTAAGGCTCCGGCTTCTCCACCACTGCTGCACTTCTATTAAGGGAGAGAACACACACCGGGCTACCGTTCACATATGTGGCACGTGTACGTTCTCTAAAGGAGGTTTCCCTGGGATGCAGAGGCTCGTCGAAGCCTCCATCCTACATACAAAGGCATGCTTGTGCACACACACGCACGCGCACACACACACACACGATAGACAGGAGTGGAGAATTTGATGGCACCAAACGCCACAAACAAAACAAAGGCACAAATGACACCCTCCTGTGACAATCCCAGTTGTAGCCACTCGCCTTTATCTTATAATGCATCAAATGCATTAAACAAGAGCACTTACTTAATTGAACAACCTCTCCCAATTTGTTTGCGTTAAAGGAGAGTAGAAGAAGCTAGACAACAATTTTGTGTGTGTGCGTGTGTGTGGTTTCCTTTGTGCCGGCAGTGTGTGTGTGCGTGTGTCTGTTAAACCCCTGCCAAGCAGAGATGCATTATTTAAGATGCTGTTGTGATACTTGTGCCTGCTTAAAGGTCTCGGCTTCCTTTTAACGCCATGCCGCATCAGGCCACCTCTGCCCCTGCCTCTTGGGGGGAACCAGAGAGGGACCTGCTGGCACCAGTCCACATATCACCTGGGAAAATATCACAGTGGGAGGAGGAAAGGAAGTGATATAGATAACCTTTTGCGTTTAGCACACATCCTTATGCACAGTTAGTGATGTTTCATTATCTCACTTTATTGTGAGTTCATTCCTCATTTTGAGACTTTTGTGTCTTAAGGTGGCATTTTTCAGTGCTGACAAAATATTTAATAATATTAAAATATCATAAGTAATTTTTCTACACTTTTTAAATTATACACGTTGTATAGTTGACAAAAACTATTGAGATTTTTAGATGTGTTAACATGTCCACATTTGAGGAGCAGCCCCTCTCCAATGTTGAACAGTAAAGATGACTGGTGAAATGAAAGGTTAAATGGCAATTTTAGGTCAGTATCTGGAACTGGACATAAGTGTTGTTTAGTCCAAATTTGGCAATGGCCAGCTGCTCTCCCACTGGTGGAAAGGGCTGTAATGGAACATAGTATTGTAAATTGAATATGGTTAATTACTCTTCACGCTATGCCACCAGCCGTGTGCGCAGGGCAAAAAGGAAAAGCTCAGGAAAGTGGAGGGAAAAAGCGTCTGCAGAAGAACTTCAGGGCCCCTCATTACACTCTGCCCCTGGGTATTTTTACGCCTTTTATTTCCCATCTAATGAACTGTTTACATTTTTCAGCTTTCCAGGCGCCACAATTATTTGCGCTTGTCCTTGTGTCGCTCGTTGCACTGGGCAAAAAGCGAGGAGGGGAGTTGGAGGGCATAGAAAATGTGTATAATGAATATCAGTTTATTTGATTTTAATTATTCTAGTGGGTTATACAGAGGGAGCATTTCTGCATTTGCAAAGATGGTGATTGTCAACTGTTTAAAATTAAGTGTGTTGACTGTTTTGCAATTATTGATAAATGTTCTTTTTCTGAAAACAGATGTTTTGTTAGATTTAGAGTTTTCCTGTCTGAAATGTGACAGGAAATTTAAATAGCAATATACCTACACACAGTATGTATACAATATGTACCCATTTGCTAGTCAGGGACTGTGCAGAAAGAATAGATTTATGGATTTGTTATAATTATATAAATATAATTTGCTGCTGAGAGTATCATGCCTAGCAGATTAGCATATCTGATATGAATTGTTATGCATGCATATGTAATTACATTTTGATGGGTGAAGGAAAATCGTTTTTTCCTTTGCTATCCATGTCAACAGAGGTAAAACGTGTGTTTTTGACAGGACACCAGCACCTCCATCTCCACATTTGATGAGATGTGTGGAGTTTTAAAGGCGGGCCACTTTGCATAAAGTTAAGATGTATCTTTGTACTTTTTTGTGTGCCTCCGGGAATAGAAGCAAATTCTCACCCAAGATTAAAAATGTGACAAAAGACAGACCTTTCAAAAGGATTAAAAAAAGCTTTCTTTCTTTTTTTTTTCTTTTCTGAGCAATAAGGTATCTTCTGAAAGTGCTCATTCTTTTTTAGATTACAAAGCCTGATCAGTTGATTTCATCTTGTTTTAGATGCATTAATTCTAGAGTTGAATCTTCACCACATAATAACCAGAATGAGACAGTTTCAATGCATTTTCTTCAGGAAATCTTTAAAGTCATGTGCTCAGTTGTGAGGTTTAATATGAAACGGGTCTGCTCCAATAACTGATAAATCAACTCTCCTGACCTCAAGGGCCATCCTCTTGTCAACAATTGTGGAAAAAGCTGTCCAACCCTGTGAGTTCTGCCTTTTTGCATAACACCCCAACTTGTAATCAGAATCCATCGCTGAGATAAGCAGTCAATATTGCACGACTGTTTTTCTTTTACATCAAATGGGAAGGCAATAATCACTCAGGAATCTCTTGTTTTCCGGAGGGGGAATCCAAAACCTCAAGTATATAGGTACAGGGGAAATAGCGGCAAGTCTTTTATTTCCATGACATTTTCCATTCTTTCTACTTTCTTTGTTATCTGCGCTGTGTTCATTGCAGAAGCGCTTCATACACTCATCTGTAACAAACAGCTATTTAGAAATACCAAAAACCCTGCATATGGTTTGAAGGCGACGTAAGCCTTAACATTCAAATCAATGCTTCTCCCAGGCTTCCTCGTCTCAATTACTGGTGAAGTCGTCTTTCCCCTAAGTTGCACTGCTGCTCTTTAAGATGAAACTCGACTTAAATGGAATATGTGGGTGTTTTCCCAGCAAAAAAATGTGTGTTCCTTGTGTACGAGTTTATGTGCTATCTCCACATTGATGCTTACCGTCTTTCTAGTCTCACTCCAGTCTGAAAATTCTGCAATTTCCTGAAAACAGCACCAAAATGACCTGCTCTTATTGACACACTGATTTACTCACAGCAGGTGGGGGGCTTCTTCAAAAATTGCTGAAATTAGAAATTAGGGCTATGATAAATATCAGTTGATCTCATGGAAAATTATAGTGCTAATTTCCAAATTAACTTAATTTTTAAATCATGTTTTAGAGTCAGTAAATGTTATTTCTGAAGTTATTATTGCTTATATTCCTAAATTTTCTTAAATTTACTGCAGTAATTAACACTTAGGCTTGGTTTCAAAAGGAAAAACAGAAAAAAACAATCCCCACGCCCCCCCATAAAGCAGCATATCTATTTTACTTGTTTTAATTGAAGCCAATTGCCTTGTGGAGTTTGATCTATCTTGAATGGTGCAGATATGGAAACCATCACAATTGTAATCAGTTTCCTGACTGATGCTGAATTATTTTTTTTTTTTTAAGGTGATAGATTTTCATTTTGCAAATAAAAAAAAAAATACAAAATTGCAAATTCTGTTTATCTTTTGCTTCTTCTGCAAGGGAAAAAAAAAACATTCATCACTATACTTGAGCTAAATGATAAATGTTAGTTACTAAACAGTTATAGATCATTCTCAACATGTATCACATTTGCCAGTGCTTTTTTGATAAACCAGGTGTGAAGCTCTTGTGGTGGTGTATGTGTGTCAGGAGGGGCAATGCTGTGTGTGTTTTTTTTTTTTTTTTTTTTTTTTTTTTTTTGGTTTGTTTGTTTTTTAAACTCCATGCTGCCGATCTTCTCTTTTTCCCCACAGTCTGTTTGGTGGTTAGCTTAGGTCCCTGTGGTTGAGTAGCTGCCTGCCGAGTGTATTGTTTGGGTGCTCTCTTTATCTAATGGGTTTTGTGGTCCGGGTCAATCAGACCCTCCGTCTAGTCAGTAATTACTCCAGAGAACTGTGGCCCTCACCATCACGATAACAACAGCCAAATCACATCAGCCATGGCTTTCCACTCACTGCTTCAGATTATGAGGAGAGACAAATAAAAAAAAAATCTGCTGTGATTGGTTCCAAAGTTATTTCAATGAAGGAACTTGATATTGTCATTCTTGAGGTTCGATTTGGCATTTTCAGTTTTGGTTTTGCACTGCTCTCATTGAAAGTAGCATCAAAGTCCTTTTTGCAATAGCTTCTGCAAACTTTCACTGTTAATAGAAAGATCCTGGGAAAGGGTACTGTATTTAAAAAAAAAAAAAAAAAAAAAAAAAAAAAGTCCCCACAGGTAATTGGTGTTACTACACTGATTCCCAGTCTTTGTTTGACTTATTTAGAACTGAATCTGTAAGTAAATACAGAAAATAGAGAAAATTCATGTTGAGAAAAAGTGATATTTTCATTCCTATGCTAGTATTTGTCTTTGATTTTGCCCACCTCCTGCAGCCCACCTAGAAACCCTGTCAAGGTAGGGAGAGAAAGCGAAGGAGGCTTAGTAAACACTTTCTGTGTCTGCTGCTGGTGTGTATTTAGTTTAGAGGGCATGCCAAGAGGCTGTTTTTCCACAGGTCGGGCGTCTGTAAACAAGCGGTACAACGGCAGCCCACTCTTCCACAATCGGAGGTGGCACACTCTGAAGTGTGCATGAAATGTGTGTGTCTGAGTGTTTGTCTTTTTTTTTTTTTTTTTTTTTTTTTTTTTTTTTTGGACATGGCATTCCCTCTTTTCCCAGCCTATCTGGAGAGAGAGAAAAAGAGAGAGAGAGGGAGAGGGAGAGAGAGAGAGAGAGAGAGGCAGCCCCAAATCTGATGGGCCGCCAATGGGTGATGAATTATTCCCTGTCTGAGTCTCAGCATCGGTGTTATCACAGAGCCTGCCACTGCACCAGGATGACAGCAGTGACAGGCCCCCAGAAAAGATTTAGCGCTGACAAGTGATACTTCCTCATAATACATCTCCCTGGCCCTTTCCCCTGTCCCCCGTTCCACAGCCTCTCCATGCACACAAGATGAGGGTTTTTTTATCCCGCAACTTGTATTTGTTTAAGTGGGCAAGGGGGGAGGTCTTTGCCGCCACTTCTGTGGCACAAGTGCACTAGGTAGATCACCTTGGAAGGAAGCATGGGCACAAACCCAGATGTACATGTTGTCAATACAACTGTTGTATGGGTACACACACACACAAACACACACACACACACACTCGACCTGCAGGTGTAAGGCTCAGTTTGTCTGTGAGTTCCATTAGGGGGCTCTCGTGCTTAAGGAATGCCTGTTCTGTTTTTCACCAACAACAGTAATAAGCCATGTTCCCCCCCCTTGTTTTCTCTCTTTCTGCTCTCCTCTGTTTTCCCCTTCTCTTTTTCTTCTTCCTCCTCCTCCTCCTCCCCCTGCAGAAAAGGTCACGTATTGCCTACAGTGATGAGGTGCGCAACGAGCTCCTGGGGGATGACGCCAGCTCCTCGGAGAACCAGGTGAGGTGCTAATCAGGGGCCCACCGGGCTCTGGTGTGGGTAGCTGACTGGCCCCCAGGGTGAGGAGGAGGGCCCCTCATAGGGGCCACTGAGGGCCGTAGCCACAGTATTGTCACCAAGTCATGCGGAAGAAACACTGCTTAATGCAAAGCTGGCCCGGCTGCCAATGAGTGGGCTCAGGGTATGGGACCAGTGTCTGGCCAAATCCAGATTGTGACCAAAACATGCGTACACGCACACACACACACACACACACACTCACTCACACACACGCACACACACACTTAGGCACACACACAACCTATCCCAAACTCCAAAACCCCAGCCTCCCCCTCCACAACCGCCCCACAGCTGTTCTCCAGCCGGGTGTGGACTTAGGCCTACAAAAGATCCTCCATCAGTGTCCACACACAAACACACACAATTCCCAAAATCTTGATCTCTCATGCTCCTTTAAACTCCAGGGGTGGCAAACCTGCCCAATGCAGATATACTCAAAATGAATAAAGATATTGTTGACAGCTAGCATCAGCAAATCATAGAAACGTTTTGATGTAATTCTCCATAGAAATCATCATCTGGTTCTTAAATGTTTTCATTTATTATTAAATAATGCTCTCTTACATAAAAATCTCAAATTCTATTTTCTTCTTAAAAATTATAATCTATTATCTTTCAAACATATTTGTATATTGTTTATAAAAAGAAGGCAGTGACTGACATTTTGTTTGATTGTTTTAGAGCAGCTTGTTGAATTCAAGGGATTTAAACAACAGATAAAGAACACATTAGAAATCTTTCTTTCATTGTCACCAGACCACAAGAAGCCAGTACAAAAAAACATGAGAAATTAGCTGTGGCTACAGAAAGATTCATTCATTGCAGATATTAAAGTGGCAATGGAGAAGAAAAACAACTATCTTGAATTGTGATCTTAATTGCCCAAAATATGCCACATGTTCTTTTAAACTTATATTGTTTTGAATAAATGTCTGAAGTGCTGCATCAAAACAGCAGCACATCAACAGATTCAGCAAGCAGCGTTTTAACATTTAAGACGTGCTTACCTACGGCTCACCTGCACAGCTGCCACTCATAAGCAGCCACTCTCAACTATGACCAAACGTCCTTTGACTAATTATATAGTGCTTTTTGAATAGGTTGTCAACTTGCAGGGATTGCTGTGTGTCAAGACACACACACACGTAAGTACTCCACATTTGCAAACATACACACACTCAAAAAAGACAAAGATGAATGCTCAAATGCACATTTGCACATTTAGTCCCACAGTGCTTTTATAAAAGTATATTTAGACGATTCACAGCTGAGCAAAGCTAAATAAAGTTCTCGTCTTTTTATTTATTTATTTATTTTTGAACGCTTCCCTATTACCATTTCAATGATGACCCATGAACTGCACATCTTAGAAACATATGTATTGCGAGCCAAGATGTGTAATTGATATGCATATTCCTGGCAAATTAGTGAGACACAAAAGTGACTCTGACATTTTATGCAGAAGTTGGAAGGAAATTTGCTGTCAGAAATGTCACATTTAAGACACTGATGGGCTGTATCAAAATCTTGTCAGGGGAGAGCTGATAAAAATGTATCATATCTCATTTCAAATGTTTGTATTTCTCTTTCATTAAAAAATTTATGCACAAAATTTAAAAAGTAATTATTCATAAATCTAGAATTTACACATCTTAAAGAAAATTGTTTGTTGAAATAATGATATGCACCAGTAGCCCTAATATTATGGAGATATTTTGGTCAGTATCAGTATTACTAATTTTTGAAACTGTTGCTGCTTTATCCCACAATATTTATCAATATATATATATTTACTATCAAATGATGATATTACTAAAATACCTTAGAGGAAAATAGTCTAGCAATCAAGTGCTGTGAAATATTTAGATTAGATGATGCTTAGGAAAAATAAAGGTAGTCGAATTTGCAGTTAAACCTCAGAACATTATTCAGTCTCACTCGTAATATTAAACCAAATTTCTGTAAGATTATTTATACAGTAGGCTTCAAATTAAGGGGTGTAAATATAGTTACCTAAAAATGTTTTGTGATTTTAAGTCAAGTATGATTTATTAGAAAATTCTGGTTCTTGCTGAATGATTATTTCTCATTCTGTCAAGTATGGCTTTAAACTTTAATATGTTTAATACATGGACCATTGATTATAGAATTGTTAAAGTGGAATAACAATAATCTTTGCCTCCTGTGTAACTTTTATTATTTTCTCAAATGATAATGATGCATCACCCAGGCACGGAAAGAGTTAATGTCAACCGGGGGCAAAAGCAAAGTAAATAGATGATACATATTTTTCCTTTTTCTCCCAGGTGCCATATTTACCTCATTTTCATTTTAAAACTTGTGGAGATAATACGAGTCTTGGTCTTGCTGTGAGTGGAGTGCTCGGAACTTCAGGGTTTTTTATCGAACGAGACGGCGGCGATAGGAGAGGGGAAAGGATGGTGGGGGCCGGGGCAAGTCGGTCAATTTAATTCCTGACGATCTGAAAGAGGTCAGGATCATTTCATATAGCCCTGGCTGAGCAGATCATTACCAGTCACAAATCTGTTGGTTACATGGCAAGGATTTATAGCTAAGTAAATAGGGAGCCGTCATAAGTTCTGAAAATGGCGTGTTGGCCCTGCGATAATGGCTAAAGGACGATTTAATAGAGTTCGGCATTTATTCGTTATCTGTATGCGGACAGAGACTGAATTGGCACTATCACTCGTTTTTTTTTAATAATGTGGTAGGCTACCATTGCACATTTTTTCTTTCTGTTTCTCCTCTGCATGCAACACACGCACAAATGCTGGTGCACAGACACACACACAGACACACACACACACACACACACACACATGCAGACACCACACACAAAGAAGCAAGTGCACACACACATTTTTCACACACGAACGCTATACGGAATAGTTTCGATTTCAGTCACAGCAGAAGGCTTGGCCACAAGAGATTGTGCTGGTTTGAGCCGGCATGGACCAGATTTTACAGGCTACAAAGGAAGCAGATTACCACTTGTATCGAATTCCGTATTGGATAAAAAAAAATCTTTTGTTTGAAAAAAATTGCTGATTATCATAACAGAAAAATTGCAGCAGTGCAATTTTGAATACTGGCTGGCATCACAAAAACACAAGGAAAGGCGCTCGTGCAGGAGTAATTATAACGTTTACAATATTCTGTGTTTACCACTGTGTATCTCTCGAGCAAAGCTAGCATCGTTGGCTTTACTAAAGAATGGATGCCAAAGAAAAATAAAGCTAAATGGGAAGAAAGAAGAAACACTATGCAATAAACCCCTCATATAGTTTCAGCAAATCCTCCACGAGGACTTGCAATCAGTCAGGCAGCACAAATGAGCCAGAACAACTTTTGTTTGGTACCCATTGACTCAGATGGCAGGGATGGGGTGAGGGATCGCAGGATCTGCTGGGCTTGTTCAAGCCCTAAATAACCACATCTATAGTGTAGTTTTAAACTTTGGCCTTGTCAATAACGCATTCTTGGCGGGGAGTTGTTACTTAGGGTAGAAAAAGCAGTTTCCTCTGTGCAAAGTGCCTCTTGTTACTGCCGACACATTCAAGGCTGAGAGCTCTGTAAAGAGGCATATACAATTATGTTTGCTGTTGCAAATATTTTGGCTTTTTATTTATTTATTTATTTATTTATTTATTTATTTCCAATTTTAAAATGATCTATGGTGCTGTCACACTGATTTAATTTGGGATAAAACAGAAAAATGATGGATAAACTATTTTAGAAAAGGCTTCTAAATGTTAAAGTGGAAGGATTGTGACTTGACAAAAATAACATATTTAAGATTTTCTGTTTATCTTTTCAAGTATAGTGTTTTCTCTGAATTAATTGTTATTAAGCAAAAGGCTCCATTTATCCACCAGTGGTGGAATAAATATAGATATGTTGTATTCATTCACTACATTACAGATATTATTATTTAAGAGGATTTTAGCATAAAATGGGTGCAAACATAAAATGACGCTCTGCTTGTCATAGGTGCTGCCAGACAGATTGGTGCTCTGTTTGCTCCTCAGTCTGTCACTTGTTTTGAATTATTTGAACAATGAAGAGGCTGTTATTTCCTGACCCTGTCCCAGCCAGTTCTTCTTTTTTTTTTTTTTACCCTTTTAGTCAACAGTCAAGTTTGTAATTTATGATCCAAGTTCTGGCGTTTTCTGATATGATAGCAAATTATTTCAAACCCACAAAATTCAAAATGAACAGCACATACAAAATGAGATGAGAGGGAAATAATGGTGGCCTTGAGCCTCCCTTTAGATCTGCTAACCTTTAATCTTGCCCAAGAAATGGAGATAAAAAATCACCTGCAAAGGCTGACAAATCAAGAAATTTGTCCTTCCCCTTTTTTTCTGACAAATGCATTGCGCTCCCATGATAAGCCTTAGCCTTCTCCCTCCTTCTCTCCAGTCCTCACTTAAGAACGGGCCGTGGAAGCAACCTTTTAATTGCGATTAGGCTTGATTAATGGCAAATGGGATCATTGCCTTTCCTCGAATGTTTGACTCATTATCAAAGATGCAAGGCTTCCCAGGACAGGGAATAGAAGTAGCATCTCCTATTTACTTCACTTTAGATTTGCTATTCTCTTTCATCAAAAATGAATAGCTATGCTAAGATTCATTTTTCATGATCCTTGGCTGTCCAAATAATAAGCTGCACTGTTATGTATTTATGTATATGTATACACTCTGGTAGCCTCACATGACTTTCCATACATAATCCACACAGCAGGCACCTTTATTGAGATACATAAGGTACATGAAATATTGACAGCATATCAACATTGATGGACAGTGGCAAAAGTGGGGTGGCTCAACATTGCCTCATCTTAGTTAACAAAAAAAAAAAAGAGTGAGAGGAACACGTTTTTCTCTCCCTTTTCCACAGAAATCAGCAAAATGACAAATGCAATATAAATTTCCTCAAGATTTTATTCATACTTTACCCAAACTGTGTTTCCTCACTGTGCTGACTGTATTCTGCTCTTTTTTCTTTTCTCTTGCCATATCAAGTTCTGTGATGTGACTTCCTTGATAATGCTAGTTGAGACGTCGCAAGTCGAGCAATCCATTCCCTCTCTTTGTATAATGTGACAGCGCCAGAACTTGATCTTTGTTTGTTCAAAAAAAGTCAGCGCGAGTGGCGTGTTTAGCTTCTTTTAATGTGTTTGTCTTGTGATTTCCAAATGCTAAACATGCAAACAGTTAAATCGTCAAGGTTAATTCTGTTCCCAGCCACATGACTGATCTCCTTCCTGCCACGTCTCTGCTTTTTATCTCTCCTTCACTCTCTTTCTATTTTTCTCTCTTCCCCCCTTTGCTTTCACGATGCAGTTGATAAAGTTACGTGAAGAGGTAAGTGCTTCTCTGCTTTAACAATTTAAATTCTGCTTTCTCGCTGAAATTTCCATTTGCCCTCCTCTCTCCTTTAGAAAATTAAAATCGGCTCATTTGGACACTTTTTGAATGTCTTATTGAGCAGCCTAAAGGCCAAGCCAAAGATAATGAATTCATTGAAGGCCAGTTTCCCCTCCCCTAAAAATCTGAAAACGAAGATAAGATATTATTTCTGATACCCCTTTTTGAAGACAAATATTGAAATGAAGCAAGGCTTAGAATAGCCTAAGTTATGAAGCCCAGCATAATTCAGAACTCGGTCAACTTCTTAGTTTCAAGTGGGAACAGCTGCTTGTAAGATTTACCATTCCTTAATTTTCTTAAATGGGGCCAAATGAGTTGGGTTCTGCCATTTATAATGAATTGGATTAAGGTTATCATCATAATGATATATGTGTTTTTGACTTTACATGATGACAAGCCAGTATTATACTTGGGGTGGTCTAATTTGCTTCTTCATTTACCATCGCATATAATCACCACCAGTGCCAAAGATGTCTCCCATCAGTCATCACTGTAGTGCATCTGATAGCTCTTAGTCTTTACTGTGGATGTTGCTGTTTGAAAAATGAGAGGCGAAGGCAGCACAATATAAAGAAATCACCCCAGTCATGTCTGTGTCCTTTAACTAAGTTGAAATTTATATTCAAGTTCAAATAAATAGAAAAAGGGTGGGTTAAGACACATTTCCAGGTCTGTAAATCTTGAAATTGTCATGTGGAAAGCATTCATAATAATGACTGTTCCAGTCTCCAGTTGCGTTTACAATAATACTACTTTGGTGCTACCCTCTTCACTTTAGTAAACAAAACATGCGGATGCTGGAGTCAAATTGTGTGTTTCTTTTGTCATGTCAGCCCCATATAAGCCATAACTCTGTCGCAAACCAAACCAAAACTAACCCTTAATCTCGAGACAGACAACTTGGAGCTGCTCCAAAGATGACTAATTAGAAATTTGAAGACGCACATAAAAAGTAAAAAAAAAAAAAAAAGTTGTAAAGGGCATCCATGGGCTGCTCATGCTCCATTTCTCAAAAAAGCCTTTAAAACCCAGGTACAACCCACTCAAACAAGACCATCCTTGTAAAAACAAATTTGTCCCGAAGTGACTTGCCTGGTCACATAAGAGTTAAAAAATGTCTGTGTCATGACACCAGGTTGCTAACCGGATTTACTCTTTGTTTTAGGACTGAAGGACTTGACCAGCATTTCTGTTGTTTGTAAAAACATCACATAATCTGCTTGTATACTGTGATTGATATTCACCTAACAACATGTAGATATGAGATATAGCATGCATGAAAATGCAAATCAGCAGTGCAAAAATAGCAAAACCCTGATTTGAAGATTAAAGGAGGCGCTTGATTGAGTTTTCTTTATTGAGAATTCTGTGAAAATCAAACCACCTTTAATCTTCTTCACAAGGCAATACATTTTACACCAAATTCACAGGCAGTTAATGTGAATGTAATATTTTAGCTATAAAGGTTCAGCATTTATTCTTGGGCTATCTAGCAATAACTCAGATCTACAGCCAGGTACATTACTGTTTGCTTTTTTTCAGATGCTCCTTACCTGTAATGTCAGATTAGCAGGATTCACAATAGTTGTAGCATCATTTTATCAAAGTATTTCAATTTATACTAATGTGGATCAGATTTACACAAAATAGGGATATTTATTTCCTTTTTTACTAGAGCATATTTTGTCAGTTTCTGTAGGTTACATGGTATTGCTTTTCTTTCAAGCATAACTGAACTTGTGTGTGGAAGTGTACTTATATTGTTAAATGTGCCTTTGAGTGAGACAGTGTTCAAGAAGGTTGCTGAACTGTCTCCTGAAGCTGAGTAATTCAATTCCTATCAAAGCCTTTCCATTCACAGCTATTCATAATTTAGAGCACCAACCTGGCCCAGGCGCCATGTTTTTCTTTTATTTAGTTGTACTTTTGTTTCCCCGTCTTCCTCCCACCTTTTATTTTTGTGCATTTCCCCCTAGCCTGGGGGTCAGGAGACATCTTCAGTTACCTCACCTGTCTTCTCCTTTTGGAACGGCCCAAGCCGTATAATCGGGCTTGATTCTGCGCCCTCTTCGCCATCGCACGTCTCCATTGCAGTCTTTTACCCTCCTGCTCTCACTGCATTTGAATCAAAGACTGGCACAGCTTATACACACTTAAGCCTCGCTTTTAAAAACTATACTTTTTTTTTCTTCAGCTGGAAAACATGTTTAAATATTTAGCACCCATATTCACAGCTGTTTGACACTTGTAATTCCTCGTCTTACAAGTCCCAAACAAACGGCAGAGAAGATCACACAGTCAGTCTGAATCACAGCTGTCATCATTATTCACTTTGACTCTCCCCCACCCTTATTGAAATAATAAGGAAATCATCTGAACTTTGGAAAATGGTGATAGTAACCGCCTGTGTTTGATATTGAAAAAAGGCAGGAGAGCGAAAGAAGAGGGGAGAGATTTCTTTTGAGCTACAGCTGCATTGTTCTGGGGCTCCCTGTTAATAACTTACAACTGAAGAGTGTTTCTTGACGCAAAAAAGCACAACAAAAAAACACCATTTTTCGTGGTTCCTAAGAAGGTCTTTGTTCAAAATGTAGGTGTCAGATGAAAAGGCATGCATAGGCAGAAGTGGCGGTGGAGGGGGGGCTGCACTCATAGATACACAATATTTATCATATTGTGTCTAAATCCTTTGCTAGAAGGCTCCATGAGATAATCAGATATGATTTTGGTAAGACCCTTAGGTTTTCCCGAGTAGATAAATGGCAGATACGGATTGCAAACCAGAGTTTGTACTTGGATAGGTGAAAGTGCATGTGTCTCTATATGCCTTATTCCTAAAGATCCACAGTGGCTTCTATCAGAGCCATGGGGGTCAAACCTTGATATTGGAAGTTGTAGCACACCAGGGGATGGCAGCCACTTTGCATTTCCCATGGCAAAAATGCTGACAAGGACATCTTGGATTTTTCTTGCTAACTGGCGAATGAAATCCGAGTTGAGCCCGCTAATGCGTATACATCCATACTGTTTTTTTTTGTTGAATGACATTCAACTATTGGAACCTTATTACTTGCCCGGAAAGTAAGAATCATCTAAGTTTTACAGACAACACCTCTACATCAGCCGCGACAGGGAGTACCTGAAGCATACTGAGGTGTTTAGTTTTAATTATACATGGTCTTTTTCATTATTTTTCACAGCATCGTCCTGTGTTCTTGCTGAATTGTTTCATTAGGAGGGCCATCACAGTGTGCCGTGACTGGATCTGTGGTGGCTGAACTCTCACCCTCTCCTCCAGGTTCCGTCACCGTCAAACTCGGGACACATTATTCTAATGATCACACACACATACACTGCCACTGCCACCACAAGCCCCCCCCCACACACCTCACCCCCTCCCCTCCTCCCCCTCCGCCCTAAAAGAAGACAGAACGAGGGAGAGAAGAGAGAGAGAGAAATTCAGGGGGAGAAAGCTTTGAAGTGGCTTTCCATCGCAGTGAGTCTGCCGGCCGTCTCCCCGAGACGTGTCACCTTTGCCGAGAGGGAATAGGAAAATCACGTTTCGAATGGTAATGATAACATACTAATCACTTGAGCTCTTTGAAGAACCCAGGGAGCGCGCTACTCTGTCAGTATCCCTGGCTGCCTCATGCTCCCAGGCACACACAGGCACTGCAGCCATGGTCTAGGTGTATTAGCTTAAGCATTGCATGTCAATACGTCCCCTCCATCTCAGCTGATCCATAGGGGCTCATTAAAGCCCGAGCCCGGTACCCATTTTATCCCAGCGTGCACACTGCCACCATCTCTGCCAATGCCACTACCACTTCCACACCCATGTAACCCCCCACCCCCTCACCCTCACCCCCCCACACGCACACACACCCGACCAGAAATACACCACACGTTGCCTCCATTCCCACTCACCCTCTTCCTGCTTCTTTCACACCAGCAGCCCATTTCACCACCCACCCATCCACCCACCCATTCTCCCATCCCTCCATCCTCCCCCTGCCCTCCCTTTAACTATTAAAAAATATCTCTGCAATTTTAAATGACATCTGTCAGCGGCGGGAAGAAAAAGGGAACGAGGGAAAGAAAAGAGTTCAGAAGGAGTTTTTTTTTCCTCCCTCCTCTTTTCCCATCCCTCTCATTGTCAAACTTTGAAAAGTGTGCTGTCGTCTTATTTTTTCCCTATCTCTCTCTCTCTCTCTCTCTTTTTTTTTTTTTTTTTTTTTTTTTTTCATTTCCTCTGAGTGATTAGCTGGTACACATTTTTGACAGCTTAACCAGAGCTAGAGATTTCAGTTTCCCCTGTCCCCTTCGCTCATGTGACGGGCATAAACTGTTTTTATAGAGGGGGTTGTCATTCATCCGGTTGTTTTTGAGTATCAAATGTGTTACATCTGATAGCTTGCTTAACATAGCGTATTAGAAGTGCTATCAAAACCAACAGCATCTGCTAGACATTTAAGTCTTCCAAGTTTATGTGACCCTGTCTTCCTCAGGCCATGTAGTTTGAGTGGGGTGTAACCTGGGTCTCAGTTTGGACCTTTGAATAAGTTTGTGGCATCGGCAGACAATACGAGGGTGTATGGGTTGTTTATGTGTGTCTTTTAGATGAGTGGCTGAAAGTTTGCACTGAACAGACATGCATGAAGTGCAGATTAACAATGGACATCATTTAGTATACACGACACAGTGTCTCCGCCTAATAAGCCCCACCGCATGAGGACATTAACTCGCTAATTAGGAAAGGCTGTACAGACAGTGTACACATGGTGACAAACCCCAATTAAGCAATTTATTGAATTTAGTTAAGGATTTAAGTTGCAACTTAACTGTGAAAGTAACTGTGAAAGTAGTCTAGTTGATGAATATCCATAATGGCAGAGTTTGGCCAATGTTTCAAAACTTCCCAAAATGCCAAGTGACTGTCAAATAAACAAGTAAACAAAATGAAAATGAACGAAAAGTACAATGTAAAATACTTATTACGTATGCCTCAAATAAAACAAAGTGTGATCACACAGAGCCTACCAAATATAACTCAGCTGGTACAAAATATAAGGGATTATTTGAAGTATATCGGATCATATAAAGTAAACGGGATATTGTTTGATCTAGGAACAAGTATCCATATTTGTTTCGATGAATACTGAAACACGTAAGATCTCCTGTTTAACAAAAACATGGAATTCAACTAAGTACAAAATTTTGGGTATCACCGCAAAACAATATAACCATATAACCATGACCTCCATAAATGTTATGTTTATAGCTGTAAAAAGCCAAAAAGTATTAAAAAAAAGAAGATATCCTCCACTATGGATTATTAGTGTCTTTCTCAGTAAAACTACCGCTATATTTAAAACGTTCTCTCATGAGCTAGCTAGCACTAGTCGAGCTAACAAGTCCACAGTATCGTCTGATGGTGGCAGTATCAAAAACATATTCATAACATTTAGGAAAACAATATAATAATGAATAATAATGGATTCTTAAGCACCAGAAAAAGAAAAAATACTGCTGGTTTTCTTGGTTTCTATTTCCTTGGTATCTTAGGAACTGCTGTACCATCAATTGATGTTATCTGTGCACATTATAAAGGATGCCCGAGCAAGCACCTTGATACTCACAAATACTTCCATCTTTGAAAAAAATGATCATATTGCTTACTTAATAATTTATGAAACACATCATTCCTTGATATGCTCTGAGAGCACGGTCTTCTCAGTGGGCAGCCTTGTCAACTGTTGATAGCTATGAATATGCCAACATACAAGGGACTTTATTTTCTGTAGTCATTCATAATGAATTACTGTTTTGTCCTTCCATAGATTTCAGGTCACTCTTAAATTTGTACATTAATGACAAATGGTTTTCTTTAAAGTGATATTTCACAGGTCTGGTCATTGACGTGGACATTTTCTAAGCCCTCTGCACACTTAAGATTGGAAAAAAGCTTGCAGCTTTCCATAAAAAAAAGCTGTTTTTAGACTTTGAGCTAATGTGAAAGTCCTGCTTTGGAAGAATCAGCATTCACTGATACAACCATGTTACAAGTAAGAAAAGACAGGAGATTTTATTTGCAGTCTCCTTTTGGTCAATTTCCCGTGGCCATGGACATGCTATTCAGTGTAATGTTAAAACAGCCACCTTGAAAGGTTGTTCTTACTTTTTACTTGGAAGCTGCAAATTAATCTAATTATTATTGCTATTATTTATTTATTTATTTATTTTTTTTTTTTTTACATCTTATTTAACTCTTCTTCCCTCCCTGAACATTGCCCTCTGTGCAAAATTTCAACTTAGGAAAGCTGGAGCCATGAAAAAAGATGAAGATGCAAAAACACTTTACTGCACCTCTCATTTTTGTGTCCAAGCTGTGGCAACAATACCTTTTACGCTGTCAGCCTCAACATACATGTGCCTGGTATTCCATCAGCATATAACACATCGTCGTCCATGATGGTTATTGCCAACTAGGGCTGTATGTTATGTTGTTGCTGCGGATGTGGTCTGTCTGTTTAGGTGACAGTGTTGATATGTTTCTTTGAAATGGGTCCCAGCCTTCTCAATCATTTTTTTTTTTTTTTGTTTGTTTGTTTCTCTGGCTTTATTTTTCTTCCATTTTGTTGCAGAGAGCACATCTGTTGGACAACACAGAGAAGCTGGAAAGGTCATCGCGGAGACTGGAGGCCGGCTACCAGATAGCAGTAGAAACTGGTACGTATTCTGTTGTGGATTGGGTTGGGAAGTAGTGGGGTGGGGTTGGGCGGGGGTTCAAGATAGTGGTGGGGGATGAGTGAGCGACAGCAAATTGTCTTGCTCATATGCGAGGTGTGTGTATGTGTGTGTGTGTGTGTGTGTGTGCGTGTGTGTATGTTGGGGGGGCGGTGGTGGAGGGGTGTAAAAAAAAAAAAAAAAATCGAAAAAAGCTCTCGCCATGACGACTGGTGACATTTTCAGGAGCACATCAAAGGCAAGCCAGGGAGAGAGAGAGGTGTACGGGCGACAGATCGGGCGCCGCTTCTCCTTGCTCTGCTCCCGAAGAAAATTCATGCATCTGCATGGCTGTGTGTGTGCGTGTGTGTGTGTGTGTGTGTGTGTGTGTGTGTGTGTGTGTGTGTGGTGGTGGTGGTGGAGGTGGGTGGGGGTGTTTTTTATAGCACACAAACAGACAGGGGGTCTATGAAAATAAACAACGTCAGCGTTCCTCCAGAAGTTCTTAATTCAGAGAGCAGGAGGAATAAAAAAATAAAAAATAAAAAAAAAACAGTAATATCTCTTTCTAAATAAACAATCCGTAAAAACACACAAACTCATGTTTTTTTTTTTCTCATTATCAAGGTTAGTTTTTATCTTAAAATAGGAAAAAAGCTCATTTGGATCTTAAATAGATTTAACCAATTAGCATATTTTTTTTTCTGTCTTCCTTCCTGACAGTCACCACATTATTGAGGCAGAGTGTATTCCTCAGAGAGGTATCAAAGCTCATTCTTGAAGTATCAACCAGCTTTCTGTGGCTTCCGTTGTAGTTTTGAAAAAGTTTGTCAATTTACACTATAATGGTGGGGTGGCTGGCGCGTGCGACATCGACAGATTTAATAATTCAAGTCAAGGAAGGGTTGCACGCAGACCACCGCTTTTGATGTTCTCTGTAAGTTGCATTCACAAATTCATAAATACAATCTGCATTCTCTGCTTAAAATGTTTTATATGTCTCAGATGATCCTGCAGCACAACGTTATCCAAGTTTCTCGACTGTGTCAAATTCTGCGACAGCACAGATTTTTTTTTTTAATTCCGTTCAGTCGCATCTTTCCATAGAGTGGTTCGTTTTGATGTTCTGCCTCACAGCTTGGTTGGTGTTAAAGAAGAGGGCGATGGCTTAACAGTGTTCAGTGCCTCCCGGGCCCAGCGGTTCCCCTGCCATGGCTGGCCACATGCCCCTTGACCCTCTGTCACTGGTGGCCGTCTCATCCACTGCGTGCGCGGCTAACTGAGAACAATGCCTGTTTATCCTGCCTTGGTCCCACACACTTGGCTTGGTCCACACCAGCTGTGGGGTGTGTTTGTGGTTTGGTGGGGAAGCTTTGCCCTGTGTGTTTAATCCATGACCCTTTCCTTTACCCTGCTGTCGATACCAACCCTCCGCTCAGATGCACAACCTGAAATGGCAAAGGCTGTGGGTCAAGCAGGGAACACATCTGTACAAAGAAAATAAATACATAGGGAATATGCAGTCTTACCCGCAGAAATTTAACTACAATACTGCACATGTCAAGGTCTCCCAAAATAAAAGAAGAAAAAACAACAACAACACATAGCGAACAAGCATAAAGTAGCCAGTTTCCTCTGCCATGTTTGAGAGGCCTATTCGTGTGATCCCCAATTCTGTTTGGTCATTAATTTAGTGTTGTTTTTTTTATCCCTGTTCTCCAAACTGTAGATTTACTGATGTGGATACTCCCACAATAGCGCATCACTACACTTCTCAGACATCGTTAGGAAATCCTGCTCTATTTAGATCATAGTCCTACCACAGTCCTCAGTGTATGGAGACAGAATACACCAAGGACAAGGATTTGTTTCTTTGCAAACTGTAAACTGTTTACTTTTATAGTCCAACAAAGGCCCCATTTAGTACTTTCTGTTACACACCAACAAATAAATAATAATAAAAAAAATATCCAAGAAGTGCACCAGGCTTTATTCATGCACATTATGAAAATGGCATTTGCAGTTGTTCAGGTATAAGCTTTGAGTTTTCGAACATAGAGGTGCGGCTTCCATCGAGGTTAAACAAGAATAATTAGAGCATTAAGTGTTTCCCCAATCAGACACTCTCTAGTCACAGTGTAAATACTTTTCTTGCCACAAACCTCAACTCTTCTCAGACATCTAAGAGCTGCACTTTTAGTGAAGAGCAGTTTAGCGTCGTTATTTCTCAGTAATTCAAAGTTGCATTCCCAATCCACAATGACACAGTAGCCCTCTAAGAACTGTAATTGACCAATGGGGGAAGAGGAACTTGAAGGCATTTTATTTCAAAGAGATAGATCCTGAACAAAGAAATGGCGTTCAAACTCAGCTTTGGCCCTTTCCTCATCGGCATTGACAATATATCTCTTAATGACCAGGAATAAAAAAGCCAGGATGCTACTAGGTCACATTTAAGGGGAAAAAAGAGGGCTCCTAGTTTTGAGAAGTGATGATTTTTCACACAATACAATTTTATCAGATTTAGCTTTTTTTTTCCCACCATCCTCAATGACTTGAGGGTATTTAGCGAAACAAAGCCTTGCCAAAAGCAGTGAGAGCCCTTAGAGGGATATGGAGGAGGGTCTGTGGACATTCAGAGCTATTTACCACACGCACCCTCAAGAACCAGGGTCCTCTGTTTGTCTCATAAATAAAGTATAGAACTTCATTAGTGAAGAGCACTGACTTAAAAGCCAGGCATAGCAACAAGCAGACAAGAGGGCTAGCCCAGTTAAAGAGGGCCCTAAATAAAGAGGGAGGGCATGCAGTTAGCCAATTTAAAAGCATTTGAGTCAGGGGCATCTGAAATGCCCAAATGCGGAGGCATGATTGATGCTAAATCAAAGACGTGCCAGATTTTAGCCCTTCCCACCACAGTTGAAAAGATTTTGAATGATTTATGATTGCTTGTTTAGAAATAGATAGCATGTCAGACAAGACATCTAAGTTGCACTGATTAGCTTTCTACCTTTTTGATTATTATTCATTGAAGAGGTAGAGAGCTGAGTCTTACATACTGATTGACATTTCACGCAGGATATGGCTTGGCTAGAGATGTTCCGTCTATACTATGCTTAATTTGCCATTTATGTTAATTAAACTCTATGTTTTGGTTCATCGCTATAACTCAAAACATTGAATTACTGTAAATGTAACTTGTTTTGTGGTTTCAACACAGAACAGCCTTATGGAATTGTAAAAGTAGAATCATTTGGGGAAAATAACAGTAAGGGTGAACTAAAACTACTCTGCATTTACAGGCAATCTCTTCCCACAATGATGCACTAAATTATCTACAGGCTCAGCTAATCCTGGTCTAATGATGTTTTAAAGTTTGCAGGTTCACTTATAGTTTTTTTTTTTTTTTTTTTTTTTTTTTTTTTTATTATATCCTTTGTTTACCTGCACTGGAGGTTTAATCTATCAGTGATGGCAGAAATACTTGAAAATGACATGACTTAACAAATCAGTATTGTGGAGCAAAAGCCCTTTAAAAAATACCCCTTCATGTGAGTTCAGTTTACACACTCATATACTACATAAGGCAAAAGGTTGGTTAAAAAATAATATTTATTCACTCTCTCTCTCCACACACACACACACACACACACACACACACACACGCACACACACACAGATACACACACCAATAAAATTCAGCAATCCAAGCAAAAAGATGCAACTGAAACAAACAATAAGACAGACAAAAAGCAATGCTACTTTACATTTTAAAGGAGGCCAGCAACGAAGCTGTGTACTTCCCAGCACTTCCCAGGCTGGCGGTCGTGGTGTTTGGGGGTCTGCAATCAATGCTGCAAAATGAAAACAGCTCATTAGGGATTGATTTCAGTCCCGTTTAGATAAGCAGAGAGGGTTGAGGCCTGGCCCCCAGGGGCCCCTGCCTAGCCCAAAGTTCACACCATGCCAGGTAGAGAGCACACTGCAGGCCATCAACTTTATTAGGACGGAGATAAGCTGATTAGACCTTGTCAATCAAAGGTGCCAGTGCACTCAATCAAGATCCAGGGGACTTTCTTTCTCTCTCTCCCCTTTCTCTCTCTCTTTTCCCACTCTCACAATCTCCCTCTCTTTTTTGTGATAAATCATTGAAGCGACCAACAAAGTGGCAGCCATCGCTGGGCTAAGCTAAGCAGCCCTGCAGTTGTCACCAAGGCAGACGCGTGAGGACCCTGTGATGATGTGATGACTATATTAAAGAGTACATCAATTTGTTTTAGAGCGGTTTGATTTCCAACTGCAGTGGTATTAAAAGCGAGGGGGGAAAAGAGGGGAGGGTAAGCGTGTCGGCGTCATCGAACATGATTCCAGCAGCAGAGCACGGGGTGCTGGGACAGCAAGAAATAAATAGATAAATGATGGAGGGACGGAGAAATAAATAAATATGTTTTTGTAAACATAAAAAAAATCTTCATGGCTCCCTTTTGAAGCAGAGTGTGGCTTTGAGTCTTGCTGAGAGTCCATGGGCGCTGGAGTGGCCCAGTAACACAGCGCACGTTTGTCCCCGACTCTCTATCTCTCCCCCTCCATCTTAGTCTCTTTCTGTGTTTCTCTCCCACTCGCTTTATTTCTCCGTGTTCCCTCTAAAGATCAGACTTGATCATTCTTTTGGTGCTGGGCCACCAAAGTGGTGCTTGCTCTTCAAATCCTTATAGCAAACACTTAGCAAATGACATAATCAGTTATATTTATTAATACCCAGTGATGTTTTAAAGCACAGGCTATTATTAGTTCTTAAAGGATTTTTTTTACTGTATATATATATATATTTTAAATTTTCAGTTAATCTAATAAGATGTGATGTATAAAATTTAGAAATGCAATATTAATAAACATCTGTACCTACAAAATAAAATTGTGAATAAAATAATAATAATTTTTAAAAAATAGTGTAAACATTTTTGGAAATTATTCCTATGGAAATAATTACAGTCCTTATCACTTTTATTTATTTAACTTTTTCAAGCCAACATTTGACTTGAATTTTTTTTCAAAGTCAAATTTAAATGTATTTAGTTATTTGATTAAGGCACATTGTTTAACTGAGCAACATTACATTAACAAAGCATTTTAAGATTGCGGTATTTGAAGTTTTATTTCATCTGCAGATATACCAATGCCAGTTTAATATTATGTTATTACCCAGCATGTGAAAAAATTGTGACTACATAAATAACTTGCACAAATGTGTGTATACCTATCTATTATCTATCCATCTATCTTGATTGCTATCTATCTATCTATCTATATATTTATATGTATATGTATATCTATTACTATATATATGTATCTGTATCTATCTATATCTATATCTATCTACATCTATATATCTATATAGCTATATATGAAGTGTGTGTGTATGCACTGTCTTTTTCTTATTAACATATAGCTGTATCTTCTCTCACTTCTCTTTTAGTTTATTCACTCTGTTCTACAGTGTAGTTTGAATATTTCAGTGATTTCTTTTTCATTTCTCTTTTATAAGGACAGTTTGCTAAAGTGGATTTCCTCGAGGTATAGCATGAAAAATAGCTCAGTTTTTTTGTAGGCTGATAAAATCTGAATGTTGTATTGTGTTCAAAAAGAATATGAAGTTATTTGATAATTGTTTGATTAATGGGGCTGAGAGCCGAGACTTAAATATTTCACAGCTTGAGTTTGCAGCTGAGGAGAGAAGAGGCCTTTTTATGAAACACGTTTTTAAGGGAAAAGTATGTTTGTCTTTTACTATAAAAAAGGGAACTAATTATTTACAAGAATGCCCCCGAAATTTAGCTGGAAACCATATTTCCTAAATATATATGCTTCAACGTATAACATTTTGCTCTCAGAAAATCTACCCACGGGTGAGCTGTTTATCGGTAAACCCCCCGGCGGATGAAAGGCGTCGCAATAATGATTTTTTCTCCCCTAATCGGGCCTTGTCAGCAAGGCGTCTTATCGTGGAGAGGAAAATGACACCGATCCTATCGAAGAGCCTAGAGTCCGAGTCGGCGGCGTGTGTCCCCCCCAATCATGGCCGGCCGCGGCCTAGCCATATCTAGCGCCGCCACAAACGGCGAGTGACGCTTTTTTCATGTGGACTTCAAAAACGGTGCGAGTCATTAAAATTGCACCCGCGTTCGGCTGCGGGGATCAGCCGCTCTGGAGCGAAAATGGGATGTGGGAAGAGGAGACTCGCTAAATGTGCTAATTCCATCCTCACATGTTTACGGCTTAATTTTAATCTGTTTGAGGGAGGAGGAGGGGTGGAGGGCCGATTGGAAAGGGGGGCGGGAGGGGCAATGAGAAAGCCTCACATTGCAATAAATCGCCATTATCTTTGACACCCTAGGACTCAGCTGTTCCAAGGATTTAGGGGTCCACTGGCAACAGTGTATATCGTAGTGCATGAAAACACTGTTTACGCTTGAACTGTGGTAGCTAAGGTGCAATCACCAGTTTCAGGCAGCACAAACAAAAGGCCTTATTCGCACAATGGTGAACTAGCATACGGACCCTCAATGGAAGAGCTGAACCAACAGACTTGAGTGTGTGTTTATGTGTGTGCGCCTGTTACCCTGTGTGTGCGTGGGCCAATCTGTGTTTCGCTGTGTTTCGGCAGGTGTTTGTCGCTAGAATCCAAATCACAATGTTAACTCAAGTTAAGTGGGGCTCCAGCGATGGCGGTCATATCAGAATGCAGAGAGTGACATGTTTGTGCAAAAATAAAATTAACCTTACACCAGAGATAGATGCCGACCAAGAATTTCTGACTGAAGAGCTAAGCTTGAGTTTGGTGTACCAGCTACCGCCACTAGCCTCCTGCTGTCCCACCGTTAGGTCTGCACAGAGCACGCAGAGTTTGCTAGCATTAACAGAATGCAAGGAATCTAATAATTAGACCTTTAGTCAGTTATTAGCTCCAACAAGGCTCTCAACATAATGAGACGCTTGGAAGTAATGATCTGACTAGAGAGCTCATTGGAGCTTCGCTGCTTAGTAAAACATTAAACAACACTGCTAAGAGAAACATTGATTTTCCTTGTTTTGAACTTAAGAGCGCGTCATTAAATAAAATCTAAAAAAAAAAATTATCGTTTTGAACCGCAGAAACAATTTAATCAAACATTCAAATTTTGGAGACAGGTCTTAGATAAAGCACAGTGACACTACAGTAATAAGCTTGCATTAAGTCAAATGGTAAATTGGTCTATACTCGTATCAAACCTCACACCAAATGTTTCATTGATATGTCCTTATGTGTTTATAAATATGTTCCATCTTTATCTCAAAGTATGAAACACCTTCCAGTTGCTAGATAGTGTTATGCCACTATATCTTAAAAGGCAGCTTATTCCCAACCTTAAATCGGCTTATTTTTTGCTATTTTTAGGGTACAATAACTATAAAGATACCCCCTGCCTCCTTGCATGCAGAAGAAAAAGTGTAGCATTGACCTCTGGCTGACACAGAGAAAGTTGGGTGGGTGGGTGGGAGGAGGGCAAGGGGGTAGGGAAAAAAAAGAAAGTAGTAAAAAGAGCGACAGAGAGGAGAGAGCTGAGAAAACAACTGTGAAGAGCCACATAGGGTTAAAGAAAAACTGTTTCAGAAGGAAATGGGAGACAAAAGCGAGGACTCGGGGCCCCCATGGGCGCTTTAAAGAGCCGCTACATCTGAGGCACTGAAATATTAAAAACGGAAAGGGAGAACCAAAAAAAAAAAAAAAGGAAAAAAAATTAAATGGTGAAATAAAGTAAAGGAGTTGCATTGAGAGAGAATTGTGCCACCTTGTCACCCTGGGATGCATATCAGATATATTAATTCTGTGATGAGAATGACGCGCTGGCCGACAGTGGATTGATGTCGGTTAAAACCTAAAAAAGGGGGTAAAAATGAGGAGACATTTATCAGAGTGCGGATGGATAGGCTTGCTTTAGAGTAGCAAGAGATGGAGATGGTTGAATGGAAATAACTATGTTCATGACAGCCGAATTTACATTTTTGAATTTCTACTTTTTTTTTTTTTTTTTGCATTTTTCAAAATTAGCAAGCTCCTTTTACATATGTCTTCATTTACAGTGTAGTGAGGTAATCAGTCATTGTACTTCAGTAAGAACATAGATGCAAGTGACTACAAAGCACTTGAGCTACCACCGGCTGTGTATTTTATAAATATGTATACTACACAATCACAATGACTGGTTGTGAAGCTGGCAGATATACCAGATATACATGGACAACTTTTTGATGGAAAGGAGTGTAAACAAGGATGAGGGATAAGTAAATAAGATAAAATCTGTAACAGAGGGGGAAAAAGTGTAAGGGAAAATAGGTTGTAATTGTTGGCAACAGTTCCCTTACACATTTTGAAATAAACATTATTATTGTTTTATAGTGAAGATGAGGTCTCCTGATGTTAACTATATACCTGTTACGTCAGCATTAGTAACATCATCTTCAGTGCAAAAAATGAACTTTTTTTTAAGTTGAGAGACCAAGGTCCGCCAGCTAATTCTGGTTTTAATTCAAATAAACAAATAATAAACAAATAAACAAATGTCCTACCTCATGATTTTTAATGGAAGGGAAATATTAGTGATATTGGAGATTTTGGGGCGACGGATATCATATCAACTATACCATCTGAAAACCTTGCTAAAAATAATTTCTCGTCATTTCTGTTATTTTTTCATGTCCGTGTGCTGCAAGAAATTATGAGTTTATGCCTGATTGTTGCATGATATTTAATGCTAAACTAGTCCAGTCAGAAAGTAAGTCTGTGCCAGGATTTCATTCAGATATCAGCCAGTATAAAGTAGCACACAGCTCATACCGACCTGATGGCACAAGCATGAACATATCCCATTCTGAAACAATAGACCCAATTCCTTAATCACATTTATTCAGGGCTCTTCAAATAGTGGTTCAGATCTAGCAAAACAGTAAGAAGGCTATGTAACAAATATTAGCTTGCTGTCATGCTGGCTGCTAATGCCATTTTAATGCATGCTTTTATTCTAGTGTACTGTAGCTGCTGTTGATGAAAGTTAAGAGTTCACGAAATTTATATGTAGGGCTGCCTGTGACAACAAAATGAAATACAAAATACATGGAAATAGATCCACTATCACTTTTCCCTGCATTAATGCTATTATTGCCAAGAAAGAAAAACTGAGGGTTTTAAATAAATGTCTATTTTTTTTTCTTTCCCTATACTCTTGCCTTTGCCCTAAGTTAAGAATTCTCAGTCCTTCACTTATGACTTTTCTTCTAATGATTTCCACTTTTAACAGTAAATGTAAGTCAACATTTTTTTAAAGCAGCCATATCAGTTCACAATTTGTGAATTCATGCTTTGTGCCTTGAATTGATTTCTATATTAATTTTATCCCTTAAAGAGAGTAGCTTTTGTTTTGTGGATATACAATAACTATCCTATCATATATTAAAACGTAATTAAGTATTATGCCAGTGTTCACACTGATGAAAATTTTTAGCAAAAATAAATAAATAAATAAATAAAAAATATGTGGCATCACATTGCATTACCTAAATTCCCATCACTGTCAGAGCACTGTTTGAAAGCTGGGGAGCAATGGATCATATGTCATATAATTACAATCACAGAATTTCAGAAATAACTGTTTTCCTCGACAATTACTGAGGGAGAAAAAAAACATAACTCTGTTACTTATTTGAGAAATTGCCTCTTAGAGTATTGAGAAAACTTGGAAATGAGGCATTTTGACTGTAAGGTTACAGGTAGCCGTCATCACTTTGCACCTGTGGAAATAAAGGCTGGCAGTTGTAGATAATGGCAGTAACACTGTTCACATTGCAGTGTGTAAACAGAGTAACATTGGTTATTAATGTGTATGGTTAAAGACTATAAAGCCATAGTGGTCTAAAACTAAGCGCAGGTCATCTGTAAGCATTGCTGGGTTTGGGTAATCTAGTGCATTATGACACTGATTATAGGCTACTTTTAAGCAACTAATTAGTAAAGTAGAATGGATTACATTTTGGAAGTAACCTTACCATTTGTGGTTAGGACTGCATCCAAAGATGTATGACAGAATAACCCAACAGCAGCATTGCCTCTTTTTAGTTTTAGATGCTGTGGCTTGTGCTTTGTTGTTTTTCTCATTTATTGAATGTACTGTCTGTCAGGTCTAGCCAAGTCACACAGATGTTTTACAGGAGCACAGATAGAGACCTTGTAGCCTCACATCTGCACTTACAACTGTTGTTTGGCACCTTTTGTTTTAAAATAAGGAAAGCTAGTCCTTTAAGATTTAAATTTTTTTTTTCAGTCTAAATCTAAAATGACTCAAAAAAGTACAAGTGGACATGATCACAGTAACTGCACTATAAACTTAAATGATGGATCTGGCCTTGAGGAGTATATTTGGACCCGAGTTAGAAAACTGTATAGGGCTAAATGCAGTCATTAGCTCCTTTTTTTATCTGCATCTTCTATAGCCCAACCCCTAACCTCCCTCCCCGCAAGACACACAATTATACTGTACAAACACACTGAAGCACATTAGAAATCTCCGTCTGTCCTTGCTCTTCTTTTCCTCAATGGTAGCCCCAAGGAGCAGATTCCCGCCCCCCCCCCCCTCGCCCCTCTGTCAAAGGAGCTTCCTCCTTGGCTGTCCCATGACCATCAGACAGGGTGCCCGTCCGTTTAAGACACCCAGGGAACATGAAACAGAGCCGGCCCGAGATGTCAGCTGGTTGCCCCATCTGCCAGTCAGTGGGACGGTAAAGCTTTTGTCCTGGGGGGTAACCTTAGGAGTGCTCTGCATGCGTGTGAGCGTGTGCGCGCGCGTGTGTGTGTGTGTGTGTAGTGTGTGTGTGTGTCTCGCTTTGGGACGAGAGAGTGTGCCTTTCAGTTTAGGGCAAAGCAAACCCCAGTTAACTGAACATACTGGATTTTCACATTGTTACACTAAAATGACCAACATTTTAATTAGGATCCTCTGTTGTCAGCCAAGGCAAAATCACTATCTTGTATATCACAACATTTTTGAATGGCACATGTTTCAAGGGACCACAAATGTGTATGTCTTAAAGAATTGTCCTCGGCTGGGTTGAAGTTAATTGGTCTCATTCCAGATCTCCCCCCGACTTCTTATGGAAATCACAGTTGGCGGAGCGCTCGTCAGAATTTTAAATTGCTTGGAACTTCTTTCTACCTCTCCCTGTTCCTCCGTTAAATAACGTAACCTTGACAGTACAAACAGTTTGACTCCCATATAAATGAACCAGTGTGCTGACTGGATGGGAGGCTGGCCGGCTGGTTGAATCCGGGGGAAATTTCCATTTGTGCATTCTGCTGTTTGGTAGATAGGCCGCGCCCTTGAGCTGCCGTAGGAAGGAGGCGCCGCTTGTTCTCTCTGTGTGGAAGCTGCTGAATGGGGGCCTCTATGTATACACGAGCGCATGCACGCACATGCTCGCACTGTTTAAGCCTTTGGACGGGTCTATGTGAGCCCAAGAGTTCCTGAAAAGAGAACGCACGTAGGCAGCAGGAACTTATTTATTTACCACTGAGTTGTGCTTCTGTAGTTGCGCCTGTCAAGGATATCAACACAAGTTAATATGTGTGATTTTCTGTGTCTGCGTGTGTGTGTGTGTGTGTCTACTCATATTATGTGCGTGTTCTGTGCACTTTGTGGCTCTGATATTTCGGCATAAGCCAAAATTTGATATATAAGAACAAAGTCAGCCTAGTCCTGTACTGTAATTTTTTTATTTATTTATTTATTTTGTGATTATTATTCTTTTTTTTTTGTCAACTTTGACTGTCGGGTGCCTTGTAAAAACCTCCTCTTAAGTGCTCTGTGTAGTTCCCATGCTCACATCACACAGTCTCATCACATGATGTATACAGAGGTAGTCCTGTAGGGCTGATGTATGCACAGCTCTGCACCAAGTCCTCCCTGAGCACATCTATGATCTTGGGTTACTCAATCATCAATCAAGGCCCACTGCAGCGTACTGTACTGTCGCCCATCTTTTAAAGCGCAGTTGTGAAGGACTGGCTAAGATGGCCTAAGGGACGCTTTCCTTGGTCTGGCCTCTCTCAGGTTTGATGTGAATATGTGCCTAGTTAAGACTACACACAGAACAGAGATGGTCCATTGATGTAGTCTTTTTTAATGTTCAGTTAAGGCCACTTGATATCTGGGATGTAATTGTTTTTTATTTTTAATTTTGTTCTTGTGGTGTTGCAGTTATCTTTGGAATGTCATTTCCCAGTAATTTGTTTTGATGTTTTTTTCCCCCCACTTTTTCATCCATTATTTCCAACTTTATATTATCCTGATCACATTTCTCAATGGGAAGTAGTGTCCTCTCTGTGTGTAATTTCATATTTTATTTTATGAATGACTTTTTGGGAAAAACAGAACATTTTGTCATGTACAATGGCATAAGATTAAAGTGAGACAGATCTCACTCTTCTTTGATTCGCGCTTAAGTAGTTTCTTGTTTGTTGTTGTTTTTTTTCTTTTTTGTTTTTGTTTTTAATTTCTCACGCCTTCCACTGTGAATAAGACAGTAGTCCGTTCACAGCTACAAACAAGGCAAATCTGGCTGACAGAGCATTTGTCAGGCATTATTGCCAAACTTGCCACCTCTACAATAAGGTTTACCTGGAAAAATGCAAAGCCTTCAAATTCAAAATTTCAGTCATTTATGGATAGGGACAACAGACAAAAGAAGGCAGTGCCAGAGAACAATGCCAGAGAATCAGAAAGAAATATATTCTTTTTCTCCACATAGCCACTCTGAATTCATCATATTATCCAGAATGGACATTCAAAACCATAAGGCAGTGCTCTGATAGCGTTGCATGCCAATTTTCCTGTGTGCTTGAAGTGAGGTATTGTGCCATTTTAATGAGCTGTTTAGTCTAGTGGCCGGTTGCATTTGGGCTGTAACAGCCTGTTCAATGCATAATTGTTATTGCCTCTTAAAGTCCAGATGTATGGAATTCATGCAAATTTGAAGCAAGAGGAAAATGCATGTGTGTGTGTTTATGTGTGTTTATGCTTTGGGATAATTATATTCCAGGTGTCCTTGTTTCACACACACAAACGCACACATGTACGCACACACACACACAAAGGACAGAACAGATGATGGTGACGATGATTAAGATCTTAAGCATATGGAGATACTGTGTTGTTGCGGTGTTTCTGTGTGCAGGTCTGGCTGTGGCGTTTTTGAACGTCTCTGCTCCCCAGTCTCGTGTGACAGGTTCACCCATCTCTCCTGGGGAGGCCTTCACTCCCAATTTAGACTCAAGCATCGTCAAATGACAACAATGGCTCCGGCACCCTACCTTACCATACGACTACAGTTAACTTAACAAGTCTCGATATGTGAGCTCCATCTTTGATGTAATTGATTTGAGTAGCTTGAGCATCTCTCCTGCAGAGCAGTTGCATTTTTTGGTAGATCTGTCAAGATGATCCTCAGAGACAAATGCAGGTCATTTCTGTCACATTTTTCAACAAAAAAAAGTCAGAATCTCTTTATCATATTTTACATTATCAGAATCTACACTGCATTGTGAATGCGTGATGACCATCATACAAAGTGCATGTTTTGCTTCTGCGCATCAGCCATAGCCGCTCAGACAAGTTTTGAGACTCAAAGGGGCCCAAACACACAGTCAGTATGTGGCCACACTGGACTCAGGTCTGTGAACAGGAGAAAATCAGTGACACAGTATTGCAGTCCATCTAGCCAGGTCAGCTTATTTTAAAATCATAAATATCAGCAGCAGAACATAAATCAAAGAACGCCGTGGTGCAGACCTGTTTAGAGGGTGGTCACTTGTACAAGCAAATGTTGCATTTCAGTATGTTAAATGTCTACCTTGCACCTTTCAAGGGCCAGGTTTTAAGTATGAATGCTGAGATTTTTTGTGGGGCTCTGTGTTGTGATTCAAGTACAGTGTATCTATTGTTTGTTCTGGTCTTTGATGTTCTTGCTGCCTCTGCAACACCTTAAGCTTGGATGTTGCATCTGCTTCATCAAAAAAAAAAGAGGAGCCACATTATTGCAGTAAAATGAACACATCAACGCAAAATACTAAAATACAGTAGAAATAGACTCAGAGCTGGTTTGTCAAAAAAGAAAAAGGCCAATACTAACATCAGTCAGATGACAATTTAGATAAAGCCTACTGTTTTAGTTCATGTTCTTAACCCTTGTCTGATTTTTCTTTGGTTAATTAGAAAAATCTGGAATAAACAAATTATTCAATTAGATAAATTATTGGTTTGATTGTATAAAATTCTCTTTTCATCTTAAATTGGTTTTAAATTGTGCGTTCATTTCATTTTCTGCAAAACTGATATTGTTTCTTTAATAGCCATTGCCATGTTCAACAACAGCCATGCTGAAAGAACCCTTCAAAAATGGTAAATTTTTGGTGAACAGTGTGTTTGCAAGTGTGTGTGAGTATGTGCACACTTCATATGCGTGTGCACATGTGTATGCCCGTATGTGTGTTTGAGGTGCGTAAAGTTGTGTTGAGTGACAAGGGCAGGCATCATGGGCCACCTGGATTTATTTGGGCCAAACAAGAGGGGCCTATGTCCGTCTGGGCCCCTCTTCTGTCCGCATCAGGGCCTCAGAGCCACGAACAGAAGGTGCCTCCTCACAACTCACACCTGAGCTCCCTCCCAGTCTGGGACCAACCTCTCTCTCTATCTCTCTCCACATCCATACAGCCTCTTCTCCCGCTCTTTCTTTCACCTCCCTCTGTATCCTTTCCACTCCTCTCCCAGGCCATGGCCTGGCCTACTTTTACCTCTCCCACTCTGGACCCTTTGATGTCGACCGTGTTGGCCTTTTCCACAGATCATGTGTATGTTTCAAAACGGCCCCTTTGCTCAATCCTCAGCCTGTTTATGAATATACATTTCACAAACAGGATATGTAGTTAATGGTCCACAAAGACATGGATTCTCTGTCATGTATTATATGCCTTACTTATCACAGTGAATAGCACGAAGGTTCACAAATCCACTCTGCTGTTCAAATGATTCACTTCTTTCTCTCTCAGAATACTGCCGAGTTTGTTTCTCTTTTTTGTCAGTGTTTTTCCTAAGAATCTCTTAACTCCGTTCCTGGAAAAGAGGCTTTATTCAGGGAGGTGTGTGTTTTCCTGTCTGTTAGCATCTTTTTCATTTAGTCTCGAAGTGACAGGGTGAGAAGCTGGGTAGGCGTGTGCATCTCAAAAGAAGTCAAAAGCACAAACACTAACAAGACACCAAGTTGGCTGCTTTGTTTTTAAAGATAAAATCAACTGAACATCAACTTAAAATTCAAACTTCTGGTCAGTTTGGCATTTGATGAATCAGAGAACGTGTTTGAATAATATGTTGTTGCAGATTTCACAGATTTGGACTCAGGATGTTGATTGTTGCCTACACTTCTCATGGAAGACTATGCATTGATTTATATGGAAAGGCCTCTGTGATTCCTGAAATTTGAGCTTTGTCTACCGGCCAGGCACCCAAAAAGGGGAATACATTAGATACCCATTTCCAAGTACATTATTTTTTATTGACTGTGGAATTCATTTTTGAAACATGCAAGCTATTGGGTTGACTGCTTTATCTGACACTGTAGGAGTTATTGCTTTTAGTACAAATACATCCTACATTAGATTCATATCCCCCAAGTATCTGAAGTGACTTCACCTTCCCATGCTTATTTTGAAAATTTAGCCTATAAACTACACTTGTGAACCCAAATATAAACTACAACATATGTACCTTTTTAATATATTTTTACATCTTTAATAAATTCACAACTCTATGTAGCATGGATGCTAGCAATGACTGCAGAACCCCAAAGCAGCTTATGTCTAAGTTTGACATGGAAAAATAGGTGAAGAAAATTAACTCTAACTAATATCATTTAAAATGTTCTCCCTCTGCTGTTAGATCTGCAGATGTGGGGGGGAAACAAACACCAGTGGACTTGATTTTAGAAGATTTCATGGTTGTGTGTGGGTGTAAGGGCACCAATTCCTTCAGCCTTTTTAGAGCAAGACTGTGAATATGTTCAAAGGCAAACCTTTAGCTCTTGAGGTGGGCTCAGGACTTGATATTAATCACCAGGGATGTCAGTAGAAGTTGATGTTTTTGCCCAAATCTTAAAAAAAAAGTGCTTTTCTCACATTTCTACTTATTTAATCTTTTTTTTTTCCCTGACTTAACTTCTCAGGCTCAGGTTGGTCTTAGGTTCAGCAATGACAATAAATGATTTCTTTGTGCAGGCAGTGTAACATTAAAATGTACTGTGTCTGATTTAAACTTTGCATAACATGGAACTTGATTGTGACTCCAGATGCTGGTTGATTTTTGGACATAATATTCAAATTACTTTAAATCCAACAAAGAACTGATCAACCAGCAGTGTAATATTTAAACATGCATTATCTGATATGTATCAGCTGATCAGTGAACACTGCTCGTGCCTCATCTCAGTCTAGATAAGACTTGTCTGCTCCTTCCACGGTAAAATATAATCAAAGTCATTATGCCTTTCGTCCTCACAGCCTGTATAGTTATTTTAGAAATTTTAATTTTCACACTAAAAGTTAATACACTCGGTAACTGATCAGCTTCCTAAACTGGCCTATTTCTCCCAGTGGCGGCATCCAAAGATGATGGCCACTTTATTCATGAGGCACTAATGGTTTTAAATAAGTATAGCACTGTTGCAGTGCCCAAAGTTTCAATCCATCCCCATATGCTAGCTGAGATTACCAGTGACCCTGCCCTCTAGGAGATCACTAGTCCAAAATCATTCCCAAAAGGAGAGTTAAAGATCAATTCCGGTAACCCCATTATTCTGACCATTCTTGTGACCATTAGCTTTTTAAGGAATGGGTGAACACAGACCACAACAATGGATAAAAGGCTGCGGCCCACGTCGAAGTGCTAATCAGCGTCCCCAGTGTCAGCTCCTCTGGACAAAAAATATGGACAAAGCTCTTGTTTCTTAGGTTTCTTACCGTAAGGCTAACAGTGACTTGGTATCATTAGTGGTCAGCACCAACTCCTAATTGATCCCAACTGGTTTTTAAAGACGGGGCAGAATGGGGGCAGTTGTTGCAACTAGTGGCATGGGAAACCTGACAATTAACGGGACAGGGTGGGTGTCTCAGATTCAGCGGTGTCAACGGAGAGGAGGCCCCTAGCACCACACTGTAGAGTGGCAGAAACTGAGCCGTCATTCTGCTTGGGCTCTTTGAGTTGTAGAAAGCTTTCAGGACCTCTGACATCAAAACAAACTTGTTTCATCTGGAAATATTTTCAAGGGTCAATATATAATGTATTTATATAATGTTTTTTTTAAAGCTTTAATGCCATCATTCTTTCATTTTATTTTCTATCTCATCTTATTTAGTGTGGAATGTGTACTCATAGATACAGGAATTTGGACAAGAGGAGTTACTTAAGGTATAGAAAGTTTCTCAAAAAGCTGTGTCGTGTGTGTTTGAGATAGTGTCAGTGTGTGTGTGTGTGTGTGTGTGTATCCACTCATATGTGTGCACTGAGGAGGCTGTCTCATTTCTCTATCAGCCTAATAGTGTGTTAGTCCATTCTCCAAGATGTCGGAGACTGTAATTAGTGGATTGCTTTGAGTCAGGCCGGCCCAGGGCGACGGGTGGGCCGGCGGGGAGCGAGGGGAGGGAAGACATGAGGGATGCTAGAGAAGAAAAGGGCCGCCTATTTTATAGTCCTGATGGAGGTTATATTTTCTGTGACAACTGGACCAGAGTAATCAAAATGTGTTAATAATCCCTTCAAAGGGCTTGGCGGTGCATCAGTGAGAAGCCTCAGCAAACGCCAATCCCCCCGCTAGACCCTGGTTCTGACTGCCCCACCTTCACCGACCCTTCCTCCCTCTCTCTATCTTTCTCCCTTTCTCCTGCTGTGTTTTAATGTCTTTTTCTCCTGATCTCATCTGTCGAGTCCACCCAGTGTTTTTTTTTTTTTTTTTGTGATTAGACAAACTTGCACCGAAGACTAACCCAACTGTCTTCTTTTATCTAAATCAAGGTAAAAGCAAAGTCTTGCTGCTTAGCCAGTTGGTCACAAGCCTCACATTTAGTCCCGTTGCAGTGGTGTCCAGACCCCAGAAGGGGGCATTGGTCCAGGTCTTAGTCTACTTTGGCACCCTGCTGTTGCATCTGACCCCCTGGGACCAGTCCAGGTCAGACTTTATAGGTTCCAATAAGTTCTGGCTTTTGTTTGAGGATTAGCACAGAGGTCAAAGTTCACAGAGATGGCCAGATGGGGTCTGTAGGGCCAGAATATCCCTACCTTCCACCCCTAAAAGGGGTTTGAGTGTTTGGATCAATGGATTCAATCGATGTGCATAGTGGTGGAGGTAATGCCAGCAAAAAGTTTGATTGCATGCATATTGATCAGAGAGAGGGTAAAAAGCTGTAAGGCTATTGATTTAATTGTAGATTTGCACTTTTTTTTGGTTTACTTCATTTGTCCAGATGTTCGTATATGCTTGTATGTGCACACAGAGACAAGACACACAGACACAGTGGATCTTAGTCAAGTGGTGGACTAGTAGGTGTCAACCAGTGCCAGATTAATGTATTTGTATGCAGGTGCAAGCACTAATGCAGTTCCAGTGGATGATTCTGACATTATCTTAATATGAACTATCTGACTCTCTAATATGAATGTTACATGTAACAGTCATGATTCAAACATTTCCCCTCAATATTCCCTATACAGCATGCAAGTAGTCCCATCAGTAGTTTGTGCTGACATGTACTTAGCACTTGGCAAATAAAATTAACATCTGTCCACATCTGTTTAACATTATGCTTCTCTTCAGTATTGATGTGCCTTCCGTTTTTCTTTCACATGTAACTCCTTTCTTTTCATTGAAACATTTGCTTTTGTAATATTTCGCCCTGATTTTTAGGCACAACATAAATGATCACACTCATACACATAAACAAACCCGTATGCTTAGGATTTCAATACCATAAACTGATTAAATATAATCCTACATGGATGCACAACACACATGCACACAAATACATTTCACCACAAATCTCATACAACATATAAAAACATTTTTTATACGTCTTTAATATATTCACTTGAACTTTCTTTGGAATTAACTCTACCAATTAGTGAAACTCTGCCTCATTTTGTAGGCTAGTCTGAAGCTGCATGTCAGAATCAGTTTGAAGCTGTTAAAAATGCATGGAGGCCAGGTGAATCACCCGGGCCCCAGTTTGACCTGGGAGCAGTTTGCGTTGCGTCTCAGGAGAGCCACTGTCCAGTATACAGGGTAGAAGAGGGGCGCCGTGCTTAATAACGAACCCACAGCATTAAAGGCTGTAGACTGCTGCTGGCTGACATGACATACTTCAAGAAACAAATTGTGTGTGTGTGTGTGTGTTTTATTGTGTGTGAAAGGTTTTTTTGTGTGTGTTCTGTATTCCACCTGAACTTACATAGACATGTATGAGTTTTTGTGTGTGTTTGCTTGTTTTTTTTTTCAGTGTGCACGCATACATGTATATCCAGTTATACACTTCCACTCGTGTGTGCCTATCACTTGTGTATCAATGCTTGGCATGTATGCAGGAGGCAGCTGTGTCAGGTGTATATATTGTGAGTGAGTGTGTGTGTATATATACATGTATGTGCACAGTAGGCCTCTCACTTGCAGTGCGGCTCCCTGGGAAGGCTAGCGTAGCTTCAAGCGCTAGAGGACTCATTGACTTTCTAATGATTAGTGGTCAGGCCCCCAGCCCATGCTAGTACCAGGGGTTTGGCCTAGCCGCTGCTGCTTGCCTCTGGCCGCCGCCGCGCACCACTATCGACTCACCCCCAGCCCCTTCTCTCTCTGGCCTGCCGGCGATGTGTCAAAACCCATTAGCACAGAGTTCCACAACCACAGAGAAGAGATCATCTTAGGTTTTTCTTTTTTGCTCTCCTCTTCCTCCTCCACCGCCATCTCCTCTTCCTCTCCCCCTCTCATTTGTTCTCTCTCCCTCTCCTTATCCTCCTCCGCCCAGCTAAAATGAAGAGAGAAACACAGAGAAAAAGGAGTAACCTTTGACAGGAGTTGTTCCAGTTGTGGTATGTATGGCTGGGTATTGATCTGCATTGGCTTTTGGAACTATGGAGAGGAGAGCAAGCGAGTTGCTGCTGCTTTCAAGTCCCACACATTTTTCTGGGGAGAGAAGTTTCAGATGCATGTTGACCTCCTTGGGTCCCATCAGCTATGGAGATTTTAGAGAAGGGGGGATGGGGGGCTTAACATGTATATGTATATGTGTAACTACTACTATGTAAGTGCAGGTCTCTGTGACCTCATGCGATCTTCTATCATGTTAATTTAGTTGTATATTTAAGATATTTGTGTGTGTTTCTGTGTTTGTTTATGTGTGCACGCCTGTTGACTGTTTATTATGGATGTACAGTGTGCCTGTATGCTCTGGGTTGGACCCTTTGACATAGGTTGTTCTTGACCAACATAGCCAGTTTATCCAGATGACTATCATAGGGACTGGAGGGGAGTTTTTTTTTTTGTTTTTTTTTTTCATTTTTTAAAAAAGCGAAGCTATGAATTGAATTTGAATAGATGTGAACAGATAATAGACGCACACAAACACACACATACACACACACACACACACAAACACAAAACTCAGCGAGACAGCATCCTTCTAACCCAGCATTTCTTTTTCTGATAGGCTCAATCTCCCAAGAGAAAAGTGGCTGTCAAAGACTTTGTCCAAACAACGAGAAATCTGTGGAAAAAAAAAACAAATACTTCCCCATCACTGTTCATCAATCCAGCTAGTTGTGAATTCATTATTTATTTATGGAACTTTGGGGCGCATTATTTGAATAATGCGGGGTACGACGAAGGGGGAGCCGTACAAAAACAACAAAATGACAACCACACCAAAACCACCTAAGGGCACATGCCAACACGTCGCATCAGTGTCATCCTCCCGCGCTCTGCCCCTGTGGGCTCACTGCTCAGCAGGTAGCCGCGCGTGCACACACACACATGCGCACACACCCGAAAGCACCATACAGTTTTCTAATACCAACATAAACATATACGTAAACTTGCTTTTGCACGGGCGCACCCACATTTGCTGTATAGTTTTGCTTCACACGTGTGCTGTGCAAAAAACTTACTTATACACACACACACACACACAGGCACACATACACAGAAAAACACCACGCCCTCGGGCCCTGGAGACAGCAGCGATGGCATCAGCGGCCTGATAGATGGATCCCATCGCCTTGTGATCTCCACTTGTCAGACAAGCGTCACACAAAGCCCAAACACAAATCAAAAACACAGGTATGGAGCACATGTCAGTTTGATAGGACCTCGTGGATGCCTTCCCATCCATCACCGGCTGAGATGCTCATCCGTCGACTTGGAATGAGGGCGTTTAAGTAAGCCTGTCAGAGCGTTGGGCTATTGATGTATCTAGTTTACAGACTAATGGGTTGAACATTTGCAATTGAATTATGCTGTTAGTGCTCTTATCTTGAGCTTTGGTGTCAGTGAGAAACACTGTCAGAGGCTGGGTGTTAACAGTGGCTGGGCTATTTGTGTAATTATGTGCTGTTGGAAAAGGGCAGACGTTTAACATAAAACATAATAGTTGAACTTCTTTTGTGGTTCAGCACAGACAGGCAGACTTACTCGGCTAAGTGTACACGCTCAAACTTACACAGTAGCACTCAACTCTATCACCCTGCACCCTGTGTCACCCTGCATAACCCTCAACCCCCCACCCCACCCCTGCTTTTTCCACCTGCACCTACTTGGGAGATGGCAGAGAACAAATTTACATGCACACACATATAAACTCCATTCTCATGCACGATCCCTCAACAGTCTTAGCCTCCAAATATAAATGTGGTCCCTACACCTAACAGGGGGCTGTTTGCCGAACACCCCAATGTCACAGCCAGACCACAAAGGCAGCCGACTTGTCCAACAAGACAACACAATACCTAACACCCCCTCCTTGCCAGACAGGAACAGCCCAAACCAGACCACAACAAAAAAGAGGGAGAGCCCACCTTTTGTTTACTATTCTCAAAGGTGGATCACTGGCCGAGGCTGGTAAGGGATTGTGACAGAGGTGATGTCTAAATTAATCATTCATGCTCTTTCACATGGGCTACAGTAACGGCCCTGAAATATTAATGACAGCTGCAGAATAAATTTGATTCCCTTTTCTCTCTGATTATAATCCACAGGCGTGCTCTCTCTCTCTTTCTCTCTCTCTCTCACTCTCTCTCTCTCACACACACACTCACACACACACACACATGTTTATTTATGCCCTGGAGATGAGGCGCGGGGGTCACTATCAGGAGTTTGCCTGCACACACACACACACACACACACACACACACACACACACACACACACTCCTTCCCTCTCCCTCTTGCCACTTGCACTTGTGTACCACCTCATTGTTTTGGAATATGTACATATTTTTCGCATGTGGTGGGCGAGTGGGCTATACATTATACATCATATGCTTGTACCGCCAAGGTATGATATACTGTATGAATACTGTGCAGCCAGCAGCCTGGGTTTTTATTTGTTATTTTAATTAGGTGAGAGCCCTTTTTCGCACTTTTTTTTGGAGAGCAGGACCTGAGTGGAAGGGAGCGGGAGCAGGGTGTATCATGGTCCTCCCTTCTCTAGGTGGGAATTCTTCGAGTAATCTTACTTGCAAACTGAGACCGGCCTCTGTTGAGGTCATGCCTCCTTTGGATTGAGTTACTCTGTTATTTGGGTCATTTTGGAACTTTGTCAGTTGTCCAGTAGTGAAACTATTTTCTGCCGAATGCCTGAGGCAATTTGAGGTAACGTAAGTGATCATAAACAATTAATATGCTCCGTAACTGACACTGTACATTGGATGCTTACATTTTTTTAAAAAATTGGAATAACTAAGAAATTTGCCATCAAGATGACCGTCCCTTGGCTGTGAGCACCTGACAAGCCTCCAGCAGAGTGGAAGTCGTCTGTTATAAAATGTCTTGGGGTTTTGTTTTCCCATCCCAGACACCAGTGCTGTAACTCGAGCTCGCAGCAGTGTAACCAGGCCTTGGTGCACAGATAACTATCAGCTGTTTATGTCTCAACATGTCACCGGAGGTGTGTGTCTTTCTCCCTCACCTCCCTCTATCCCTCCTTCCCTCTATTCTTCCCTCATTTCCTCTCCTGTAATGAGGAATGCAGAACGACCCAACAGGGTAGAAATCGGAGCTTATTTCTCACAAAAAAAAAAAAAAAAAAAGCTTATACACACATTCACCTGGCTCGCTGTTGCTGGGCAAGAATAAAATTGTAGATTTTCATGGAAGGCCTGCACACAGTTGTAGCCTCACAAATATTCATCACAGATGTAAAAATATTTCTAACTGACTACGTCCGTATTAGGTCAAAATGTTGTGTTTCTCAAGGAAAAAAAAAGTTTTTGCGTAATTGTTTGAGAACCTTTATTTTACTCTAACAAACAAGTCCTGTCGTGATTTCATTCTCACCGCTCGTCTGGCTGGTCCAGCGGTACACTTCTCTTAGCACCAAGTTTTGTCGAAGCATTTATCTAAAAAGTTTCCTTTTAGGCTCACTTTCATCCCCGTTGTTTGTTTTCTTCAGCTCTTGTTTGGAAAATTGAACAGGTGACGAGCCTAATTACACATCATTCTGTTGTCATTTCCTCTCAGGAGAGAGGCTCATGGGGGAAAAAACTAGTCTGTCACATCCTAAAGTGTGCTCATTTAAATTCATCAAGGTGAGCTAATGCTGTTGTCAAGGCGATCCTCTCACAGATTATGTACACAAACTGCTATTTGGGGTTATCAAAAAAAAATGGCTGCCCTGTTCTGACTTGGTGACTTGGTACATTTGGTGAAACTGCAGTCCCTGTGCTTTTTTTTTTTTTTTTTTGGAGCTATTGAAGATATTCATACTGATTTGATTCGGTGTCTCTCCCACTGCACACTGTACTTGCCTCGTTGTACGACACTTGATATGGACAGTGATTTGTAGCCTGCAAAACTGTCAGGTAATTTTAGGCTCATCTGCAAACCTAATATTGCCTGGGAGTGATGTCTGTATTATTCTATGTCATGCCCTGTGGAGTTATATTTAGTCATGTGTTGATGCTTATATTTAGGCTGCCTATAACTAAGCTGGGCTCTGTCCAATTATCTGTTTGTTTTTCCTGTCTGTTTTGGTTGTGTTTAGCCTTGTCTGGATCTGTTGCAGTGTGCTTGCCACAGTGACATGACAGCGGCCACAACTTCGTGCTCTGTTTGAGGTAGACAGTGTCAGTCATGAAAAGGGTTTTTTTTTTTTTTTTTTTTTTTTTTTTTTCATCACATGTAGACATGCACACAGTTTTACAGGAAGTGCCTGATTGTGTGTCTTGCATGCACACATCTTGTATGTCCATGCATGGCCAAGATGAATATTTGTGTGTGGATGTGCTTGTCTTCCTGTGTGTGTGTGTGTGTGTGTGTGTGTGTGTGTGTGTGTGATCCTAATGATGCCTTCCTCCTCTACTCTATTGGGCTGTCAGCACGGTGCTGGTGACTGTCATACACACTGCCCCCCTCCACATCTTGCTGAGATAGGTCATTTTTCAGCGTCAGGACAGCAGATTCACTTTGGCACCAGATTGATCTGGGACATGTTGGACTCATTATTCTGTGTTTGAGTATGTCTGCTTCATACAGGAACTCCTATCCGGCACATGCAGAAGGCTTGAGCTGAAAACCTTTCGCATTTCTCAGTGCATTGTTGCCATTAGCCTAATTAAACTGCATTGTTGTGCATCTCAGGTGAAATACAAGTGCGGAGGACGTCTCCATTACTTCACGCATTCTGACAACTATATGCTTCTCTTTTTCTCTCTCTCTTTTTTTTTTTAGTGAAAGGGCACTCTACTGTTTTATGGCATCTTAATTAATTTGACTGACTTCAAAATTCAGAATGCATTCATGACACATAGAGGTATAACGCAACTTGATTTACTTTCCTCTGTAACATATGACGACAGTGAATGGCAGCTACTCATTACAAATAAAGAGTGAATGGGAGGCACAGTTGAAATGGCCCATCCAAGATTCAATCCCAAATCAGCAAATCAGCAGGCTGGCTAGTTGCACTCTTGCACCGGTGGAGTGGTGTAATCCATAACTCCACCATTTCCATAATTTCTCTCCATCTGGATTTCATTTCCTCCTTTTACTTGTAATCTCTCTTTCTTTCCGTTGTCCTGGTACTCCCTGTCTGCATTTTTTAGAATCTGTAAAACCGTTCCTGCCCACTTGGTATTTCTAACCCTAACCTTTAGTCTCTCTCCCAGTCAGTTGCTCTCTCATCCCAGCCATCCGTCTCTTCCATACGTCCTTAACCTCCTATCTGTTCTCCTGTCCATAACCCGAGAGCCTTGCTGCTCTTTGACTCTTGTCAGCTTTTTTCTCTTTGTCACCCACCTCCCTCTTCTTTGACAAAGTGACTGTATGTGTGTGTGTGTGTGTGTTTGGCGATGGGGACTGGGTAGGGGTCAGGCCCTGTGCCCCAGTAGTGTGGTATTTTAATCTGGGCTATTTGTAATGACAGGCCTCCTATGAGCCCAGAGGAGTGGCAGGTTGAGGGGCTCTGACAGGTTCTAATCGCTGACAGGGAAAGTAGCTGAAGAATGTGCCAGCTACCCCCCAACCTCCGCCTTACTGTCTCTGCATCTCCTTTTCTCTCTGTCCCTCTTGCTCTGTGTCTCTTGGAGGTGACTGGGAGGGCTTTCTCTCCTCTGTTGCTTTCTCTGCCACCCCCCCTCCCCCCACACACACACACACACACACACATACACACACACACACACACACACACACCAATTAATTTTGGCTTATATCCAGGAGCCACTACCTGCCAATGTAATCCCTCTCTCCTTCCCTTACCCTCCCTCTAGTAGACCCTCCTCCCCTTTCTTATGTTGTGGACAGTTGTTGACATTCCCTGGGTGTGAAGACTTGGACTGTCTCCCTGCATTCCATCTACAAAAAGAGAGAGAAAGGATTTACTTTTTAGATTAAAAATAATGCATTTTACATAAAATACAGTCTTTGGTGGTTTGGTGGTGGTTATCCAAAAATTAAAAAAAAAAAAAAAAAAAAAAACTCACATACACCCCGTCTCTCTCTCACTTTAAGTGACTTTTATTGTGACGGGCTTCGTGTTAAGCGTGTTGTGGGAGCATGGAGTTGATGTGACCTGCAAGCTAGTATCAACTTTACCTCTTAATTGTTGCATTTTAGGCGAACCAAAGGCTTTATTAGAACTTCAATGACCCCTTGACAGCATGCAGCAACAAAATTAAGGGCCTAGTCTGTCATCTTCATATAAAAGTCTTTGGGAAGCTAGATATGGCTCGCTCAAATCAGTGCTGCATCATTCTGTTCAGAGGTTTTGGTAGCTGTCATGCCATAATTCTTTGTGCTCTGGTGTGGACCACAGCCTCTGAGGCATCACCTTACAAAAATATTCTATACCTGATATGACTAATGTTGGGTTTAGAAAACTGTGAAAATAGTCTTCTTCTTGCAAAGCTTCTCCTCCTAGTCCCCTAAAGCTGCTTGAAACATTTACCTTTGTGCACCAGTGGGCACATTGGATTCATCAACTTTTTTGTGCCCACCTACAGATATCTGTCTCAATTTTATTTCCATATGCCTTATATATTTTCTGTTTCACGAGGATGTATACCTGCATCCACAGCATCCAGTCTAAAAAAACAACTGGACAAACTAAACCAAATCACTGTAAACTAAATAATTAACTAACTAACTGACATTAAACCAAAATTAAAATAAAAATCGAGAACTATCTATGTTAAAATAAAAGCTCCAGAAAAATCTCAAACTATGATAACCCTGCCAGTAGTTGCTGCTTGGCTGTGGATGGCTCCTGCTCAGAGCAAAAGCTAAATCTTATCTTCTCAATCTTTGATCTGCATAGCGTGTCTAAGTGACGGAGTCCCCACTTGGTGCTGATCAGACGAGATGAGAGATCAGTGGATCAGCGGGATGCACTAACAAACATCTCACAGTAATTAAGCTGTATTATGTCTTTTAGGTCAATGAAAACACTCTTGGTAATGGGAATTATTCTCACATGATTTTCAGTTAATTTAGGATGCATTAACATTTGCGAAGATGAATTAAGTTAGTTTTCAATTTTACTGACTGTCCTTTCATGACTGAAAATGAGCCTGTGTTGTTCAAGCGAAGTGTGCGGCAGCCTTATTGTACACGCAGTCATTTAAAATCTCAAAATCAGCACTGAAAGACAGCAACTGAAGTATCATCCTCAGAAGGTATTGTTAAAAACTTTGAAAATTGGCATGGAAATTTAGACAGGCGGTATCCCAGTTGTGTTCTGTTGTTACTGCGCCACTGTGACAGCCACAGGTTACAATGGACCAACTTGATTTACCACTTGAAACCATTTTCTGTGAGAAGGGAGAGAGAGTTAAGATGAGTTCAACTCTATTTCACTTTTTATCATCTTTAAAAGGTCGATTGTCACAGTATTGCTTCGGGTTGGGACCACAATTTTGGTGACTCGATGCATTGAAAGAGAAAACAGCTAAAACATATGAATAACACAAAATGTTTGATGTATAAATTTTTAAACAACCACTTTTACCAGTTTCCAAGTAATGGACATGACCGAGCAGTTGCAAGATTAGCATTCCTGAGCCTGGGTACGTGCTGTCAGCCCTTTGACCTGATTCAGAATTGACCATATAAACTCTTAGTCTGAGACACCTATAGTATTGCTAATAAAGGGCATATCTAGGTTCACAGACTACCAATATTTGGCTGATAGTTTAGTTAAATAACTGGAGGTGCTAATAAATGAACAAACTCACCCAGTGAAAAACACAGTAAGTACAATACAGCTGTAGAGTTAAACCTTCTTGTAGACTTTTGTAGAGACATCTGTTTTCTGTTGATACAATACTGATGCAGTGTTACTATTTACAACAGTTAGCTGTTCTTCTCACACACAACAACAAAGCAATTTCCAAGTTCCCTCTCAAGAACAGATCCTTTAGCTGAGAAGTCAAAAGACAGATAAAAGTATCTCAAAGAAAAACAAGATAGCCATTAGAACTTTTCAGGTGCCTCACAAACTTACTGTTCTGCTTCTCCTCTCCTTTGGCACAGGACAGGGATGGCCAGGCTTGTGCCCAGGTGCCGTCTGTGCCATTGGCGAGCAGAAGCTGGCACACTTCGGGCATGGCCGCAGCCCCTTCTTCCTCAAAGGCTTGCCTCGTCTCCCTCCTCTTCCCTCACGGTCCCCGCTGCTCCATAGCCCAGGGAGCTCATTAGGCCAGACTTCCTCTTCATTTAATCCATTTTTCATAGCCTAAAAAACAGCCCCTGATCTTAAAAATCCTGGCTAATTTAAGCCTGGATGTTGGGGAAAAGGGGGAAAATATGATGAAAAAAGCAGGCCCTTGCATGCTTTTTCACATTTCTGATGTCAGAATTAAATGTTTTTATAGAGGAGCGGCATGTCCAGATTGGGAAGAAGCAGAACCAGTGCTAAAATGAGCTTTTGTTGAACTGAATTCCTTACCCCAACAGGCAACATCCTATCCTCTTACTTGCCTGCTGTCCATAGGTCTTGGGGGACACCAATGCGTTAACTTGGCCTAATGAAAACATTGGTAATAACATGCTCCCTCTCCATGTTCCTTTAATTATGTATCTCCGACTGGGTACCAGAAGGCCCCTGTAGGCTCCCGGCCTCACTTGTTGTGAAACTGAAGTTTCATTTGTAGTTCGGATCCTGGTGGGGAAGATTTGTACAGAGAAACTAACTCTCACCCTCTCTCTTTTCCTTTCACTCATGCTCTCTCCCTGAAACTCCCTTGTTCTCTTTCTAACATCATGTTATAGCTATCCATCTAAGTTACTTATTTACCAAGAGAAACTTTGCACTACTATAGCTTCTCTCAGAATAACATAGCCAGGCTTCACTATTTCTTCGTAAATTGCAGTAACTTCAGTGTAGACACTGCATAAGTTCCTTTTTCTGTCTTGGCTTTTACACGATCCACAGTATATCCACATTAACACCGTTAAAGTTAATATCCTCAAAAGTTGTCCAAGGCTTTGTCCTTTATCTCTCTCAGGGAGGACAAAGCTAATTTTTTCCTCCTCCCTCCAGCCAGCCATCACAGCATTAATATACCTCCCAGGTATCAAGTGTTGATGAGCGCCTGTCTCCCCAAGCTGACACGTATTTCACCAAAGGTCTCAGAGCAGGGGGAGACGAACACTGAGGGAAGAGAGGAAAAAAGAGGTGCTTGCATACCCACTCAACGGATGTGGTGGAATTGTTAAGCAGTCTATGCTGCCCTCTCGTTAGCCTCCAAGATGCCTGGTGACAGAGGTGAGGCAGTGAAGGTTGGTGGTGGGTTCAGAGGGGGAGGGTCAGCGCCCCCAAGGGTGCTGTGCCATGGCCGTGCCAGGCCGGGACCCTGTGCCACTGTCCCCTGTGCCTCCTCGATCAGCATGCCCTCTGCCCTGGGCCACTGCAGAGGGGGCGCATGGGGGGCTGTCACGCGTCGGCCTCAATTACAATCAGGGGATGGAACATGCAAAGGCTGCCCGCTGTCACTGCTCATATCGCTGTTGTAATCACTTCACTGTATCATAGCTGTCTGCGGTGCAAATAAGGCCTGCTGGATCTGTGTTTAACCCTATCACACCTACTGCTGCCAGGGGAGTTTCTCTGTCTCTCCCTCCCACACTTCTGTGTCATTACAGAACTTAAAGTGGAGAGGTAGTGTTTAAACTCTGAGGGGGTGTCAGGGATACTCATGAGCATTTTCACACATGGCACAAGTCATCCATGCACACACAGAATCACAAAGACCGCCACCTATGTGCTTAACGCTACACTGTCAGTGTCTGATAGGCATATAGCATTGAAAGCGTGCACAAGTTGTTTTTTAATAGTTTTCTTTTTGACAAGTACCTGTGTCCAGGTCAGTATCAGCTTTTAACTCTCATTCTCACACAATCCAAATTTTTGACTTTATCAGACACTCAAAGAAGCGTTCCTGTTTTGCTATGCCACGTGAAAGAGACCTTGTTTCCTGCTATTGACAAGCCTTTGTAACAAGAATTTTTACAGAATAAAAAACACGTCAGCACCATGGGACATTTTCCATCTGTCAAAGGACACCCGTTGAATGCTCTTGAATTTCAGTCTCCACTTCAGTTCACCAATTTTCTTGGTATTGTCAAAGTTATGAAAGTAGCTAAGTTATTTCATTAGCTGAACTCTGCCACAATCTCTGCTTGGGTCTGCCGCTTTTCATATTATTTGTGTCACACATAAAATGAGATTTAGATGCTATGAACTATTTAATAATTTCATGTCTCCCAACAAAGAAAAAATATTTTTCTTTGAAAGACATGACTGCAAGATCAGATTAACTTTAATCCAGCAACAAACACATAGATAGATACAGTAGGTCTGTCAGTATTCGGAGAAATAATACAATATATCAAATGATCTCTGTGTCTCCCTGTGAGGGTAAATGACGGATCAGCTGCTGCCTTTAGTTGAAAGTAACAAAAATATATGCCATTATTGTTATAAAGTGCTTTATTGCCTTAAAGCATTGCTGTTATACAGCTAATTATATTTCTATATTCATATAGACATTTTGGTTTATAACCTCAGTGCTGATGTCAAGTGAGAGCTACCATAATGACATCAAACTTACTTGCCTCTGATGGCTATGATGTTTTGCCACTAGCAGGAAGTCAAGTTTGTGGGCCTGTATAGCAGTTAGTGCTTTTTCAATAAGGAAATACTTACTCTGAGTACAGTATTTGCACTTCAATAATAACTCATGATGTACGTGACATATGTGGTAACAAAAATTGTCTACGCACATTAAATAGTCATTTGACTATCACAAGCATCAGGCAATTTATCATCCATCTGGACACTTATTTTATGTCACAGCACCTCTTGTCTTCACTGGATGAGTCATGTCTGCAGGCGTCACGGCACATGCGCATTTGAAAGTTCCTACAATCTGCATAACCTCCTCAACATACCAGGGCGGTTGCCAGCTGTGGTTAACGCCACCTGCTGGCCAAGCCAAAACAGACATTTTAGCCCTTAGTTTACGCTTTTGATGAAATAGCTTTATCGAATAGTGTTCCTTGCCACTGTGTCGAGCCACATGGCAACAGACACAGACTTGTTTCATGGTGGCCTTGGTTTAGTCTGTGGCATCCCTTCTGTGGCTCTATTTATGAGGCTACTTGCTTTTAGTCCATCCAGCCTAACATCACTAACAATGTGTCTTCTGTTCTCACCTCCTGCACAGCTGTTCACACTCACTCATGTTTGGTGTGTCTGTGGGTACTGTATATACGTACATACATATTGCATATACGTACTATGCCTGTGTGTGTGTGTGTGTGTAGGTATGCAAAGCAGGGTGGGAGGACATGCACATTTGTTTAGATGTATTCTGTATTTGTGTCCTTGATTGATCTTTTGTCCCTTTGTGCGTAGGTACAACAGTTACACTTGGAAACTCGATCAAGTTGCCATTAAATGCATTGGTTTGAAAGAGCTTTTTTATTTTTTTTTATTTTCATTTTTTAAATTTATTTATTTATTTTTTAACCTGACTATGCTGACCCCATGCTGTTTTGCACAGAGGTTCCACATAGTGATATGAGGGATCAGCATATTACTATCCTCTCCATGCCAGTAGCCTTCAGAGTTGGTATAGATGGGCTTCCCACTGTAGGGGTGTTGTAACCATGCCTGGCCACTGCTGTTTCTGTCAGTCATGACAGGGTCGCATACCATCATCCTGCCCCTGTAAAGAAAATGATACCCAGCTTGAAGAACCTGTGTGTGTAAAATCGAAGTTGTCCTACCTCCTGGTGGCCAACCCGTCTAAGCAACATTAAGGCAAGGTTGGCTTTGCCAGATGGCATACATTATTCATAAGGAGAAAAGAAAAGGTATCTTGGGTTGTGTTATTATAGACATGATGACTTTCTCTCTGTGTTTTCCTTTTTTTTTCTGTAGTGGAGCTGGCCCCGTCAGCATACCGCACAAACCCACAGGGAGCCGTGCCAATCGCAAAAAAAAAAAAAAAAAACCTCCCCCCTACCCCACTGCCACCTCCATCGGCAAACTTCAAAAAACAAAAAAGCAAATTATTTTGTTCAGCGGCTACAATGACAATGTGTAGTGCTCAGTTATAGATTAAAAGCGAAAGACTCACTGTAAAAGAAAGGGAGTCCAAGACAAAAGAGAGCGACAGATGGGGGGGGTGGGGGGTAGGGGTTTAAAAAAAAGGCTAGCCACTGAGTTGACAATTGAGTTATAATATCATGTCCTTTATGAATAATTAATTTGATGGAGCGAAGGCCCCTCAGAAGGTAGATTAAATTAGTTCTGCCATGTCGTAAGAGTTAGATATGCTTCATTAGTGTGGAAGATGGTAGCAGGCATGTTGGGTATTCAGTGAGAGCTGTTTTAGGTAATGCTGAGGAACAGGAGACACCTCGTCACCCTACCACTAATACACAGTGTTATATCACACTCATGTCAGTTTACAGAGAAATTCAGGGTTTGAACAGGTGTGCTTTCTCCTCTTTGTCTGGTGGTCAGGAGAAAGTGGAACTATTTAAATTCAAATTTGATGTGCAAGGCTGTGTTGACTCGCAGGACCTCAGTACCAAGACTATGACATCGAGTTGTCTTTAGCCTGTTGAGAAAGCAAATGGATTTTCAAGCTCCACATCACAGCGGTAAATATCTCAATGCTGCAGATGAGCTTTGGCAAAATAGTTTCTGCTGCCTGTTGATGGGTTGATGGTTACACGTTTTTTTTTTTTTCTTTTTAAGCACTTGGAAATGTCTTGCAATATCTGTCAGTAGTGATCAATGAAGTTGAGATGCGTGTATTTCACTGTAATGTTGTAAAGCCTTAAACCTGACAGATTTGACATTGACATCCCTGTATTGTTCGACAGTCAAACCTTTGTCATGATATCATAAGATGTGGCATCCAGTGTTAGCAGTCGAGGACCAAATTCCATACCATTCCGTATTGCTTGGAAATATGCATGTATTGTATATGGAACAATGTAAAGTGATTGCAGATAAAGGTACAGTATACTGTACACAAGGGCTTTGCCGTGCCCTCAAGTGCCATGTTGTTCGCATTCACACTGGCAGCTGACAATAATCTGCTTTCAACTCTATGGCCTGGGTCATTGTTAAATGAGGCACATGATGTGTTTCTCTTTTGTGAGTGCGCTCTATGCCTCGTATCTCCCCTATAATAGCAGTATTATTTTCCTTCCACCAGAGCAGGGAAGCCTGTTGGTATTACCCCAAAGTATGACACAAACTTCTGTTGTGCTGTGTGTCGGAGCAGCCACAATGACACACTGTTCTGATAACAAGTCGCCCAGTGAGATGAAATTCTCAGATCACCTTATACTTTGCTAAAGAGAATTTGATGTACCCTCTGCACATGCAAGTGCAAATAAACCAGTCTTAATGACTTGTTAAAGAAAAATAAAGCAAGGCTCCAGTATGCACTGAAAATGCTCGAGTTATGTAATACAAATGGAGGAGGGAGAAGCATTTAAGTTAACATGTAGTGGCTGAATTTTCAGATCTCCAACGCCAGGAAAACTTAATGAGGCAATTAATTTAAGTTCAGTAAACAAGTAAAAGTAACCATATGTCTTACTTTTTAACTTGGGGGTTGAGGTTTATTTTTTTAGGGGTGTTACTATTGGTAATCTGCAAATCAGTTAGCTAGGCATTCCATAATGCACTCTGTTAGCTGTGAATATGTCGACATCCTGTGTTTTTGGCTTATTATTTGTTTTGTCATGTGTCATCACAATATAATGAGTTTGTTTTGATGTTATATGTCACCATATTTCTAGTTCATAACTCCTGAGGGTTCTCTCTGGGAATCCATTTTTCTTCTGGAAAGTCATCAGTCATTTGCATTAATTAGTGTCTTGAATCTTAAAGGACAAGTGATTGCAAATAGCAACCGGGCTTTATGTTTCAAAATCAAGTTTCATTGAGAGGAGATGAAGCAGAATTGATCTGGTTTTGGATGCCTTTGTTTTTTTTTTTTTGTTTTTTTTTCTCATGATGCACAGAGCACTAGTCTCTGATTCAGCAGCCCACCAAATGAACAGATTTATTAGTGCCAATTGAGTTAAGGGTTTAGTTTACAGTATTTTACTGTCCAAAGAGACTGAGCTGGCCTTCTCAGTGCACCCGTCACTCTACAGCCAGCCTCTACATTTCGCTCGACCTGCTCCTTTTTTGCTGTGTTTTGGGAGCCATAGCTCAGCTCATGAGTATTAATGAATTCAAAGTTTGAGGAAAAGAATCTTTAAGTGTTTCCAACTGTCAGATCCTGTCAGTGCAACCACTCCTAATGGCCTGCGCCTTCCATTCAGGCTAATGTTTGATGTCTCGCTTTCATGCCCTCCTTTTCCTCCATTGCTAAATTGCCGCTGACAGTCCTGTGTCCCCGCAGATTGTTTGTTTGTTTTTCGACCATGCATGTTTTACATATCATTGACGTAGCGAGGATTCATTTAGCGAGCTGTTAATGGGGGAAGGGAGGAGTGGTCCGTTGCGTTCCTTATATTCAATTGGAGTGTGATCATGAGTCAGGTCGCAATCTGGTGTTGCGCCGAATGAGCTGAGGACTTTGAGAACCTCCAAAGCGTTTATCCTTGTGAAGCCGGATCTTTTCGGAAAGTAGGAAGAGCTTTTCATGTCCAAACCACTTGACAGGGAACAGCTGGGCAGGAACAGTCAGACTGCCGAAGCCGTCACATCCTTATCAGTTAAAACAGAAGTAGTGATCAAGCGCTGATCAAGACAGTCTAGAGGCTCCTTCGTGTGTACTTCGCTCAGTGTTTGCATCAGTTTCTCCTTTAACTCACAAATGATGGGGTTGGGTGGGGGATTGCGACAAAGCATAATTAACAAGTTATTTCATTCATTTAGAGACAAAAAACTTATTATCAGTAGGTGTTGAAAAGTGCTAAATACTCCCAGCGCTCAGATGAAGAAAAATAGAGGGAGGCTCCCAACAGGCCTTGTCAAAACATGCAAATGAGGATGACGCCAAGTCCGATTTTGACAAACATAATTAAGGTGTTCCAATTTGGGACATGCTAATAAAGAGGACTGCAGGCCTCCCCAGGTCTTCACTAATCATAAAGCTTTAAAGCTTTGTGTGTGTGTGTATGTGTGTATGTGTGTGTGTGTGTCTGTGTGCATGCGCGCGTGTGTGTATTTTCTCTCCCCCATCTCCCATTTTATTGGATAATGAACTGTTATAGAGTGTTAGATCTCCTTTCGCAGTCTTTCACTGAGTTTGAGGAGATAGGCAGGGAAGAGCCGCCCGAGGTGTGGTGTTGTACAGATAATTAAAAGGCAAGAAATTTGCGTTTCGCTCTTTGATCTGCCTGTCAACTTTCTGATTAGAGACGTAAAAGCCTTTAATCAAGAGTAATGTGATGATTAACGCTCCTAAACTGTTGAAAAAGAATCAGAGGAACGTCAAGTTTTCTCCCTCTTCCTCCCTCCTCCCGCATGTATCTCCTTCTGTGTCCATTTCCGACAAACTGGCAAACTTTTCCTCCTCAGCAAGTTCCGCCTTAGGTTGTTAAATCAGATGTTGTGTGTGATTAGGGCCAACTGACATGTTTTCTCCTAGGTAAACCTCTCTCTAGTCCTGGCAAGATTGCTAGAATTCACCCTGGCTCAATGCATTCAGCTTGTCTTCCAACAGTATGTTCCCCTGTTTTCGCTTTTCATCATCTCACTTTCTCTGCTACTCAATTGATAACAAATAAAACTTTTTCTTATTTCTTTAAGGTGCACACTAAAGTACTGGTTTTTGTCATTCAGGCTGACAATGGGTTGATGTACAACTTTTTTTTTTTTTTTTATTTGTGAAGTGGCCATACAACAATTCTCTCCACGAACATCGACTTCCCATGAATAATACATACACTATTTAGCTCATTCAGATATGACTTGTAATTCAACACTTCATACATTTTTTTACTCTTTTTACCAAGTTTAATCAGCACATGAAAATAATTCCCCCAGCAGTGGAAATGGAATTAATAAGTCTGCTCTGTTTGAGCCTCACAATTGACCAGTGGGGATACACTTAGAATAGACGTATAGGCTGACCAGCCGTCTGTGGAAATTCCCTGTTTTTTAATTGAAGACCTTGGAAAGCAGCGTTCCTGCCCACACATTGTTGCATGTGGGGCAATCACAGCAAGCACCCAAAGTCCATTAGTTTTCATTTGGATGGTTCAGTAAGACTGGTTGATTAAGTCCAGGCAATTTGCTGACAGGAACCCTCTTTCCCCACTTACCCCTCCTTCTCCTCGCCCCTCTGCCACCAGCAGGGTTGTCGTTCAGGTTAATTTAATCTGGTTTGTTAGAAAATGTAACACAATAGCTTTGTGGCTGTCTAGGTTCTGTGGAGCCAAGTAAGGAGTTTGCTGTAGTTTATTATGGGAAGAACTTTGCATGTGAATATTGTTGGACTATTGCTTGACCACATTGGTGGTTGCAGCACAGTACAGTGACAGTAAGCTTTTGCAAACAGTGTTTCTAAGCAATGGACAGCTGCTGTATGACATTCTCTTGGTGACTGCCTCAGAGCATCAGCAGCAGTGTCTGCAGGGACATGCAGGTATGGGTAAATTCATAAATGTAAAGCAAGCTTCTTTCTTCCTAGCCTCATCTATTCTCATTCAGTGAGGGTGAAAGGACCTTGCTGTTAAAAAATGTCAATCTGGGGAGCTCAGAATTTGAGCTTTGAGGCTGAGGTGAAGGGAAAAGGGGAGGGGGAATTGAAATAGAGGGAAAAGGCAGCTTTCAGTTCTCTGCCCTGGTTCTGCTTTAAACAAATGGTTTTATTACCAGCTGGTCTCCTACAGGCCTAGTCATTTATACCCATTAAAGTTGCGCTTTATCACCCATAAGACGCCCTTACATCTCTCCATCCACCAATTGTCCATAATCAGCCATTTAAAACAGCGGCGGAAATTTCCTTTGCGCCTTGCTCCGGTCTGACGGACAGGCAAACGAGCCAGGAGGAGGAGGGATGGGGGAGGAGAGAGGGATATTTTCTGCGGAATGATGAATAGGCCAAGTTGAGTGGCTGACTAACAGAGATCTGTCTTAATCAGAAGTGATTTGTCAGAACAGGAGCTCTGCGGGGTCAGGGCGCCGGCGATGAATAAAACAGAGCCTGGCGGAGTGAAGAAAGGCCCCAGAAATCCACCCTGACTGCCCACCACCACTCATACACATGCAAGGGGAAGGGCCGATGGATGGGATAAGCCAGGATGGACTGGGCTGGCCCCCGTACTCCCTGCCCAGAATATTCCTTGTTTCCCCCTTTTAAGTGCTTACACTCTTGAAAGAGAGGGCCAGTGCCCCACTTACTCTGAAAGTTTACCATCCTGCCACCTCCTATACAGTGAAGATCCCCAGCTGGACTGGCAAGTGCAATTTTTGTGGACAGTCAGTTTCGAACAAGATGTGGAAAAAAATGTGTGGAAAAATCCTTACTGGAGGAACAGAATTGAGGAATTGAGATTTCTACTGTTTCTCATTAAACAGTAGGAACCACATTTGTTCCTGATTAAAGTCTTTATTATAGTATTAAAGACTTGCCCATATTGCAGAGTATAAGTTCCTGATTAACATGCAACAGGGGACTAGTTATTATTATAAGTAAGCTGTCATAACATTGCTGAGCCCCCAGATGCTACATGCACCCCCTGTGACCTAGCAGTTGGCACCTCTTTATTTTGAGCTGTAGCTCAGTGTAGCAAAGGCGCTAGCCTTGTGGCCTGTGGGCTCAGCATTACAAATACATCCCAGTGTGGGTATAACTTTGATGGAGGTGATGAAAGTCTGTCACCAGGCAGTTGTAGACTTGAGAAGTCCTCAAAAAAAGCTTCTCGAGAAGTGTACAAAGACAGGTAACTTTGTTCACCTGGGAGTCCCAGGCATATAAGTTGTGTGGCACTGACTGTGTGTGTGTGTGTGTGTGTGTGTGTGTGTGTGTGTGTGTGTGTGTGTGGGTGGGTGGGTGTGTGTGTGAGAGAGAGAGAGAGTGAGAAAAAGAGGGAGAGAGTGTGTGTGGATTATCAGGCTGCACCTTACCTCCCCACAAACCTCCCATGGGCTACCATATCCCGTTTGTTGGTGTGTGTGGATTGTGTCCGGATATAAGTGTGTGTAGTAACCTTCAAAAAGTGGTCTCAACCGCTTAATGAAAAGGAGCTGTGCTGAGGCTCAGAGCGCACCAGTGTCAGGTCTTGTACCCTTTCAGCTCTAGGGACAGAGGGAGCAAAGCAAAAAAAAAAGAAAAAAAATGCTACAGAGAAAGAGAGACAGGGGCCCCAGACATCCCAGTGTGGAACTGCTCTGAAACAGCTTCTGTAAAATTGATGATGTGTCCAATTATATGTGTCCATGGACTGGAGAAAGTTGAGGGGCTAGGCAAGACAGGGTGCCACTAGAATTGTTTGGCCATCTTTGCGGTGTTGTCCTGAGCCAGGCTGAGCTGACATGGGCAGGTCACAGCATTTACATTTTACATACCGTTGTTGGCACCTAGGTAAGGTTTTTTTTTTTTTTTTTTTTTTTTCCCACTTATCAACACTAAATTAATTCAACATTCCTAAATTACAACCAACCTGGTAATTGCAAAAGAAAACAGAGATATTCCTTATGCTTTTTGGTTAAAGAAAAGGAAAATTCAGGCTCATTCTGAGAAGTAAGTGCACGTTGTAGGGATTTATCAACAAAATTGTGCAAGTCAGAATTCAGGCTGCATCCTTGTCCGCATACCAAAGCTCTTGCTCGGCACCTCTTGAGGAGCTGTGTATACAGGACAGAGTTCCCCCCTAAAAAAAAGTGTTACCCTGCACCTCTGGGAGTCTAACATGCAGCAAGACCGAGCACATTTTGGTTTGTGCTGTGTATGCGCTGTGGAAGTGGCCGTACACTACAGCAGCCGCTGCCTCTGTGTTTTTGATTAGGCTTGCATGAACTGTAAAGTCAACAGCTTCACTTAATTTAGCCTAAATGATGCTGTAGGGAACGTCTTAAGCTTCAAGTCATAGTCAAATCAAAGGACGTAATACTGACAATTATAAAACAGTAGGATATAAAACACTACAATGATTTGATTCCATAGAATATGCTAATTAATAAATGGCTGTCATATGAAATTAAATACAAGTGCCTCTCTGACAGTGAATGTGTTTGGCTCACTGAGAACTTCACTTCAATTCACAAAAACCCAGTTACCTCAGAAACCTGGCAACCCAGCAGGCAGGTGTAAGAGAAGGAAAATGTCAGTGTTCTCCTCTGCTCCGTCCCAACTCAGAGCTACACACCCTACGTCAGGATAGGAGTATCTTGTCTCCTGAGAGCAAGCAGGCACGGTGTCAAGCCATACTTTGTTTCCCCTCTGCTTGGCCTATATTGTTTGTTCATTATCATCATAAATGTTGCTTTATGCCATCAAGGGCTAATAGCATTACAGATTACATTACTACATACAGTACATTAGTTAAGATAACTCCATTTTCAAGCAGGGGGTTATTTTTGGCCACAAGCTCATCACCATTAACTGAACAGTGTAGTGGAACAGAGATAAAATCAAAATGAACTGTGTTAGTTGACTTGTGCATCTGTGGTTTTATGAGGAATAATTCCTAATTCAGACATTATCTTTTCCCCTCGACCTAATTTATGCCTTGAACTTTTCTACACTAATTCTTATCTACAGTTACATTAGAGGAATGAGTTAAATTAAGGCTCTCTAGTGCTGGTGTGAGTATAATGTAATGGAGTAATGGGCTTGTTAAATGGACCTTTGGGGATGTGGATCTTTAGCAAGTGAGTCAGAGCAAGGCCTCTGCGCCAGGGTCATTTAAATTGTTAATAGCTGTTTAAACAGGAGGGGAATATTTTACACACTAACGAGCAACAAGTCAGGGGCATTAACAGGAAATTTTCTCCTCCCTCCTTCCATTATTTCAGTCAGCTGTCACTTTGCTGTCTTGAGAATATAACACTTCTTTCTAAAATCACAGGTTTTATGATTGTACTGTTCTTGGCCCAATATGGAGCTTTGCAACATGGCCAAATTATCATCATCATCACAGTATATTTCATACACATTTGAAGGTATTTGGTTTTCCAATTTAAATTACACTTCATCAAAAGTCCATTGCTCTTGGGCACCAACCACTGAGTTCAGTTGTTCAGAGTTCAGGGTGTTCTGTTCAGATCGAGACCTCTTCACACCATGTCTAAAAAATCATCAAATTGCGCTGTAGTCATTCAAAATGGTTACAATTTCCTTCAATTTTCCTTCTTTTATTAATACATGAACACTGAACTTAATAACATAACAAATAAGATTTTAAATAACAAAAAAGAGTTGATAGCAAAACATCTTCCCTTTACTATAGGCAGCCCTCAGATGTTTTCAAGAGTTGAAAATGAGTTTGTCTTGCAAGATATGCAAGATTTCATTCAAATCAGTCTTGAAAATCATGTATGATACTGCTACAATGCACAATTTTAAACATGTGTTTTTCAATTAGACTCATGTTATTTGAATAAAAAGCTATGAAATACCATTAGCTACTGTTAAAACACAACCTCTTGTGTTTCATTCTGGAGTACTTTTAAAATAGCTTGTTCATCTACACGCACTGCATACCGTACATAATTGGAGCATATTTTCACTAAAACACAACCACAACACCAAAACCTAGACTTGCATGATTTTCAATATTCTGTATCTAATTTATATACATATGTCACTGATGGGACCGGTTCACCATATGATTTTACAGGCACTGACAGTTTTACGATAGAAGTCATGTCTACAATGCAAATATGAATGAGTATATGGTGATAGTGAAACATCTACCACATTAGGGGAGTAGACTGTCACAGAAGAAGCCATCTTTCATCATTCTCTGCCTTAGATTTGTAGTTTTTAAACTCAATATTTTGCCCAATTGGTCACTTAAGAAGAGCTTCCCTTTACAACCAACTAATGAAGTTTACACAGCTCACTGGAAAACAGGGTTTAAATAAGATAGATGGAAATGTAGATACTTGTCAGTGAGTGAGAAATGGAGGGGACAATGCAAGGTAAATATAGTAGAGAAGAGTAACATAAAACTCACCCTCACCCTCCATGCCCACCCACCATACCTTTCCCTCAGTAGGTGTTGTGTTCTGCTAAAGGTTCAGTGAAGCAGAGGCAACTCTGGGAGATGTGATGGGAGATTTTGGAAGGGTAAGGAGGGAACAACCATTTGTGGGCGCACATCTAACGGATATGGTTGGGTGCCTCAGATGTGCTGTAGTGAAACTAGAATCTCTGATGCTTTTTTTTTTTTTTTTTTTTTTTTTTTTTTTCAAGTTAGCCAGCTGAAGGATCTTACGATTGGCTGCCATGGATTTTACAATGTCGTGCAGTGGCCCAGCTCGGACATTCATTGAAAGTGTCCCTGTTTAACTGATATGCTGTTTCCAGTGTTATTATTTGATTTTTGAAAACATAATGATTTTTAAGGTGTTTTTTTTTTTTTTTTTTTTTTAAACTCAAATTTGCTTGCTGTCTTGTGGAATAGAATAGCTGAGTGTACACAGTTGTTTCTGTTTTGGTGTTTGTGTCCTGTTCTTTAAAAGGTCTAGCACGGCCTCTCTCACGACCAAGGGCGTGCAGATTGGGATTTTAACAAATCAGCTATTTGTAAAGACATTTATTTCCCATCATTTTTCATCAGTGGTTGCTGACAGTAGTCAAGGGCAGCTGCTTGCAAGTGATTAGTTTGTTCATCTGTTTGATTCAGAAAGTGTATAATAGTGAACGTCTGTAATTTATAGCACATTCTTTGAAACATTGATGATGTGTATCATTCTTTAGATAGTAGATAGGTAAGATAAGATAGACTTTATCATCCCAGTATGAAATTTTCCATTCCTGTCCTTCACAGTGTCTGCAGTATAAAATCACAACAAAACAGCAGTAGAAAAAACCCAACTCCAACAGCTACATTCATCCATCAGTTGTGCATTCCCATCTACATCAGAAAAAGTACACACATTGTACAAGATATAACAAGGACAACAAGCAGCAAGGACAGCTATGGCATACATATATTTCAGCCTAGGTGATGTGAAGGGCTTTAATGGGCAGGGGGACAAAGAGATGTTTGAACCGGTGGTGCCTGCTTAGGGCAACCCTGCACCGTCGGCCTGAGGAGCTGACACTCCGGCAGGAAGACACGAGTTGGGTCTGAGATTATTTTCTTGGGCCGGTCTGATTATGGCTTGTTGAAAAATAGTCTGAAGACTGGGATGTCAATATACTTCATGGCTGTCTGTATAAGTCGGTTGATCTGGGCCTTTGACTGCACTGTCAGGTTACCAGTAATGGAACTTCTGCAGCACCCTAGAATGGACAGAAACCCGAATCCACTGGCTCCTTTCTTGCCCTATGAAAGGTAGCTCATTGCCAAGGCTGGTTTTCATTTACCTTCCCTTTGTGCATCAGTACCACCTCTTTGCTTTTTTTCTTAAACAATGGCCATTGAAAAACCAGGATTCTCTTGGAAAACATGCTTAAGCACAATGTGTGGAAGTGCTTTTGCTAAGATATCATTGGAGGTCTTTTCTCCCACTGCTTCACCTACTGCCTCATCCATCTTCTCATGCATTGCAAGCTTTTCCAATAATGCACTTGCCATCAAAAAAAAAAAAAAAAAAAAAAAAAAGAAAACTCTGCTGGCGCAGTGCTTGTCACACTCATTTATTTAAAAGAGAAAGCCACATCCCTGACAGAGATGGATAGATGCACTTATTTGTCTCTTTAACAGAAGATTTCCGCTACATCTCCCTTCCTGTTTATCCCTTGTTCTTTTCCAGTGTCTATGGGGGAGGGCTTGTATTATTATGGTTATTAATACCTGCACTCAGTCTTTTAATCTGCCCTATTTGTCACATGTGACTGTCTGACTGCACTGTTTAATCTGGGTATCCTTCAATCTGTCTCGTCTCAGATTAGAAATTAATGAAGGCAGGAAGAGACACATTTGAGTCAGTTATAGTGTAGGGGGTTAGAAGGGAAGGGATGAATGGGAGATGAACATCGCTCACTCGACAGTGCTTTCTCTTTTTTCCACTTCCCCCGATCCCCTCTCTCTGTCTGTCTCTCTCTTTCTCTCTCTCTATCTATCTTCCTCTCCAACTCTCTCTCCCTATCTCCACTCTTGTTTAGCTGCCAGATGTAGCCCATTTTTGTGCCGCCGACACCCCCCCCCCCCCACCCCCCCAAACAGGCGCTCAGCACGTGGGCCCTTTGGTGTGCGGCACCTGTGTAGTGTAATACAGTGAGCAACTGCGTTGTTTACTCCGGATTTGTTTGGTGTGCTTGAAAGCCTGTCTTTGATCCACGCAAAGATTCTTCACTTCTTTTTCTTTTTTTTTCCTGATTCTTTCCCTGCCTCCCTCATTTTTAAACACTAATGCTGTAGCAATATGGTTACACTGATGGCAGCAGTGAGTTTTTTTTTTTTTTTTTTTTTTTTTTTTTTTTTTGGCAGGGAGGGGCATATTTGGTTTATCTTTTTTTGCTTTCTTTTCTTGTCCTTAACCCAAGGGACCAGGAAAAATGACAGTGACCACTGACGAGCTTGTCAGGCATCTTGTTGGGGATGTTTTATAACCACACCTTTATGTGTTTACATCCACAACTGACTAGAGGTATTTAAAAAAGAATGGCATAATTGATCGTTGGATAGATGCTGGGATACTGTTTTTTTTTTTTTTTTTTTTTTTACAACTTCTTGACTATGTATTGCAGCATTTTAAAGATATAAAAGCAAAAAAAAAAAAAAAAAAAAAAAAAAAAAAAAACCTACAGTATTCAACACCTACATCTGAGTACCTGGTACCCTGACACTTACTCTAGACAGTGTTGTCACTATATATACTGTGAGTTTACAAAATACTGCACACTTACTGTATATGGAATGCATGCTCTGTCCATGAAAGAGATTTACCAGTTGAAAAAGACGATCCCTCATTCAGTTAACATTATTTCTGCCTCATTCAGATATAGTTAATGGGAAGTAGACCTGTTTTCTTGTGTTTTGTTTTATTTTCATATGTTTTGTTTTGTTCTGTTTATTTTGAAGTCAGGATGACGCAATGTAGCGGTACTGACAATAACCGTGATATTTAAAAATTAAAATATTAATGCACAATACGAACAATAAGATGCTTTTGACTGAAAGCATTATTTATTTATTCATTCATTTATTCAGATTTTCTATAGATTCATTGTTACCATGAATTCTTTGTGAAAATTTCATGTTATGATAGCCCTATTTTGAACAATTAAACACAACAAACAGGAAACCAAGAAAATAAGAAGTTAGAAAGTAGGAGAGGCAGAAAGCCCAAGGTCTTAGCTGTTGCTTCTTCCCTAAAATAAAAATAAAAAGTTACAAATACAAAATTACAACTTGATATAGCTGAGACATATGTCTAAAGGTGGGTCCAAATCAGTATTTGGAAAGCATTTTTAATACGCACACTCCTTTTTGTACAGTATGAACACAGCTCTGTACAAAAGGAGAGTGGAAGTCAATGTTTCGACTCTTTTTGGTTTCATTTCTTTGGATGTTTCCTCCTGACGATCTCAAAGGTAGACATTTCTCCTCTTCATACTGTGTCTGTTTTTTGCCTCTGTCGCAGAACAAGTGGGTCAAGAGATCCTCGCTAATCTACACAGTGATCGTGAGAAGATCCAAAGAGCCAGAGAAAGGGTGAGCAGTACACACACACACACACACACACACACACACACATGAAGACATGTATTCTAGCAAGTGTTTTGACTGTTGGATGAAGGAGCAGCACGAGACATTGATGACACAAAGACTTTATAGTTGGTTCGCAACACTGACAACATTCAGCACTCGCCTCATGAAAGCTGTGCGTGTTTGAGGCACTGATGCCATCCGTGTATGATGTCAGATTAGCTAAGTAAACACACAGATGCTGGTCAACATGTACAAACATACCACACACACGCACACACACACACACACTCCTTGTGCATGTTCATAGGTCTCTATCAGTAGTATTGTATTGACTAGGGATAGTATGTATCCTATCCATGCTTCACTTATGCCAATTTTATACCAAGTACTTTCTGTTTTATTATTATCATAATTATTATTATTATTTTACCCGCTACTACCTTTAATTATATAAATAAATAAAAATTACGTTTCGCCCTTATGAAATACAATATAAACATAAGTCTATCCAAAACATGGTGATTTATTGGTCATTTATCATATTACATATGTTAAACCTATACTGAGGTTAGAATTGCCTACCAAAATTTGTATAATAAATCTGTAAAACTGTATTACAGTATATACTGTTGGGTTTTGTTTGCCCCACCAGCAGGGCCAGTGGGGCACCTGCATTCAAAATAACACATTGGCTTAAGTAGTAAATATTGATAAAGGTTATGTCAAGCTTTAGAACACAGGACTGAAATGTGTGGCCAGCCTGTTCACACTCAGCTCAAGTGGGATTTTAGGTCTGTGTAAAATTTGTGTTATCACTGTATTTTATCCAGTGTAGGCAATCATAGTCCTAGATTATTCTATTATCGATTACTATTATTACATTTTGTTTCATCATAGACTGATTTTGGAAAAGTGACTTTGTGTAATTCATCCTTGAGTGCCTATGCAACTTTCCTGGACCACGTGTTGCACTCTAGCACACCGTGTGCAGCTTTCTGCAAGACTCTGCAAAAAAAAGCTTCTTCCTTTCACCTGAATGGAGTTAGCTTGGGCAGTTACCATGCCTCTTCATTCCACACTCCCCAGTAGCTCTCCACCCTCCCTCTCTCCTTCGCACTTTCCTTCGGAGAGTCCTAAAATCCTGAGTACTGCCTCCACCCCCACCCACACACACACACACACACACACACATTACACCCAGCCAGCCAAACAGACAGACAGGTGGGCAGAGACAGAAAGGACCAAGCACAGTAAGGGGGCCCAGCCCTGACGGCCCCCTCAATGCAGAATGCTGAAAGATCACAACATGGCAGTGGGCCTCGCGCAGGCAATTTCAAAGGAAATCAAACATCTCCTTTCAAAAAGGTCCACAGTGTCTGCTGAGAGTACCTGCTCTCTCTCTCTCTCTCTCTCTCTCTCTCTCTCTCTCTCTCTCTCTCTCTCTCTCTCTCTCTCTCTCCCTCTCTCTCTCTCCCTCTTCCTCTCCCTTCTTCCCGTGGGTCTTCTTTGCTGAACACCCCCATCCCACACCCCTCTAACACACACACACACACACACACACACACACACATACACACATACACACACACACACTCACACACACACGCACACGCACGTACTTTAAAGGCAGTTTGTGGAGCAAAAGGAAAGTAAGAAATAAGAAGATGTGAAGACACAGGATGGAAGGGTCGGCTGACGGCTCTTTTGCATGAAAGAAACAGAAGATGAAGGAGTTTACGGGGCATAGTTTTTAGCATAAATGCCAACACACAAACACACACAAGTGCACACATACACACACACCTGAACGCAGCAGGAGGTGTGGCCTTTTGTTTTGCTTTTATGGTACAAATAGAAGTCAATAGAGGGCTGGGTCAGTGGGTCAAAGCAGCATGTTCCCAGCACTTGACCCCTGACTGGATTATACAATCTGGTTGACCATCCTTCACTGTAGCCTGCAATACTCTTATCACCTCTGCATAAAAAAAGCCGTATTATTCATTGTTCACTTTTCATCCTCAAGAATCAAAGCCTTCCAGTGACTTTGCTGAATTTCCTCTTTTGTTCGTGGAGATTGAAGGCAGATGAATCAGAAATTGACATTGTGGTGTTTTAAACGCTCTAAGCTTCACTTTACAGTAATGGTAATGATTTGTGTACAGTGAATGTGAATCAGACAGCTGTACATTCTGGTTAAAAAGGTGACAGAAACGCCTCTTCCTTCATTTCCTCATGCAAGTAATGAGTTTTCACTAATTGAGACTGAACTGTCTTATGGTGTAAAAAAAAAAAAAAAAACAGATTTGACTGCTAAAACTCACTGATGTTCCATTTTAAATAGAGACTTGGTGAGTGGCGGCAGAGGAGAGAGAAATGGGGAGAAGGAATGATTCAGAGGGAGAGATGTATTTTCGGCAAAAGTGGGAAGTGTCTAGGGGACAGATCTGTGTGTAGAGGCAGACATCAGGCAACTGCAGGACTTGTTGTCTTTGCCAGAGGGCCCAAACCCCAGGCCCCCTACCTCCCACCCCATACCACATGCATCCTTGGCTCCAGCAACCTGCATCACACCAGGCCCTGGCTTACCAGAGGGAAGGGAGGAAAGGATGGAAAAAGAGGAAGAAAGTGGGGAGAGGAAAAGGGGTGAGCGACTGCGAGATGAACCATATTAAGCAGTGAAAAGAAAGTGGTGCTGGAACCTAGGAGAAGAAACGAAGGTTAGGAAACGAGACGTGAAGAGCGAAAGCCAGAAATAAAAGGGTAGAATAGATGGATGAAAACCAGGAGAAATACGGGAACACACTGAGTGAGGGTGACTTTATTGGAAAAGCTGTTATTATTTCAGAGAGAGCGGGAGAGGAACGACTCCCTGCTGACTCGAGAGAGAAGCTCTCTGTGAAGACTCATCCCTACACCCCCCACCATCCGCCAGAAATGCGACTACAGGTAGACGTTAGTGGCAGCTCACTCAGTGTGGTGTCAGCATTTTTATACAGACACACGCACACATCTTGTTGGCAACATCTCTCTGCCGATTCCTCTCCCTCTGAAAGTCCCCGCACCTGAAAAGAGAAGGGAAGGAAAACATTTCCATGACCCCTTAGAAAACCAGAGAGAAGGGAAAGTGAGAAAATGGAGCAAGAAAAAGGAAAATAGCAGAGGCAATTAGCCCCTGAATGGCTGTGATCATAATTTCAAGTGCGCCTTCAAGGCCATGTGCTTACTACCTACGTCAGAGGTAACGAGCCATATTTCCTCTCTCGTATTCACCTCCTCTGCAGCAGGATGAGCTCAAAGGTCACCACAGTGACATGTCCTAAGTTGGCAAGTGTGAATCTGCCATTCAGTGCCTTCCACTACTTCACTTGTTTTCCACCTATCATGTTAGTTTTCTTAACAGCTCCACAAATCTGAAAAACTGTGAAACCGTGTTTTGCACACCCTGGAGCTATTTGCATCTGTCTAAATCAGTTAATCAAAGAGCGCTACAAGTGTATTTGCAGGATGGGGCTTTGGAAAATTTTCGTGGAAGAACTGAACAAAAAGGGCTCACCTGTCCCTCCCTCAACACTTACCACTTAAGTGTCACTGAGGAAAACACTTTACCTACTCCAGCAGAGTTGGACAAGGCGCTGGTTGTACTCAGCTGCAAGGATTATGATGCTAATATTTCTAATGACTTAATTTTTGTGGCACTTTTCCAACTGAGTTGGTGTTATTCCATAAAAAGTGTATTTAAACAGTGTGTACAACTACCCTTGGCATTAATTTTCCAGGTTGATGCTGTAACTAAAATACAATATGTTATTAGTCAGCTTATTTGGTTAAATAACAGTTGAACAAGAAAGTTTGTTGTTTCTCATACCTTTCCACCTCATCTTGCCCTGAGGGATGTAACACAAACACAGTGTTGAGAATTAACTGCATAATAATGTAAACATGCAAATAAAAAATATATATATTTTTTTAACATATTTTTGTAGTCAAAGTGTGAGGTGTCAGAGGAGTCGTAACGTGAATCGATTTTTTTTTTCTCTTCAATTTCGCTGTTTCTTCTCAGGATTCATGTTCAAAACCTATATATATCACCATGGAAACTTAAACGTCTCTTTCATTGTTTCTGTCTTTCCCTCAGCTGAGAGAAACGGATGCCAACTTGGGCAAGAGTTCTCGCATCCTTACCGGCATGCTGAGAAGGTAAGCGGCAGGTAGGGACCCTGTTTCTGCTGCACCTCTCTGACTGTGATGTGCTTCACCTGTGCTGTGAGCTTCCTCGCTCTGTAATCCACCGCCGTTATGTAACACAGAGTCACATTTTTCGTTTTGTTTTGTACAGTTTAAGTGGCCATTTCACTGCCATAAGAAATACTCATTATGTAGCCTGTTTTTAGTCTTTTTCGCTGAGTTCACATACCCACCTATCCTATTGCATCTAAAATTAGTCTTCACTGGGTCATTTCCTACCACAGAGGAGTCATTTTCATGCATTTTTACGCCAAAGCACACATATGAAATGATAAACAAACAAATAAAGAGTGCTTTTTTTTTTGCTTAGACATTTCCTACAAGCCTATTATGGTGGCCAAAAATGGTTTCACTGGTAAACCACCGTTTTGATTTTAAGCTTATTTAAATAGAATGTAAGTGAAGCAAACTCTAGGTAATAATATACTTTTATCGACTTGATTCGAGCACTCCTGAGCTGACTCAGTGGCTCACCTGTGGGCTTGATCACACTGCTCTACTAGCTTTTCCACAGAGGACGCTCACCAAAACATTTTTTGTCCTCACAGTGGACGAATTAACTATTTTTTTTAATTTGGTTATTTATTGAGCATTCTACTTAAACGTGTCTCTGCTTTACTTTAGCGTTGCCATTTTGCGAAACACTTTAAACTTTTCCTGTCTACATTTACATTTCAAAGGACAATTTCTGCAAGATATTCCACCACAATTATCTGGCGCCTACAGTCATTAGTTACCTTCAAGAAAAATGTTTTTGTATAAGATATGTGATCAGTTCATTTCTTTTACTCGAATGAAATTTTGTTTGGATGACATTTATCAGAGAATAAGAGCACCAATTAGATAAAGAATTTACTTCCTCCACCACCGAGCAAACTCACATCATCCCTGAAGGTCATGTTTTCTTTGTCACCTTTGAAAACCTTTTTTTTTATTCTAATCAGGTGTATATTCAAATGATTTGACACTTTTGTCTGGACAACACACATGGTATGACTGCCTCTGCTGTTTGTGTAATACCTGTTTATTTTACAAACAACACTATTGCTGCTTTGTTCCTGTGTGGACCGGGGAGAGAGTAGTCCAGCATAGCACACTTTAGAAAAAGGCCTTGAAAAGACAAGTGTGTACAATACACACCAGCTCTCCATCCTTTTCTTCTGCTTGTCTTTGTTTCTCACAAAATACTTATGTACTCACTACCCATAGCCAACTTTTACTCTCTCCCTTTTTCTCCCTTGTTTGCTTTCTTCCTAGTTAATGCACAAGGAAGCCCCACCAGGCACACAAATACACTGTTATTCATACACACACACACACACGCACACACACACACACACACCGTAATGTCTTGTCACATCTCCATTTCATAAAGTGCCTGTGTGCCTACCCCTGAACCGTGACGCCACGGTTTTGTTTCTCTCCCCCGCTTTCTTTTTTTTTTTTTTTGTCCCCGTCGCCAACTGTGGATTTTGATTAAGAGTAATATGTAAATGACACCAACTAAATGTAAAATCCTGGGGCCAGGAAGGAAGTGCCAATTGAAATAGATGCTTCAGTGCCCGTAGACAATTTGGAGGGCGGCTCACAGGGCGGCCGGCAGTTACTAGAGAGAGGAGGCCTGGGCAGGGCTGTGACGCCGACTGTAACCAATATTTCTGCATATGTCTCCATTTTGTCAAGTCTGATTATGGTGAGGGGGCGGGGGTGTCGGGGAGGGGGTTCAACCCGCCTGGCATGTCATCCAGAAATCATTCATCATCCCCCCCCTCCTTCCTTCTCCCCATCCCTCCTCCCCCCTCTGGTGCTGAAGTAAATAACACACACTTATTTCAATATTATCATATTAATGTTAAAGTTCAGCTGTCACCTAATGGGAAGACTTAATCAGACGTAGCATTTTAAGAGGCAAGCTGCCACTCCCGCCCACTCTCCAACCCCCTTCTCGACGCGCCTTACCTCCTCTGGTTAGCGCCCCGCTCAAATCAGGATTTATGAGGGCTTTCCAAAGCGGGGCCTGGCTGCAACCCTCTTCCACTGCCACCAGCCTTTCTGCTTGAGGGGAGCGCCACTACGTTCACACACACACCACACACAAACACACACACACACACACCCTTTATAAAAAACAAAATATCTTTTTTTCCCCCAGTTTCTCCAGTGTTTGAATAAAAGAAAGTGTGTTTTGTTGTAAGGTTGAAGGGTTGGGGCGTTAACTCTGAAGTCATTTATAACCATGGACAGACGACTGAGAGACAAAAGTGAGTTGCAAGATGGTTCCATGATTACCCCCCTCCCCTCCAACCGATTTGGCAATCCTTCCTCATTTCCTCATTCATTTCATTATGTGCTCCCCTGGTTTTCATACCTTTGATTAATAGTATATTTGTGTACAACGCCAAGGCAATTGTAGTTTCTTTCTACTGTGTTTTTCTTGGGTGGCTGGGGGTACGATACTTTGTTATTCTCTACTTGTTTGTCACAGCTTTGTGTAGTGTGTTTTTTTTTTTTTTTTTTTTCAGTCCACCAACAGTGTGTGGAAGACTTATAGTATTTTGTGCAAATAAGGGAGTAAGGTAAACCTATCCTGCTGTGTATTGTAACCTCAGCGCTTGCAGATACAAAGCAGAGATGGGCTCAGATGCTCATTCACCTCATTCATCAGGATTTTTTTTTTTTTTTTTTTTTTTTTTGAATGAAGCAAGTTAAGCTACAGTGGAAGGCAAATATTTTGTTTCTGGCCAAGCCGTGAGTGTTTTGGGAATGCACTGACATCAACAATACAGAGATAGATTGTATTTTTGCCATTATGTGACAGCTGTATTCATAAAAGTAGAGATATGTTCATAGTTCTGGCTTTGACCCAAATATGTGCCTAACAAGAGTGTGTGATTTTTAATATTTAATACTGATGTTTGGATAAATCTGTTGTGATCCCATAAGCATTTAAATCTATTGTCAACTTCGAAGAAACAGAGGCCTTTTTACATTGCTAGTGTAGCTTTTCTTACTCTCACACCTCCTCCTGAAGGGTTCCCATGGCCTGGCGGCTAACACCCCGGCTGAGCAACAATTAGACACTCATTAAGCTAGCTGTCATGGTTCAAGACAGCCAATTAACTTAAAGACTCTGTGAATATCACTTGTTGGAAGAAACATTCAGCGATACACTCATCTCAAATAGCTGTTGCTTTGTTTTATAAGAACTCTTTGTAAAACTCTGGTTGTTTGAGTCATCTGTGCCAATGAGGGTAATTAGGAAGAAAAAAAAAAAAAAACATACAGTAGACGGCATGGATCGTCTTCGTTTTGAGTTGATAGTCGTCTCACAAACTTCTCCTTCTCTCTCTGGCATGCCGGCACTCATTTACTTGTTGGTCTAGCAGTGGGCTTCCAGAGGCATCCAGCCCTGGTAAATTATTCATGTGATCATCTGAAGTCCTGAGGGTTTTAATTATATTGTCACAGGCACAATGATCTCATTATCGTTTAAACCAAATCATAATGATATTAAAAGTCATAATATCAGTGATACTTATCAGCGAGAACTGCAATTGACAGCATACAATTAAAATGTTTTCTTTTTATCCCCGTTGAGACGGTGTTGCACCAACACCAGTTCTTTTATACTAGAGCCTTAAAAAAATGTGAGTGTGCTTCGGTACTTTTTGAGAGCGTGCTCATCAATTTCAGCTCTTAACTCGCAGAATTAGATCTTTTCAAATGGGAGAAAACACATTCTGCATTTTATGAAAGAGCATTTGAGGCAGTGTGGTCTTCATTGAAATGAAAACTTACTTTTCTAACATGAGTACTGTGTATTTTAGTGAGAAATGCGCTGTAAAATATAATTGACGTCTGTTATTTCCACGCTCAAGGGCAGCGTAGTGTAGATTTGTGCATGAGGAACAACAGAGCTAAAACTTTAATCTGTTGTGTCATTAAGCAACATTTTCTGGAACTGCCTGACAATGAAAGAAGCCTTTGGGAACTGACTTGTCTGTGACATGAACCCAAGGGTTTTAGAGTGAGACCAGTGGTATAGATACATCATTCAGGATTGTTGGCACTTTTGTAAAATAATATAATAAAGCACATTTGAGTCTACAGTGTCACAAGACTTAAATTCCCAAAGTCCCATTCAGTGTCAACAAAACATAAAGTCTTAATTTTGACTTGTCTTTGTTGTTTTTGAAGAGACTTGTTCATTTTCACAAATAGTGACTGGACTGTCTGAAGAATAATATATGCAAATATAGTTTAAAGTGGGTTTTCCCTTATTTAAAGAAGCAGAGTTTGGTCCTCAAATGACTTCTCAGTGTGATGGAGTTTGATAGAGGTGTGTTAGTGTTATATCTGGCTGTGGGTCACTATGCCTGATTAGAAAAGTTACACACCCTTTGATTTGGCCTCTGTTATAACCATTTCGATGACATGCTGACACTGTGGCTCCTCTCACTAGATACAAAATGGCCCCTGTGTCTTTGGCCCAGCTGAAGCAAACAGTGGCATGAGCCTTCCTGCTGCTACACTGTGAACATCTCAAGCATCTCACCCACCTCAGTCGCAACATTTGGGAATGGGATGCAGCTCCAGACCCAGTTAGGACCACTGGGGCTCCTGGCAGCTTCATGGAAGGAGGGGGCACAGTGAAGGGCAATGAAGGAGGGAAGACGAAGTGGGGGCGGGGGTGGGGGTATTTTGAAGCAGAGGGGTTGTCTGCTTTCGCTGGCAGCTGATCCCGCATGCAGGTGGTCGACTCAGTCGCCAGGCAGATCAAAAAGTCAAGGCCCCGGGTGGACCTCCCTTTGAAATGGGAATGGGGCCGAGATATCAGACAGAAAACATAAGCAAGCTCCCAGCCACAGAACAGCTCCATATTCATGGCTGAGACTGGCAGTAGCAGTGGGCAGGCAGGATGGACAGAGTCTCATCCTTCAGAGGAGGGCGCATGCACGCTCTGGACGCTGATTAAGAGATCAGCCCCTGGGCCTGGGCAAGCACAATACACTGGCTCGTGAGCTTGCTGCCACACTGTCACCAGCTTCTTTTCTTGAGATGTGTCCTGACAAGGTCTGCTGATGTGGCCAAGTCCATCTTTGTTAGTTTACTCAACACTGATAACTCCACACTGAATTGCTGTTACACTTTCAATGCTTTCTCTTAAATTAAAGCCATTCTTATGACTACTTTGCAAAACCATCTTATGTACAACTCACATGTTAAAAAAAAAGAAAAAAAAAAAAGATGGCTGGTTTCTCTTTGCAAAGAATAAGTGTGGAAACTGACATTTTGCAAAGTGACATTTGCAAACAATGTTAGGAGGGAAATGATGGAAGTGCAAGGCCTCAGAATAGTGAGCTTCCAATGTCCCTACCATCTCCAAGTTGCCTCTTTCCCTTAGTATTCGCTATCTCTCTCTCTCTCTCTCTCTCTCTCTCTCTCTCTCTCTCTCTCTCTCTCTCTCTCTCTCTCTCTCCATCTCTGTCTGTCTGGAATATTAACTACTGGGATATGTAGGTCACGTAATTAATGGAAATCAACTACACCAGTGGGCTGTGGTGGGATGCAAATGGATGGGAGCCTAGGGGCCTTCTTGAAGTCTTGTTGTGAAGTTGAACAAAAAGATCAGATTTTTTTTAATTGAAGCTGAAAGACAGAACAAATTATAGTTCAGATGTTTGTTTTTTTTTCTTCCTCCTCTTCTTCCTTCTTTCCCTTCTTTTATTTATTTGTGTCGCCCCTTTTTTTAGTGTGGAAGCGGAGGAAAAGCCTCATTACAGCACTGGGGGAGTCGGGAGTCAGCCCAGTGGAGCAGTGGCAGGCTTTGAGGCTCTCTGTCCCACCCCTATACTGTACATTCACACACGCCACAGACACACACATGCTTGCACATGCATGAACAATCTTACATACATGCTTTTTCTTATTCTGTGTTTCGCCAACTGGAGTACCCCCCTGTACATTTGCTATCCGTCTGTCTTTCTGTCTCTCTCTCTTCTTCTCCCTCTCCCTCTTTTCTTGGTAATAAGCCGTCACTCAACATGGTATGCTGATGACCACAAAGTAATATAGTTCCCTTTTGAGCGAGACAGTATGCTAGCGTGGTTAAATCAATCTACAGGCCTGTGGTTGCATTAAAGCATGAAAAGGCACACTAAAGGCACAGGATCTGCACTGAGAGTGACAAGCTTTGTGTGATACAGTAGGTATACCAAGGTCCTTTTTCACTGTTATCATCCATACCTGAAAAAACAATGTACCAATATACCAAATAGACACCTATCTTTCGCCCTTTTTTTTTATTCATCTTAAATTCAATGAACTCTCATTCACAGACATCAAATTTGATCAATGCATTTTTTTCTTCTATCAAAACAGGGGTTGTGTTAGACACGTTTGCCCTGTTTTCCATTCTATTCTATTTCCAGCTGAACTTGTCAGAGTAGCCATAGCTGAGCTTCATGTTCCCCGTCCTGAGAGCGGCAGACCACTCCCAGTGGATCCCACTCTCTCTGATCTCCTCTCCATGTTGCTGCCACAATGATTCTGTGCACCACATTTGTACTCATTCCCTTTGCTTTGCAATTTGTTAAGTCTGGCATGATTACTCCCCTTACACCCCCACCCTGCTTTTTCTTTTCTTTTTTTTTTTTTTTTTTTTTAATTGCTACATCCCTCTGGGTCAGCCCTATCCCTGGCCTTTTCTGCCCCTTCCAGGGAAATGTTCTGTGATAATTTTTTTTTTCTTAATTTATTTTTTTATGTCCAGCTTTTTTTTCGCTGGCAAGGGAGCCAAGTGCCAAAGCGTGAATTACATGTGCCCCCACTGCAACCCCAACTAAACCCTATACATTTTGAGATGAAGGCATGTGCATGTGTATATACAAGTGCATGTGTCTAGTCATTTGACTAAGGCTAGTGCGCCATCCTAATGCAGGGGACATGGAAGTATAGTAGTTATCACTGTTGGAAACTAAACAAGCGGCCCTGGAAGACCCATGTGGATTATAGATCTGAATAAGAGGTTACTTAGTGCCAGTCACATAACTTTTAGGGTGTGGATGTGATAGCAAATCTTCATCCAGCGCAGTTTTAGAGACAGTGGCTGTTTCAGAAACCGCTTGAAAAAAGTGGACTGTAGCCATCACCACAACACTGAACTGTGGAGTACGGAAATGCATCTCTGATGAATTTATCAAGTTCTTTCTATGGCCCCATCAAAACCTCTGAACTGCCTTTGATACTGAATTTTCCTATAGATTATTTTTTATCAAGCTTATTGCATCCCTTTTTTTTTTTTACACGTAATTTTGAATGGAAAAGCAAGTATGTGTACAATGCAGTTTTCTTCTCAATATATGTAGGAAGATTGGAGATACTTTTTAGTGTTCCTTTTTCTGTGTGTGTGTGTGTTTGTATGTGTGTTCATGTGTGTGTGTGTGTGTGTGGCTACGGCTGCTGCTGGGACAATGACAGGGTGCGCCTCAGCCTCATTACTCACTACTCCTGAGCCAAACAAGCACCACTGCCACCTCTCTCTCTCTCTCTCTCCGTCTCTCTCTCTATCTCTCTCTCTCTCTCCCTCTCCATCTCTTGCTCTCGCTCTCACTCTCTCGTGCTTTCCCTCCCTCTTTTTTCTATCTTTTTCTCTCTTCCTCCACCTCGCCCATTAGAGAGTGCTGATGGGACGTTTTTTGCAGAAAGGAAAAGAAACACACAAGCCTGGGCTGTAGAGGAAGGGGTTGTTGACAAGGGCAAAGACGTGTTGTTGTTTCATATAAGGGATGCATTTGTCTGTTGAGGATTGACTCGCTTAACTGGCTGCCAAAGCTCTCTTTTCTCCCCTCGCAATTCTCCCTCTATTATACAGCCCATATCCATCTTCTGTTTTAATATCTGAGACCATAGTTGAGTTCTAATTGTTTTAAGTGTGATGGTAACAAATCTTTTGATGTTGTATCTTAAATTGATTCCAAAAATGTCAGAGGTTGAGAGGGACAGGTAGCTTTGGTAAAGATGGATAAATCGTGAATACTGCTATGTAATACATTTCAGGTTGATCCTGCTGCTAAAGCTATGAAAGGACAAAGAGCGAAAACTACAACGCAGCTCAAATGTAGTGGGAAACCGCTGTATCAGCACTATAAGCCATCCATCCATTTGTGGCCAATTGCCATGGAGGGTCTGAGAGAGTGAGTTTGCAGGTTTGTGTTTTGATTTCACTCATTAACACACCTTCGACCAGAAGTGAAGAACTGAGCGGTGAAGTCAGATGATGTACTCTTTGGTTGGGATGAAAACCTTCAAACTTCCAGCCCTCCATGGCACATGAATGCTCATCACTTTGTCGGTGCATTCCAACAAAGACTGCTCTTTGCACCATCACTTCTCCAAACACTGTAGGGTCAGCCAGCCGTGACATTGAGGTGATGCTTCATTCGACCTCTCTCATTCCATCCTGGTTGAGACAGCTTTTTTTTTTTCCCTTCCTTTAACCCTGACAGACTGTCGTTCTGACGAGCTGACTGGAGATCAGTGGCGCTCTCTTCCCTTGAAGTGGCTCCAGGTGTCACTCCAAGGGTACCCGCCCTGTTTGATCTGCCGTCGAGCGCCTGTCGGGCCACGGCACCCTCTGATTTCCCCGTCAGAGGGGAAAGAGGAGCTCCTGTCCAAAAGTTCTACTGCTACTTTTGAGTGACAGCAAGGGAGAGGGCTTGGCGGCAGCCGAATTGACGGTGGCCATGGTGGTTTGCGAAGGGACTGCTTCGATGCATTCCTCCACTGTTATTCCCTGGCTCCTGTTTTGCAAGCACAGGGAAATCCCCCCACCCCCTCATGATAGTGTTGTGCAGTGGTGATCTTCATTGGATACGCCAGGCCCCAACAGTAAATGGAAACAAAATAAACATCAGATGAAACCAAACCATTTTCACTGATCATACTGTGGGCCTTGTCTTAAGAACAACAAAAAAACACCCTCTCAAACATCTTCAGATGCTGTCCAAAGGAGGTCCCTGCCTTTGCTGAGAAATAACAGACGAGCTGCACAAACAAAAAGGGTAGATAAAACAAAATGGAGGAAAATTCTGTAGATATCTGTTTGGCAGAACACAGATGTCTGTATCCTTCCTTCCTTTCATTTTATTGTATCTGTTTCTTTTTATCCCCACCTACTGTGTGCTTCTGCTGAAATTACAGGTGAGATTTCAGTCTGTGACGGGGCCTGCCTTTCGTCTGGAGGGAGCAGGAGGATGGGTGGGGGCTGGAGGGGGGAAAAAAGGCTGAGAGGGAGTGGAAAAAGAGATTCACGCTTTGCAGTACTGCTGTGTTGTTTGCGGAGCCCACTCTTCCTTTGTGTGTCTGGCGATAACTTATTCAGCACAGGGCCATTCATCCAGGGGTTGAGCGCGGGCGTCCGTCAAAACGGAAAATAATGAGGCGACAGCGGCGCAGAGGATAGCTTTCTCCCTCTGCCTAGGTCGCCCGCCCTCCTCCTCCTTCTCCTCCTCCTCCTCCCTCCTCTCCATCTCCTCCTCCTCCTAGCCTCCCATTATCAGCCGATTTAAATAGATAATAGGGGGCCTTCTTCAGGACATTTTGAAGCAATTAGAACCTATCACATTGTCTCTCCCCTGACTGTCGTTCCCTCCCAGCATGCCATTGTGCGTACTTCTGGGTGCACTATGCAACAGCTGCCTGAAAGAATGCGGAATGCCACCACATTACTGGATGCCAGTATTTGTGTCGAGTAGAAAAAAGGGCTAATTTGTTTCCTGTATCTTTGCAGTACATGCTCCATGCCCACTCATGCATCTTGGGCAGCGTGCCACCCTGTGCCATGCCAGGATATGGGGTTCCTGTGCCATGAAAAGTTACTGTTGGGCTGCATTGTCTGCCAGGGTAGAATGGCCGCTGCCCAAAGAAATTGCTGCCATCCCTACAGCTCCCATGTAACCCTCCTTAAAAAGACATACTGACAAGCATGTTTGCCCATGTTCTCTCGAACTACAGTATTCCACATTGTTTTTCAGGTTACAGTTTGATCAAAGAGAAGATTTATGTTATTAGTCTGAAAATTACATATATAAAATTACTACTGTGTGCGGATTTATTCCCGTTAGTAAATATATTTCAGCAGTTTTTTGCAAAATTGTGATAGAGAAAATAAGAAAATAAATAAGCTGTCTTGGTTTTGTTTGCATCTGGATGGATGGTTTAGTACAGTCTTTGCAGTTATTGTTGTTGCCTCTCAGATCTCTCTTTGGCAGGGTGCAAGAGCTTGAAATATTAACAAATGCTGAAATTTGACTTTGTTTTCTTTTTTCTTTATAGTATTCTTTTCTAACCCATCAATCATGTAGTGCGCCTCAGTATGTCTGTATCTCATAACATCCTAACAAACCCCCAGGATGGTGCAATGAAACAAAGGCGGCATATTGTTGCCATGTTGTTGATGGCATAAAAGATCCCCTTTATCACAATGGGTAAAACAATAAAAGCAGGACCATTTTTTTTTTTAAAGGAAGTGAAGAGGTTGTAAGCCAAGGCATTTGTAGGCACCAGGATTCAAGAGAGGCTCCTGTCAAACCACTTCAACAGGGTTTTGGTCCCTTTCCTCAGTGAAAAGCCTCTAACCTTGAGTGCTTTTATATTGAACACAAAAATACTTTTTTTTTTTTTTATTTTCATTTCAGAGATTGGAAAGCAAATGGACAGAGCCCTATCACTCCACCCATCCCTTAGTTTGGTTTTGTGGTGTTCGCTTTGAAGGGCATTCCAAGATGTGCAAAACACAGCGGTTTTGACAACTACTGTAGAAAACAATGCTTTGAAATATCTTATTTGCCAAATCCAATCTCGCAGTGCGGTCCACTGTTGCTCAAAAATCCAATCTCAATCTTTTTTTAATCCGTCTTTTGTCCTATGAAAATCCTTGGTGTGATTCTCAACTGACAGAATATCAGTGCACCAGATAAAATGGATATAACAAAGGATGAGATGGAGAAAGCTAGGGAGAATGTCACTTTTTGGTATGAGGTCATTTAATCATTAAATTTCAGATCAAAAGTGTCATCAGTGAAATTCCTTGTTATAGTTGCTAAAAAAATATGTTTTTTTTATCTTCACTGTATATAAAATGTCTCCCTAACATAGTAACATATATAGTCCCCTGTCCCTTTACAACATTTTAGCAATTAATGTACAGTACCGATAAGAATTGAACTCTCCATCTGTGAAATCATTAAGTGGCCCAATAGCATAGCAGATTTGTCATGGTTGTACGGCAGAAGTAAATCACTGCAGACTGTTGTGGGGGGTCGTTGACCCAATTCAGCTTGGTCACTGACCCTTTAGAAAATGACTGATGTCCAAACGAAGGGGCCATAATTTAAAGCTGCCACCCCAGCAAGCTATGATTTTTTTTTTTTTTTTTCCCCTCAAAGTCAGCTATGCCAAGCTTGTCTGCATGTAAACTTGGCAGCAAACTCTCATCTGTAAACCCTTCGAAAATACCAGGAGAGTGACAAGCCTGGCTCCAGATTTAACAGATTTGATCTAACTTTTTAACATTGCTTCAAAAGAAAAGGTTTACTGCAGCATGTGTGCCTGCATGTGTGTTGGTAATCACAATCTTTATGTTATACCAATATTAATTACGCTGGGTTTTTGTATGTGAGAGAAGGAGAAAGTGTGAGTGTGTGTGTGTGTGTGTGTGTGTGTGTGTGTGTGTGTGTGTGTGTGTGTGTGTGTGTGTGTGTGTGTGTGTACGCGTGTGCACTGGTGACTCAGTTCACTCAGCCTTTTACCAAGATAAAGACACACAGCTGCCACTTGTCCCTTCGTTTTATTTAAGCACATCTCTTATACACCCCGCTCTCTCTCCGTCTCCCTCTCTCTCTCTCAGTGCCCTTTTTTTAGTTAAGGCAGGGACTTTCATGTTGAGTCTTTGTCTTTAACTTAATGTTTTCTCTTCATCCTCCCCGTTCCTCTCCCCATATCTTATTGCCCCCATTAATTGTTGTATTTTAATTGAGTAGCCAAATTGAGAGAGCATTCAGTGTCACTTACTTGACTGTGAATTTATGGGGGCGCACATTGCTGTGAAAGAGTCTCTTTTATGCAGCGTTGAGATAGGCTATCTGAGAGATGGAGAAACCCAATTGTTCTTTGTTATGTACCTAAAGCCTTGTGTGGATTTTTTTCTGGGAGAAATCTTTTATGAAAGTCCATTATCAAAAGTTTGATAAAAATCTTTAAGGCCTGCGTTTTTTTTTTTTGTTTTTTTTTTCTATTCACATGGTGTCCTCCTAAAGTCTGTTTGTGTTGTCTTGCTTGGGGAGTGTTAACAGAGGACCAAGACCTTCGTTTTAAATTGTAGTGAAAGAGCTGGGAAATGAGTTCAGGTCATGTTGAAACAGCCCTTGTTTCATTAGTGGCTGAATATCAGCAGTGTTTGAAATTAACAAAATTCAGACTTTGCATTGTTTATTTTGATCATTATTGATCATTGTTTCATTATTGTATATTATTGTATTTGATAGATTTTGTTACTTTTATTAACAAAATGTAATGTGTTTTTCAAAATGACAAATATGCTGTAATATTTGTTTTAAAGTAATTCCGATTTTTCTCCCATTTTTCTCAATTAATAGGAATAATAATAATGATGATGATGATAATAATAATAATAATGATAATACTCATAATAATTGTTGTGCCAAATATTCTGCATTTGAACATAATAGTTATAATTTCTTAAAAAATATAACATGTCTTGTTAAATTGGATCATTCAAAAAAATTATATAGCGCCCCCCCTTGGTCAAATCAGTGTAAGCTGGAAAATAACAGAGTACACAGTGGTGAGATGCATCATTCACCCAAGTTTCATCAAAAAGCAATCAGTTTTGCCTGAGATATTGCGTGTGACGAATGAACGAAACAAACAGACAGAGACCGATCCATAGTCATTGGCATTAGCGGGCTCTCTAAATTACTTGTGCATGACCACTGAGAAATATGTTGTATGCTTTTGTGAGAAATAGAGGATTGAATTATGGGACTAAGCCCACTGAATCACTATTTCTCTCCGTCTCCAACACTGACACAAGCAATTCATTACAGGTTGTTTTGTTTGAGTCTTTGTTTTGAGTCTATGCCTTCTCCTCAATGGTGCATTCCAATGAAAGCAGTGGCTGGACCCACGGATCATGACGGCCCTCTTTTTGACCGATTAGTATTTTGTGATGTTGACAGGGCCTTTTTCTTGACGGATGCCTCAAACCATCATCCGTTGTAGCCAGAAACATAAGGACAAAGTTATCCCACGAAAGCCTACATAACCTTGATCAATGGAGAAAACCTCAGTGAGGGCCAATACCCATAAGAGTCCACTTTTAGCCTTGGGGATCATAGGAAGTCAACTAGATGTTGTATAATTAGACGGTATGTAATTCATCCTAAGAGATGGTTTGGCAGGCGCTGTCTGTCCACTCTCAAGCTTTTCGGTCATATGCAATAATCTCAAACTTGTCATTTGTAGCTGTAAAGGGGTTGCTCTCAGTGCCGTAAGAAGTGGTCACATTCACACTCAGGGTTATTTGCATTAGGAAAATAGATGTGTATACCTTGCTGCACTGATCATCTGGCATCATTCTGAAAAGGGAGTCTCCTGGCTGCAACATTTGCTAGTGTCAAGTGCAGTACACGCTCAAGCCCTTGGCCTGGCCGAGGTTTTGGGGAGCGAACCAGCCACGCACAGCCGGTAATGACAGGTTCCATGTTGCCCGTGGCTTGTGGCCCACTGTGCTGTTTGTTTGGAGAGTGGTGCTCGGCCGTGAAGTGCTGGCCCAGCTGGCAGCAGCCTCGTTGCCCCCTTGGCCCGACGACTGGGGCTTGTTTGGCCCACACCAGCCAGGCAGACTGGCATCCAGGAGGCTGTGGAGGAAGAGGTGTGGGTGGGGGGGCTGACGGAGGAGAGGAGCTCTTGGCTGCTCACCCTAGTGCTAGGCCAGGCCCGCTGCCAGCTGGAGAGAAGACTTCCCCGCTCAACCCCCGACCTTCACGTCTCTGTGGCGACAAGGAACTCAGTTTGCACCTCAAGGGTCAACATCATCCCATCGCAACCTGTCTCAGTGCGGGCGACCCCGCTCACAGAACAACACTGTCCTTGCTGAAAACACAACCATTATTTCCTCTGTTTTTCCATTCTTACGTTTTTATTATTGGCAGTCAACACTTCTTCTCCCCGCTTGTAGTGAATTGAAGTCAACCGTTTCTGATTTTCTTTCCAGTTTTGCATCAGTATCACATTGCTTACCTATACTAATTTAATAGTTAGGTACATTTTGTCGTTGTTGTTTTGTTTATTCTTGCTTTTCTTGTGTGTCTCTGGTGTAATTATCGCAAATATTTAAAAAGACACGCATAAATACACCTTGCCTCCTCCAGTCCAAAGGTTCAGCTCTTCATGTTACATTTGACAAAGTTCTAGCATTTAAAATGAAAAATGCTGACCCATCAAATCAGTCCCTTCTCTCTTAGTGGAGACGGCACTGTTTTTTTTTTTTGTTTGTTTTTTTTTTTAGGATTATTTTATTTTTTCAACATTTCTGACTAAAGTAATTATCAGAATTTATTGTAATTGATTCAACTTGCCAATTTCTTTCCTTTTTTACAGATAGATGTAGATTGAACTAACAGTTGTATTACCAAACAATCACAAAAAGGGTTAGTGATCATTACTTTCACTAACAAGTTCTGCAGCCTATTGAATAGAATGGGGTCAACAAGAGGTTGTGAACTCTGACCTCTGACCTTTGTGCACCTTCTTAGCCAGAGGCAACTGCCTGGACGTGGCCTTGAACATACAAGAAGTTACACTCGGCTGCTGTCAGAGCACCTGGCAACCTTGTCAAGGCTGTCAGTATCAAGATTGTGTCAAACTCCTACCTTGCTCATGAACACGATTATTCTGATGGCATTTCTTCTTTATTAGATGGTTAACTTTAGAGAAAAAAGGGGGGTTGTAAGAGAAACTGAAAGAAGGAATGACACACAACATAAGTCCTGAAGTTGTTATGAACAAATAACATCAGTGCACGGTATGTGCCTTATACTGATAGCCATGACATTGTCTCCCACCCTAGACATACGAGGCTCACTGAATCACCACTATAAGCACTAAGGCTGTTGGCGCTCAAAATTCAGAGCCGTTTTTATTTGCTTGTTTTATATATTTATTTGTTTGCTAGGTCACAGGGGTGCACACTGTCAGCCGTCATGCAAACTTTAACCCCCTACTCGTATTCTGGTGGCGCCAGGGCTAACATTGCTTCAGTGTTAAGGGGAAGTTGTGAGGACATTGGTGTCTTGGCCTAGCATCCTGGTGTCACTTTCCCAGCCTGTTTGTGGAGCCTACCAATCCCCTCAATCTCCTCAGCTGACCTGAATGCATCGCTGAGTATCACACACATGTGAGGAGTCTGATACCGCAGCCAATAACAAACGTCCTAACATTGCATTACAGATCTTAGTCCTCAGACCTGACTGACACTGAGGCTCTATATGTGCTCCTATACATTTTTTCCTGACTCTTCAGGCCAAAGACTGTCTTTTATTTAATAAGACGTCAATGCACACCGATCCCATCTAAAAGTTGCCTTGTGGTATACCATTTCAGGACAGACTTGACATAAACCATTTCTAAACACTGGTTTCATTTTACCAATCTTTAATTACATCGTTTGGTAGAGACTGAGGTACACAGTTGAAGCAAAGCACCATGTTAGCAAAGCGTATAATAGTGAGGGATACCACAGCCAAACAGAGGACAGTGGGTAGAGGAGAAGGAAAAAATATACACAAACAAGGACTGAAAGAAAACCTAAGGTGTTGAGGGCTTTCATACTTTTGAAAATGATGTGTACTTCTCAAAGGGTTTTTGGGCTACAACATAGCTGGGTCATCTTTGTTATTCTTTCTTCTTTTTTTTTTTAATAGTGATGGAAAGTTACAGCACAAGCATTTTATAGTCATTTTCAAAGTTTTTACTTCAAGTTATAATAATTAATGAAGTGTACTGTAAATTGATTTACATCAAAATAGTTTTTACTGTAATGCCTCTGCCATGACATTTGAAAGAGCCTCAGTATGTAAAAAAGATGCTATACATTTTAAATCCAGACATTCATTAGCATACACTTTTTATTTCAAGGTTCAAGCCGCAACATTGTTGCTAAATAAATTTGCTAATTCAGTTATTTTGTTTGCAGTCTTTCATTTCTTTTTTTCTGTCGACTTCAATTTAGTGCAGTAAAAAAAAAAAAAAAGCACAACTATACACAGCAACCCAATTTCTTGAATAGCCTCATGTCAGCCATGGTCAGTCAGTTAATTGTAGGAATAAAACCCATTGGGTTGCATTCCAGTTGCACAGTGTTTCAGTGTATTATGGTGCCATGAAGAGTGCCATTGTAGCCTAGGGCGGTAGACAAGCCTTCCTCCAGCTCTGCCACAAAGGCTGCTGTGAGGTCATGCCCTAGGCTAGGACTATCAGAGCTATCAGTCCAGCAGAGACAGACCTTAACAACAAGCTCTGTCAAATAATGGTGTCAGCGGTGGGATTGTTTAGCTTCATTTGTGCAAGGAATGTCCCTGGTTAATGGTGACGTGTCGCTGTCTATTGACTCTGTGGGTCAGATTTTACCCATTTGTCTCTTTTCTGCTTCTATCCTTCAGTGTGCTTCCCTTCAGAATAGTGTGTTGGTTTGGGTGTTGTAGCTTGTAAAATATTTCCATATCATCAAACTTAAGAGTGTCAGAAAGGTCAGCTGACAAAACCGTATAATAGTTGCCCTAAAGACATAGCAGATGTGGGAGGTGACATGTAAGCTCATATTCCTCCTCACTGAAGCCTATTCCTTCCTCTCACTCAGACTTGTGCCGTTTAAACTGTGGTTACATATTCCCTTTGTTCAAACTTGGTTTTAGTTCATCCTTGAATATTTAGAGCGGGCCTAGGATAAATTGTCACATCGCTTAACACTGTAACATCTAAGCCCCGCAATCATTTGAATTGATTACATTGGTTTAATTAACTTTGCTTTTTTTCATGTGCAATCCACTGTGTTGGACTGTTCATGTTGGTTGATGCTATCCTTATCCAGGAATCTTTGCAGGGTTCCAGATGGCAGATGCCCTTTAAACTGTCAGAGTATCCATTAATATTGAGCCTCCTCTGCCGTGCCTCCCCCTCTGAGTTTCAGCACTTCCTCTACCTGACCAGCTGGATAAAATGATTTTTTTTCTCCCTCCCTCTTTCTCTAGTCAGAATATTGCTTCTCCCCACCACCCATCACAGCCCCCACCCCTCTCTCCTAACGGTAAACGTTAAGATCCAGGAGTGGATCAATGGCTGTTTCCCTTTGATGTGCCGGGACGCATTACGAGCGGTGAGTTCTAATTGGAGCAGAGAACTGGGGATCGATGTTGGCTGTAATTGCCTGACACAGGGATGGGTGTGAGACTTTATTATCATTAATATTTAGACATGATGTGGGAGGACCCAGCCGAGGCTAAATGTACAACAGCGGCGTGAGCCTTTGATCTCGAGAGATAAGCAGATCGATTGGGGGTTGGTGGGGGGTGGGTGAAGGGAAAGAGGTCGCGGAAGTGCGGCGAGCTGGACGAACAAATGAGCAAGGCCCGCACCCAGGATTTTATCGGATTTCTTGGGGAAGTTTCCCTTTAGCTCGGGAAAGGTCATTTTAGGCCTATTCTCCCCTGTAGCTAAAATAACAGCCTGGCATCTGGTCAGAGTCAAGGGATGAAGGAGGGCAAGTGAACTTTTGAACACAAAACAGAAGACAACATTTACAGAACAGACAGAGTTGTGCATCTGTTTAGTTGATAGTCACTCTGAAAGGCCAAAAAACTTCCAAAAAGCAACCGCTTATTTGTGCATTTTTTAGTTTGTGACTTCTCCACATTGAATTTTCTATATAAATCGAAAGTGTGTGGGGATGGATTAAGATTCAGTGGTGTGAAAGAGGGTTAAAGTGATATTTAGGGTTTATCTTTATGTCATAATATATTTTTGGGGGGGAAATGAAACACAAAATGATAGAGGACACCCTGCAGGGCTCAGCGTTGCTTCATTGGTGTCAGCCAGTCCAAGATGCCATTACCTAGTCAAAGGAGGGTTTAGGCTATGTGACGAGACTCTCCCTGTCTGGCAGCGTCGCCAGGGGGTCTAGGGACTATCCCCTGTATCTATGCTGAAACTGTGATAGTGTGATGTATATACTCACTTCTTTCTCCTCCTGTTTTTGTTACCTGGTTCCCCATGGACTTAGACCCTAATCATTCTACTTAGTGGGACAAAGGTAAGTAGCAGGTGGGACAATGGCAGGTGTGTCAGTTTTCAGTGTCACTTTGGCTGTGACCCGCTGCCTGGTATTTGACAAAGTGAGAAACCCCCGAGGATCCAGGTCAGTAGGGATGATGGCGCTGAAAAGAAGTGGAGTGATGGGCTGGGGCAGTGTGTCATGCAGGGACACAGGCTTCACAGAAACACATGTTCATGTCTTCATGCTTTTGCGTTTCCACCGGTTGCACGGCGCGCGCGGTTCAAGTAGTTCACGTCCACTTTGAACAGCGTCCTCTCGGGTTCCGTTCCCTCATTCTGAAAACTGGACGGTGTGTACATTGTCCAAAAGTTTTGTAATAGGTATTGACTGTGGGCCAGCTTTGTCTTAGCATTCATCGCTTTTCACTTTTGTGTACATCCCTAACAGTACATCCTCCAGAGGCTAGCACCATTGTGAAAGAGCCCAGGGTTGTGTAACAAACAACCTATTATATAACATTTTGATCATTACGCCAGCTTCAGCAATCTTAACACATCCATTGTCTATTGTGTTGTGGTCAGCGAGTGTGTACAAAGCATGCACTGTCTAAACCTACTAGCCAAACAATATGAAGTTTTCTCAATTATGAGTGTGAAATGTACACCGCCGTCATAAATAATAAACACGCAGCAACAAAAATACAAAGAGACATCTAGGCAGAAAGGAGCCCGTGTTTGCCATCTAGTACCTCGCTTTTCATGAATATTGAAAGCCCATGTCCTTTCTTCAATGAATGTCTGCTATAAGGCCAGCTTTTGTGTTTTTACCATTTCGATTTGGTATATTCAGTGTGTCCACGTTCTCAAAGTTCGAGTTAAGCCTCTTGCAAGAGGGTGGTCTTGAGACAGTTAGAGTGTTACAAGTTTGTTTAGTATACTTTCTAGTGTGCATTTCTGAAGTGTATGTGTGCATGTGTGCCCGCATTTGTATATTTGTGCGTTTCTGTGTGTGTGCCGTCGTGTGTGTGCATGCACTTGCCTGTGTGCATGTGTATGAGGGAGTGAGATAAGAAAGAGATGAAGAGTCGTTCAGAGGAGCTTCTCACTCAGAGGCGTCCCCATCTGTTCGCCTGTGCCTAATTGTTCCTGGTTGCGAAGACATGGAAAAAAGGGAAGAAAGCAACTGTACTCGTCCCCCGTCCCAGAGTTATTTCCGTAACATTAAAAGAGCGCCACCAGCACGCTCCAGATTATTGCCATGTAAATAATGGCACTTGGCTCGATTCCCTGCTAATGAATGTCATTTACTTTTCCAAACGAGGATTAATTATCGACCGAGGACCCCTCTCTCCTCCCATGGGGAGCAAGGCGCAATTAGCCACCAAAAGATGGCTGCTAATATTTGTGTTTTTTGAATACATCTATATGTATGTATGTGTGCATATGTTCCCATGACACGGCAAATAACCTCGCAATTAATTGTTTGGCTAATTCTGCGGTGCGACTGAGACAGACCAGTGAAGAGAAAAGCAAGGAGTCCCATGTCGGCTTAATGTCCTCGGCTCAGTAGACTATAAGGGTTTTTGTTGGACGTCGGCGTCGGACATTCTTGTTGTGAAACCAGGGGAAAAGAGAGAGTTGTGCTGCTTGGGAGCCGGCCTCCCTGTTGCAAAATAAGGCCAGGAAAACAAACACGGGCCTCAAATTAGATTTCCCAAAACATAGCATTCCCTCTCATTTTACACACCACTGTGGCCTGGAGACGAGAATAGAATAACCCGTGAAATCCGCTTCAGATTCAGAATGGCACAGTCATTCCTTGGAAGTCTTGACAAATGAATGCCCTCTGGATCTATCGAGTGACCCCGTTTTCTCCTTAAAAACGGCGTGCCATCAAAAGTTTGAACTAATTTACCCAGGCATTTTCTTAAACTGCCCACCTAATTTGGATTTACCATCATTGATAGAATAGGTTAGTCCAACTATTAAAAACTTTTCCCTCACTTCTGTGTCAGATTCCTCCTCTCTCCCTCTCCTCACTCCCTCACTCCCACATGCTCTCTGTCTCCCGCCTTTCCCCTCCGTCAAACCGTCTCTCCTTGCGTGGGCTGCTTGAGCTGAGGCAGTTAACCCAAATGAAGGGGAAGATGGGGATAAGGGTTATTTTTGTCGACAGTGGTGCAGTTTGAGGTGTGGACCCCCTCCTGAGACACCAAGACTTTGATAAATCTGCTAAGCTGAAAGGGTTAAATTTAAAAAAAAAAAAAAAAAAAAAAAAAAAAAGGCTCTGGCTTCTGAAGAAGACATATTAAAAGAGATCTGGACTGCCAGGGGATAAACCAACAAGTCATTTTTTTTTTCAGCACATGTGAGCAATTTACATTTTTGGTGCAGTTTTTGGTCGTGGAATGTGTTATCCAGTGGTTATTGACCAAATTACCAAGGTCAAGAGTTTGGAACTTGGACTTGTGACTTCAGGATGACACATTTTTAGAAAATAAAAAACATGTCATGACATTTTCCTATGTGTAACAAAAAAATCTCAGTAGCACATTTTCAGAAAAAGCACAATAACCACTTGCTGGGACACAAGTAAAAACTGCAAATACAGAGAATATTTGATTTTTTTTTTTTTTTTCAGCCTTTTCACCTGGTTTATGTCAATAAGAGACTGGTCCAGGTGAGAGCTGCCATTCAAAACAGGGCTTGTGTGTCAGGCCTGCTTAGAGAGATGGAGGTTATGATAATTGATAACTGTGAGAAAGGAGGGAGGGAGTCAGACAGAAGAGGCAGTTGGACACATACTATACCATGGCCCGTAGTCGCCCTCCCCCCTCCGCACTCCCTCCATGTTTTATGGCTGGATTCTGTTACTGCTCCCTGGCTCACCCTGCAGTGTGAAATGAACAAGTCTCGACTCCCCACCCCGCCCCACCCCACCCAGGGAGCGCCCAGACGCACATGTACACTAACAAGAATGGTGTTTCTGTTTGGGTCTAAAACTGCGTGCGTTTATGATCTGCTGAGCTTGACATTTAAAACGTGTTTGTGCAGTATGTCACAATGCTCGTGCGTGCGCCTTCGCGTGAATCTCGACACAAGCGTGCATGCGTGCGTGTTTGTTTAGGAGGGAGGGACTGTGCCACTACATTTACAATAACAAGTAAACGATAGGAAGACCTGGTGTTTGCTCAGCAGAGATTGACACCATAAGTCTGAGAATATTTTAGTATATTTTAGTATCCCAACATTGCCCCCCCAACCTCTTTCTACCCTCTTTCCTCTTGTCTCTCTGGCCTTTTTCATTTCTCTCTCTCTCTCTCTCTCTCTCTCTCCCTCTCTCTCTCTCTCTCTCTCTCTCCCTCTCTGGGGGAGGGAAAGGGAGCATGCTCCAGGCTGCAGCATTTTTAGCAGGTTCTGGGGAGTGCGGGAATTATTTTGGCTCTGCTCCGTTTCATCATTTCCTGCTGTCAGAAGTTTGTTTCTGAAGCAGCAGCTTAAACACTTGCTTTCTCAGATGGGGTGTCACAAGTGGCACTTTGTTGAGCAGTTGTATTTGTCTCTGTCAGGTTTTACATAGTGGAAATGAACAGGGATTGTACAGTGAGCAAGTTGTGATCTTTGTTTAGTGTAAACCTGGGCTTTGTCAGAACTTGTATTCTGTTGTAGTATTTGTGTGTTCGTTTCTTTGTTTGAATTGTATTTGCACAAGGGTCTCTGTTCCTGCAGTCTCACCCACAGATAAACCCTTGGCAAGTAACTTGTAAACTTTTTTATCCACTATAGGATAATACCTTGTGGCAAGTTTCACTATATTCATAATCACTACGTCATTGCATGATATTGGTGAGTTCAGAACGAAACAGTAACTGAAGTGCAAAAACTGAAGTGTGTTACCATTTATATACAATGAAAGCAGTGTTATTCAGCGAGGCATAAATTTAAATATGAAGCTTTGAGTGGGGCAAGTTAGTATAAATCTTAGGGTAAAGGGAAGTAAGCTCATTATTTAGCCAAGTAAACTAAACACACTAGAATTGTGTAGTGATTGTTTTCATGCTGGCAAGCCAGAATGTGTCAACCATTGTCATATAATTGCTCATTGCATACAGTGTTAAGATTTTTTTTTCTGGATGGCTGAAAGTAAAATGTTGTCAGAACCTGTGGAAGTTGATATGCTTTTTGAACTGTCAGTGTGTATAAGGTATAAGTGAATAAACAGATAAATAACCACTGGCCCTTGTAGAACGAGTCACTTTGGCCATGGGCCAAACAGGTAATTCCTCCGGCATAGTTTCGGAAGGCCCACAGCAAGCCAAGCCTGCCTCAGCAGTCAGGCTGTCTGCACATTTCTGCCACTGATGGCATACCAGGGGCGCCATTTTCCTCCCGGAGACAGACAAGCCTGAGGATCTGATTGGCCTACCGCCAAAGCGCACTCACAAAGGCTCCTTTGACAGCAGGTCAGTCGGTTAACCAAGCAGTAGAGAAAGGGAGAAGCAAAAAAAAAAAGTACTTCTCCACCTCCTCACCCCTCAGCTCTTTTATGAAAGGCTTCCTCACGATAAAAAGATGCATCTTCTTTTTTGTCAACAAACTAGGAGTGTGCATCGTCAGTTATTTGTTGTTTTTTAGGGAACATGGTAAATTAGTGACTCTGTGGACCTTTGACTCTGATTTGGAATATTTTGGCTGCATGACAGTAAATATGGATCTGAACATGTACACAGAAGGGTAAATCTGACCTATGCTTGTGTATTCTGTGTGTGGGCCTGCATCCTCTGGGCTTTGTGTAGACATCCGGTGCTGGCAAGGACATGCCCTCAGTATGTAAAATAATCAGCTGCTGAAATTGACAGTAATCCCCTGCCTGACATAATTGTCTAACAGGGGCTGCTTAAAGAAAATTTGTCTCATTTTCTATGACAAAGGTGGCCTGACTGTATTTACATTAATGGAAAAGAGTCAATGTTTTGAAGCATTTCTGTCAGAATTGGTGGATTATACAACTCATTTGTAATGTAAAATTTGGTGCAGAGCAGGCACAGCTAATATGAGTTTTCATTCTGGATTTTGGCCAAGTTAAATATATGCTCAACCATCCAGTCATTGTTGTTATGGTGTTGATACAGCCTCACATCTCGTATTTTCATCGTAAGGTTGTGTTGGAGCTGACACAGTAGTGTTAAATAGCTGCTGCAGTTCTCCTGCGGGCTCCTCCGCTCATTATCTCTCCAGTCCAGGCCTTGCTTCTCTGCTTTCTCCTGCCGCCCATCTTCTCCCCTGTGTACCAGCCGCTTTGCATACGACTGATGTTTAAATGCTGCATTGTTAACTGACGTGGGGTAGCCCTTTGCTGACCCGGGAGGTATTTGCTCGTTTGATCATGGGGCAGCAGTTTTAATGTATCGAAGCACCGCCGTTCTGTAAAGCCCCCAGTATAGGTGGAGACAGAGGGCGAAAGCAGGACGGGGATCCATTGGTTGCAGGCCTGACAGTACAGCAGGAAGGTGATTATTAGAATATCTATTGGTCAGCAAGGCCAGAGGGGACGCTGCTGACCCTGCACTTCCATTTCAGTCGGGATGGTGGGTGTTGGTTGGCTCCACTGATGACTGAAGTATTTTCAGTATTTCCCTTCATGTCTTTTTTTAATAAGGGTTTGAACATTTGTATGCATGTGATTATTTGCGTTGGGCCTTGTTGTTTGGTTTCTATTTTTTTCTTTTCTTCTGCGCTCCCTGTATCTGATTTGCATCCTCTAAAATAGACCCTAGTGCATCATTTGTATAAACAAAGGCTTTTTCATTCCCAAAGAAAACTTGTGTTCTTTGTCCCCCCCTTGAAGTCATTACTTTGCATGAGAATTTAGCCAGTATCTTTTGCAATCATCTATAATATTAGTCAATCTTATCACTAGATCTGGCCCGTAGTCTGTCTCACACTGGTGAGAAAGGATTGGAGGAAGGTGATAGAAAGGCTCGACGTCAGCGAAAACCACCTGGCCCTTACATCAATGTTGCTGGGGATAAGAATCCCCCTTTGACAGCTGACTGCAACACAATAGAAAGACATGTTGTGGAAGAAGAGAAACATGGGCACAAACTGTACAAGTTTTGTGTTTGCACCACGGGGACTTGTGTATCAAGACATAACTTCCATTGAGGCTAACCAGGCTGTGGCCCCTCAAAAGAAACTATTGAACACCCATATACCCCTCTAGCCTGTCCTTACCCATCCTTGCCCTTTTCTGTCTTTTTCTCTTTGTTTTTTTTCTTTTTTTTCCGGGTGACTTTTGGAGCAGCAGTGGCCATAGATGCCAGGGGAGAAGAAACAGTAAGAGAAACCTACTTCGCTCAATTCGATCATTAATAATTGATGGGTAGTTCCCCCATGAATTTCCCATCGTGCACTTGTGATGTGCAGAATGTATGGCTACAGATGGAGACTATACCTGAGCAAGGGACTTGATGCCCATCGCAGTGTCAGGACCACTGTCACTAGATGGACCAGCTTGACCATGAACAAAATACTGTTGATATTTGTATCCAGATATGTGTATGTGTGATTTGCTGTCTTGTGGATGTTGCAGAGTTCTATAGTATCAGGAGTTTATTGCTCATTGATATGCACAACATTAAGCATGGTGTATTATTATGCATTAATCTATATGATTCTACTTTCTTCAATGCCTTAAAATTCCCCTCTGAATAATCATTACAATACTTCGGATAACTCCTTTCGTATATCCAAGGCAAGCATTACCGAGCCTCTTGAGACTTGACGGCTACATTCTGAAAATATGGATTGGCCCTTCCATTTCCAAAAGTCCCTAAGCAGCCCAGATGCCCCTTGACCTTTGATCCCTGGTTCACAGGGATGCAGAGGTGAACCACCAATCTGCATCTCTCATGGTGCCTTACACCCACTCAGCCAGTCAGAGAGGGAGAGAATGCCACAAGTTTACCTCTGGAGTGAGGGAAGGAGTGAAAAGATGAATTGAAAAAGAATTCTCAGTCAATTATCTCAAACTGTCAAAGTTAGCTCCTAAAGGGTTTGGTTTTTCTCTGACAATCCGTTGGTCTTCTGTCATTCATGCTGTCCGTAGTTTTTTGTTTGTTTGTTTTTGGTTTTGTTTTTATTTTGTTTTTGGAGTTTTGTATAGAATACTGACCCCGCATGGCTGCAGGCCCTGATTAGTGGGGCTTCAGAGCCCCAGAGTCTATTGATTGGGCCTCCAGGGCACTAAGCAAATGTAGCTGGAGCAACAAGTCAATAATGCTGTTATTGCAACAATCCCCGTCGCACTGGTGGCTTCCCCTGCACACTCCAGTTATTTTTCATGAGTTGGAGAAGGGGGAGAGGTTTTGGGGGTGAGGCAAGCAATCATGACCAAATCAGTGTCACTCAAGGGTTCAATGTACAGACTGTCTCCCTTCTCGCTCTCCTCCTCTTTCTCTGTCTTTTTTATATGTTTTCTCCATTTTAGACCTCTCATTCTGTTCCCAACTTGGTTTTAACTGGTCCATTCTCCCCTTAACAAGACTCATGCTTGAGTTTATTCTCAGCAATTGTCTAACTTCTCCCTGTATCCCTCTCTCAGCTCTCCTTGTTCTACCCCTTCCCTCTCTCGCTCAGGCTCTCTCCACTTCGACAGAACCAGGGAAGCTGGTCTGCAAATTTAATGGAACAGCATGGATTATTTAGACTGACTAAAACCCTCCTTGTAGTGTCAAATGGTGGGTTGTAGGATGACATTATACCCCTACATCCTCTCTCTCTCTCTCTCTCTCTCTCTCTCTCTCTCTCTTTATCTCTCTGAAGACCCCTGCTCTGTGTATCTTCTTGAGAATGCAGCAGGAAACTGTATGTCCACACGAGGTGGTTCTCACCTGATGATTCACATGGTCCTAAATTGCTTCGTGTACCTGATGGTAATACGCTTTATTTCACACCAGTCCGCCAGACACTGTCCTTTAACTTTCACACATTTTACTCAACACCTCCGTGATGGTCACACAAGATCACTTTCACGTAGTCTCTTACACACCACATATGGTCAAGCACTGCAAACCTTGGCTGGCTTTTTTTTTTCCTTCCTTGCCTGCTGGAGTGCCCTGAAGGTCACAAGGTCAAGTCCAAGACAAGGCCTCGGAAGGTTTTTCACTTTTAGTCATGCATGACATAAAATCCCAGCTTGGTCAGTCAGCATTGTGTCCAATATAACACTACGAACTTGACCTTAAATCTCTGAAAAGCACTGGCAAAACCGGCTTCGGCTGCTGTCACACTTCCTCACGGGAAAGCTCAGAGAACCAGAATGCTTTGCACCAGATTTAAACCAAACAGGGCCAACTAAAGAGAGGCCAGTCAAACTCTTCCTCACTCCACCAGTTTTGAAAGGCTGTTGATCGCTACTCTGTCGTATTCTTACCTGGCTGCTAAGGCAATTGAGTTCCTTCAGCATAGACACTGACTCTGAACACCATGGCAAGGACAGCCAAGGTCTCTTATTATATGGACTGCTCAGTTACTTTCCTTTTCTGTCTTCAGAAGTGGTTGAGGTGATTTTACTTTGACACCACTGAACAATTTTCTTTTTTTTTTTTTTTTTTTTTTTTTTTTTTTTTAATAAAATATCATTTCCGTGCTCCAGACAATTGTTATGTTGTTTTTTACATGACTCCTCATTCATTACTCTTGTCAAAATTTAACGTTCTTCCAGAATTGCCACAGGCGAATATACAGTACCTTAACTTAAATTAAACTTGCAGTTGAATTAGATGTTACCTTGTTGCACTGACCTTAGGGGAACTCTTGCCCAGTTGGAAGGAGTTCAATCATACAGCATTAGGCAAAGAGCCACACAGAGAGTGGCAGTGCGGAGACAGTTTGGCTATGCGAGGCCGTCCGCCAACCCAGTGCCTGATATCTATAAGGGGTGCAGCTGCTCCCACTGCGACTTCTCCTCCCACTTAGGAGCAGTCACATTCACAGGGACTCACCAAAATACCAAATGGGTGCAGGCAGAAAAAAAATTGCCACTTTTGCAGCAGCAAGTGCCATCACAAAAAAAATCTCGAAAACACAGCTTCTCATGTATGAAAGCTTACATTGATTAGTTTGAATTTGATTTATTTTAGCTTGTTTATAATCATGTAGCTGTTATGACGCTGTTCAGGAGTAATGGTTCTTACCCGGTATTTTACCTTTCACAGATGAAAATAAAGTAATTTATCTAGGGCAATCAGTGGTAGGCCTGCTAATTGTCTTAGTCTGCTGGTTTGGATACGCACAGCACAGAGAGACAATTTGCACAAACTTAGCAGTTGGATGTTAACAGTAGTAAGTATCAAAAGGTTTTGTTTTGTTTTTTGGAATGTTTGCAGGCAAAATAATGATTGTGACTCTGCCAATGCAATGTCTGTGTACATTTGTATAAGGAGAGGGTCAGCATGTGTGGGTGTGTGTGTGTGTGTGCGTGTGTGTGTTTACTTGTATGTCCTTGTGTGTAGATGTGTTTGTGTGCATGCTGGTGGGCAATATCGCAACATCGTCCATATCTGGAGACACACAGGATGCAAAGCAAAACCACACAGGACTTAAAGCAAATATTTGGAGACTTGATTTGAAATGGCAAACAAACACCACGCAGAGCCTCCATACCAGTTAATAAAAAAGACTTAAACATAAACACTAATATCCTCATCACTTCTTTGTCGTGGAATTCTAAACAGTCTCTTTAGGACTTAAAGAGTTTGCAGCGTTTATCTGATGGAGAGTTCATGTTTTGAACAGAAACCGTTTTCTGGCGCCTCAAACTGCACTGTGTGGTCAGGAGACGTCATTGTGAAGATAAGTGCTTTTATTCCAATCTGTGGGGCAAAAATCTGAACTTAAAACTACGTTGGATGAGACGTGATAAGGAACCCAAAAGAAATAGATGTCCAGTTGTTATATCTCCAAATTATTATTGAAACACTAAAACAAACTTTGTAGAAAAGTCTGTTGTGACTAATTTTACTACTTTTTCACAATTATTTTACGGTGTGAACTTGAGCGTTTCCCCAGAAGAACACACTCCCGGTCCGAAAGCCTGAGGTAGACAGGTCGAATTTCACAACAATAGAGTAGGTTTCAGGTGTCAACCCCTGGCTGTATTCCTCCCTGCTCCATGCCACTAAGTTGAACAAAGAGGCATCTCAGTATCTCTCCGGTGAAGTAGCAAGAAATAAAAAACATTTAAAAAAAAAAAAAAAAAAGTTTGGTCAAGGCAAAGCTGTGAAAGAATCAAGAATCACTGTGCAGTGTCTAAGCGGGCTCTTTCCTCCCTGTCTGTATTAGTATTGTGTACCAGTAACACAGCACGCAGACGTCATAAACCATTGCCCCAGGTCTGTCCTACAGCTCCCAGAGCATCCCGGCTCCATTTCTCACTCTTATTCCGCCTCTCTTTTTTCTTCCATCTTCCTCTCTCTCTCTCTCTGGTTTTCCCTCTCTTTCTCTTTCGAGCTCGATGAAAGTGAGCACTGGTGTGCACAAATGATTTATGTCCTTTAATGAGATTTCAATACTGAACAAACAATAAAAATTTATGGACATCATAGTTTTGCAGGCCTACAGCACTATAGCTAGTGTTACTCTCTCTCTCTCTTATTTTTTTTTTTTTTTTTTTTTCACCAGGGCTAGTAATCGGATCCACAGCTGGCCCCAGGCCCTTGCAGAATGTATGCAAGGGGGATTTTGTGTTTTGGGAAATTTTTGCAGAAAAGGAGAAATGGTGAGAAATGTCAGTTATCAGGGTGCAAGGAAATTGCATCTATTTACTCTGTAACCCCCGAGTCAAGTTGTAGCAGAAAAGCACATGCATGAGTTATATGATCACTTATTCATGATATGGATCCAGACATATGTAAGTGAGCTGTCGGCAAACTAAGCAACAAACAGCGAGCACATCATTAATTGATAAGTATCTTTTTTTGGTCGGCACATTGTCTAGTTCACACTGGATTTGGATCTGGATTTCTTTCCTATCGCAGGCAATCTTGCTGGTGGTGATGACCCCAACAGCTGAAAGCCACAAAGAGAACTTCATTCCACCTCATTTTGGTTTACACAACAAAATCCCACCCCGTTTTGTGCATAGGTTACAATTGCAACCACTATATTCTTTAATACAGCCCCTGCAGCATCCCAGCATTGACTTTTGGCTCCATGTCACAGTGATGCCTTCCTATATTTGAATGTTGAAAAAATCTTATTCTAATTTTCTTCATCTTTCCATCACATGACCAGATTTTTGCACTGAATTCCATCTGATTTTGAAATTATTTGCAGATCATCTGATTGAGTTTCACAGATTTTATTTATTTATTTTTTTTCTGTAATGCCCCTGAGCCTTGTAAGCCACAAAAGCAAACGTACTCGTCTACACAGTGCTTCCCACACCCATACACACACACCACCTTGTGTGTTTACAGCAGTCTCGAACAAGGCTGTGTTAGTTAGCCTGCACTGACAACTGTGAACATAGGCTGCTGGCATGCTCCCGCTGGTGTGACTATATGCCATTAACATAACAAGAACACAGGAAAACAAACCCCCCCCAAAAAATAAAATAAAAACACTTGGCACATCACCCTGCCCCTCCAGCAAGAGAGTGAGAGACCGGAGAATGTTATTGGAGAAAGCATAGAATAAGCGATAAAGAATTGAATGAAGGGACTGACGGTTTAAGCGAAGGGAAAAAGGAAGAGAAGGTGGTCGAGCGAGAACGAGGGAGGAGTAAGAGGATAGAGGACGAGAAGGAAGAGAGAGAGAGAGAGAGAGGAGGGAGGAAGGTGCTGGCAGGTATCCAGGCAGGGGAATGATCTGTGTATGTATAGAGCTCAAAAAGCCACCTGTACATCACACCAGGATGGGGAGAAACTGCCGCAGCTGCCTGAAATTGCTGCCGGCAAAAAAGTTCTTAAAAATTCCAGAAAGAGTTGCAAACAATGTATTTTCTCTCTCTCTCCATTTCTTTTTCTCCATCTCTCTCTCCATCTCTCCCTTTCTCTTACACACAGCCTCTTTCATATGCACACACTCCTCCCACGTTGCATTTCCTTCCTCCTTCTGTTTCCTTCTCTCCATCCCTCCTCTCCCCACCTTTTTGCTCTTCTTTTGCTTCCCTCCCTCCCTCTCTCTCTCCCTCTCTCCCTCCCTCTCTCCCTGCAACACTTTTCCAGGAGAGATCTAGGTCCCAGTCTAGGCTGCTGCTGGCCAGGGTTGTTAGCCGCCAAATAAAAAATGGATGAACTTGTAGAGCCCTGGTGCTGCTCTCTTGAATCTGTGCGAAGCCAGTAAAAAGAGAGAGAGTAAAGTGGGAGAGAGAGAGGGAGAGAGAGAGAGAAACAGGCTGACATGAAATATCTTGCTCAGACCACGTCCTCCAAATGAAAACCCGTGCATTTTTTATCTGTTTTCTCAGTTGCGTAAACAGAAATTGTTTGTCAATATAGGTCAGTTTCAAAGAAAAAGAATAGAAATCAGCAGAGGGGAGAAGGGGGTCTGCTTTCTTTTTTGCAAATGTGGCCAAAAATAATTTATCATGCATTTCATTTATCGTTACAAGTGTGCACACAAATTAAGAAATAAGTTGTATACTGTGAGTGAAATTAAAAGTATTTTGAAAGGAGCCAGATGTGTTTAAGATGATAAACATGCCAGAAGAAAATGTAGGAATTTTAATAGCCGTATAGTAAACAAAAATGCACCCAAGCAAAATGGATACATTTGATATAGAAAACATGAATACTTATCTATACAGTGTTACTTGTCATCCTCCAAGTTATTGTCATTTTACATGCATTTTACTTTGTCATTTTATAGGTTACTAATGTGTGTGCGCACGTGCCTTTAAGTATTATTTTTCTTTTGAGAATTGCATGATGCTGTGCATTATTGTGCCTCAATGTCAATTCAAAGATAATTTGACATTTCAGTTTCAAGAGGGTTAAATAAAGTAAAAAGCAGCATGAGCAACATGTGAAGAGCTGCTCTAGCTGTTTGTTTGTGTGTGTGTGTGCGTGTGTGTGTGTGTGTGTGTGTGTGTGTGTGTGTGTGTGAACTTCTAGACCAGCAAAATGCCCTAGTGACCCTGCCTGTGCCTGTTGCTACTGTGTGCATGTGCACATCTGGGCGTGTGTGTGTGTGTGTTTCAGAAATCATCATTTAGCTTGAACACCTCCTTGGGGGCAGTAGGCAGAGCACAGATAGGATCAAATCTCTCCAGCCAGCAGGTCAAGTCATTACCTCTTTAGAGCGACCTGAACTCATCTGATGGTTTGGGTTGTTTTTAGAAAAGCAGCAGGATTTTCTAGCCTTCCGCCCCGTTTCGTTCACGTAACTGAAACACTGCAAGCTTGTCAGCTTTCTTTATTTAAATCAGCTCGATCGCAAGCCCATTTACACATTCTGTTGTGTGTTTCTGCATGTGTGCATGTTGCATGGCCAAGACACAAAACCACGCGTGTGTATGGGCTTCTGCAATGAAACATTTATTCGTATTAGTTTGCGATAACAAGGCAGTGCGTTAGTCAGGACCTACCCCCACCAGCGTTCCACCTCCATGTCCATCACTCAAACCATTTGTGAACACATTGATCCTTCCCTCCCTCCCTCGCTTCCTCCTCTCCCGTGCCGTATATTCCCAGGGTTTGGAGGGAGGAGAGCCAGAATGGCTCAGACAGCCATTGATTTTTATTTTATTGGTCTACTAGTGGAAAGAGGAGGGCTAGGGGAGGGCCTGAGAGATGCAACTCTGGAGTTAAGTTTGTTTTTAGTGTGTGTGTGTGTGTGTGTGTGTGTGTGTGTGCGTGCGTGCGTGTGTGTGTGTGTGTGTTTTTGTGTAGAGGGTGTGGGGGGGGTGTATTTGCCTGTCTGAGAGTGTGTGTGTGTGTGTGTGTGTGTGTGTGTGTGTGTGTCCATGTCCAGCCACCTCTGAGAGCCATCAAAAGGTGTGTGTGTTTGTGTGTGTGTGTCTGTGTCTGTAACATATGTGTGCCCACTCTCATGTTGTGTGTTTGGCTGTATGTGTGTGTTTGTGTCACTGAAGGGACTGGGGAATCTGGGGCACTGATAAAGCTGGCACTAGGGATCTGGACCCCCCCGCCCCCCTCTGCACACACAGACACACACACACACACACACACACACACACACACACACACACACACAGCTGAGGTGTATCCCGGTGCTCATTAGAGCTGGTAATAAGGCTGTGCTGCTGGAAAGGAGGGGGAGGAGGGGGGGGTCAGGGAAAGGAAGGGAAGAGAGAAAGAGAGTGAGAGAGAGGGAGAGAGAGGAAGAGAGAGAGAGAGAGAGAGAGAGAGAGAGGGAGGGAAGGAGGGGAAAAAAGAGGGAAAAAAACGGGAGATTTTAAATTTTAATAACACTGGTACGATTTTGTAAATCTTTCCTGACAGAAAAGTCCTCATTATTTTCATCTGTCTCCGAGGAGCCTCTCCTCCAGCTCTGCCTCCCCGGGTAAATGGACTCTCTCTCTCTCTCTCTCTCTCTCTCTCTCTCTCTCTCTCTCTCTCTCTCTCTCTCTTTCTCTCTCTCTCTCTCTCTCACTCTCTCTGCCTCCCTCTCCCTCCCTCTCTCTCTCGCTCTTTGCGTAGGAGTGTGTATATGTGGGCCAGCATGAGCACACTTGTACGCGCACCGTGTGCATCACTCTCACACACACACACACACACACTAACACACACACACACACTCACCCCTTTCCTTCTCTTTCCTTTCCCCACTATGTCAAGTGTCAAAGCCAGAGGATGGATCCGGTTTGATAAATTCTGTTCTGTCTGGCCACGTGTCAGGACGGGATCAACCATACGACAGAAGAAAACCATGTTCTTCGCTCTCCTCACTCCCAATTTTGGGATTTTTTTTAGGTGGGGAGGGAAAGGGAAGCCTTTTTCTGTTGGTAGGGGGAAGTTTTATTTTAGCTGCTTCTGTTGCCTGAGGAATTTCAAAGGGAAGTAAAATGACTTTTAGAAGCTCATTTGACTGGTGGACTGATAGGAAATGCTTTGTTGGATATGGAATACAATCTGTAGATTACATCTAGTATCGCAGAGAGAGAAAAAAAAAACAGATTTGCAAATGAGTCGTCCAGAGGATTATGAAAATGATCTGTCCTCTGGGACATTACATTTTTTTTTCTCCTTCTCCTTCGTCTTCTTTTCATTCAGACCTCACTTGTTATGAGCGACCAAAAGGGGAAAATCTTGAAGCAGATGTCTTGCATTTTAATGGAAGACAAAAAAAGTTGTTCTTAATTACTATTATTTTCCAATAGCAATTATTAATACATTTGTGAGATTATACACAAAATATTGATTTCCAACTTGACCTCTCAACATCTTCTTGCAATTTTGGCTTGTATCTTGTTTCATGTTAACATTATCTTCTGGTTTTAATGGAAAAAGAATAATTTACCACGTAGCCTACAATGGAACAAAATCCGTGACCCCCCACCGTCGTTCTCTCTGTGGTGGGTGTCAGTTGTATAATGACTTTAATATCCTTGCTGCTCAGCTGTCAGAGGGCAGGACTGCACTTCTTTACAGTGTCACACACACACACTGTTTCTTAAATGGATTTCAGCATGGCTCAAGTGTGTTATGGCTGGACTCCCCACCCACTCACCCACCCACCAACCCGCCAAATCTTCCCAGTCTGCTGGCTGGCTGATTACACATGTATTTGTTCATGTGCCTCTCTCAGTGTGTGTGTGTGTGTGTGTGTGAGTGAGTGTGTGCGTACAGCTCAGGGCATTCTTGTCAAAGGTGTGCTCCGCTCCAAAAAACCTCACGAGATCTCGCACTTTAAATGCATTCATGTGAGTAAGTCTTGTGAGAGAATTAGAATAGTGTGAGATGTGTGAAGTTTTGTTTAGTTGCTTGGCCGTGACATTAGAAGAAGTTCAAATACAGAGCTGGTAGACATACATGCCTGTATTGCAAATAAAAAATCTCCATCTTAACAACTCATTTAGTCTCATATTCGGCGTTAAAATCTTGTGATTTCCTCCGACAAGTGAAAAAATCTACCAGTTGGATGAGATAATCCCACTTGCTTCTAATGCTACTGAACTTTCTTGAATCGAATGTCCCTTTCTTGATGCTAATCTACATTATTCTGCCTTATTTCTGCATATTTATACTTGATCCTCGAAAAAATCCTGAAACAAGTGCAGCTGTATTGGAAACAAGTCGGATTTTCTCATTCCACTTACTTGTTTTAAGGAAACACAAGACTATGAGAGTAAATTACCTCTTAAAATAGAGAGTTCTTGCCGTGTAGTAACAGTTTGGGTTGGGTTGGGCTGTGGCAACATTAAAATGAATCTTAATTTATTCTGGAGCAATTGGCTGCTTTGACAACTGAAGTTTTTTGGGACTGGACAGTTCTAATTTTGTATTTTGTAGCCTCTGTGTGTGCGCGCTAAGGTGCCAGAAGCAAGATAGGCTGCTGTACGTTAAACTTCAAGATGTATTTTTGTTAGATTGGTGTACCAAGAATCAGTTTAGGTCACAAGGAACAGTTTTTAAATATGTGTCCCCAGAGGGAAAAGTTCTAAAATCGCAGCACTGTCATATCCCTCACCGCTTTGAACATTAAGCGTTTGAAGATATTCAGCGTCGTTTGCTACCAAATCAGACTCCTTTAATGAATACAATTTTTACATAATAGAACTCCTTCTCCTTGCACCCCAGCTCCTCATCCATAAGGCAAAAACTAACTTCCTCTTCATATTTTTCTACCAAACTCCTGCATGGCCTCCGTTCGCCCTCCTCCCTTTCTCTGGCTGTAAAATTAACACCACAATCTGGGACCGCAAACACACACACACACACACACACACACACACACATGAACATGCACAACATCTTGGTGCACCAGCATCTCCACTGGGCATTGGGATAAATAATCACTCTAAATAATGAATGTCAATTAATAGGAGGAGACATGGCCTTGCTAAGCACGCTTTTATTGGTGTTTCTTGTTTCTTGGGGTTCTCCTCACCAGCCGGCGGCAGCCAATCAGATCAGTGTAATGCAAACTCCGAAATGAGGCTGGCCAATCACAGCCTAAAGCTGCCTCCACGTTCATTACATCATGGGGTTGTGGATATATGGCAAACATTGCACAATATACATATAGAAATTAGACAGACGGACAGATAGATAGCTAGATAGACAGAGAGATAAAAATCCTAATAAGGTGCCCCCCTGGCGCATGTGTGTCTGTGTGTGTGTGTATGTGTGTGTGTGTGTGTGTGGGCAGACTGTGATAACTTTATATCCTACAATATATGGTTCATGATTACACCTCCATAATCCTGCGTATAAATATTCAATATTTGTCATATACTGTCCAATGAGATTGTTTCACCAGTCAGGTCTGACTGTTTTCATCTCTGTTGGCTTCCATTTGGAAAGAATCGAGCCACACGTTTTTTTCTGAAAAGTTTTAAAAACACTTTGCAGGGGAATTAATCAAGTGAGACTCCTGAGGGTGCACCTTGCAGACAACCTTTAGACTCAACTGGAAAAAAAAACAAACAAAAAAAAAAACATGATATAAGCATGGAATGGACTGTATAGACTCAACTATCAAATTCCATGCTTATTCCACAATTTTGGCCAGATGAGTGTAAAGTGTCCTCACTTAAATTGCCCCCCCCCCAGCAATTAGTTCACCTTTACATCAGTGAGAACAGGCCATGTGTTGTTTACAGACTGAAGGAGTCTGTAGCCGCTTTAGCTGATGCACAGCAGCGGTTATTCTGGACAGTGAGTTGTGCAAGGTTATCTGTAAATAAAAGGTGGCAATACAAACACAGAACTACGGCATAAACACAAAAACACTACACATAAGTTCAAGTTCGACTCTTCATGTTCCTATTTTTTTTTTTTTTTTTTTTTTTGCCACGTCTTTTCTTGCAGAGTTTTGAGTCGGCCTGAAAATGTGAATCTGACATGTTTGTTTGCCATGTGAGGCCCCGAGCTGCCCGGCCTTAATAAACAGATGCCTGAGCAGGAATCCTCACAATGATTTCTTGAAAAATGCATTTGATAGGCATTTCGCCAGTTGTATAGGTGGCAAGCTGATAAAAATCACCTCTATGCCATGCCTATATTTTGTCAATAAGGCTTTTTTTCATCTTTGTGAAACCTACAGTATCACCGAGGTAAAACATACTGTGATTCTCCACAAAAGTCACTGCAGTTGAACGGCACCTTTGCAGCTATAGCCCACAATCAGCAATTTTAGAACATTATCTTCTTTGAAATATTATATATGTCTAGGACTTCTTCCAAAAAAAAAAATAAAACAGCTAAAGCCCCTCACAGCCCAATGAAGAGTTAATCCTGAAGCAACCTGAGCCCACTGCGACCCATCAGATTCAGGCTGTGATTCAAACTCCTCTTTCTTCCGTAGCAGTGGGCTTTAGAGTAAAGTGTCTAGTTGCTGGCACTGGTTGTGTGAGTTGGAGCTGGCGGCCTGCAGGAGGCTGATAGTTTGACTGGTCTGGGGGGCTGGGGCTTGGGCTTTGGAGGGTAGCAGGGTGAGTGAGCACCCAGCCAGCCCCCTCCCCAGTGATAAATGGCCACAGCATGGGCTATTCATCTCCTGCTTAGAGGAGTGGACACTGCCCCCCTCCTGCGCCCTCTCCTCCACCCCTACACATGTCAGCAAATGTGATAATTCTGTCATTTGTCAGGAGCAGCGGAGGGTTCGGGGAATTTGTGCGTACGTGTGTGTTGGGAGACGGGCTCGGGAGACTTTTTGGGGACGCGCGCACAATCAGACGTGCGCACGTCGGCGTTGCACACACACTCCCGGTGCAGCTGCTATGACCTACAACGCTCTGTGGCGCACCAGTATCCACGCATGCTCCCCGTCCCCCTTCTCCCTCCTGTTCTCCAGCATTCTCCTTCGCCCTCTCTCCCCCCGGGTTTGTGTGTTTTTTTGGTTCAAAGCCCCCTCTTGTCAAGTTTACTTAGGCCACAGTGGGAAAAATCGAAATGTGCAAAAAGAGCGAGTCGTTTTATGGCAAATTCCATCAGTAATTCAGTGATTTTATTACCTCCAGGAAACTACTGAGCCACTTTTTCCACTTTATTGTGCAAATAAAGTTTTTAGAGCCTGTCTGCTGAGTGTGTGTGTGTGTGTGTATGAGTGTGTTTGTGTGTGTGTGCGTGTGCATGTTTGTGTTGGTGCGTGTTCATTTGTGTATGCATAAGTGCACGCCTTGTTTATGTGGGTCTTGTGTTTTCTGTTGTATGCCTGTATGTGTTCACATGTCTGTATGAACGTTTTACAGAGGCCGTGTGTGTGTACACACTTCAGAGATCATTTGTGGGACATTTTCAGTATGATCCCTGTGCATGTGGAGTTTCGGAAATATTGTGTGTGCACGCGTGTGCACGTGTGTCTGAGTATTAGATTCCCATGCCAGTGATTGTATACCAGTAAATACCACGTCTGCAGGCCTCATGGTAGCTATTAAACATGATAAGCTCCCAGCTGATGGCGGGTCATTTAGTTTGCACATAAACATATGAATGTTTTGGGTGTGTTTTATGTTTCTCCGCAGACTCTGAACCCTGCCTAACCTCCCCCTCCCCTACCTCTCTCTCTTGTTTCTGTCTCCACAGGATCATCCAGAATCGAATCCTGGTCTTCATCCTCGGAGCCATCATCCTTCTCACCATCATCCTGGCCATCTATTTTAATCTGCGGGGCCACTGATCTCCCCTGCACACGCTCAGGCGCACGCACACGCTCCCCCCTCCTGACACAAACACAAACACACACACTCGTGATTAATAGCGACAAAAGCGTTGTTCTGGTGTAATTAGGACAAATGGTCCCCATGAATCACTGTTTCCAGGGCCTGACAGTGAGCTTTTTTTTTTTTTTTTTTTTTTCCATCTCTTTCTCCTCTCCTGTGCTTTCTGTTCTCTTTCTCCTTTGCTTTCACTTTCTTCCCTTTTTCCACTTTTTTCCCCCTTTTTTCTTTCTCTCCGTCTTTGTTTCTTTCTGTCTTTCTTTCTTTCCTCCCTGCATTTTCATCTATCTCTCCTTCCTCTCCGGGGACAAGAAAGGGGGAGCTGTTTTTACGATAGTTGACATTATTCATGGTGTTGTCCTTCGTGTGATTTTTGCATGGCAACAGCCTATCCTGTCCTGGCCTGTCATTTTTTTCGAAGTCCTAGCAAGTTCAAATCTGTAGAAGCCATGTCTTTTTGTGGGACGGTGAGGTGGAGGAGGGTCACGTCTACTTTAAGGTGTGTGTGAGAGATAGAGGGAGGGGAGAGGTAAAATAAGGTTGCGCATTTCTTGGTGTGTGTCTGTGAGTGACAAACATAGCCCACAGTGTGCAAGTATGAACGCCCACAGCCGAGACCTGTGCTGTAGCATGTATCAGCCCTCCTCTGTTCCTCCTCTATGATTCAGCTGTTCTCCACGTTGCCCCATACAGCGCAAAGGACAGTGCCTTCAGATAAGATATGCTGTTCGCATTCATTCCTTAACAAAAAAAAAAAAAAAAAAAAAGCACTGGAGAGCTCAAAATAGAAGGACAACGCCGCTTTGAAAATAAAAGTTGCACGTAAAAAGGTTGAGGTAAATTCAGCTCCATTCAACCTATCAATTAAAGTGAACGCGTTGTTCATTTGTCGGCAACAAAGTGCTTTCATTCAACAATAGCATTGAAGATGGGATATTTGAAGCTTTCCAAGACACATTTTGGATTAAAAAGCACCTCCTCAGTCGGTTTAATAGAAAGGGAATTGACCCCAGCCTTGGCACAAACAGTGCATGAATACAATAGACACAAATGCAAGAACAGCTCTTCATACTTTCCAGTGAAAAAAAAAACAAAACAAAAAAAAAAACAGTTAATCTGTGTTTTTACTGAATAAATCATCAGATTTAACAACCATATGAGGTGCAATGGCCCCACACCTCCCCAACAGAAATTTCTACGAATTTTACCCAAATTCCCGTGGACTTTAATTTTAGCGTACTGGTCAGCACAGGAAATGAATAAATGTAGTCATCATACTGTATGTACTAACTCCAATCTACATCATGTATAGTGTTTTTGTTTCCATCTCCAGTGATTCTGTTACTATTTATTTATAAATGCATAAATAAATTCTCGAGTAAAGATTTTTTTGTGCTAGAACTGTACATTTTATGAAGTTTGAAGCTATTCTAAATGAACCTTTTTATTTTCTTTTTTCTTTTTTTTTTTAAATTTTGGGTTGTCAGTAAGTAAACTGAAATGTCGGCTGCACACCAGGACCAACTTTGTTTTTTGTCTTTTTTTTTTTTTTTTTTTTTTGGGTTTTCTTCATTTCATATACATGCCAGATAACCTGTTTTAAGACTTGTACTTTTTTTTTTTTGTTCTGTAAATTTCTCTGTAAAGTTCAAATCATATGCAGTACTTTTATGTTTTCTGTAGAGTATTTATCTGTAAACTGACTGACGATGCGTTCGTGTGTTTGAGTTTGTCTGCCGCTGCTTCAGTTCTGGAGGGAAAGCCATTCTTCAAGAGGGGGGGGGGGCTCACTGAGCATATTTGGAGAACTCCTTCAAGTTGAAGGTACACACTCGTACCTGGTGTTTGACCTCACACCCCCGACCCCATCTCACCTCAGCCCACCACACCTTACACACACACACACACACACAGACACACACACACAGCCAGTCGTCTGCCTCCCTCCCCGCCGCCTGCCGTGTCACAGCCCCTCGCCAGCCGCGTCTGCATCAAAGCCTCAAATTAATGGCCAACAAAATAGTGCGCCTCTGCCTGTCCCATGTGGGTCCGACCCACCAAGAGTTATCATTAAGTCAAGGAATATTGAGGAGGCACAGAAGGAAGGAAGGAAGGAAGGAAGGAAGGAAGTGAGGGAGGAAGGAGGCAATGTAAGGATGCAGATGGAGGAGGGCGGGTGATTTAAATCTGAGCTCATCTGATGACCCTCAGCGCTTGGTGTTTTTCAGCTAACGCACAGTGTGTGTGTGTGTGTGTGTGTGTGTGACTGAATATTATGTGGCTTTGTGTGTGTCTGTGCATGTGTAGCCTACCTACATGCTTGTGTGCTCTCCTCTCTTCCTCTCTCTCTCTTTCTCTCTCTCTCCCCTCCCCATCACCACCCCATCCCTCTTGCCTCCCCCCCCCCTCCTCCCTTTACCTCTCTTGCCACCTTTTCTCCTCCTCCCCCCTCTTCCCCCTGCTCCCCCCTCCCTCCTCCCTGCCTCCCTCCCTCCCTCCCAGCCTGTCAGATGAGCGGAGCGGTAGCTAGCGAGCGAGCGGTGGAAGGCAGCGTGGCGGCGGCTTCTATTTGAAGTTGTAATGGTGTCAAAAAGTCAGGGCTGACTGACAGACGTCAGTCCCACAGGGCCTCATTAAAAACAGACCCACTTGACAAGGAAATAATTGAGCGCCGGCGACAACTCGGGGGCCCCTCCGCGTTTTTAGATGTTTTTATTTTCTTTTCATTATTAGCGCCGAGCTATTATGTTCATTAAGAAATGGCATTAAAACAAGTTTTTAAAAGGGGAGGGGAGGGGGGGGGGGACAGAAGGAAGGAAGGATGCACGGAGGTGGGGAGATAACGATTTGTTTAGAGCCCCCCGTCCTGTTTTATTATTTAAACAGGAGCACTGTCATGTGATACCTTGGCAGACGCCGGCTATCATCTGCCTCTCTTCCCTTTTTTCCCCCTCTCTCTCTCTCTCTCTCTCTCTTTCCAGCCTCCTCTCCTTTTTTCCCCTTTACCCATCCCTCGCTTTCCCCCCTTCTTTTATGTTTCCCCCTCTCTGTCCATCCGTCCCGCTTTCCCTCCGTCTCCACCTGCCCGGTTCTTTCTCTCTCCCTCTTTCCTTTCCCTGTCTCTCGCTCCCTCAGAGCGGCGGGTGTCTTTGGAATATGAACTAGATTATTCATCAAGCCCCTTCTACCCCCCCCCCCAGCCCAAACCTCCCCCATATCCACTGATTTGGTTTTCGACAAGCGTCTCACCGCAGAAGGCAGAGGATGAAAACTTGTCAAAAATAGGTTATATCTTATTCCAAGGGGCAACAATAGCAGCAGGTACAGACACCTTTTAATATTTAATTTAGACGGGTGTTAACCCTCCTTAAGTGACTGGAGCTGCGTCTCCCATACAGAAAGAGAGAGAGAGAGTTAGGGAGAGGAACCGGGGGGGGGAGCAAAGAGGGGAGAGCAATTAATTATTTGATGTCTGAAAAGTGATTTTGAAGCTTTCCCTGCCTTCTCCTGTTCTCCAGGAAAAGGATCGAGATCGAGTCTTTGGGTTCCCCCCCCCCCACGCCCTCCCCCGTGCCGAGCGATTTGATCATCGTCTACGCCGGCCACGTCCTTCGCTCGCCCGTCCTGTGAGAGCGCCGGCGTTCTCACTCAGATCACATGGAGATCCAAACTCCGCCGCGCCCGTCGTACACAAGCGATCACAGCGCGGGTGATCCACCTCGAGGAGTCCCGGGCTCTCATTTCTTGAGTCGTGACCCCTAACCACGCCAGCAGAACGCCGCGTCGGTCCTGCGGGCCCCGGCTCACGTCCCCGTCCCGACCCCGCTCTGTACCGGAGGCTTCGCAACAAAGAGAGGGACGGTTCCCCGACGAGGAGCCTCTCTGAAGCACCGGCCTGATGTTTGTCAGCCATTTAGGACGACAAGGGATTGTGACAAGCGGCGTTTGAGCTGCCTGTCCCGCCGGCGGAGGGCGGGCCTTAAACAGGATAAACAGCTCCAGTGGCGGGATCACGACGGGAGGGTGGGCGTTTCATCTCCACGAGTGGCCGCGAGTCTGCCCCCCCCTCCCATCCCAACATAAACACACACACACACACCAACCCATCACCAGCAACGAGCCAGGAAAGATCCACAATAGCACCGTTTGACAACTTCGCCGTAAATCTGCCACTGTTTGATTCCGCACACACACACACACACACACACACACACTGTCATACATGTGCTGGATGTCCCTCATCAAACACACACACACACATTCACCAGTGTATAGCTGCAAAGTGGAGCCATGTTCTCCGTTTGTACACGCCAGCGGTCCGAGCAGAATGGCTTTCTTTCTCTCCCTCCCCGGCCCTTTATCTGTCTTTTCTTTTCTTCGTCCTCCTGCGGCTCTGTCCACCATGTTAATGGCGTCTGCGCTCACATGACAATGGCCTCCATTATTTAGGGGAGTCACAGGGCTGGAGCCGTATATACAGTACATGGCATGTTTGTGTGGTTGTGTGTGTGTGTGTGTGTGTGTGTGTGCGTTCACGTGTCCCACACTGGTTCAGATACTGTGCAACAAATCAAAAAGTGATCGAGTCTCATTTTCAGTCTTTAAAAAAAATCGAGCAGCAGGATAAGATAATCCCACTCGTTTCGACATATTTACACATTTTTTCCCGACAAATTCCTGGAAGAAGTGAAACTACACTGGGATTATCTCACCACACTGTCATCACACTGTGATATTTTTATTTGCTTTAGGAAAAAAAACATTTTAAGACTGAATATGAGACCAAATGGAGGTTTTTCAGCGATGAAGCGGGAACGCTCCGTGTTAAAAGTTTCCAGTGACACTTTACATGTTAGGAACGCGAAATCTGGAGTTACCAGGGAACAAATGAGGTCAGTCCTGAGCAGGTAACCATGAGGTAATGCTTCAGCACTCAGGAACAACTTGGTATGACGCGCCTCTCTAGCGGAAACAAACTTGTTAGGCCATGAGCAGGTGATGACTCAGCGCTCAGTTGGATAATCATTAGCCGCTCTATCAAATTAATTTATCTGCCTGTTTATTAATGCTCTACCTGCAGTTACTTCCTCATTCGTCCCCCTGTAACTACTCCAAATTTTGCGTATCTTACTTTAAAGTGCAAATTGATGTTGGTGTGCATACATGTGTGTAAAAGCAATGCATATAAATTTGCCTGTTTGTCCATCTGTCATGTTTGTGTGACTCATGATTCCATGATTTTTTTGGGGGATTTTTTTTTTTCTTACTCTGTCTCAGCCGTACGACTTTTTGCGATTCCTCTCGGCGTCAGTGTGGTTTAACATTCGTCATTAAAGAAAAGTGTTGCATCTCAGCCAAACAAGATGCTGTGTCATAACTTGCCCTCCTCCATCCGCCGTGCTTTGTTGTTTGAGGAAGGGAGGAAAAAAAAAAGAAGGGGGGGAACAACAACAACAACAACAACACTCAGGGAAGAGACTGACTGACACTTCAGGAACGAGGAGGGAAGGAGGGGAAAGCCTGGAGTTGATGTTTGCACCCACACTGAAATGACAGGCAAATCCGCCAGTTGTGTGTGTGTGTGTGTGTGCGCCTCCTTTGTTTTGGGAGACACACCTCGCCGTGCCCAGGAGAAGAAGCTCTGACGCCGGCGGGCCGCAGAGACAATGGGAGCACAAAGAGCCGGGTCAGAGCTAGGCTGAGCCAGGCTAAAGCACGAGGCACACCCCCCCCACCCCCCCGCCCCTCCTCCCTCCATATCTCACCCTCCGCCTCTCCCTGTAGAATACTGCCATAGCCTTTGAGCTGAAATTAACGCTTTTCCACTACAAAGACGTACAGTTGTAACCAGCGTTGTCATTTGCATGATAATGGAGACTTGGATATAATGGACCCGATAGTAGAAGTGCTTGCTCTTTTTTTTTTTTCCTTCTCCTTTTTTTTTTTTTTTTTTTTTTTTTTTTTACCATTTGTACGCCCTTGCCCTCTGTTAGGAGTTAAGTAAAGCCCACAGTTAAACGGCGTACTTGAACGCGCCGTATGCCCGAGTAATGACAGTAATTATGTTTTGCGAGGTATTAAATAATACGTATAGCGTGGCCACCTGTGCTGCGTCGTCGGTATCGGACCAATGGGATTGCAGAGATGGACGCCGCAAAAAAGGGGCGACCAATGAGCGGCGAATTCATGACTGTGTTTTTTTTTTTTTTTTTTTGGCTCTGTGGTTTTTTTCTCTGTTGCTGTTAATTTAAAAAGGTGGATGGATGACAGAAAGAGGCAAAGGCAGAGAAGCGGGAGGATGAGCGCAAAGGAGGCCAGGTTGCCTGCGAGGCAGTCAGTGGCCCGGACGTTCAGAGAGAGAGAGAGAGAAAGAGAGAGAGAGAGAGAGAGAGAGAGAGAGGAGCTGGTTGGGCTCACCCCTGTACAGTAATTTACTTTGCATATGGTGTCTTAGCAGACACGATTCTAAATTTCCAACTGGGAGGCATCAGTGGAGGAATCACTCTCTTCAAAAGACGGCCTGCCAGTCACGCTCCCCCCGTAGCCGGAGATCTGAGCGCGCGGTGATAACCCGCGACATCTTTCTGGAAAAACGGGGAGTCGATCAGCTTTGATGGAGCACATCCGCCATGACAGGCTACTGAAGAGCTCGCTAATGAACTGGGGGGGGCATCACTTAGCATGACAGCACAGAGTGGGTGAGGGGTGGTGGAGCAGGGGGGATGGATGGATGGATGGATGGATGGATGGGTGGATGGAATGGAAGGTAGGGGGGAGAGAGGCACCTGGGAGAGAAGCCCCTTGTGCCCGACGTGCAGCGCCCTCGGCTCGCAGACGGTCCTTTGGGCGAAAGGGTGCACGGATGAGAGGAGCGTGCATTGCATTGTCTGGGAAAAGGGCATCCTCCAACCCCCCCCACCCCGGTGCCTGTTTCCCCCCTCTACGACACCTCCGCCTCAGATGGTTGGTGGTAATTAAATATTCATGAGGGGGCATCCAATCCCAGAGCTCGTTGGCTGGTTTTCACCTCGCTGGCCAGGAAGTGGAATTGGATTCTTGCGAGGGGGGCCCGCTGCAGGTTGGCGCGAGGGGTCAATGGAAGAGGGAGTTCAAAGGTTACAGAAGCTGTATGATGTCCCCGTATATGCTCTCGGAAAATGGTGATGCACTCACCGCACACACACACACACACAGACACACACACCAAGGACTCTCAGATTGTCTGTGTAAGTGTCCATCCTGTTTACACTCCAACATGAAAATGAATGGGATCTAAAACATTTGCCTTTAAACTATTTCCGGTAACACTTATAAAAGTACAATTAACGTTAGTTAATGTCATAATAAACATGAAGTAACAGGTAATAAACATTAAGTGACAGTTAATTAACCGTTAACTAATGTGTCTAAGAATCATGTACTAATGCTGTTCATGCTAAGGTATTAATTTAAATGTTATTTAAGGGTTATTATAGCTATTATTAACATTAGTAAATGCCATAATAATCATTAACTAACAGTTAATTAACCATTACAGCATTAACTAACGTTAATTGTTGTACTCTTGTTGTAAAGTGTTACCCTATTTCCAGAGCTAGTATGGATTAATCTGGTCATTTTTGGTGATTGCTTTTTTATTCATCTTATTCATCTCTTATTCATCAGCTGAGGTGGATTTTTTTCAGTTCTGAAGTTTTACAAAAACGACAAAAGACACCTCAACTAGTCCGTTCTACTTAAAAAAAAAAAAAAAAAAAATCAAGAAATGAATGTAAGTTCTTTTCCTTTTACCTCCGGTGGCTACACGGTTCGATCTTCAGAGAAACATACCTGAAGTGTTATTTTTTTTTTCTCTGCTTCTTTGCCCACAGTGTTGCCAGAGTTAACTGGCATTTCATTTTCCAAACAAAATATGTTGCCATCAGTCACATCAGACTCGCTGTCCATCTGTCAGTGTGGACTATTTTAACCACGGGGCCGGGACGTACCACTTGAGTTGGATGAAGGGTGTGTCGTGATTCCAAAAGCAACTATGATATCTGAGTAAAAAAAAATAGCACATATTTACTTTAGTTTTTACATGAAATATATTGGAAAGACTTGCCTAATTGGTTGGCGATAAACGAGACAAATCATCGGAGCGGATCGGAGACACCAACATTCGCACAATTTTTGTCAACGCAATCATTTGTATTAATTCGTTAGTATATGTAATGTGTCATTTCAAAGTGTGTTACTCGGGGTGATCGGCTGACAGGATCAAACGAGGCCGGCGCTCCGCGGGCGTGTATGGATCGCTTAATCGCACGCATTTAACGTGATTCTCTCGAGCGGAACTTCCTCTGGTCCACGTTCTTCTCGTTCTTATCATCAGCCTTCAAGCCTGGCCAACACAAAGGCCCATCTCTGAAAACACCACTCACACACGCTCACACACACACACGTGCAACAGACACACACCTCTATTGAGACGTATGGCTGTGGCAACAAAATGCACAACTTTTTGTTCATCTCAAGGACTTGTGAGGGCCCCAGTGAACTGAGAGGCCATATTGATTTTCCCTCTTTTCATGCTGTGACTCTGGGAGTACCCATTTTCTCATTCATTTTTAAAGACAACTCGTGAGATTCTTCCCCTTTTCCATCACTCCCCTTTTCCTCCCACCAGTACAGCGCCTGCGCCCACCCCTTTTCCTCAGCCAAGTCCCTCCTTGACCCTGAAAATTGTAATTCAGCTATAGATCACAGCTGCTGAATATTAGGGCTTACAAAAGCAGTTAAATAAAATATGTTGAAATCGTCCAATCCCAGAGGCCACGGCAGAAATTCTAATCAGGTGAGGGGAAAGGCGAAGAAGTCAGCGGGGGATTATGGGTAAGAGAGCGGCGTCTGAATACGGCGGGCGAGAGTGTAGAGTTGACACAGGGATGAGCTTGAACCCAAATCATAGCAATCAGAACGACGTGTCAGGTTTCGCTGGCCGTGGGTTGCTGGGACGAGAGGACGCCGAGACATCTGAACTACATCAGGGCTCATTTTTCTCCAAAATCTGACTGAAGAGGGATTATTAATCCCACATGACAAACGGCATTTACATTTTTCATTTCAGTGATCTTGGGCAATTCTCTCAACGTCCACGAGCAATATCGGTCACTCACAGCTACTTAATATGTTATCATACTAATTTTGTTCAGCTCAAGTTTCTTCTTTTCTTTCCTTTTCTTTTCTTGGTTTGCAGTTTGTGAGAATACCAACTATCCTGAACCAGAACTCAGGTCTAATATCCCAGGAAAATCATCCTGGGTGATGCAACCGTCCACAAAAATGGCCTCACCGTCAGCACAGTTTCTGGATCACATCACAGTTCGTCTTCCATACTTTGTTTTTTCAAACCTTCATTTAGAGCCTTTATTTATTCACAAAGTCCCGCTGAGAGTAAAACTCCTTTTGCAAGAGGGGCCCTGAGTGCAATATCAAATATTAAGAAAAACATACATACTTACACAAATGCCTGCATACATGAATACACATAGAAAATGGATACAAAAAACTAAGTGATCACAAACTGTTACAAATGCAGTGCATAGTACTTTTTTTTTTTTTTTTTTTCCGAATTCCACTTTAACCCTATAAAGCCTGAACTATGAAAAAATTGGCAGAAAATTCCTTTTTTTTTTTTTTTTAATTGAACCCTTTATTTAGTCCTATAACAAAATATATATAAAAAAAGACAAATGAAAAAATATGTTATTACATGACCTTTCTGGTGTATGATATATGATATGTACTTGAAGTGCCAATGGTATGGTCCAGGGTGAACAGGGGAAGTGTTCAAAGGTATACAACAGTATTTTGGTCAAGTATTGATTAAACTGAAAACAAAAAACGGAATTGAAAATGTTTATCATATATGATACAAATGGCTTTATAGGGTTAACTCTTGGAATTTCAAGAGTTATTCAGGCCGGGGATCGAGAGAAGTAACCTCAAGGGGGATTTAATCACAATATCTGACCGAAATATCCAATATCCATTAAGTCTCTTTGTGAATTAAACTGAAGAAATCGGGGAGGTAATTGTGAATTGAATGGGAACCGTGTGAAACACAATGTATCATGTAATCCGCACCATATTATTATCCATAATTAGTGTCAATTCCAGTGCTGCCTGCAGCGAAAGGTCTTCAAAGGCCCCAGCTCCTCGTAACCTGCAATGTCAACCAAACTGTTTTTAAAATAATTGAGTCTCCCGGTATTAAGTAGCGTGCACCCATCTTATGCTAAACAGGCCAACACTTTTGGCCTATAAGCCTCTCTTTGACCAGTGTAGGTGGGGTGGAAACATATTAATTATACCGCTGACGTGCTTGGTTGCCACAAAGGTTGACCAGACTGAAGACCCTTGTATGGATACACACTTTCCCCTGCCCCAGTGTGACAATGCTGCCCCACAGGATAATTATGTTTTCCTCCAAAAAGCAAAGGGAAAATTACATCTATATCATTTAGCCGCACGTGAAACTGTCGATGCATATCCGACATCCAACAAGGAAACTGTAGATTGGTTTGCTTTGGGTGGCAGAGCAAGTGAAACTGAATATCATGCTTTACCGGTGTGGTCAGAAGAAATGAGCGATCCGGCCGAGCAAACCAAACTTTCCCTGCTCCCGTCCCTCTCGGTGTTCCTGCTGCGGCAGGCGGCTCGAACGCAGCCACATGTAAAACGGCTGGACAGTCCGGAGAGGAGTGATTGATCGAGGTTCAATCCCTCCGCGGCTCTCCAGACCGGGAGACGCTCGATTACACTCTGGGATTAAAATGCTGAATTTACAGACTCCCCGCCAACAGAAAAGAAAACACACAGGCCTTTCGCCAGGCAAATTCGGCACCTCACCTCCCAGTTTGGTTTTCACAGCTTGTCTTTGGCAGTCAAATAATGCGCACACCTTCATTTTGCCGTGCCTGGTTAGCCGGTACCAAACAACAGCCACAACTTTCACACCAGTCATATTTGGCGTGGCGAAAATGCATGCAAATGAGCGTTTACCACCCTCAAACCTTAATTAGGTTTGTTGGCAGAGATAAAAGCAGCCTGTGAACCCGTGCACACCAACCCACCACTTCCTCATCTGTCTGGGAGAGATGTGGCGTCTAACCGCTTCCAAATGAGGTGCGCTAGAGGTAAACCCAACTATAGCAAGCAAACCGCTTCTTTTTTTTTTTTTTTGTTACAAATATTGAAGGATGACAGTGTTGCAATTACTGCCGCACAGCTTGGTCTCTGAAATTTTGTGAAATGAGCACATCTGAGGGTGCATACCGGTGCCTCGTGCGCTAAAAGCGAAACCAAAAAAACGGCTCAAAATCAGTTTCATTACGTGAACGCTGGAACGCAGATTATCTGTGTCTTTGGCTGAGGTCAGGGTGGAGTCCAAACAACTTTTTGCTGGGAATGTAAACCTGCACACCTCAACCACAACATGCAGCGTTATTTCATCCTCGAATTTGCAGGATGTGTTGAATTGCTTTTGCTTTTGAGTCTCTTCAAATGCACCAGCGTACATGTGACTGTCATTTTTAGCCGGCGCTCTCAGACACGGTAAAGAATCAGGTGTAATACCCCGTAATGAACTCACAAGTTGATATTTGCTTTACCGACGGGAAATGCAGCTTATAACATTTTTTTTTTTTTTTTTTTTTTTTAAACCACTGCTTTCTAGCTTTTGAGAGCATTCTGTTTGTCGTGCCTGTCTGTTAAGGATTCAAAGGTTGATCAAATATTTGGCCAGACTGTATGACCACATGGATTTATTCACGGTTTATCCTTTGTTTTCTTTGTTTGTCTAATGGTATTGTGAAACCGGCCTGAACCAGCGCAAGACCGAAAGTGATTCAGTCCCAGTCAAACACACCTTGGGACCGACAAAAACACCTTCAGCATTGTCTCTGGTGAAAAAGGATTTTTCATCGGGACTTCACAGCTACATAAACAAAATGGGGAAATTGCTGACTGTTGATTCTCGTGTGTTGATTTCTGTTTTGGTCGGGTTGAAAGGGAAATTTACCCTGTTTGCTTCTCATGAAGGCGAGGCATTTAAGCCGCGCTTGAATAAAAGTAATTGTTTGCATGCTACATAGCTTATAAATCTTTAATCTTGAATATATCTGGGAGGGTTTTGTCAAGGACTGAGGAGGTGTGTGTGTGTGTGTGTGTGTGTGGATGGGGGGGGGGGGTTCTTTACCCCCATGTGGAAGCACAAGGGCGATTGAAGAAGAAAGGATGGGATGGCGGCAGAAACAGGGAGAGAGCAACGCCGAACAGAGGCAGTGTGGTCAATACGTGCAGGAAAAGCACTCCAGAGCAGCATTTACCAAATGTACAGGCCATAGAAATGATGCCAGTGGACAAAAAACAGAATATCTCTTTCATGACATGAATAGGCAGTTTCTTATTCAACCCAGCCACTGTTTGCGTCCATTGAAATCAAATGTAATCTTCTTGTATGCCTAGCTGATGGCAGTGGTTGAAGGACAGACCATTTAAAAAGGGAATGATCTTTCAGTCACACACAAATCCACAGCGCCTTTCAATGGGCGCTCGGCATCGCGGCGCTCATTCGAAGTGAAAATGCCTCCTTAAGTGGTGGTCTTCCGCTGAAGGGAGACAATAGGATGGAAAAGTAAATAAATGCAGGAAACAGTGTAACTAAGAACTTTTTATTTTTTATTTATTATTATTTATTATTATTTTTTTTTTATAAATTGTACATATGTGCTGATCTGTAATGAAAGCAGGAAGGTCAGCAGCTGGAGCGCTCTTCTCCACTGGAGTGTAGTGCCATGTGATTGAGCGGTGGCCTTGGGCTCCTATTGGTGCAGAGTGGACGTCTGCGTGACAGCGTTCATTATGTTTGACTCACTGTCAGGTAGCATCCTTGTGCCGTCCTCTCTGTACTCCTCACACACACACACACACACACACACATTACCCTTTGTTGTCACACTGATATTAACAAAGTAAACACTTTAACAATGCCTGCCTTTCTTATTTGGGTGCGTGAAGGCTCCTTCACGAGGGCATGGTTACCTATATTTTAATGGAAAGCAACACTGTCTGAAACCAAAGTTCAATGGAGAACTTCCTTTTGTTATGTTAGGTTGACTACATTGTGTACTAAAGCTGTCCATATTATTATTATTATTATTGTTTTTGTCTAGACATACTAAGAAACAAAGACTCAGACAGCCTTGTGACTGATGCAAGAAAATATGTCTGGGCTAGTGACCATATGCACCTAAAAAAAAAAAAAAAAAAAAAGTGCTGTCTGAAATCATGACGCTGCCTCTGTAACCCACAGCGACCACACACTTTGTTTTTACTAAAGGTTTTTCCATACATTTTCCATAAATTCCAGCTAAGTTCCAATAACCAAGAGACATTTTTTTTTTAAACTGCCACTGTAAAGGTGTTGTAACACTATATATATTATGAAAGTCAGCCCATATTTCAAATACTGTGTATACGCCTCTCTAGAACAAATTAGTAACATAAACAACATTATCTAGTTTGTAGTATAGTTTTAAAATTGTTTTAAAATCCTGTTCCAAACTGAAATAACACAATCTCCAACGTTTTTGACAAAAATAAATAAATAAATAAATAAATAATGTTGGTTAGCAGTGGATTAATATGTAGTCACAGCGGTTAAAAAACAGCTTATTTTCAACTTTCTTCACTTTCAACTCTTGCATGAACACATGCAAAACAAAGCCCTAAGTTAGTTTTAGTAACTGCTCAATCAGTCTTTAACAGAGTTGATGCTGCTTTAGTCATATTTCCATTACTTTTCCACAACTTTTTTATAATTTTCCATAACTTTTCCAGGGTCTGGAAAGTGTATTTTCATATTGACTGACTTTTCCAGGTTTTTCATGACCGTGGGAAACCTGAACCTAACAAATGTTGATCATGTGCCTGTTGAAGATCTCCCTGGCTGTCATGACCTTCTCTCAGCATGCCATAACCGAGCAGCTACACTCCCCGTGTGTCCTGTTGCTGTGGTCCTGCACTGCTACCCCGTTTGCACTGAAAAAAAATCCCACCACCATCCGAGACCTAGGCTCAGCGTTAGACAAGGTTAACCAGCATTTTAGTCCTGTGAGTGGGTAATTAGTGGCTTCATGTCTGACTGGCATCCTAACCTCACAGTCATTTTAATTTATGTTATATAATAAATTACCAAGAAATCACCATCTTTTGGATTGGACTCATGTTCAGAGACCACATGGTTGGATTTGCAGGTCATTTCAGTCAGATACAAATGAATGCAATACAAATGAAGCATGTGAAGTGTGTTTTTTGTTTGTTTGTTTGTTTGTTTTTGGCAGGAAGTCCTGGCTAAAGCACGTTTGCTTAGATTTAAATTTACAGATGGTTACTAAAAAAAGAAAAAAACAACTCAGGAATATTTTGGATTTCTCTGTCATATTTTCCACAGTGTTCTGCGGTGTGTGCTCAAGTTGTGATTTGCATAGCTAAAAGCACTTGAAGGCAGCATTACTGAGGGAACATCGGAGGGTCCCCCACTAGCCAGATACGTGGAGGTCAGTGGCATTCAGAGCAGGGAAAGCTTAGAAGGCATCAGTATAGTTGCAGCCATTGATAATGCTCCATTCCTGCAGGAATGTGAGTTCAAGTTTCTGGGATCTCAAGATAAGTGGTTTACTATGTGTGCCTTACCTGTTGTGTATAGCATCAAATGGCCTGCATTCCACTGCTAAGTAGATGGAGGCGAGCCTGAGACTGCTGAGAGAGGAGAGCGGCCTACTGCACCCACAGGCCCTTTCACATGTGCAGTTTACCGCCTGAATTCACCGGTCACAAACATGCAGGGAACTTAAAGGATGGGAAAATATAGTATCAGGAAATGATCTGCCAAAAAAAAAAAAAAAAATCAAATTTACATCTTGCTGTAGCATTTTGAGCTTGTTCAAAACAAAACGGGCCAGAAAACAGTTAACATGGTCAAGACTTTTTTTTTTTCCACATAAGAAATTTCACCGCAGGGTCCAGCTCCGCAGTTTTGCCACAGCAAACCTTCAGAAAACAGAGACAGCACCCTGGAACAAGCACAAAAACACTCCGACATCATATTGGCAGATACCTTCACCTTCAATTTATACTTGGCAGTATAAAGCAGAGAATTAAATAAAAATCTTACGTAACAGCAGCCCAGACTTCCAAAAAAGCCCACTTCTTCACAGGCACTCAGGAACCGGTTTTCAGAAATGTAAATGCACCTTGAGATGTCAGAATTGATCTATTTGTGACAGCTATTGTTGAGAAGCATCGTTTTTAATGTGCATTTTGAATATTACATAATGTGTTAGTTTGTTGTGCTCACCCAATAAGCCTAATAATATTCTAAATGAGGTATTTTTGATGTAACTGGCCTTTAACCTTATTTAGAGGTATTCATTTTCACTGCAGAAAGCGGATAGCGGAGCGACGTCGATTCCCTGGTTTGACTCTCAGCCTCAGCCCTTTCTGATTTCCTCCAGGTGCTATGTTTTCCTCCCGCAGTCCAAAAGACATCCAAGTCAGACCTGTTGGAGACGCTACATCTCCCACAAGTATGAACGGGATTGTCTGTCCATCTGTGTTAGCCCTGTGATTGACTGGTGACTCGCCCACAGAGTCTGCCTGCCTTCTGGTCAGTCCACCATGATCCTGAACAGGATTAAATGGGTAGAAAAGTGAATGAGTGACACTGGCAGAGTCATTTCAGCACCATGGATAGATTCAGTAACCTTCATAGTGAAAGGAACAGTTCACCCAAAATACAAAAAAAAAAAAAACCCTAACCTTGCCCCAGTGCGATCTATCCATCCAGATAGTTTCAGAGTGATTTAGTGTCTTTCCTTGCACTCCCAGCAAAATGGATGGATTTTCATTTGTAGAGCTTAACCTGTCAGAAATGTACATGATGAAAAGCTCAACAGCAACAGCTTTTTCCAAAAACAGTGAATAGACATATAGATATCCAGCATAATCTACAGCTTTTAGTCACTGGGAACTATTTGCTGTGGAAGAGCACATATCTGTTAATCTCTATCTATCCGCCCTCTCAGGAGTAAGCATTTGGGGCAGACTGGAAACGTCACCAAATCACACAGAAACCACAAGGATGGATCGATTGCATTCGGGGTAAGTGGGGAAATATCTTATCTTTTTATTTGGGTGAACTGTTCCTTTACATTCCACTAAAAAGTGAATAAAAAGGCAGTTGCAGCTAATTAAAGGATTCATATATGTCGCGGTCCAATTAATGGTTGAGGACATGAACAACTTTCCTCCGGTGTCAGAAAGCAGAGATGTGAGACTTACATCTGTGGTGTTTCATAGACAATAAATAGGAGAGTGATTTTTTTTTTTGGACCTGTACACTTTTGAGTTTTAAAGCTCAAAGAGGCTTTAATCTACAGAAGATCCTCAAATATTCTTAAAATATCCTCCTCTGTCCTAATTCAGTCTCGGTGGAGCAGTTCCACATCATGATGAGTCAGTGTTGCAGTGTTGCAGTCTTAGTCGAACCCTCCACACCGGTGAGCCCCCGCGGCTTAGTCCTCAGTCCTCTGCTCTTGTCCCTTCATGGCAGTGACACAGCAGTGGTGGCAGCCTACCTGGACGAGGTGGAGGTGCTCTCATTATGGTGTAAGGACAACAACATGGACCTGTGTGTCTCCAAGTCCAAGGAGATGGTGGTAGACTTCAGAGGGAGAAGAGCAGAGGATCCACCACACACCACCCAGGATCTACAGGACCCCTGTGGAGAAGGTGGGCAGCTGCAAGTAGCATGGAGTTCCCATCTCTGAAGACCTGACACGGTCTACTCCCATCACCACCCAGGTGAAGAAGACAAGGCAGCGCTTGTATCACCTCAGGCGCCTGAGGAAATTCAAGATCTCCACAGCGCTGCAGAAATCCTTCTACACTGCCACTGCAGGGTCTGTGCTCTCTGGAAGCCTTACTGCCAGCTCGAGCAGTTGCAGCTCTCATGATGGGCTAACCCTTCACACAGTGATCTGCTGCACCGAACTCATCACCAGGTCAGCACTGCCCTGCCTCCAGGACATCTACGGCTGGCACTGCAGGTCCAGCAAACCAGATCATTAAGGACATTCACCACCCAAACCTCAGACTGTTTCAGTGGCTGCCCTCTGGCAAGCATCTTCCCTCCTTCATGGCCAAGACTGAGAGGCTGAGAAGGAGCTTCTTCCCCCAGGCCATGCGGACCATAAACACTTAAAAACCTACAGAACACACATCCTGCACCTGATTTGCACACTGCATCCTTTCATACAGCTTAGCACTTTTTTGTTTATTCACTGCAAATTGTAAATTGTTCACAACTGGCCCCCTATTTCTTTGTTATTTTATTTTACCTGACTTTTATTATGTTCATGATTTATGTATTATCATTTATATTGTTCATATTATTATTATTTATTATTATTATTATTATTATTATTATCATTATTATTGATGATGATGATGATGTTATACTGTTTCCTTTTCCCTGTATGTAGCTTTATCTATGTGTGTATGTATGTATCGGTAACACTTTACAATAGCAGTACAACAATTAACATTACTTAACGTTAGTTAATGTTAGTTAATGCCGTAATAATTAATTAACTGTTAGTTAATGATTATTATGGCATTTACTAATGTTAATAATATCTACAATAACCCTTAAATAACATATAAATTAATACCTTAGCATGCACAGCATTAGTACATGATTCCTAAACACATTAGTTAATGGTTAGTTAACTGTCATTTAATGTTTATTACATGTTACTTAATGTTTATTATGGCATTAACTAATGTTAATTGTTGTACTCTTATTGTAAAGTGTTACCTATGTATCTATCTATACATTTATATATGCATACATATAAACATATATGTGCTATATACACACATATATACATTTGCACAATTGTGCAGTTCTTATTTCAGTCTCAATTCAATCATTTCATTGAATTGAACTGAACTGAACTGGATTCTGGTTTTGAGAGAGAGAGCTGTTCATTGTTACAAATGTTGATTGGACTGCCTGCAGCCATAGGTTTACACACCAGAATCTGTGAACTGAGTCGTGTTTCCTGTAAAGAAATATATGTCACACTGACGATAAAAATAGTGTTGCCCTGTGTGCTGGCGTTCCATTATTATTGAGAAAGCAATCTAAAGCAAAACATTCCTGGCCAGAAAAGAAATCCTAGTTTTACATGTGACACACACTGATACTCAGCCAGACAGGGTGTGATGAAGCAGAAGCCCTCCTGGTTACGTTGCGTCTCCTTAAAAACAAAAATCCCCAAGCGCCGCTCCAGCTCGGAGCTGATGTGCTGGGGAGCCGAGGTCACCGGTTCATCCGTCAGAGAGGCTCCTCGCTGATGGATGGCACTCAGAGCAACGCGGCGCCCAATCCACTGTAGCCCTAACCGCCGAAAAAGGGCCTTCGCAGGCAGAGAAATAAATAAATAAACAGCAACATCAAAGGGATGTTCAAAAGAAAAACAAAGCCTGCACACGTTAGTTTGCAAACACACACACACGCACACATTGGCTCGCTCGCACACATCCGGCGAGAGAGAAAAGGGAGGTGGAGGGGAGGAAAAAAAATACAAAGGGCTGAAAACATACACATAGTTTACTCTCCAATGACACTCGGCTTGAAGAAAATCTAGACAAAACAAAGCAGAGTGGCGAAAATTGGAGCGTTTGATGGTTCGATATTCACACTGAACAGCCTCGAAAACAAAGATAAGGCCAAAACCATACAGTTTCAGCTTTTCCGTGAAATGTAAAAATACCCACAATGATCTCTATCCTCAACTGTGCTGTGTGTTGTTGACAGGATAGACTGGAAGTGCGAGTCACCTTTAGTTTTGTTTCAGCGATCGCCTCCATTACCACCTAATGTTGAATTATTTAATTCGGTTTACAGACCTTGCTAAAGACTCGCAGCCAGGTAGCGTACTTGATTTGGTAAGCACTTTGATCCAAAATGCCTTACAATACCGCGGATGCTTTTCTATTTCAGGGCGGATTTGTCCGGTAGGAATTAAACCCCGAGTCTTGGCAGTGTTTGCACCCACTGACCCATGCAGAATCACACAAATATAACCGCAACTCTTTGTTTGAGCGCGTTGAAAGATTTACTGTAGCATCTAATCAGGTTTGGGGGTTTTCATTTCCTAAGTTTGTGGACAGAAACCTGTATTGAGCAGTTGTCTAATGGGATTGGAAAGGAGGACTGGTGGGCTTAAATGAAGACAGAAAACTTGTGGAGAAAAAAAAAAAAAAAAAAAAACTTGGAGAATCTTGCATGAGGTAACTTCATGCAATCCTATAAAAACAAAAAAAAAAAAAAAAAAAAAAAAGTTTGAGCTCGAGAACTTTTACCTTTTTCAGGACCCAGAGGACACTGTCGAAGATGAGTCTACTTTTAATTACATTTGGGCTCAGCCTTCCAAAATGCACAAAATTGATTGGCTTTCCATCGCGCACCGCTAAAAATGCTACCACGCTGCGTTGTGATACAGTCGGTCGGACTCCGCGGCTTCACCCTCTTGACCCGCTGATTGATTTCCTCGCTTTTAGAACCGCGGCATCACTTTCATTGAAAGAGGAAAAACATAATATCATTTACATTTTCTGGCAATCATCTTGGATTCGCCGTGTTTTTCTCACTTATCTGATTGCTGTGTAAATGTTATTGTTTCCAGGATCGTGGATATTGGCAACTAGGAACCTCACCAGACTCTGAGAGCTTTGGTTGTTTAGGGAGCCTTGCTTGCATGGCCTTGAGTTACTCAGCATGGGCTCATCCTATGAAATATTGAGGAAGCTCGAAGGGTTGGGTTGGGGCCTCGTGTAGGTGTGTGTGTGTGTTTATGTGTGTGTGTGTGCGGTGGGGAGTGCCTGACGGTGGAGGCAGTGGAGGTTGTGTCAGCTCCCCCAAACCAAAACAAACTCCTTAGGCCCCCAGCGTACTCCTAAAATCAGAAAAGTGGATTGCAATATACCTTCCATTGAAAATATACCATTCTCTCTCTTGTTTTTGCACCCCCATGCACCCCCCCTCACACACACACACACACACACACACCTCCCTTTCTTTCTCTGCTCTCTGCCTCACACACACCAGCACAGCTCTCCTAGATTAAATCTCGTGCTTTTTCTTGTACCCTTCATCATTACGTTTCCTTCCATCTCTATTTCTCCATGCAAATCAGCTCCTCTCATCTCGCTGCCTCGTCTCTCTCCTTCCCTTTCCCTCTCTTTTTTCCTCTTTTCCCCTCTGTTTCCACCTGCGTCCTAATCAGCCGACAGAGCCGCTGTGTGTGTGTGTGTCTAGTCGGTCGGTGAGCTGGGCTACAGACAGTTTAGTACAGTTGAAAGAGCACATCAGACTTCTGCCCTGCTCTCTCTGAGGGCTGATAATATGGGCCCCTCTTACCTGTTAGGAGCTAGTGAGCCGGCGCTCCTCCCTTTAAATGAACTTCAGAGGGGGAGCCAGATTGACAGGAACACAGAGAGGGCCGCCCCGTTTGACTGGCGGTCCTGTCAAGGTGAACCCAAGGTGCTCTCTCAGGCCCGCACCGCTTTCCACTAGGCTGCCCCGCCGAGCTGATTGGGTCTTAATGGTACAGTAATGACCCAAACAGGCCCACACACACACACATAAACACAATCAAACCCTCCAAGCGTGTCCTCCTCACCGTGGACATATTACCTTAAAAGATTGTTGCGTGGTAAACCGAGAGGTCTACGCCGGCTAATTTAGCAAGTGAACATCAGTTGAGCCTCCCTATTAGTCTCTCTTGGTTGTGCTATTAATCTTTGTTTCAAAGTGTGTGAGGGGAAATATAAGGCAGAGGCTGGTAACTGTTTGAGAAACCATTAAGAGTGCGTGGTCTCGTTTTTCCTCCTCTGACAGATACTGCATAGTAATAAAGGTGAGGGGAAGCCTCTCTTTAAGGCCCACCACCTTAATAGCCTGTATGATGACACTTTATCTATAGTTTGTGCATATAATCACCAAACTAAAGGGGGCGACCCCAGGGCGTAGGTTCACCCGCTGACATTTGACATCTTTATAATTAACTGGGAAGGTCTAATCTCTGCCTTCAAATGACGCGTGGCCACATTCCATTTAATATGCTTATAAGCACTATGTATTATTCAAATATGCAGATGAGGCTCCGTTAGAAAACAGACTTTTTGACACAGGTTTTTCTCTCCCGCCGTGGTGGGGTATGGGGCCACTAATAGACCTGCAGGGATCGGGGGAGCAACAGACCTTCTGAAATTTTCATTCCTCACGAAAGGCGACAAAGTTTTCCTCGGCGTCTCCTTCATCCGGATTTCACTTCTTGAATTTGAGTCGGTGTGGAAGACGGAGCCAAAACAAACACGCTCCCGGTGCTTTGTTTTAAGTGCAAAAATAAAGTGGAGCTTATCGTATCATAAGCTAACGCTTCATGTCTTCACTGTGCCGTTACTGTACAAGCCAGACTGCACGTTTGTCAAGCCCTCATTACTTTATATATAAAACACGCTTGAGACAGAAACCCTTATGAAGCCAAAAACGCCCGTGTGGATTTTTCGAAAAGGGTTTTAATAGTTTTGGTCTGAGATGTTTGGACAAGTCGGCCATCTTTAGACTGAGCGAACCAGCGGAGCTTTTTATGGATGCGGGCTCTAACAGGGCTGAAAGAAAGGGCCTCTTATGTTCACTTTTGGCTTGAGTTACTTTTGAGAGGCTGGTGGTCTCTGGGTCAGAGGCTTCAGTGAGCCGGTAACCACTACACGAAGCCCTCAGTCCTCACCGGAGCTCCTCAGCAGCAGCGCCTCGCCACATTCACAACCTTATATCCTCTCACTTTGGAGCTGGACTCTGCATGAGCACAGACTTATCAGCCTATTCCTCTCTTCTTAGCAGCACTTTGTAGGTGTCTAATTATGCCGCAGATCAATTATGGTTTCTTGAAGCTTATCTGTAAACAAATGCATTTTTGGCCTACCCCGTTCAAGCATTATTCACTCTTCACATTAGCATAAAAATTTTCAATCCATAGTCCAAAATAAAAAAAAGCAAAAATAATAGGCTTCCTTACTGCTATACACATTTAAAGATCATGAAGCAAAGATGTACAAACGTGTACTTTAATTGACTGGAAGCATTAACACAGGAAAATAAAGTGTAATAATTTCAAAAACATATATGCTCATATGAATATACCAAAAATTAAAGCTTTGCAGGCCATCATAGATTTGTGCAGATACAGGTTTGTCAGATCTTTTGTTTGCTCTGATCCTTGCCCTACTATTTATTACTTGGAATGTAGCTGACATGGAAATTAAAGATTTTTGCACTCATTATAAGCCACTTTGGATAAAGTTTGCCTGATGGATGCTTGATCCTTTTGTGTGCAGTTTAAAAAAATGTTTACTGATGCTTAAACGCCTCCAGTTTTAAGGTGATCATCAATTAAGAATAGTGGAAAAACAGGCACTCTTTAATACCCGATTTGAATTTTTACCAAACAACTTCCACGCAAGGTGCTCTGATTGGCTTAAACTAAACAAATCGGATGATCTGTGCATTATAATTGTTTGAGCAAAAAAACATGTTGTTCAGCGAATAAGGTGTTTCTTCTGAAGGCAACATTTTTTAGTCTCTACATTTATCGCCTCAGTATACGTGACGTTTTGAAAACCGCACGCTCTTCAGCAGGATGTGTCGGCGGGGACATTGTGACTTTTCTGAATGGGCTTTAGGACAATACAGTTTAAGTAGTGTGAGTAGCATTGGTCTCTTTTCAATATAGGCACGATGAGCAGCGCGCGTTGATATGATGAATGTGCCCCCACATGCTGTTTTGAGAAATAACACAAGATAGAGGTTGTCCCTTATAGAAACTCATATCCCTTTTCAGAGTGTAACTCAAACCTTTTTCCCTCCTCCGTCGCTCCTCAGTGTTCTCATGTTCGCCCTAGTAAAACACCGGAAAGGTCTAGAGTTTAAAAAAATGGACTTTGGGTCAAACCAAATGTTAAAAAAATAATAAAAATTATGACAAAATATAAACAGAAGTCTATTTGTATTTCCTTTAGCCCCAATTTTGCATTTGGGCGTTACAGGCTGATATTGAGCTGCATCGATGCATTTTTTTCTGCTCCTTTAAGGATGTAAACATTTGTAAATGGGTGCTTGCATGTGTCGAAGGCGTATCAGGTTTTCTCCCCCGTGTCCGTGGGGGTTTATCGAGTGTGCTATTGTTGATCTAGGGCCGTGAAGCTCCTCCATGCCTTCTCCTGTGCCTGGAGCCTGCCCCCAGCCTCTCCACAACCTCCCACTGTGCTGCCTCGCTCTCTGGCTGCAGCTCCGGCTGCGGCTACCCACCTCGCCAGCTCGGCTCCCGCCTCCTGCCTCATGTCCCTTTAAACTTAACTGTGCTCTTTTTTTTTTTTCCCCATCCACTCTACCCTTCTCCCAGCCCTTTTATTATCCATCCTTCTCTTATTTCTCCTGTTTTATGTAGCTCTTTGTGTCCCCTCTTTATCTTTATCGCATTCTTTTCTCAGGCTTTTTTCTGTTTAAATCCTAATATACTAAAGCAATTTCCAGTCACTGTTTCTCAACATATACTGTCAACATGCACCTGTTGACAGTATATGAAGAATGCATCTATAATGTGCCTTCACTTGTCCTTAGCTTCCCTTCCTAAGTGTACAGGTCACGTGGATCCCTTTCAAAATATTTCAATACAGGCCAGAGGAAACAATAAAAGACAATAAAAAATCTGTTTGTCTCAAGCGTTCCAGTTTTTATGACTCAGTGACACAGTGATTTGTCCAGTGTCCCTCACATACGGCTGTTATGTTAACTAGAGGCTGCATGCAAAATTGTGCCTGCACGTCCGTCCAGGTCTGCCAAGGCGGCTGCAAAACAGTGGTGCGATAATTTAAAAAAAACTATATTAATAAAAACACCCCGGAAATGTTCAATGTCGATTTTGCTGCCTCATGCTTTTCAAAAGTGATGATGGTTAGTTTGGCTAATTGTTATAATAGAGGTGTGTATGTGTAGAAGCCTTTTCTTACCGTTGACAGAACCACGTTGATGGGGGAAAAGTCACCATGAACTGCTGTTTTAAGAGCCTCTTGCTTCCTTAATTTGATTTATTTTTCACTGTATTTCCTGTTGAGCCAGGTTGTTTGGTTCACACTCAGGAGTATAAACCAGCGGGTGATGAGTGAGGGCCAGAAAGGCATTTTTAATTCATGGAATGGGAGCGATTGTTCAAAAATGCGATGTTTCTGCTGGTTGGAAATTTTGTTCATGCCTACTAACTCAGTGCAACCATTTAAGATACACTACTGTTCATGATGTAAAAAAAAAAAAAAAAGAAAAGAAACTATTTTGGGCATTTATTGTTGTACAGGTAAATATTCTGGCATGGAATATTAGGTAACATGCTGGCTGTGATATATTACACATGTAAACAAGACTTAAAATATTCCAAAATAAGGAAGGAAATGCATTCATCCGGTGTTTATTAGGCCTCATAGCCACACACACACACACACACAATGTGCTTTGGTGAGACAGTTTGAATACAAGCAAAACCAAAGTGTGTTTGCAAGGAGAGCATTCAGAAAGTTGCGCAACAAAACTGTCCGACCTTGAATACCACTGAACGTAAGATATCCAAGTTGGAATTTTCATCTCGACCACTTCCTCTTAACAGAGGTTTAAAAAAAAAAAAAAAAAAAAAAGGCTCAGGAGGAACCATCCCAGCCACTTGGATCCCTCTTCACCGCTGCTGGCAGCCATATTGGTTGAATGATTTATTGGTTTTCTCACGTCCACCTGTTGTTTTTCATGGCTGCTTAATTAGAAGCCTCTTGTGTGTGCGTGTCATAACGTCACTCACACCAACATCGTGTGAAATTTGATTCACCCAGAATAAACAAGGTAAGACATATTTCCCGTCACTGTCAGAAGGTGACAGCGCCTGAATGGGAATCCGGTTATTTCGGTTGTCGTGGCGGCTCTCCAAGTTTCTTGTGAGCGAATTATGTAATACTTTGGTGTTTTTGGGAGAGTCGTGTTGAAGTCTACGACTGCCATTCACTCACTTTTCCAGCACCTTTAATTTAACAAGTGAAATAATGCCCTGCTTCTCACCCCGTCCCTGTATCTCTCTCATTCAGATATCTCTCTCTATCTCCCATCGCATCTCTCTCCCTCTCCCTCTCTCCTTCTCCATTTCCAGGCCCTGCAGATTGTCACTGTTATTTACCAAATATAGTCTGACAAAGAAGAAGTGGGATTTTTTACTGATTGAAGATCAAAGTAGCAAAGTCTCCTCCTCGAAGCCCGCCCCTTCTATTAGCCGCCCTTAAGAACAGAGGAAAACATCAATTTCTCGCACATCAATGGCGGCTTCATAATCAATTGAAAAAGACACTTGTATGGGGATGCAAATCTTATCTTTGTCTTATTAGAGCTTTTAGAAGATGCATGTCGGGATTTAATGTTATGAAATGAAAGGGGGTCGCTTTTTTTAATCTAAAGATGCAGAGGCGTTAGTAATGGTCGAAATCAAAGCCCAGAGACTGTGGTAATTACTGGAGGAGTTTGCCTATCCTTATTAATATTGATCAAATATTACTGTGATCTGATCTCTGGGCTTATGATGAATTTGGAAGGTGGTTAACGAACACAAAGAAGAACATGGCACTCGTTTCCCCCCATGCAACGGCCATGAGTGAATGTCCACTTTATGCGCATTGAGATTTGGACATTAAAAAAAAACAAAAAAAAAAAAACAAACAAAAAAAAAAAACAGGAGAATTTGGTTTTGGTTGAGGCAAAACCGTTAAAATACTTCACCGCGGCTTAATCAATGGTTTTGGAGCCTTCTCCCTCTCCTCCATTTTGCTTTTTGCCTTGATTCGTTAAGGTCCTGAAGAGATGCACACTCATGCTGCGAGCGCGAGGGTTGGAAAAAAGACAATTGTGTCGCAGGGAATTCAAGGTTGCTTTTTCAATGGACTGATGATGATGTGCGCAGCTTTAAAATGGCCCTAAATAAGCTGATGTCCTCTAGGCAAGGGGGATGCACAAAACACGCCGATTCATCCATGAACAATGCAGCGGAGGATCACAGAATGTTAAAAGATCCCCATTTTGAAGTGTAAATAAGGCAGGCTCAAAAGTGTTGCCGGTAAGGGCACCATTTCTACACAACGTATCCCAATGCTTAGCAAGCTTTCCAGCGCTAAGTGATACTTAAGTGGCGACCAAAGACATCATTTCATGCCCCAGAATATACAGTGTGCATCACAGAGGCTCAACAAGGTGGAGAATTCATTAATGTTTGTTTCATTGAAATTCACATATTGAAATCCTCCAGCTACGAACACATAAACAAAAGAGTGAGGCAGCTTTGGAGCCACCCGTGTGGAAAGCATCGATTGCTGCTTGCTTGAAGCCTTCAGGAATATATTGGACACAAAACTTGAGGCCAATTGATTTTTCTGCATTAATTTCTCAATTAGGATCCTGGGTGGAAGACCATGAGGGGTGCTGCCAAAAACTACAGTTTTTGAAGCTCAGGGGCCTTATTGGTGTGTGTTTGTGTGTGTGAGTGTGTGTGTGTGTGTGTGTGTGTGTGTGTGTGTGTGTCCATATCTTATCTACCTAACATTGAACTGTCTGTATGATTACGTGTGATTTTACAAATCAATTTTTAGCAAAAAGGAATACTTCAGAGGTAATCAATATTTGAACTAACTATGCCCTCAAACTTCATACACTCACATCGCAGCAGCGTAGTCAAACATTAAAAAAAAAAAAAAAAAAAAAAAAATGCCAAAGAGCCAACAGACCTGTGAGCAAAGCTGTGAGCATAGTGTGGGTCATATTGGCAACAAAGAGCATTATATCACCAAAGAGAGAGATTATGGCACGATGTAGTTTTTATTTATATTTGGTTATCCTACCTGATCAGTCTGCACTCTGCTTTCTTATTTTCATTCAGCAAAACAATCACTATAAATGTAATGTTTTGGGATAATAGATGGATTTTGACATTTTATTTGTTTGGCCAGGGAAGTTGACAGATGGCCAGCAATGCACTGTTTAAAAAAAAGAAAAAAGAAGAGAAGTTCCTCATATTCAGTTTAATTTGATTTGAAGACGCGCCAAGAAGACACGCCATTCCTCCAATTAGGTTTGATACAGGTATCAAACTGTTCATAGGGACTTCTGGATTCATCTCATTTTTGGTTGACCACATTTCACAGAAATCTCATCGATCCACTTCCACACAACGTGTTTCCGTGTCCTGGGTGGTGGGATAACCTCAGTCACAGCTGTGGTTGTTTAATTTTTACGCGCCGTGCCTAAGAGGAAGCCGTCGCTGTCGCACAGAACTTGACTTTGACGCCTCATTTTACCTTTTGGCTTCGGCAAACCTACCAGGAAATAATTCACCTGAGGAGTGTTTCACAGAGCGCGTTCGCCATATTGAGAATTTGCAGCTAATGTCTCACTTGAACTGCCATCAACATTCAGTCCAGAAGTAACTGAAATAACTTAATCAATAAAGAATAAATGAGATAACATGCTTTTTCACAGTTTTCTTTGTCTCGCATTTCAAGGACAGACGTGTCTCATTGTTCCAAAGCGAGAGGGGGAATGGTGTGTGTGTGTGTGTGTGTGTGTGTGTGTATCACCGGGGTGGGGTGGCGGATTCATAGCTCGCATGTTGTGTGAATGACAAAAATGTCAGAAGTTAGATAGCAATATAGTGTTGAATGTAAATGAAAATTCTTGCTGCTCTTTAGCATCAGATTATGAGACTTAAATTTACACCAACTTAACAAAGTCACAAACAACAACAATATGACTGTGGCTTCTTTACTGTTTACTGTTTACCCTGGATCAGATATGGCACAGCAATCAAACCTGAAATAATAATAAAATATATAAGATTTTGCTCTTTTGCCAGCAGGGCGCAGCCATCTTTAAACAAGCTCGGTGGTGACATCAGGGGTTATGGTTAGTCTCTGCTGCTGAGTTGTTGAAATAGACTTGATAAAATGGATAGTGCAGGGAGCAGAGGGGACAGCTGCAGAAGAACCAGAGGAGGGTCCGTTTGTATCGCCCCTCACACAGGAGAGAGCACCAAACTCATCCATTCTCACGTTCTTCCTCTGTGGAAACGTCGAGTGCCGCGCCGCTTGCAGGCTGCTCCGTGACGCAGCAGTCCACCTGTGGGACCGGCCTGATGAGTCTGCAGTGACCACTTTGTGAAATCTGATTACAGGGAGGAGGGAGGCTTTGATGAGTGCGGGTGATTTGTTCGTCCGACCACAAATCATCAGAAGCCAGACGCCGTGCCATCAGTGTTTGATTTGAGCGGCTGCAGTGTTGGGGGGACACACAGGCCAGTTCACATGGACCCAGCAGAGTGTGTGTGTGTGTGTGTGTGTGTGCAGCAGGGAAAGGGCACAAAGACTCACTAGCCAAGCAAAAGTAGTATAAGCAAAAGTATAGTATATAATAGTGACAATAAAAATTTAGACTTGTGAAATGAAATGAATCAATGGGCTACAGCACAGCACCTGCCTGTCCCGGGCCAGCTCATACGGCGTGTTTTCCAAATCTAGTCTACATAAATGACGGTGAAGTCAGGAAAATTCCAGAAACAAGATCAGCATTGGAAACTGAAAAACTTCAATTATCGCATCTCACTGTAAGATTTTTCATCTCCTGTTTGAAGACAAACAAGATTTTAGTAGTGAATATGAGACTAAATGACTTATTAAAGTGGAGATTTTTTGGCAGTGTTGTCTTGGAGTAGTGACAGTATGAAAGCTAATTTACAGCATACTGTATATATCCATGTGCGGGGATGTTTCTGTATATGGATATATGCTTTTTGCCACTGCGCAATTCCACAGGAGCAATTTAGCGCTTGACACCTTAATCAAATGTGCATTATTGTTCGGATATTAGTGCTTTTCCGGCCTATACTTTACACGTTTCTATCAAAATGTCAAACAAAATCCCGTGTTGACTGAGAATCCAGATCTTTTGATCACACAGCTGCTGCACTAACTTAGACTACTGATATAAAGCGTCCTCCTCATATCGTATGCAAATGCTATCATAGGTTCAAAACCGCTGTCAAATGCCCCTTGCCCCTTCCCCCATCTGTACCGCCTCAGATGTACACTAGCAAGCAAAATTATATAAAAATAAAGAATGGCTCTACCATCTATGAGGAATAATTCCTTTATTTTTTAGAGGTGATTATACTTCACAATGTGGCATACAGGTTTGCGTGTAAGATCTACCTGCTTTTCCCCTTTTGAACTAACTCCATATACCGTCTGTCAGAAGACAATGGCAACAATGCGTGGCTGTGCATATATGAGACTTTGCATCAACTATAACCTGCTCACAACTTAACCTTGGACAATTTCTATGGGCCCCAATTGTACAAAGAACTTAGATTCTGATTCTTCATTCATCTCGCATGCATGCGCCCACTTGCCTTCCTGTTAATGAAGACATAGCCAAATGAGCATGCTGTATCTCTGGCTTGTATTGAGAGGCAACTCATTTCACTCAAGGCTGAGACTTCATTGTGCCGCTCGTTAATGTGCTTGCATGCATCGCGCGGCGTTAAAGACTCAATTGTCTCTCGCCGCTAAAGTTCTTCCAAGAATTTGTAGCATTGAAAGAAAAACATCCCCTACTTTATAACTCAACAAATGAACAGTAGTGTCAAGTTCAAATGAGAAAATAATTATTCATTTAGCTCCCTGTATGTTTGATAAGGTGCTCATTTCGTAGATTTTCTGCCATAATTTTGCCTTTTTTTTCCATCTCCACCTGGTGGTAGCCTGGGGTGACTATTGTGTTTGGTCGTGTGTGTCCTTTTGTGTATCTGTCTGCAGCTAATCTCACATACTACTGCGCCCATCAGCCTAATATTTTTTTGTGCACAGTTACGACTGCGTGATCAAGGATCTCTTGTGCCTGCAGTGATTCAAAACCTTTGAAAGAGCTGTTTTATGCCACAATTGAGTGCTAACTCATATTGCATAAGCCTGAGCGCCAGAGAAAGGGAAAGATGCAGACAGTGTTTCTGTATTTTCCCTTCTCCTGGTAATCAACACCCTTTGCAATCAAACCTTTCCTTCTCTACTAACCTAAAGTGTCTGAAATCCCTTGAAAAGTGGAGCCTTGAGAAATTATGCACTGGAATGCAAGGAGAGCCTATGTGCAAAAGCTGGAAGGTGATATCTTTCCTATTGCAGCAATAGGAAAGATGATTAGCATTAGCAATAGTATTGCTAATGTGATTTGTGTACAGCTTCGTTACACAAAGTGGAGAAAAAGCTACTAATATGAAAAGAGTCTTTAGCAGTTCTGTAAATGAATGCATTCCTCATTTTATGTCAACCCACCTACTTACACATTCAATCACAGCAGCCTCCACATGCACACAAAAACACCCCACCGCCAAACATGCACAACACACACATAATTACTCTTCATTCAGACCCAAAGAGGTCAGATTGCCCTCAGTGTGCTTTTAAATATGGTCCCTTTCTTTTTCTTCTCTCACAATAAGGCCTCCTGTTTCCTGTTGGGGATGGAGGAAGTGGCCTCTATAAGATGCTCCCAGTCTCTTACCACACAATCAGAATTGGTTTCTCCCCCTCGTAAGACCACAGAGTTAGAGGGTCCCACATGCAAGACCATCACTGAAAGGCAGGAGTGCCTTTTGCTCCTAAAACACAAAGCACGGGTCAACAGGAAGCTGTGCAGCTCCCACTACACCTGCCCTGTGCACCGTCTTTTGACATCATTATTTGTTTGGTCAGACAAAGGCTGACAATGAGCATTTGTACGTGGACTGCAGTATTGCAGTGCTAACCTGATTAAGACAATACTCAGAATAAGATTGTCCATGTAAACAGGATTTTAGGATTACCTTAACCTGAAAAAGGTCATAGTTGGAGTAGGCAATGCACGTAGTAGCATTCTGACTTTAGCTGGGTTATTGGAGAACACTTTAGCCATTTACACCCTTTAATCACACTCTGACTTTTTATGGGACGTTCTCCCGCAGTTTGGGACACAAAGAGCGATCCAGCTGCTTGATGGCACCGGTTTTTGTTGAATCTGCCCTCATGTACGGCCATAAGAAAAGCCACTTGGAGCGCAATGCTTTGCAAGATTCGAAAAGAAACATCCAGCAGGGGAAACCAAGCAGCAACACAACAGAGAGCATGTTAAATAGTGGAGGGAAACGGGGATGTGTGACGCAGCACTGGGACATCACGAGGCGGCGTCTTACGCAGTGCAAAGTAGGCCGAGGCAGAACTGGCCATGTGCAGCCAGTATTTGCAATCGGGTGCTGGTCGGTCGCAGGAAAATCTTAAGTGAACATAAAAATTAACCACCCCACACTGAAATAACTTCACTGTCACTTTATGACGAGCAAACAATGCCCCTAATACTCGCTTTAGATTTGATCTACCACAACTGGAGATTTAAAAGCAGAGTCGCTCCTGGATTAGCTTGTGCGATGTGAGGAGAAATCTGCTAACAGAGCTGGATTTGTAGTCTTTAGATTGTAATTGTGCTAGCAAAAAAGATAATCCTTAAAAAACAGATCAGAACAACATTTATTGTAAGATTGCATTGAAACACATAATCCAGGATGGTAAAAAGATCTCTAAGAATAGTTAAAAGTGAGTTTCAAAGCATGCAAATGGCAGCATGACTGGGGACATTCTCTTCCAAAACCAGTGTGACGTACGCATTTTCGCACTCTATTTAGAAAAAGGCCAATAATCTGATTATTTAGTCCATTTGAACACAGTCAGTGGCAAAAGTCAGAGATAAAATCAGCTGAACTGATGAGTTGTCTAACAGCTGTTGCGATGGTTCAGCAGTTGACAGATGAACTCCTCGAACTGATCAGGATCTCGCCATTGTAGCTGGAAGCAACGAGATCAAGGAACCGCGAATGCCTGTCTCTTAAAAAGACTACCCGTATTTTCTGGTTAAATAACACAAACTGCCAGGGATCCTCTGCGTGATATGTGGCGATGAAATAAACATCATGCTCAGTCACATGGCGGCGCAGTGGCAGAACTGGACTCTCTTGCAAAGCCGATGCACTGTGTCCACGCCAGAGGATGGCCTGGTCGTGCAAATGGTACACACCAAACACCTACCCACCCAATCAAGACATGAATCAGCGTATAAAACTCCCATTGGCTGTTTGACAACTGATGCATTCATTGTAAAGCCAGTGTGAAAATATTTTGAACCACCGCCCCGCTGGCGTGTATACCATTGACCTTTAAGTAACATTTCCCAGTCAGCAGCGGCTTGGCTCGCCTCTCCCTGCGAGACGCTGCCGTGACGGACAGGTGGAACGGTGTGTGTCTCGGCCAGCGGGGCCACGGACCACAGATCTGGAGCGGCCGAGTACATAGGTTACCTTGTCTCTCAGGTGGATTCCATGTTTAGAGAGTTCAGGACCTGCCTGGGACTCTGATTAATGACTGTCGCGTCCATTTCTGAAAAACGCTTGCCTGTTTGTTTTGGAGGCGAGAGGAGACAGCTCACTTAGTTGGCCTAATATGGTTCCCACGATGCTGTTTTTCTTTTTCTTTTTCTTTTTTTTTTTTTTTTTTCTCATGAGGCTGGACGACTTCTGGAGACAGTGAGCTCCCACTTGAGGCCAGTACCTACAGAGATATGAAAAGCAGCGTGTCTCCATTAATCATGGCTGTTCAATCTGTTCCTAGCACAAGAAATCTCCTGACCCCACTCCTGGGATTCTTCTAGGAAAACAAGGATCTATTTAGTGTTGTGGACAGATTTGATCTCCTTTGATAATTGATTCATAAGCTTCTAATCTAATAAACTGACTGTTGAACTGACTGTTTCTTATAGTAGATGAACTGTGTCGGGTTAGTGGTATTGATTTTGAATAAGTGCAGACTCACAGGCTGGTGTGACTCACTCTTCATCACACTGTATTACTCTCTTCATGTGCTTACTTAGTCGAAAATTTGTGTAGTGGATTGCAAACATAGCAAGAAAAGTGATTTTTTTTTTTTTTAAGAAATATGTGTTTGCTGTATTTACTATGACTCCTCATGGATGGACTGATCCTGAAAAAGATAGTTTGGATCTTCAGACGGTGACGTGCAAACAGTGTTTTCCTCTTTTATATTTCTGTGCAGATGATATCACCATCAGCTGCTGTGGCTTTGGTCAACATAACACATTACGCCTTTTGCTTTTGAATATTTTGCAACACAGAAAGAGCCAATGGAGTTATAAATGCAGTTCCTCCACACACAAAGTCTTTATTGTGCACATTCAAATATATTGTTTCAAATGATTAAATTGCCGAGGGAAGAGATAGAGAGCAAAGAGGCTCATTTTCTGCAAATACAATAATAGAAAATCTATATGTATCATGATTATTTTTCTAGAGCGCAACTGTTTTCTCATCATTCGCCATGTTTTGATGTATAGCATGCAAAGCCCAAGCAAGCAACGACAAAGTCGGGATTTGCACAGAATAATTAAAATAAATACGCACAGAAGGGTTCTGCATAGAGACCAAGCGGTGATGTTCTGAATTTAATAAGCACGGTAATAAAGGGGCTATTCAAGAAAACAAAATTAACCATTTAAACATAAACACAAGCCGAGGCTAGATATTTGTCGTCTGATTTGCTTTTACTCTAATGAGCAGTATACATCATGAAACAGCCTTTTGCATAATCAGGTAAATCTGAAATCTATTTCTCCGTCCCTGCCCATTGCAAAATGATGAGAACCATTAGTATACATGTAATTATGGCTAACCACAGCATTATCCCGGTGATAGAATTTCTCTGAACCGCTCTAAAAAACACAAATGCCAAAATGCTTAAGAGCATCTCTTCCGACAATAGAGGAAATTTGCAATTGACTAAATGCAACAAAAGTTAAATGCTAAGTTTCACTCATGGTGGAGTGAACAAACTTTATCACAGGGCACTGGCATAAATGAAGCCACGGTTCCTATTAAACAAGCATTCTGTTGCCAGGAAAACAAGAGGAAAAAAAAATCTTTCATCTGTAATATGTTAATCAGGAATGAGAGACCTTTTAGCTGGCATGGTTGGGAACATGGATGCATGGTGGGTAATTAAGTGTTTGCAAACTTAGTTGATGCGCACTGTGTGAACATTGGGGTCTTCACAAAGAGTAGTAGGTGGTTGCTCAGAGCAGCTGCTGGCATGGAAATCTATATGGGCATTTTTAAAACATTTGCCTTGAATATTTATTTAGAATTTACACAAGCAGGTATTCCCCAAAAAGGTTATGAATCTTCTTCCGGAGAGATAATAGTAGCATGTAAGTAGCCCTGAGCCATATGTAGGTACAAAAATAGACGGAATGAAAGCTGAACAATAAAATAAAAATGACCAAACATCCAGTGGAGGTCAGGGAAGTCAGGGATTTGAGTTCTTTAACAAGCATTTTAAGTTTTCTAGGGAGCACAGTTCCCTTAGTTTCATCACAGGACATGGGCAGCTGATTTTTTTTTTTTTTTCCTCAAAAAAGCTTTAAATCTACAGATTGACGAGGACTCTGTGGATCTGGCAGAGGAGTCCAATTCATACAACCTATTTCTTCATATCTTTATCGTACATCACAGCGGCCCCATGATTATAATTTTCTAAGGACAGACAAATGAATGCCAAGATATTGATCACTGAGACGGAATGTGGCTTTTTTCGCTCCCTCGCCTGCCTCCGCCTCCTGATCTGTACTGTACAGATAAACGGACATCTTCCAAAATAAATGCCACTGTCATTACACCTCTCTAGTTGGCTCTCTTTCACTTCTAAACTGTGGAGCCCACAAATATGAACGTGAGCACCGTGAGATCCAGAAGACATTGGACACTGACAGCATCGCAGCCTGCAGCAGTGCTCACTTTGCATAATCAAACACCGATTACCAACTTATTATTTGTTAAGTCAACATATTAAAGGATTATGTTGCAAGAAATATTTGCATTTTTGAACTGGTGGGAGTGGAGACAGTGATTTCTTTGCATGTCTGCTAGGCATAAATGCTAAGAATAAATAAATAAATCAAAATTAAAGATGGATATTCTAAGCTACAGTGTCTGCTGAGTGAAAACTGCTTTGAATAACTGTGAGGGCATAATCCTAAATCTGTTCAAGACTGTACAAATGAACTGGTATTGATGATAACTAACATTTAAAAAATCAAATATTGATATCATGTTAGTAATACACATGTGATAATACTGTGTAAATAATTTTGTACAGTTGTGGTTATAGAACCTCTCTCAATCTCCATATAGTCATATTTTGAGTGTAATTATTCATTTGCCAAAAAACAGGCAAAACGCATATGCAAGAATTAAAAATGAAGATGAATTTGACTGGCATGAATAGCATGATGATTTTTTTTTTTCAAATTTTCGAAAGACATCGCGATAATATTGTGTTTTCGCCACGATAATCATGTGGTGAAAATCGGTACAAATCATGAAATCAAATTTTTAAAAAATCTAATCTTAAAAATTATAATAATGATAAGAATGATAAGAAAAGCCAATAGTGTTTATGTAATTCTAGCTTCCCAAAAGAATTTTATATGAGTGTATATGCTCACATCATGCTACTCTTCCTCACTGTGATGGTCTGTTTCTGCCCTAGAAAAGATGGATAAAGACATCAGGAGGCAAACATTACACACAGGAGCCAATGTTGTGAGCAAATATTTATTGGATACTTGGAATAATTTATTTCAAAAGGTCCTGGAAACATAAAGAGCGCAAGAATCACAGTGTGGCTGTCCGCCAGGTGACAAAAAATGATGTGAAATATCCAACTATTGTGTTTGCTCCAGAAATGTGGTGTGTCTGCCTCTCGTTAGGCCGCTGAAAGAACCTGTTGATTCAGTCTTTATTAGCTTCAACTTCCACGGAGATAGATAACTCACTCTAATTAAATCCAATCCACTCTGGCTGTCACTACCATCCACTCAGAATTCAGCTGCTGAGGTGAAAATCACTGTATGGATTTTGTATTTGGGCTGATGAAGGCTCAAGAAGACTCCAGTGGAGAGCTGAAGCCTTGTGATCACAGGCCAGCGATGCCTCTGACATCCTCCATGCTTTGAGAGAGATGGAAGCGCGCAGATAAGAAGAAATATTTCTCACGTTGCTCAGTGTTGTGCGATCCATAGCTGTAACAAATGACTAGGTGGAGCTGAGCGGGGCATGATAACCCACAACAAAACCCACCTAAATAGCACCAACAAAACCCTGTGCGTGCCACTCCATCATTCAGAGCATCAACAACGCAGCCTATCATCAGCTTATTAAAAGGTCCCGTAGATCAGAATCACTAGGACTAGGCATCAGAGGCAGGTGTCCCCACTGCAGGCATGATAACACGCTGCCAACCCCAGTCAACTCTCAGGTACCTGCTGAGGCGATCCAGGGAGAGGCCGGCTTGGAGCTCCTCTGCTTTGGTCTGGTCTGTGTGGGCTCAGGTTTGTAGGGCCCCGAGCGGCAGGGTGCCTCTTCTTCCACTGGCTGCCTAAACACAGACACACTGGATGAGAACCAGAGACAGCGCCCCTTTTTTCCCTTCCTCCCTGCTCCCTAACACTGCTGGGTGGGTTGCAGCGAGCTAACACAAATATCGCCTTGACCTCATCCAGCTTAAACCAGTTCAGCGATCACCGAGCGGGAATGGTGTGCTTTCATACCACCGCCTTGTCTATAGGTGTGTTAATGGGCAGATTCACAATGCTTATCTGCGCATGTAATTCCTCACCACAACAGTGATGCGACTACAGGAACAGGGGAATCATTATATATGTTTGCATGTAAGCTTCTAACTGCACGGTGACATTTTTAAAACAATGTTTATGTATTTGTAATGCTGTAATTATGTCTCGTTTTACCTGAAATGACGGGGGTTTATTTTTCAGTGGTTCAGTACCTGGCTGGAGGGAGCAACCATTTTGCAACAGAGCACGCAGCAGCCTAAGTATCACCTGGATGTGTATGTTTAAACTGCATTTTCTTGGTGTAACATTTGAAATTCATTGTTGATTTTGTGATTGCGCCATCAAATATTGCGCTATAATAGAAACTGCATCTCCCGGGCTGACGAGATAAGGCTAGTGAATCACCGGTGCTGAGCTCATCACCAACACACAAACATGCATGCAAACACACACGCGCCCATACACACATGCGCACACACAAACACACACACTCACACTCACACACGCACACACATGCACAATATCCCCTTGTAGAGCAGGAGTAGGCTTCAGGCTTTTTTCCCAGTGCCTCCACATAAATGCCAGGTGGGTATCAAAAGATATACATTTTTTTTTGTTGTTATTTTATGTGTATTTTTAAAAAATCCTTGTGAGCATGCCTTTGCATTGGAAACAGTAAAATCCTTAACATTGGCACATTTTTTTCTTTGTTCCTTATTTTTAGGGTTATATTAATTTACCTAAAGCAACATTAATGTTCATTGTTAATTGACTGGAACACATAATGTCCAAAAAGGAATGGCTCCCACTGAATTTAATAATAAAAAAGGTGTACATGTGCGTGTTCAAAATGAACAAATAACATGTTTTGCAGACACTGAAGCAGGGCTTTTATCATTCTTGTCTTAAATGGCCAATTTATGTTCACACAGCAGCTTTTCATATTGGCTGGGGTTTGTCTTACATGCATCTTTGACAGGCTAAAAGAGCTCTTTAGGCTGGGTTTCTATATGAACAGGCTATAGGGTTGGACCATGCAAATTTGCACCAGTTATTTGTGTCCTGTGCAGCTACCCAGAGAGGAGAGGGAAAAAATAAAAAAAAATAAAAAACAGCCAAGCCTTTGCTTCCACTGAGGAATTCAGGTTATTCCCATAGGACATCACACCTGTCAAGCAAGAGGAGTGCAATAATACCTCCATCACCAAAAAATAGATCTAAGAAAATATTACCCAATGTAATAATAATGATAATAAAAAAATAGATCTAACAAAGCAGGAATAAAATCGGGAAATAAACCAGGGCTTTTATTCTGCTTTGAAATGCCTGGATTATTTGGTAAAAAAAAAATAAAATAAAATAAAAATAATAAATCCGTGTTTGCCGAAATGTGATGCACGGTGTTTTAAAAAGGAAAAACATGTCTAATTCAAGTTTATTCTAGGCAATATGACAAAGCATTGTTAACTTTTGGCCCCAGTGCGATGACTGGTCGGGGATGGCACAGTCAAACTGGCTGCAAACAGCCTAAGGAAGTGCCCTCTTTTCATTTTTTCACCGGGAGACCGCCCATATATGCGTTTAATCCACATTTGCAAGCAACTCCTATCTTCCTCCTATTTTACCATCACTGTCCTGCTCCCAAACTGCCTTTTTCCTCCTCACATGCTTTTTACTGCAGTCGTCCGCCGGCTTCCTCCAGCCTCTTTTTTTTTTCCCTCCTATTTATGAAAACGTCACTTCAAGTCCCTCCCTGTTTGAATCTCATTAGTTTCTTGTGTGTTTCTCCCTGTCAATAATCCTGAATCCAGACTCTCTCTATTTCCATCCCTCTCTATCTGTCAATCAGCGCCGCCTTTGAACTGAAAACCACTCCGACCAACTTCAACTCACTCAATCCGAGCGGCTCGACTCCTTCTCCGGCTTCCTTTTTCTGCCAAGATTCCCTTCTTTTTTAGTTTTGTACCAACCGCCAGTGCTTTGGAAAACGCCAATACAGACCCTAAACTTAAACTCGGATTTTCTAGATCACCGAGATCAAGGGTTTAAAACTTTGTGTTTTGCCCCCCAAAAAATTTTTGCTCGGGAAAAATGCCGCAGCTCAACGGCGGTGGAGGGGACGATCTGGGTGCAAACGATGAAATGATTTCCTTCAAAGACGAAGGGGAGCAGGAGGAGAAAATTTCGGAGAACTCCTCGGCAGAAAGGGATTTAGCAGATGTCAAATCTTCTCTTGTAAACGAGTCGGAAACGAATCAAAACAGTTCGTCGGATTCTGAGGTAAGTGGCAGATTAAATCGGGATCGATCGGCTAACCACAATGTTAGGTTAGGCCTACATTTGTTTCTCTGTGCGTTAACATTGATACACTTGAAAGAAAGTTGTTGCCCTCGCCCGTTGTGTTAACTTTAACGCAATCCCTGTGTTTCATTGCATTTCAAGGCGGAAAGACGGCCTCCGCCTAGATCTGAAACTTTCAGAGACAAAACGAGAGAAAGTTTAGAGGAGGGTGAGTTTCTGATTTATTGTTCCAGTGTTGAGTCCTTTTTTTGTTGCACGATGGCAATATATATGCCTACCGAGGAGCTTCTCCTCTGCATTATTTCTTCAATGCATTAAAAAAAAAGTTTTCAAGACACTTATAAAAAGTTTTCTTCTTTTTTCCCCCCCGCCATGTTAGCTGCGAAAAGGCAAGATGGAGGGCTGTTCAAGAGCCCACCGTACCCGGGCTATCCATTTATAATGATCCCCGATCTCACAAGCCCCTACCTTCCCAATGGATCACTTTCTCCAACAGCACGCACAGTAAGTTCATTTATTTACACCTGTATGTGCACACACACACACACGCTCTCTCTCTCACACACACTCCACGTACGCAGCACACACGGACACGGCCAGAGAAAGCCGACGCAGCCCCAGACACGCAGGGTTGTCAAGTGGAGCCGATAAAAATGTAGAGCCAAGTTTTGCAACTGCTTCTGAAGTGTACAGTGGCATGCATGCCCGCCTGCAGCCCGGAGCCTGCCTGTGTGTTGCTCATGTACAGTAGTTAGCATGCTAGCACTGGTAGGCAGCAGGGTTGGTTCCCACCTCACTGTATTGAAAAAGGGAATTTGCTATGCCAGGTCATGTGCACAAGACATTTCTCCTGATATCCTAACTGAATTTTCTATTTTTTCCCCCCGTAATGCAATTAAAAGCACGGAAAAGTACAAATTGTTATTATTGCTATTATTATTGTGTAGTGTCTGCTGTATGACAGGCTGCAAATGCATGGTTTTAACCCGCTGAATATTGTTGCAACTGGCTTGTGTTTGCACAGCCTCATAAAAAAGAAGAAGGAGGAAAAAAAAAATTGCTTTCTTTCCGCCCTCCAACACAAATTGCATGAGCGTTCAAAACCTTTGCAGTGGTTTTGTATTTGTGCTATAAAGGAATTTAAAAGCACTCGTGCTGGCTTCACAAATAAAAATCAATATGCTAATGAGCTTATCAGAGTAATTTGCATGTGTCAAAATGTATTAAGACGTTATGAGCAAAAGTGCATGCCTTAAAATTTGACAGCTCCTTTTTTTATTTGCAAAACGCACCCACTGATTGATTTTATTGGATTTATTTATTTTTCTCATGGGTAAATATTATTATTATTATTGTTTTGGAAACGTATGGTTTTTAATGGAATGAAATGCTTCTGCAGCACCAGGCTGTGTTCTGCATGTGCACCACCTCTGTTTCTAATGAGGAATTCATTGCCTTTAAAAAAAAAAAAAAAAAAAAAGGAGCATGTGCCATGTAAACCCTTATTTATAAATAAATTCATGTTATTTATTTAGACACAATCAGCCATGCTATAATTATGCACACTTACTCATTTGCTCAGCACCTCGCCAGTCCCACTGGGCAATGGCAATCCTTAAGCGGCATAATTTTCTCAACCATGGGTGTTTTTTTGCCCCCCTTTTTTAAATGGTTGCAATTACAAGTCTCCGCTTTAGGACCTGTCATCTCATTTTACAAGGTTAAGGCAAAGACCAGGCATTAGGAAATATGACCCCCCACACCCACCTCTGGCTATCGAACCTGATATTTGTTTCCTCAATTTTTGTGCATTGTGCACACCTGGAAAATAAATGCACATGTGACACATAACGCCGCCTTTTGTGTTTGACACAATTTCTGCTTTGAGTTGATCATAGATTTTTTTTTTTCTGTTGTTGTTGTATAAAATGACTTTTTTTTTTTTTTTTTTTGGGTGCTCTCAGAATTCTCCTTACATGTGCCTGTGTGTTACAGTGGAAGCATTTTGTTGTTCCCAGCATATACACATATGAGAACATTTTGCCATTCTTCTCCTCTTACTCAGCCAGCCTTGTTAACGCTACCGGCTGGTATGTGGAATTAGTCACTCATTATTCTCATCAGCACTGACACAAAAGCACATTCACACCAGCACACATGATTTTACTGACGCTCTCACTTGTTTCTCTGGTTGAGGTTTCTAGTTTTCCTTCGTGACTGTCGTGCTCCAGCGTCTAGTGCAGGTCCTCGTAATGCTCATTTCGGAGTGCTTATGCAGCAGTTATAAAAAAGAGTCAAATCTGTAGCAGGGCTGTAGGGTGCTGCGTCTAGACAATGCTGACCTTTGCTATCTTAATTTCACCCCGGGCGTTTTTTTTTTTTTTTTTTTTTTTTTTTTTTAATTTTCAGACGTAACTGAAAGGAAAGTGGGAAGATCGTTTCGCTTTGGCCTGTTTTTTAATTTGTTCAGTGCATGCTCCCTGATCTGTTACCTGTGTTTCAGTTGCTTCTCGGCACCACTACCCTCTATTCACCGAATCTGAGAGCCCCACTGTTTACCGGTGGCTAGGTTTTTATTAGTAATTTACAAACGCCTGCTGGTGTGTGATCTGACTCTATTTCCTGTGCATATCAGCCAACTTGCCTTGTAGTTTTATTTACAGATCCACTTGAAATGCAACATAGCTGAACAAGGTCGATCCCTTTCGGCTTGCGGTGGTCTGTCTACTGTACAGCCTCGGCCCCCACTGTCTTTTGCACCCTGTGTGTCCAGCCATTAGAGCTTTGAAGTCAGCGGTCGCTGTAATATAAATGTATTAGACTTAAAGCTGGCATAAATAATTCACCTGGACATTGATTAGCTGTCTTGCTCCCTAACATGTCATGAAAGGTACTGAATGTGACTGGTGGTATTGTTGGAATAAGACCATATCTGTCTTGTCGAGGAAGGGCTTTGATTCTTGCTGCTTTTCCCTTCGTTTTTCTCCCCTCAGCTCCTGTTGGTGTGCTTTTATTTTTAAGATTTATATTCCACCGTTTCGGTTTTTGTAGCCTCATTTTTAATGATCAGTATTTCGATTTTGATGGATATTTATTGCCATATCTTACTCAAATATCCGGGCGTCTCTAAGGAGCACAATTTTAATTAGTTTTGATTTTTTTTTCTGCCCGTCACTTGGCCATGATCCTGATCTATCTGGATGTTTTACTTTGTTTCCTGAGATTTTGTTATTGCTCGACTTGAGGTGAGGAGGAAAAAAAAAATTCCTCCATGTGGCGGTTACCATAATTTGTCTGACCTCTGGGAGCCATAACCAGTGAGAATTTGTTTTTCCTACCACCTAAGTCCAAGGAGGCTCACAATTTAGTATCATTTAGCAATTTGACATGACGCTGTGCCCGGGGTTTAAACGCCTTCCTGCCCTCATCTCCTCCCTCTCCTCTCCCTGCCCTCTCCCTCCTCTGGAAACCTCACACAAAGGCCTGCTGGATCACTGGGAGCAGGTTGAATCGGTGAAGTGGCCTGGCCAGTTCACCCCGGGTTTTCTATCTCTTTCACTCCCCCCCCCCCCCCCCCCCCCCCCCCCCCCCAACCACTCTCCCTCTCTTTCTCTCCCTCCCTCTCCCTCTCTCTCTCTCTCTCTCTGTCTGTCTCCGTCTACCCCTTGTTTTGTGCCGATGCTAACACAGGGCTTGTGGAAAAAGGCGACGGGTTAACTCTGGTGCTGTGGGCTAACATCACACCTCAACAGGTCTGGAGACGGAGACAGGGAGGCTGGGGGAGAGGGAGAGAGGGAGAGAGGGATCTGGGCGGCCAGCTCTCCTGCATCGGGGCTGCAGGGCCGTAAATCCACTGGCTTTATTTACTGCCTCTCGGACTTATGAATGTTAAGATATTTGACGCCACCCCTGGCCCCGTAATTCCCCAGGCCTGGAGACTTTTGGCAGGGGTTTTGAGTTTCGATGTATAATTACGAGTAGTTTAAAAAAGAACAAAAAGAGGAGGGTGTGTGTGTGTGTGTGTGTGTGTTGGGGAGAGGGGGGGGACAGAAAGAGAAAATGCAACACCCAGCATCCACCGCTGTGTTTGGAGTGAAAAAAGACGCTCCCCAAACCCGTGGCAAACCTGCAACAAGGCAGTCGAAAGGCATTGTGTGCTTGAAACAATAGCTTTTCTCCCCTTTTTCAGTTGTGGTGTCACACCTTTATCTCTCATATTGCAGTGGATCCACCTATTTAAAAAAAAAAAATCCATTTTATTTCAATACAGGATATCGGCCTCCTTTATTATTTTTATTCTTATTATTTTGGGGGGGAGGGAAATAGCGGATTTTATGGTCAGATTATTGTAATGAACATCCAACTTGACTGTAGAATTTGCCCATCAGCCTGCTGGTGCTGCTAACACCACCTCTTTTGTGCTCACGTGAACACCACCGCTGAGGCCTCTCTTTCATAATTGACACAGACAGTATCTTTTTTTTTTAAATGTGTTAGCAGGATAAGCACAACAATGGAATATCATATGGATTATGTGTGTTCTGCCGCTCTAAATGGATTTTGGCTGCGGCGAGAGGAAAGATAGTTTAATGCGGATTTAAGGGACAGGGCCCGCACCTTATCAAATTGGCTTTACATGTTAATGGGGCCTAATTGGTGTCCGCGGGGGGTTCCGAGGCACGACGCGGCCACATTTTGTGCCGCCGCTCGCGAAAACGCACTCTGAATTTAGTTGGAAGGTTGTGCTCCTTTTGTCTTGCAAATCACTTTTGTTTACAAAGTATGGCGGAAGCAGCTCCCGCTCGCTCCCTCCCACTACTCCTTTTTGTGCTCCCTCTCCTCTCTCTCTCTCTCTCTCTCTCTCTCCCTCTCCTCTGCTTTCCACTGCTTTTCCTCTCATCCTATGCAAGGAGAGGGGAAAGAAAAAGGTCCTTATTTTTCTTCGACTCGATAAACAGCCATAAAAAAAAAAAAAAAAAAAAAGTACAATCTGTTTTGGATTTGAGGAGTTAAGTTGGGGGAGGAAGGGGTGGGGGGGAGGCAGTGGGGAAGCAAAGTTTGGCACCATTAAACTAAAATTGGGGCCTGCTAGACATTAGTGGTGCACAGCACATTCTCAGAGCTTAATTAGTCCGAACTGTAATTGTTCATGGTCTGCCAATAGGAGTAATGCTCAGGAAAAGTGGAGTTGCACTAAATCGGCCCAGGGTTTTTAAAACAATAAATCACTCGCATATTTGTGCCGTGATTCAGATGGAGGCTCGACCTCTCCCATCTCGACATGTGGTAAATTGTAAAGTCAATGAATCGCAGATGTAGGGGATTGGGGTGGGGGGGGGTGTGGGGGTGCTGAGAAAAGGGAGAGGGAGTACAGTAAGGTTTTGTTAGTGCCTGGCGAATGAATGGAAAAGATTTGCGCAGTAAATATTTACCGAGATATATATATTTTCTTCATCCTCGCTGGCGGGGCTTAATTGTCTAACGCTGATGATGTTGGCAGGCTGAGCCGTGCGAGCGCTTGCGTACGCCCCTCGATCCGTCACTCTGTTTGAAACGGCACGCAGGCGAGAAAAAAAAAAAAAAAAAAAAATCATTCAGTTTGTGGGCGTGTTTCTAATTAGATTTTTAACTAGTGCAAAGGGAGTAGTGGTTCCCTGGTGGTAGTGTGAGCCGGGTTTGGGTGTAGCTAACGTTCAGCTGCAGTCAACTCTGGTTTAGAGCTGAACCTCTTTTCTTTTCTTTTCTTTTTTTTTCTTTTTTCTTTTTTTTTTCTAAGGATTAATTAAATCATTGAGGCCATTGTTTTTTGTGTAATAACACGACTAATCTGATGCCTAATTTTAACCCGGGCGGTTTTGTTGAGTGTAACAGATTATGCTGAACGTTTTCTGCAGCCCGGCTGAAATCTGATTTTCCTTTTTTTTTTTTTTTTTTTTTTTTCCCCAGAAGTGTGACTAGTAAAAGCAAATGATTCGGCGAATGGGCAAATCCATTTTCACCTCCTCTAGCCCTGCCTGTTTCTGCCACCGAGCCACCATCCTGTGTGCTTTTCTCTGTCTATGAGGGGTGGAAAAAAAAAAAAGCATTAGTTTAGCAGCTGTGCACTGGTGCCCCCCCACCAACCCCCAATGTACCACCCCCCGCCTCCCCCTCGCTCCCCCTTTTCTCCCATGCATTTCTATAGAGCTCAACACAAAGATGGTACTGTACATCTGGAATGCAACTTTTGTCATCTGTTAAATATAGGCTAGCTCTGCTTCTGGCCCACAGGGCTTGGGGCTCCCTGGAACATGGAAATCAAATTATTCTGTATATGTGTGTGTGTGTGTGTGTGCATGTAGCCACCAGATGAGTTTGTATCCATGCATGTGGTGTGTTACTTTTTTTTTTTTTTCCCAGTGCATTTTGCACTCCAGAATAGTTGGGATCCGTTCAGTCTTCATTTAAAAATCAGTGCAGAAAATATGCACAGGATCTGCTCTTCATTTGATTGTTAACAGTATCCATTCTCAGTCATTTTGTTGAAAAGAAGCTGTTTTTCCCTCAATAGAAAATGTGAGATTTAAAAAAAAAAAAAAAAAAATTGTAAATATACACCAGACCTGCTGCTCTGATCTGAAACTGCTCAGAAGTGGTGGCTGTTCCTGCAGGACTGTGCACAGCTCTCCCATTCATCCCTGCTAAGTGGCCCCCAGTACAAGAACACGTGTTGACAATAGTGGTTGGTCGAAATGCTAAGCTTCCCTCTCCCCTCGCAGCCAATGGGCTCAACTTAGATGGAGCTGTTTCAAATAAAGTTATTGAAAACGGCGATAAGAGCAGATTGAGCTGGTTCTCGCGGGTTTAAGATTTTTCTGGGTGGTGTTGTTGCACTGCATCCAGCTCAGAAGATAAGCTTGAAATGACTATTGATTGTATCTTTAGACTTGAGGGTTATGGTTTGGGTTAGGATTAGCTGGTTTACAAGAAGTCATTGGCATTTTTAGAAAGTGTCACATAATTACAAAACCGTCGGAAATGTAATTTTCTAGCGAGGCAATTTGAGGAATTCTGTGTTGAGGAATATTTTCAGATGTTTTGGCGCGTGGCGTTGTGAGTGTGCGTAAATAGATTTTAACAGTAGTGCATTTTTGATTTGGAAAAAAAAAAAAAAGAGAGAGAAAAATCCACAAACTGTTATGGTCAGAGTTGTTTTAGCTCAGGTATCACTGTGCCAGAAGATGCACCGGTATGTGTGTATTATTATTATTTTTTTTCTTTTTTTCGCTTCCTCTTCCTCTGTGCCTGAACTGAATGTGCATATTTCTCTCAGTCCATTCATAATGGGGACCCGAGTCCTCCAGTAGCCAAAGGAGTTCAGCGGCAGAGTGGGAGGGAATGTACGGGGCGGGAGGGCAAGGGGGGGGGTTAGAGAATAGCGGGAAATGTGTCTAGGACTCTGCGTTTGTGTGCATGTGTGTTGGAGGGGAGGGAGGGGGTGTGTGTGTGTGTGTGTGGGGGGGGTGGTCGGTCGCACAAAGGCCGACTGAATAGAGCGCATAATTGCTGTTAATGCCAGGGCAATGAGAGCAGCGACAGTTCCTGGTTAGATGTCCAAACAATAGTGCCCCTAGGCTTCACATTTATCTTCCCTTTAAAAAAAAAAAAAAAAAAAAAAAAAAAAAAAAACAGCAGGGACTGAACTGAACTGAGAGAAACAAGAACTGGAGGAAGGAGGGGGGGGGGGGGGGGGGGGGGGGCTGGTGTGTGTCTGTGTGTGTGTGCAAGTTTCAGTTTATGGCTTGATAAACAGGCAGCGTACGTGCATGTGGCTTCTGTTTCTGATTGAATCGACCCGTTTCCCCTTCACATTTGCCTACCATGTCATCCAAAAAAAAAAGAAAAAAAAAAAAAAGAAAAGAAAAAAAATTGGCCTTAAAAAGCGGTGGGTGAGAGGGCCGCTGTGACGCTGCAGGAATTCTGGTGGTGCCGGCCTTGTGTTTAGATTGTGCAGTGTGTTTGGGCAGGGTCAAAGTGCACCGGCACTGACATGCTTTTTGTTGAGAAAGGAGCTTCCCCTCTCACCCCCTTTTTTTTTTTTTTTTTTTTTTTTTACAACAGCTGATAGGGAGTGCTTGAGTTTCCATTCGATTTTCTTTTTTTTTCAGCCTGTGTGTGTGTGTGTGTGTGTGTGTGTGTGTGTGTGTGTGTGTGCAGGGAGGAGGTGCCGCACTGCCATCACAGCTCTTAATGATCATGTCGGGCTAGATAATGACTAGCCGTGCCAGTGTGCAGTGAACACCTGTGGTAAGCCAGCCTTTTTATGGACGTGGTCGAATGCTGTGGAACGTTCCACAGAGGAAGAATCTCATTCATGCTAATATCTCCCCCCCAACCCCTCCGTCTCTTTCTGCTACATGAATAATCATACAGCATTGGTAGAAAAAATATGTAAGGTGCATGCCTCATAAGCTTTGCATCCTTTGCACAACATCAGCAAACTTCTCTTTCCAACATAAAGTGGGAAACAAAATGGCTTACATAACCTCAGCTCGTACATCTCATAGTAGTTGGAGCACCTGTATTGCCAGATATGTAATATTCTAATTCTTACCACATGATATTATACAGTAGACAGTGTCAAATTTGTTAAAATATTCTTAAGAATTTTCCATCCTCAGGTTTGCTTATTTATTTATATGTATATATATTTTTAATAGACAATATTTGTCAGCCTTGTTTGTGCACCCGGCTTGCATTTCCAGTCCTAATTTAGTCAAGGGAATTTCTGTATTCAGATAATCTATTCAAAATGGCTCAGATGGGAAGGAGGCACTTTGTGTGTGTTAAACACATAATTGAGGAGTGAAAGGTGATAAAACTCCAGCCAATGTATTTTTAATCTCCTAATTAAACTTTTAATTGTAGCAGGATAAGCTCCAAGGAGTGTGTGAATTTGTGTGTGTGTGTGTGTGTGTGTGTGTGTGTGTGTTTAAGAAGCAGCGAGAGTGCACTAATGAGGTGATAGTCTACTTGTTTGCCGTTAAAGGTGGTGGATTCATAACTGCCTGCAAAAGGTGAGGGAGGTTTTCGAGCCAGAGCAGAAATAAATTCATCTACTAATCTGCGGATTATGGTAGGATTTGGAACAAAATGTTTGCGAGATTACTGTATGTTAAAAAAATGCGCAAGGCTAATAAAATGTAAGCCCTTTATACTCACGCAATGTGGAATATCCTGATTTATTTTCGTTTTTTTTTTTTTTCACTCTCTCTCTCTCTCTCTCTGGTTGGTAAACTAATTTCAGTGCAAGAGCAAATTCCCCATGTTGGCTCTACAACCAGCTGTTACAAACTTGGTTACACACTGTAATACTATGGCTCTTATAGAGACAGCTGTCAGTTTGTGCATATAGGAGCAGATAGCATTGCATGTGAGCGGCTCATCAGGTTCACACGTGCTCCACGCTTTGTGCACGATCACCGAAAAACATGCTGCAGGTGATCAGAAGTGTTGGCATGAGGCGTGTGTGTGCTTCCAATCCACCATTCATACTGACTACTGGTTGTACATGACTCCTGGCAAAACTTTAAAAAAACTGGTTTCTTGTTCAAATATGAACTACTTTTAAAATATTTCGCCCCTTCTAAAGTGTGCCATCTTTGGAAAGCACACATACATGCGCTGGCACCTGAACTTCTCGTCGGATTTTTAACCCTATAAAGCCTGAACTATGAAAGAATTGGCAGAAAATTCCAATTTTTTTGAAACTGAACCCTTTATTTAGTCCTGTAACAAAATATATATAAAAAAATTTAAAAAATATGCTATTACACGACCTTTCTGGTGTATGATATATGATATGTACTTGAAGTGCCAATGGTATGGTCCAGGGTGAACAGAGGAAGTGTTCAAAGGTATACAACAGTATTTTGGTCAAGTTTTGATTAAACTGAAAATGAAAAACGGAATTGAAAATGTGTATCATATATGATACAAATGGCTTTATAGGGTTAAAAAACGTGATTGCACCTTAACCCCCCCCACCCTTCCACACACACACACACACACATACGCACACACAAACACACCCCACCCACCGGCCATGTATGGTGTATTTATTCCACTCCAGTGAGAAGCTGGTGTGTCAGCAGTGTTTGGGGTCAATTCCAAAAGTGAACAAATTGACTCACGGCACTGAGTGAATTGTCAATTGCCTTCCTCCCCAAGGGGTCAGAGTGAATGGAGTGTCTTGTTTGCACAAGTGTCCTGAGGTGAGACGAGTGGCCTTCACCGTCCAGCCAGAGGGGACTGACTGACACACAGAAGAAGCAAATGAACTCGCAGACAAGCGGGCAGGCGGACAGAGGGAACTTGGCACTGTCGGGGCGGAAAACAATGCAATCTAGTCACCCTGAAATTGCTGTTTGATTGAAATAATGACCCGCGGTTCACCATTGTTGGGAACTCTGACGGTGTCCACGGCCGAGGCTGCACACACAAGGGAGGAAGTAATGATTTTAGCCTTCCTGAAATAAAACCGGGCCTGAATGAGCGGTGATTTAAAGGATCTGGAGACGCAGATTAACGCCGCACACACTGGCATTGTCTTCTAATCGGGACAGTGTGAAGGAAGTCCCTGTTTTCGGCGCTTTGTTTGGCTCGAGAATGCTCGGTGGCGATCAATCTGAATTCTGGTTTGAAATAAGAGGTCTGGGCTCAAAATAGAACACAGGCCTTATTCCAGCGGGTCCTCCTGTGGCAATATGTCTTCATGATCCTGGGACCCAGAGCGAGAGAGAGACTAAATTTTCATCTAGGTTGGGAACTGCTTTAGTTGAACAACCCCTGCAGTGTCTGAAATGAACACCCGCAAAGCACCGAATGCCGGAAGAATTTTTTTCTTTGGCAGAGAAGTCAATAAGGGTCACCCACCACGCTTCCCTGTAACTTTTTCAGATAATAACATTTGAATACCCTGGTTATTTACGGTCTTTGTTCTTTGCTTGCTCTCAGATACGCTTTTAGAGCATTAGCAGTCAGCAGCACTGAAAAAAGAGCAAGATGACATATCTTCATGAAAAATGCAGCATTTTTCATTTTTCCAGGCAGTAAAAATGATTTTTGACCGCTAATTACTTCTAATTCCCCAGGCCTTGCCCGGTGAGCCAGATGGGTTGATTTCGGACGCCGACCCCTGGTCTAAATCCAAGACCCAAATATTGATAATGAAAGTTGACAGTGTGGACTGGCGTCATCAGGCGGGGGTGGCCTGCGTGTCATGTGATGCACGCCACGGTGCCCTTTAGAACCAGGAGGCTGTTTATCTCCCCTTTACGGCCTCCTCTATCTTTATTGGCCGGCGCACTTTGCATATTTCAAATATCAATAAAGATAAAGTTCCAGCTTTGTCATAATAGGTGGCGTCAGGATTTAAGGACACAGCCCGTAGCTGTTTTCTTAAGGTGATTTAATTCTTTTAATAGCTCATCGATCTTGCATTGGGAGGTCAGCTCGCATTCAGCATTTTAAATAGCCTTTTCGGGGCCATTTAGTGTTTATAGTGGATGGGTCCAGTGTTGCGTGTGTGTGAAAGGCCTTTGTCTTGCTGTGGATGGCCCTTGCCGTTGTAAGGCCTGTATCTGTCTCTGCTCAGGCAGGCTTGTAATAAGGATGCACAGCTGGCCAGGGCCCAGGCAGAGGAATGCTCTGTGTGCTGTTTAAACAGTGGCTCGTCTCAGTGCAGGCCTGGAGTGCAGGGAAGGAAGTCGCTGCGTGTTTACATAGCTGAATTGTCCTTTGGGCCCCCCGGTGTCTAATGCACTACTGTTCAAACATTCACAAGTGTGGAGATGACCCCCACTGATGCCAGTGTTCACAGCTCTGCCTGCACCCTGCCTCCTCTCTCTGCTTTGCGAGCGGATGAGATCTCGTAGCCCCTATTTACTTTCCAGTCGTGGGTGTTTGTTGCTTCAACCTGGAGGTTTGGATGATAGATAAAACATATTACATGACTCGATTCATCACACTTAGAGAGCCGGGAGGGGGAAACAGTGGAAGGGGAGATGTGCAGACAGATGCAGAGATAGAAAGGGTTTCATCGCTCCAACCAAGGTCCTGCCCAACAAGGAGCCAGACATTGACATACGGCGGAGTCGTCAAGCTAATTGTTGTTTGAATTACCTGTTATGATCCGATGACAAATCTCTCCCACTCTTGCCACCAGAGCAGAAAATGTAGCCGGGGATTGGCATCATCGTAGCGAGTGTGTAAACTTTGCTTCAACAAGATGGATAAATGCAATTATTGGGCAGACCTGGAGAGGAGAAAATCCATTTAAAGCCCGTAAAGCTAAGCAGGGGCCGTGGTTAATTCATTTGGCCAATTTACGGGTGATGTACGAGTGTCAGGGCACATTAGTCAGGCAGGAAGTGGTGAGTGTGTGTGTGTTGGAAGGGGGGTGGGTGCGGGACGGCTGTGTGAAGATGCTCTTTGGTTGCAGAGCAGTCTCCTCGAGTCCTGATTCCCTGCCTCCCTCCAGTCGTCTGCAGACCATTTCAGCGGACAATACAAATGGAGCCTGGACATGGAAATGACAAAAAGATGCACTGAGTGGGAGGGAGGCGGGATTGCTTTGCAAATGAGGCGGGGAGAGGCAGCTGTGCTCCGCTGGGCGGCAGAGTGAGCACCACCACCGATGTGGTACCGAGTGCTCAATCAGGCCCTGTCCACCCTGCCTTCTCCTGCGACCCCCACACCCCTCTCTAGCAAGGTGGTGCTAATAATTTTGGAGCTAAATGACTTATGTATGCTTGGCAGCGGTGAGAGAGTTAGCTCATAAGCCCAAGAAATGTTGGTTAGTTCATATAAAAAATGCCCGAAAGAACAATCCTGTCGCCTAAGTTCAGTTTCAGTGACTCAAGCATTACGCATGAAAGAAAAACAGAAAGAAAAACCTGTTGCGTTTGGTTTTGTGTTCATGTCTATGGTGTCAGCTGTAGCCGCACTGAGACTTGTACAATTCAATTACTCACACTCTGACCCAGATTGACTCTGATACTCTCACTGAACTCAGGGGAGATTCAAATTGAGTTACAATTACAGTGCGCATGCCGGTGTTTACTCCGGGCACGCAGAGCTCTCAGCAGCGGTGACCGGCTCACCTGAGAAATCCCGCCTTTCGCTGTGAGGCAGCGTTCGCCTCAGCCGCTGCCGCCCTCACCCATATGACTTTCTGTCTTATCGTGAAAACACTTCTGTTACTCCAGGTTCTGCAAGTTATTTTTTCCTCTCTGTGTCTCTTGCGCAGGGCGGACCGATTTGTGTTTATCAACTCCTGCGATGCATTTACATTAGATGGCTTAGCTCTGCTTAGTCTGTTAGACAGCCATTGTCTCGCTGGAGCAAAACCACTCAGCAGTTACGCAAGCTGAGCGGTATGCAAAAACAGTGGTTAGAGTGTAGCCAGGCGGGTGAGAGGCGTTGAGGGAAGCTTCGGTTTACAGCTCCAAGCCACAGCCTGAGTCGGGGCAGGGCTTGGTATCAGAAAGAGAGACATGAGAGGCTAAGACCTCTCTCACCGCGATACTGACGCTTTTTAAGTGGTCGGGATCACACTTAAGTGCCTCTTGGTTCAGTAGATGTGGATTGCTGCGGGTGTGTGTGTCTGCGTGTTTGTGTGTTTGCGCTCCGTGTCAGAGGCAGCGTATCAGTGTGTGTTAGCGTTTGTCACCTGACTGCCAGGCGGCCGACCTCAGGAAACCAGAGTCAGTGTGAATGCCGGGGCTTGTCAAAGACAGGTGCCAGCGCTGCCGCCCATGCTCGCCGCGCGGCAGCTGGGGGGAGGCTGCGGGGCCCGCGGTCACGGTGCGGGGCATCGGCTAGAATTCCTCGCCGCTCACATTGGCGGGCCGTCCGACAGGCAGGCCTCACCGCAGTGACTTAGGAGTTCGCCGCCATGCAACATCTGTTACTTAACACTGAGTAAAACAAGCGGTGAAGTCCTTTATGAAGATCGGATTTAGTTATGGTTTGGTATTCCTAAAACTTTTCATCCCAGTGTGCAGCTTGAGCAAATCCAGCCTCACCGTGGGGCACAGAGATTTATTAAAGCACAGTTTCAATGTGCGGACCCACCACTTTCTACCGCTCGCCTTGTAGTCCTAGAGAAGATTGTCTGTGATATTCTAGACTGGCACAGCCTCTCTCCCAAGCTGAGCTCCAACACAACTGGAAAGTAGAACAGGAAACCACCCCCGTCCTCTCAGGATCATGGGATGGATGTGCCGTGGAGCCATTTCCTTAAGTCCTCTGAGCCTTTTAGGGGAAGTTCCACTGACCCTTTCTTCTCATCCTTTACCCCTGTTTTTTGAGTCGTGCGTTTTGAAAATCCTGCACTGTAAAAATGTACATTTAGCCACAATCTTCTCCTCCGATCCCCCTGCTCTCCCCTTCCCGGACGCTTGCCCACCCTCCTGGGAGAACAACTGTTGGCTGCCGTCTATAGGCCAGAGGAATTCCTCACCCTGTCTCCAAGAAAAAAAAAAAAGAAAGGAAAAAAAACAGCTTGGAAGTTTTCTATATGCTCCTGCATATCATTTTACAGCAGTGGACATGCCACTCAACGCAACTGTTCCCGTTTAGTGGGGAGCTGGCCGTCTTATTGCGGTCACCAGAGGGACAAATGTTTTTCACAGTCATTATATATGGATTCAGATGTGGCCTGGTCATAAAGTGATCCAACCTGGTGGGCTACCCTCAGCAACCTGTAAATCTCCCCTCTCCAGCGCTGGTGTTGGGTTTTGCTTTGGGCGGCCGTCACAATGCATGCAGAGGAAAAAAGGTTAGGGACTACTGTTGTGTTGTGCAGTCAGGCCTTTTCAAGGGGAAATGTTTACGTGGCATTGCTAAGTGATGGTTAGAGCGGATTTATGGTGCATCCTGCCACCCTGATTTGGCTCCTCCTGTCTGAGGCATGAGACACAGTGCGGAACATGACACCCGCCGGGGAAACCTGGTGGAAATATACCCGGTGACCCAAACAGGCAAGGCGATCAACCAGTGGATTTATAGTCATGCAGGCCAAAGCGTTCGTCTGGTCCGAGGCCCGAGGTTCAAGTTCAGGCATTTGTGTCCACATTGGTGGTAAAATGGAAGTGTATGTTGACACTAGCAAGGCTTTGGGCTTTCAAATATGAACCCACTGAAATGATTATTGATAAATTCCTGACATTAGTAAGATCAGTGCTGTTCATTTTTCCCTTATTTCGATCTGTGGTGGTGCTAAATCATAGATATCCTGAGAGGCTTTACCAAGAACCGGTGCTGAGTAGATAGTCAGGCTCGGGGCTGGGCTTGAAGCGAGTCTTGTTTTTTGGCCGGCCGGCCTGAGTGTTGGAGCTGCCTGGCCAGAGATTGAGATGCTGTGGTCTGAGACGCTGGGAAAGTCAACCTCTAATTGTTCACAGAAGCCATTGGCAGGAGGAGCTGAGAAATGATGAGTGAGGCATCAACAGGGGTGGACGCCGAGAGGAGATCGCGCGCACTTGCCGGTCGAGGTTTTTGAGGAAGAGAGCCGAGCCCACTGGGATGCTCCCCAATGACAAACTGGCTATCCTGAAGAGAGAGAGAAAAAAAAATCCCAATCTTTTCCCTGGCTCCCTTATGCGAGACAAACACTTTCTTCACGTTTTAAATTAGCCTTGTCATGCGGTTTCCTCAACTGGGCTGTCGGGAGCCGACTCTCTCCACATAGGCCAATGTTCTGTACCAGTTTTTGGTTTGGAGAAAAATAAGGGTCTGTTTTCTCTGGCACTGATCACTGTGGTATTAAAGACCCAATTTTTTTCCCGAAAGCTAACACAGTCATGTGCTTGTATTCTTCACGCCTTTTTGATCTCCGTCACAGATGCTTGGCGAGAGGCACATCTGCTTCTCTGTCCCACCACTGCCACGACCCGGCACCCCCAAGCCCTCCCCCTCACCCCCACCCCCCTCCTACTTGTAGCACAAATCCTGTTTTGTGGTGTTTTTGTGTTCCATAATTTAGCAAATAACATCAGTAATGATTCAATTGGGCATAAAGTAATTGAGAGGCGGCCTGTCTGCCATCTGTCTGGTGAGATTACTAGTTTCTGTGTAATTAAAAGTGTGACCTTGCGGTCGTGGTGGGAGGTGCCAGTGGGCAGCCGCCACCAAAGGGCCAGGGCCGTCTTATTTGAAGGCGGGGGAGGCTGGCCGGGAGGGGGAGAGGGGCTGTTGTGCGGTCATAACAGTTTAGATGTCGCTCCGTGCTAAAGATAGCGCACGCCGACATGAGTTGAGCTTAAGTGGCGGTCTCCTTTACATGGATGTGTCCTACGTGTGCATGGATCGACACACAAGAATCAGCTCATGTCAAAGCCCGACTTGCAGAGCCTCAGTCAATTTGGCGACGCGAGAGCGGCCCCGCCAAAGTCGGAGTGATCCCTGTGTGCATGCAGTGTAACCGGGTGAGGGCGAACAAGCGGGGGCCAACAAGTGTGCATATGTGTGTGTGTGTGTGGATGCTGGTAGGGGTCGGGATGGCCTGAATAGAGACTGCTGTTTTAACTCTGATTTTACGTGCGGTTTTGTTTGGACTCCTGAGGTTTCGTTTCCCTTGGACAGTGTCCAGAGGCTACAGGGGCCTGCTTCTCCTCAGCTCTCCTGCGAGGCCGACGTCAAGGGCCCTGCAAGGCCCCGCAATTTGATTTCAGACCTGATCTGGTTGTTGCGCGTCATAAACAGGACATTAAAGACGGGCGGGGGGAGGGGGATAATGAGTCTTTGCACACATGTGTGTCAGTCTGTGTGTGTGTGTGTGGTTGTTTGTGTGGTTTACATGCTTTCTTCTCGGCATTCTCCGTTGCGGTGACACACACCCAGTTTAGAAGAGGAACTAAAACAACCATACTGTGATTACATACGGCGCACACACACATACAAACACGGGATACACAACTGAAAAAGACATCAGCATCGTTTACCCAGTGTGGGCTGGACGGTGTCTTGCAATACTTCCGCCCGGGGCTTTGGAGGAAAAAAAAGAGAATCCTGTCGTTCCCCAAAAAACAAAAATAACCATTTTAATTACTATGGTTGTGCTCTGGGGCGGCCACAGCGCGGCTGGCAGGACCTGGCTGAGGTGGCACCGGCCGCTGGGGACGGGGACAAGGCCCGGGCCGGCCTCCAGGGAAATTACAGGGTGGTGCGGGGGGCGGGGGGGGAAATCGAGCTGAGGACGGCCTCCGCTCCCCGCCATCAACCCTGAGAGCTTCTGTTTCCAGCTCGCTCCTCTCCGTTTCATCTTCCCCCTCTGGAGATAATTGGAGACGTACACCCGCGTCGCGTCCTTTTTTTGTTTCAAGGTGTTTCTCGAAGTTATTAAGTTTCACGTCGTCACTGTTTGAGTCGGCCGGCCGGCACGCAGCGATAATAAGTATAGATTTTTTTTTTATGTAGTTAACATTTGGGCCTGTCTCTCCTCTCCCCCTGTTTTTCCTATTTCTTATATTTGGCTTCTGCTCTCCGTCTAACCTCTCGGGCTATCTCTCCTCTCTTTCTCTTCACTCGGCGCCCCCCCCCCCTCCCCTCCCCGTTGCCCCCTCGCTCTCTCCTCTCCTCTCTCAGTATGTGCTCTGATTACCTCTCCAAACTGGCAATAAGTTGATTGCTTTACAGAGATGATGTAAGCCCCTGCCCTAGGGTACATCAGGTTGGATTTCTCCCGCTTTATCTCGTAAAGCCTAAATTAACAGCTGGTTTGGTTGGAGTTCTCCTGGATCTGACTAAAGGATTAGGCTCGGTTCTCATGCGAGTCAATCCGGTTTGATTTATTGCGGGTCTATCAAAAAAGATCAATGGGAGTCCTTTTGAAAGTAAATCCTTAATCGCTCTTTGCACTTACGTGTCATCATTGTGAATTTTTTTTCCCCTCCCTTCTCTCTCTTGCTCTCTCGCTCTCTCTCTCTCTCTTTCTCACTCCCTCATTCTCATTCCCTTCTTCCACCCCAGCCTTGTCGGCCTTTTTTTTTTTTATTATTTATTTTTTTCCTTCCTTCTCCACCCCCCGCCCTCCCCAACCCGAGGATGGTAGCCGCGTAGCGATCTGCCCCTGTCGATGGTATCCCGGTGAATCGCCGGATGGATTTTTCTCTCTGCTCATTAGTTATCCATCGGGGCAAGGCAGCCCCCGAGCCCGGCTTTAGCATCCTCTGGTCCTGATCACGCCCTAAATGAGTCCCTGCCGTTCCCCTTGTTTTGTCTTCTCCCAACTTCACCCAAATCATGCCCTGTCTTCTCTACGCAGCGGGCCTGTCACTCACCCCTTGCTCTAGGTAATGAGGAATTCGCTCAGTTGAAGAATTCATACATTTTGTTCCCATAGCCTTGGACAGTCCAGTCAATACCGGTGAACACGAGCTCCTCCGCGGAGACCGAAACAGGGCAAGACGGTGAAAGGGGAGTACGAAAGCGCCCAAGGGGGATGTGCTCGCGATCAGGCTCCGTTTTTTTTTTTTTTCTAGTGCAGAAATTAGACTGCGGCCGAAAGCACAAAGCTAATTTAGATCTAGAAACTTGGACGAAAACACTCGTCGGTTCCTCAAAAGCAGTCTATCAGCGGAGCAGCTTCAGATTTCACATCCTGGTGGCTCTACCTTTTCACGTCTTGCTTCTCTGCTGTCTGGTTTTGGGAGCCCGCTCCTGTGCTGCCCACTTCCCTATCTGTCTTCTTCCAGGTCTTAACATGCATGTTAACGCGCACCGTTGCTTAATCCATTCCGCCGACATGATTGACTTTCATGCGTTTCACACTCCGATGCTGAACGCTTATTTTCTTGCGCGTTCAGTGCTTACGTTTTTTTTTTTTTTTTTTTGGCCTGTCTGTCGACAAAATGATATAACACTCAAACAATGCCCCGGCACTTTTTTTTTTTTTTTTTTTTTCAGACACTCACAAAGTGACCTGGCAGCTGTTGAGAAGTGGAGGGAGGTGGGATGGGGTTGGGTGGGGGGTGGGGGGGGTAAGATCTTGGTATGTTTTATATTCCTCCTCCTACTCTGTCTCTCTGGCTCTCTCTCTCTTTCTCCACTCTTTGTCTCTCACTTTCTCCTATTTCTCCAACAACAGGGCTCATTATATCGTACCTCCAGTCTCTTTCTCCCCTCCCACCCCATCTCACCCCCCCCTCTCGTCTTCCTCCTCCTCCTCTCAAGGCCGTGACTCTCAAGGAATCTGTAACGCGGAGGATAGGAGCAGTGGCGCGGGCCCGACGACCGACGGACGGACAAACTCCTCCCGACAAGCGGGCGGATGGACAGACTCCTCCTCCTGGGTGGGGGGGCCGCGGGGCGGAGGAGGTGTTGCTGAAGCGTCGCGACGGTTCGGCGATTGTTCCCAAGTTTCTCCTCCTTGCAGCTGTGCGAGGAGGAGAAACTATGCGAGGGGCCGTCTGGCTACTACCAAGCCCCCCCTCCTCCCCATCCATCCCTCCATCCCTCCATCCATACTTCTCCCCGAGGTTTCCTGCGTCTCTCAAAACTCGAGAATCGTCTACTCGTCAACAGAAATTGCGTTTTGGGCCTCATTTTCCTCGTTTGTTGTGCGCATATGCATCGGGGGCGATCGATGTCAAGTTCAGGTGTGTCCTACTGGCAGGCTTGGCGAGCTGGCTGGCAGACCTGGGGTTGGAGGTGTGGGAGGGGCTGCAGCGGGGCCGTGGAGGGGCGGGGGGATGGGGGGGGGGGATCGACAGGATACGTGGGAAGGAAGGGCTTGCTGTCAGCCAGCTGGACCTCTTAATCCTATAGCCTTGGGGAAAGGGTGTGTGTGTGTGTGTGTGTGTGCGCCCAAATGTGTGTGTGTGGATTGTGTTTGTCTCTAGTAGAGGTTTGTCAATTTTAGCACACCTCTGCTCCACTCTTTGGCCCAGCTGAGCCCACAGTGTGTGTGTTTGTGTGTGTGTGTGTGTGTGTGAGGGTGTGTGTGTCTGTGTGTTTGTGCTTCAGCCAAAGACAACCGGGGTTTCATGTGCATTGTGTTTACTGTAGTCCTCACTTTAACGGCACACTGTATATTTATGTCGAGACGACACAGCCTCGCGCCCCCTTGATGTTGGAGAGGCGCTGGGGGTTGGCGCGTGTGGGGGGGGGGGAGGGGTTGAGGAGGGTGTCCTGGGTTGCTGATTGAGGGGGGGAGGACGTGGTGTGAGAGGCAGCAAACACTGCCAGAGCCCTCCCCCACCCCGCCCCGCCTCACCTCACCCCCTGCCTACACACACCCAGCCCTCTCACTATCAAACGCCTATTCTCTGAAGCTCGTGCGCGTGCACAGCTCTCGCACGCAAACGTGTGTATCCCTCTGACGTCACGCCGTAACGAACAGCGGCTGGCTGATTGCATCATCCGCCGTCGTTCATTAGACACAAAACATACTATTTAGCCACATTCCATGCAAGCTTGCTCTCTTATTTGCTCATGCACACCACCTCTCTCTCTCTCTCTCTCTCTCTCTCTCTCTCTCCCTGCCTCGCTCGCTCTTTTTTTGGCGTAGACTTTTGCATATATCACAGGCTGGCAGGCTAAGAGCCTGGGACTTCCCCACGCCACACTCCAAGCCTTTGATCCTTTGCTTTGGAGGTAACATCAAAAGGAGAGGCATAGAAAGGCAGCTACTACTGTGAAGTTCAATGTTCAACTTGATGGCTTGGCTGAGGGCTTTTTTTCCTCTCTCCTCCTCCTCCCCCCCCTCCTCCCGCTGCTCCCTTGCTCCCTTCGCTGCATCCCTCAGCTGACAAAAACACACAGTTTGTAGCCAAGGGTTTTTTTTTTTTTTTTTTCCCCCTGACCTCACCTCCACAGAACCTATCTGGTGCAAAACAAGACCTCCTCCCCATAAAAACTCACACATACACAGATGGTGTACACAAAGATTCTGTCGTTTTCTTTTGACGTCGTGGTAAAAGGTGCACTTCGAGCGCCCGGGCCCTTCCTCTCTCTCTCTTCCTCTCGCTCCGGCTCTCTCTGTTTGTGGATAACATGCAGCATCCCATATTGCAGCGGGTTGCATCAAATAGCAAGCCGGGCCTGTTGCGGCGGGGCTGGATAGGTTAGCGGGAGGAAAAGGGCATCACGCCATATTGTGTGCTGCACGCCCTGTTGGGACGGAGACGTCCGCCTCTCTCCGTCACTTCTCCCAGATCTGAGAAGGAGCGTGTCAAGATGCGTTAAGGGGAGGAGAAATACCATCTCTCTGTCTTTTTTTTTTTTTTTTTTTTTTTTTCAGTTGCTGGTTTTACTGTGTTGACACAGGGCACATGAAGCTTGTTAGATTTTGTTCATCGGACAAATGATTTTCAACTGGATTTGAAACCTCTGTTATGCAAACTACCCAAATTAAGAGAATTTTTAGATGAAGCCAAACATTTTGCACGTGTGCCAGGTTTTGCTGGGGTACAGTCGGCTGTATTTAAATGGCTCAGACTTGGTGAGGAGATCCAGAGAGCTGAGGTGCTCCACTAAATGCCTTTTTCTCTTTTATGAGCTTCCCTGTCTGACTGTGCCAATTAGTAAAGACGTGTGGCCTGCTTTTCTTCTCCCCTCTTCCTCTCTTCCCTCCGCTCTCACTCCTTCCTCTGCACCGGCACAGTTTGCCTCTTACTCCGTCACGCTCTCACACATAGCTGTACACACACCAGCGCACGTTTGGTGTATCATTAGCTTAGTGTGCGGGGAGGCGGGCGAGCCCGGGCTCTCTCCTACCTTATCTCCATGTCAATCACAGCGTGTGTGTGAACATCAGTTGTAATGATCTCCATCCAGCCTGTCGGTGCGTGTTAGCGCCTGGCTTCCCTCGCCCCCGGAGCAAGCCGTTCCCCAGCTAATAGATGCAAAATTAAGCTGATCAATAGATGGCCTCAGCTCATTATTGACATGTTATTGCGGCGTGGGATTTTTGTCTGGGAGTTTTAGACAGGGGCTAGCTGGAAATGCAAGGCGAGAAGAGCAAAAAAAAAAAAAGAAATTGTTTCCTCCAAATGGCTCAGGCTACTTTATTTGAAACTCGGAGTGATATCATATTAAGCTTATTTATTCTTCCTCGATCCGACGCGTCTAATGTCTCAGATAAAACCGGCGCTAAGCTGTTTTCCATTAGCCCACCGCTTGTTCTGCCTATTGGAATAGTAATCACCTGCTCAGTGGAAGGAAATGAGATGGAGACTTTGTAAAACATCATATTAAAGATTCATCAATAATTGGCATGTGTGGCCCTGTTTGTGTTGCGGGGGAGGCGGGTGGGGGGGGACTCGTATGGACGGATCACCATGTGATTGAGCTAAATGGTAATTAACCATGAGAGAGGTGTGTGTGTGTGTGTGTGTGTGCGTTTTGACTTTGCAACCACCGCTGTGTGTGTATGTGTGTGTGTGTGTGTGTGTCAGGGAAGGAGAGGGCACGGGGTGGGTGGGGGGGTGCGTCACTGGCAGAGTTGATTTGGAGGTGAGCGCTGGGGGCATGTGGTCAGGTTATGGAGGGACAGGAGTGGGGGGGGGGCAGAGCCACCCACGCCGGTCTGAGCCACACATCAGCCTCCCCTGACCCTCCTCAGGTCTTATTGTCATGGAAGCATCTCCCATTTTAATGAGCTCCAATAACCAAGCCCTTATTACTTATTTATTCATTAAGCTACCGTGGCAAAGCGGCAGTACCCTGCTGTGTGAGTGTGCACGTACGTGCTTGTGTGGGAAAATATTATTTTCCACCCTCCGTGCACCCTTATCATGGTAAATAACACAACAATAACAGTATAGGTTTAAAGTTAATTGAAGCCAAAATAGATGATGTAAAGCTGGTGATTTAGCCGAGTGGTGGGGCTACAAAGCCATAACCTGAAACCATATTTGAAATTTTAAGCTGAAACCCTTCAAATCCAGCCTCAGCTTTAGGTATGCTGAGGGAGCCGGCCTCATGAATATGGAGGCCGCAGCGCTTCAAGGTGTACGTGTAAGTGTGCGTAAGAGACAAGAACAGGTTGAGTGTTTGCTGGTTCGAATGATTCTTTTTGTGAAGATTAATTGCCTGTTGGTATGTGTGTGTGATGCCTTCCACATAATGCCTTCTGATGGGTGAATATGCGTGGGCGGAAGTGTGTGATGGTGTGCAGCGTTTTCAGCCGAATATCGGAAGTCTTTGTGAAGCCTGAGAGTGTACACATTCTCTCCCTCTGAGGCATGTTTCATAGCTTCCTTATATCCAGTCTACCGTTTAACTAATTCATAGTGAACTCTCGCAGAACAAAACCCGACTCCCAACATCAAGGGCAGCGTTCAGCTCTCCTCCAGCACAATACCAAATACAGCATTCTCCAGCAGAACGTGGGCGCTGCAATCAGCTTTACTTTCTCCCTCAGCAGAGGTCCCTGAGCCGCTGTTCACCTTTTTAACTCTCCCCTACGCTCCCCCTCACCCTGCTTCCTGCAAACAAAGGTAAGCATGTAGTGTGCGTATGGGTTGCCCAACCTCCTCTCCTACCACCCCGGGCCCGGGCCTTGCGTAAGGGGCTCAGACACACCTAGGCCTGCAGACGTGCCCGCTCGCCTCTGTGCAGCCTCTAAAGTAGGTCAGTGTGTACGAGACTCCGAGCCGGGAGGGTCCTCGACCTTTAGCCTCTCAATCCATCGGCCCACTTCCACCGAGCTGCGGTCCTACTGCGGGCTACCGCTGCTGATGATTAGGATTTAATCACGCTTTTGGTGATGGCAAATGTGTGGATTCAAAGGACCCTTTTCCCACTGCAACAGTACCAAACCTTTTAGCACTGAGAAACAGGAACTTTGGGTTTTCCATTCTCCAAGGGCTCACTTCCAGTTGATTTTTTTTTTTTTTTGGCCTTTGCTGAACATGTGGGACTAACGAGAACCAACAGGACCCCGGGGGCAGGACTACCACACCGTTTATTGCTGATTGGTTCCACACTTACGCTCTGATGGTGGGAGACAGCGGCCGTGATGTTTCATTTCACGTCGAAGTCGAAGCGTTTTTGTCGGGAGCCGTCGAGTTAGGCCGAACGGAGAAAAACGCGACGCGACGGAGCGGCGACAAAGGCCGAGCTCTCATCACGATGTGGTTGCAGGACGAGATTCAACCGGAGCTTGAGGGAATGACGAGAAACAATTTGAGCGATGAGCGCGATCCAGACCAGCGTTGAGTAAAAATAAAGGAAATAAATGAACGTGCAAAAAAAAGATTGCAGTGTTAGATTGCGTTCCTTGTTTTATTAAATGCGCCTCTGTCTTTTGTCAAACAGTGACTCGAACTGGATCCCGCTCCAGCTCCTGTTCACTCCAATTTGGGCTCGCTCTCGTTTTTCTTGTTGTCCAGCGGAAAAGGGCCCAAAGTGGCTGGCAGTTCACGCACATCCGTCAGCATTCAAACTGGGTAACTTGCTCAGTTTGCCACCGTGGAGATTAAGGGAGACAATGAAAGCGCTCGAGAGCCGGGGTTATATTTGTGTCCAGGAAAAGAAAGAGGGGAAGAGTCACCGAGATGGAAGAGCAGCCTCTCTGAAGCAAGGAGTAGCACCTGAGAGCCGAGGCAGCCTGCAGCCCGCCTGATGCTAAAGATGCCAGCACGCCTGTTCATTAGTGGGCCTGATGGAAGACTAGCCGGCTCCTGCTGGCCTTCACCCTCCCTGCCACTATTTATAGAGCAGCCAAGAGATACTCTTAATGACACAGAGAGAGGGACAGAGGGAGCGGAAAGGAGGGGAGGGGGGAGCACAAGTCAGAAATGGAACACTGTTTACTTTCTGAGGCTTGTTGAGAAGTCGGTGTGTTTCGGAGGCCCAGTGCCACAGTGTGTCACCCACACACATTCTTGGAGGAGACGTGCCCTCGGGGTTGGATAGTCTTTATTGTGATGTGTCATCTTCCGATGAATTCATTAGCGCCGCAGATCAACTGTGCATGCCAAGCTATTTTAGACAGACTGGTGGACTTCTTTTTTTTTCTTTTTTTTGCCTTTGATCCATGTCGAAAATTTTGTCGCCGTGTTGTTGCGCAATCCTTCAAGAGTTTCTGCCCAATCAGCTGGTGTTTGAACAGCGCATTTGTCCACACCTGCTAAGTAAACAGTGTCAGAGCAAGACCGTACTTATCTCATGATCCTGTGGTTAAGAGAGTGTAACTAACTTCCAGAACAGGCGAGATAACACTCAAGACTTCATGGACTTATATCTAAAGAGCACAACAGTGATCTATTATAAACCGAGCAGCTCTCTTCTTTTTTTTTTTTTTTTTTTTGTCAAAGACTACAATGCCTTTTGATATACTCCACATGTAGGTTGTTGGTTTCACAAGCCCGCTCCTCGCCGATGCGGGCTTCATTTTAAGAAGCGAGCGAGCCTGAGTTGGGTGGAGAGGAAGGCGAGGTCACGTGCACACACCCCCCACCCCCCTGTGGAAAAAGCCTGTATAAAAGTGTCAGGTTGAATTTGTCTGCGAGAAAGAAAGAGAGGGAGAGAGACGAGGAGGTGGAGGTGGAGACTGTTGGCAAAGAGGGTAGGATAGGAGGTGAGGAGGAGGAGGTTTTGGAGCAGGTCGGCGGCCCCAGTGCTGTCAGGGCCGGTGGAACCCCCTAGCGGTTCTGGCTTTGGAGTAAATATGGACCCAGCGGACCCCTTCCCGCCCCGGGGCACACAAACCCCAGGCCTTCCCACATTCCACTTTTATTTTCCTGGTTGCAAAATGCCTCTGGCTATCAGAGCTGGTGGGGCGTTTTTTTTTTTTTTTTTTTTCTCTCTCTCTCTCTTTTTCTTTAATATTTACTCATAAAATGTGCATTAGAAGAACCAAAGCAGTCATGAAGGGCCCTCTCGTGTCGACTAACTTTCGAGCAGTTTCGGGCCTGGTCTTCTTACGTTATTTCCCCTCGCTGCTTCTTGCAGATCCTCCATCCCTTTGCCTCATCCTGTGTTCTCTGGAGGACTGTACCGACACACACATACACACACACACACACACACATGGTAGTGTATCATACAGTTGTTTGGGGGGTATGTGTGTGGGGACGGCGGGTGTCTTTTTTCCAACCGGGGGTATTTCAAAGCGGTCTGTATTGCATTAAGTTTCTCCCCCCCTCAATTACAGAAAATTGTCGTCCCCGCCTCGACATATTATGTGTTTGTATAAGCACTTGTTTATGTCTTCCTCTGCACCTGTGTGTGCGGACAAGGACCGCCAGCCGTATCCGCAGCAGATTGAGACAATATGCTCGGCTCCCTTTTTAAAGGGATAAAAACGTAGTTAAACTCGACGGCCTAATCTTTTAAGCCCTGTACAGTTAACTTGCACTGCTTTGAATAGGCTCCTCTTACTAGCCTTGATCATTGCAGATTTGAATAAAGCTCTTTATGGTAGCCGTCTGATTGGTGTAATCTGCAAGCTGTCAGTCCTATCTCGGTGCACGCTCCCCGAGGAGCTGCCGGGCCTGCTGACCACAGACTAATCCAATGTGGGTGAGCGTTATTGTTCAGGTGTGTGTGTGTGTGTGTCTTTGAGTGTGTTAGTGCACATGGATGTCAGAATGTACATATGTTGGCCTGTGTGTGTGTGTGTGTGTGCATGTGTGTTGGTCCACAGCCACTGTTCATGTGTGTGGATAGCATGTCCGTGCTGTGTCGGGGCCCCCGTGGCCACAGATGGGCCAGGGATCTGCGGGGCTCTCCAGAGCAACACCCAGGATCCATATGCTGACGCTAAACCCAAGCTGCTCCCTGTCTCTCTCACTTTCCCTCGCCCATCCCCTCTCTCACATCGCTGACACGGCTCGGATGCCCGGTGGAGCCTCCATACCGCCGATGGACCTCATCCTCCGTCCCAGGGGCCCCTGCTGGAAAGCGGACCGGCGTTTGGGTGCCACGCTGGCACATAAGGAGCCCCGTTTGTTTGATTGCCGCCGAAGCCTCTGCTCTTAATCCAAAACAAAACGAGCAAGCGGCGCTCGGGCCGGCGCTCCGGGCGCCAGGCTGCATGTGATAAACACATCAGATGGAGGCTCGCTGGAACGGGAGCAGGTTGCCCCGTCGATCGCTGCTGACCACAATCCAGCAGCACAATCCTGCACTTGCTGTTTCTGTCGTTCACACTAAAAATTTATGAGGAAGTTCTTTTCGACTTTTTTTTTTTTTTTTTTTACCGCCTTTGTCAATAGCACGTATTGACGTTTGGTTAATGTTTGATAAGATGTGGAAATAATGGTGGTGCATTTTTCCCGGATCAGAGTCTAGAGCTGCTACCAGGAAGGAGTGTTTTAGGCCAAATTGCCGCTGTAGCAGCCTCTTGAATTAGTTACAATGGCGGTGGTAGCTTGTGTGTGGACGTGTGAAGATGATGTGTGAGTGCTCGGGGTCCCCCTCCATTTGTCTCCTGCTTACTTCCCCCCTCTGCCACGAGCTGTGGCACTGGGACCAGGGCCCCGGCTTGTTTTCAGTGTGATGACAGTCCGTGTGTATCTGGGTTAACACTCTGCTGCTCATAACATGCCAGACCTGGGTTCTGCTGCAGCCGCTCCAATATGGGTGATATTTAAACTTCTGAGGGGGAGCGGAGGTTGTCTGAGGACCACCCTCGCCTTCCTTACCCCCACCGCCGCCCCCCCCCCCCCAGACTTGCCACTATGGGAAAGCTCCAGAGGACAGGCAAGCGGGGAGAGTGAGTTCATCCCTCTGTAAGGATTTAGAGGACTCCCTTGTCTTTCACTTCATCAGAGACAATTGAGTCATTCAGCTCCCATTGTGGGACCGGCCAGGCGAGGAGGGGCGCAGGGTAGGGGAAGAGAGCGGGGAGGGAGGGCCGTCTACGGCACAACACAGAGCCGGAGCACAACCGCTGGGTGGCTCTTAGAGGGTGGGGGGTTGTTGAGAGGGCTGGTTAGTGTTTGTGTATGTGTGTGTGTGTGTGTGTGTGTGTGCGGAGTAGGAGGGGGGCAGAGAGAGCGGATTGGGACAGGAAGAGCGAGAGAGTTATCCTGGAACTCCGGAGCAATTTGTCACATTGGAATGGCTCTTGAGTTACCCGGGGGGCCCTTCATAGCGGGAGAGTTTTCGGGTCGTGGAGTGGGGAGCAGGGAGGGGCTGGAGCTGCGGAGAGAGAGGGGTCAGAGGTCACGGCCTACTCAAGCCCAGGCAGCGCGTCCGTTAGCAGGGCGGTCAAGAGGAAAGCGGGCGGACGGGTGGAAACAGAGAAAGGAGGCCAAGCAGGAGGAGGAGGAGGAAGGGGAGGAGGGGGAGGGGGGCCAGAAAGCCCAGTGCTTGCCAGGGCTCCGTTTTCCTTGGCATGCTTGTAAAACCTGCAGGAGAGATTAGTGTGAGAACATTTGCAATAGCAGGGCTGAAGTGGAACCGCCTGTCAGGGCATGCGCTCCGGCACCCTCCCTCTGTCTCTGCTCTTTCACTCCGCCTCGCTCGCTCTCTCTCTCTCTGGACTCTGTTGCCACACTCTAGGATGTCACCTTTACCCTTCTCACCCACCTCCTGAGAATGTCCCCTCGCCCGACCCCCCCTCCTCAGCCGCAGCTGTGTTTGAATGCTTGCATGTGCACACACGCATGCATATCTGACTTGGGCAGTCATTTGTAGGGTTAGTCCAGCGCACCACTTGGAGATGGCAGGACTTTCCCAAGACTGGAAACACAATTTCAGTCACCCCCGGTGACCCTCCCCCCGCCCCCGCCCTTTCCCTCAGCACTGGCCTGTCCTGCAGCCCCTCTGGCACCAGTGGATGTTGTCTTGAATTACCTCATAGATGACAGCAGCTCCGTCACTCTCCGCTTCCACCATCACTACAAGCCCTCCCCCTCCCCCTCCTCTCGCCTCTCTTCATGGCAATTAATACCCGGTGTGGGGGGTCCATAAAAAAAACCACAAGACCACAAGGAGTTTTTACAACCTATCCTTTTTTCCACTCTCAGGACTTACAAACAAGTGTAAACAAACCCAGTTTTTTAGCAGTAAAAGCCTTCTGGGGGTCATAAATGAGTGGTAGTGGTGGAGAAAGACCAGGCAGCAAACAGCTTTTTTTTTTTTCCCTTGCAGGGGCTGTAACCGAGGACATGGAGTCAATAACTCCCTCCAGCGTCTACCACTGGCGGGCACCCCACAGTGAACTCTTCGCTAATTACCACTGATTTAGACACAGTCTCAGGAAGGGTCGCGACACACTCACTCTCACCAACACCGACACACAAGCTCGCACTCAAAACATACATACAAACCAGCGGTCACCCCTGCTAGATGGCAGTGTCAACAGATTGAAGCTAATATAGTCGCAACCAGAATGAAGACAACCATGAGACATGGTTCATCTATACTTCAGTGTTTATTCGGGGATTGGGTGATGGATGGATGCAAGTAATTATTATTTATGCAAGGAACAGAGCGCCAAAATATGGTAGGGGGCCATGGGCCACTATCAACTTTGATTCGTTTGTAAAGTCTTATGTCATCATGGTTTATTAAGCATATGATCTCATGAAATATAATCAAAGATTGAAACAGAATTTTGTGGAGGGCAGATGGGCTCTACTCTGGATGGCCCGGGTATAAGAGGATGCTGAAGTGAAGCTGAATTAAAACAAAATGTGGGCAGTGGAAAGAGAGGGGTCCAGTATAATCATTTGGATATGGAGGAAGAGCTCACCAGAGTGACAAGATTCCTTGATTATTTTGACATATTGAAGGGGGGGAAGAGTGAAGCATTGGAGTCTTAGTCCACTCATTTTCTGTCCCAGTTGCATCAGAGGCCAAGATCCAAGGCCGAGTTGACTCGTCAGACCTGTTCTTGGAGGACGTCCGTGTGCTGAACAGCAGCATACATTAAGAAGGCCTCTGTTTAATGTTGGAGATGGTTTACACCATATCAATTTTTCATGACTTGGCCTTTGGGCTACCAAGAAGCATCTCTGGCCCCAGGGTTAAGAAATAGGCCTGCACCCCTCCTGCGTTACAGCTAGTCAGCACCAATAACCATTCTTCTTTTTGTGTCTCCTGAACTCCCAGGCTCTGTGGATGCAAAAATTAGTAGACTCTCCATTCAAACATGTGGTTTTTTGTAAGTTTGGTCAATAAAATCTTTGGGTATTTGACATAATTTTCTTGTACCATTTTTTAAAAAATTGGTTTAGCAGGGCCTTTTTCCGCCTGCAAATCCAGGGAACTCTTGTCATCATTTGAAAATACTGACCTGCAGTGAGCAATTCTCCAAGGCTCATTGATCATACAGTGTTTGAATTTCCCCCTCCTTAGAAGGAGAACAGTTTCTTACCTAACTTACCTCAATGCCACTGGCGTCTCGGGGCTAAAGCTGCTGTGACCTATTTCCCTCAAACCAGGTGGCCGTGACATTGATAAGCAGAGTTTAGATCAAGGTCACCATCAGAGGAACGTTGGCTGAGAATGAAGGTTGACCCTTTGCTGTATGGCCAAAAGCGCAGTAACCATAATATCCAGAGGTGCTAAGGAGCAAACGCTACAATAAAAGAGAAAGTGGGATTTGGGCAATGGCAGGCATATATTTTGGTGCAATGAAGGTGTTCGTTTCTGTAAAATCAAAGTGGATGTTTAATGGTAACAAATACTCCACATCAGAGAAGCCTGGTCCTGTTGCCGCTCAAAGCTTTGTTCTCTCTGTTGGTGTCATAAATAAAATGACTGAAGGTATGAAGACGAGAACAACTACTGCTCCTGCTCATTCCGGGAAAACGATCAATCATGTCAGGTAGCACGGTCAGCGTGGTGCATGTCATCAAATTATGAGAGCTCCACCCTGTTTATTACAACACAGACAGATGTTTCTCATGACCCTTGTTGCTGCTTATCTGTTTCATTCTGCTTGTGTGTGTAAGAGAGAAAGAGAGAGACTTTTGATAAAGGCCAAGTCAATCATTTATGGGAGTAGTCAGGAGATTTAGCCTCAGAGGACCGTGGTGCGACGCCATGATTTAACGTTTTTATGGGCTCTGAGGCGGCGACCATATAAAAGTCTACAACGGTCACATTTATGACATTAGGTCATCTTAAAGACATAAGCCATGTACAGCACCCCTTCCCCCGTCCAAAACAGTGAGTCAGTAAAAGCAAACATCACTACTTTCAGCAAAACCGCCATAAAATAGTTCACCGTCCTCGTTTACATCCTCACAGAGTGGGAGCCTGGCAACTGGAGTAACAATATTGTGCTGTATGTTTATGAAATGAATGTGTCATTTAGTTCACAGGGCTACTGTATGCACTCCTGCTGAACTCTCAGGTGCATGCTCGAGGCCATTCTCACCCCATGTGCCATCCGTCTTAGGATCTTTATTTGCCTCTCCATGTTTTTGAGTTTCCAACCCCATGCACCCATCAAGAATGTCGACGCCCCTTTTTGTCTTCTTTTTGATTTGTTCTTTTGGCTTTTGCTTTCTGCATTGTTAACATGTTTTGTTTCTTTCTTTCTTTCCATTCTGTTTCCTTTCTGCCATTCAGTACCTACAGATGAAATGGCCCCTGCTAGATGTTCAACCAGGAGGTCTTCAAAGTAGACAAGCACTTAAAGATGCCAGGTCCCCGTCACCGGCACACATCGTTGTAAGTAACACTCCGCTCGGTCCTTCTCCTCTTTCCCCAGCCTCTTCTTCCCTTGTTCATGACAGAGAGACATACCCTTTTTTTCTTCCTCTCACTTGTACTGAAAACAGTTTCAGGGTTATAACCATCCCCCATTTTCCCCCATGAAGATGTTTTGACTTGAAAAATACTTATTTACCTTTACACCCTTACACCACAGCAACTAACACACCCAGTTAATTTGATATAAACCTGCTAAGCCTTATATACATGCGAGTTTTGTCTATGCAAGTTTGTTGCATCCCAGTTCAGCAAACACACTGGGATGGTAAACTTTATTTTCTGATAGTGAGCAATTAGCAGGCAGGCGGCATTGGGAGCTGCTACTGTGGCAGGTGTGGTAGTTGTTCTTTGGACAGCTACGGTGCCATTAAGTCCAGAGGAGACGATAGGCTCTGCCAAGCCCTGCACCGAGCTGGATAATTATTGAGAACCAACCCCATGTTGACAACTTTATTTTATGAGAGTGACCTAATGGTGGACTGATAACGCACTGTCTTTGCGGGGAGCGTGGGCGATCCTTCGACATTGTTTACCCTATCCATAGAGTCAGAGCAGCACTCTGGCAGGAGAGTTGGCTGGACAGCCATAGGGGCATATGCAGCACATACACATAACATAGCATCCACCCCAGGCATGTCAATATCTAAGAGGCTGCTAGTGCTAGAATGAACAGTTGAACATGAACTTCGTAGTTAGCCAAAGGCATGAAGTTTTCAGGAGGTCAGTGGAAAGGTTGAATGTAAGGAGGTGTGCGTACGTGGTCGCAGGGTTAGCAAGCCAGGAAAATCAATGAGAGTGAGCAGTGAGCAGAATTAGTAAGGTGACCATGGATGCCCTGGGCCATTATTGGCACAGTTGTTACTTGTGTTGGGAGTCGTGCATCTCGTACATATTGTTATGAAAATGCAAACTTTAAAAGCGCCTAACGATTTTAGACGGGTGAGCGTTCTAGTTCTAAGTTTGTAGACTCATGAATACGGCATCTCCTGTGGTAATAGTGCAGGACTGAAGCTAATAATACATCGCTGAGCCTTTTGTTTATGTACTCTGTAGAACAACACAGTTAGTAGTCATCACAGCTGTTGAGCTCACCAAGATGTCTTCAGTGTTTTTTTGCCGCACAGATTACATCAAGCCCCCCGTCCTTCTTGGGCACATTTGACATTTGATCAGTTAGGTTAGTTTTATCCTGGATAACAAACACCATCGCAAACACTTTCCAGTTCAACAGTAAGCAAAAGTTGGCAAGCCGAGGCCTTCTTGGTATTTTGCCCGTTTAAGTTAAGCACAGCTTAAAATAGCAGGAGTTGACAAGGCTGTTTATTTGAAACAGAAACCCTGTCAAAAGTTGTGTTTAAGACAAAGAGCTGGCGATGACAGTGTTCTTCTGAACAAAACAAGCCCAGCTCAGGCCCTCCTTATCCTCCCCTGCGATGCCAGTTTTATTTTTATACCAAAGAGTTCAGGGGGCCTCTTCTTGCTCGGTTATTTTAGGAGACGCTGAGAAAAAGAGTCCCATCTCCTATGAAGTCATTAAGCTGGTTGTAGGCAGCAAAAGCTGCAGGTAAATACTTGAGGTTTTATCCAGCTATGAGTCATATGGCTGTAAATACTTACCACCTCACGTCCGCCTAAGCTCATGCCTTACCATTCACTCGGAAGGGAAGTTTGAGAGCACAAAAGTGAAGCGAGATGGTTGCAGTTCAAATGCCTCGCTTTTCAGAAGGCATTAGTGTCTCGCAGACGTCCATAATACGTTTCCATCACGGTGTTTTATTTATTTGTTTATTTAGATTGATTGCTGGGGTTTGTTTGATCACGTACGCAGGCTGGTAGGATCAGAGGCATCGCTGCACAGGCACGCAGCCTGCTGTTAGCAAAAGTGATCAAATTGAATGTGAAATGGGGCTTGTATTGTTGCTCCCACATCCACCTCTGACTGAGGAACAAGTGTGATTGAATGTTTCCCTGGTTTGCATCATACTTAGCTGCTGAACATATAGACAAGACGGAATCCTGTGGACAGTATCAGGAATACCAGGATTAACACCACACACACACACACACACACACACTCCCCTGTTGTCACTCAATCAGCCAAGCCTTTCTTTTTTCTCCTATGATGGCCTGCATGTTCCACTACGTGATCCCCTTATCAATAAATTGGGCTGTAAACGGTAGTTTCTTTGTTTTTTTTTCCAAATGAGAGAGAGAGAAAAAAAAAACACTCAAGCACTTTGGCCCCTTGCTGCCTGGAGGGCATTAGCGGTGATAAAGACCCGTCGATAGGCCTGTTAGATACGGAGACCAATGTTGAGTTCAAGTGTCCCTCAGATAGGTGTAGCCGGAATAGAAAGAGAGAGGATAGATGGCTGCAGATACATGAAAACTGTGAGGGAAGTCGGCGGCGGAGGAGAGGGATGAGGGAGAAGACGGACAGGGCCGCGCTCGTCTCTCGCTGGAAGGTTCAGCCGAGGTGGACCGCTGGAGGCTCGGCCGAGAAAAGAGGAAGTGACCTCACGCAGGCCGGTCTTTCTGAGGGCACGTTGCATTCCCCTGTTCACCAAGCCCTCAAAGGGGGCCACACAGGACCTTTTGAAGTGCCTGACCACCCCGCAGGCAGCCTCCAAACCCACCGCCGCTGAACTTTTATGCTATTGGCTGAAAGTTATTCAATATTTATCCGCCTATTGATGTGTGTTTTTTGAGAGAGAGAGACTCGGAGAAACATGTTTAGTTTGTTTTATGCCTCAAACGGCTTCTGAGAGAAATATCACCAAGAGCTCCCGGTTTGTCACGTAGCAGTTCATTGTTTTAATTTGATATTGTTGACTAGGAGAGTCTTTGCGGGTGCTTGATAGTGGGAAGTAGCTCAAAACTGGTGGAAATGGGACTTTTACACACATCTGTGACAGATTTGGGAAGTGGTGTGTGTGTGTGTGTGTGTGTGCTGACCTCGACAGTACCCATTGTTGTTATACAGGCAGTGGTCATCTCTGTGGCCCAGTAACACAACATAACATGCTGTCATCAGATTGTTTTGTGAAGTATCTCCTTGTTTTTAGAATAAATCACAGTGCAATACAACAAAAGGCCCAGCAGGAGTTACAGTAGTACTGTCATTGTATTATTTGGTTGAAAGGAATTAAACTATCTCATCTTATTGTCATTTGACAGATTGTTGTATTTTTTTTTTTTTTTTTTAATTATTGATAAGCAAATAGGAAAATCTCTAGAGAATTGAATGCAAAGGCATTGTATCATTGTGGCATAAGTTAAAACTTTTGCATCACATTTCTGAAATTGACATTCCAGGAAACTGGGGCAGAAACATGCACATACTAGAGCATATGCACACAAACTACTTTACCCACGTTCACGTGCATACACACACACACACATGTGCGCACACACACACACACACACACACACACACACACACACGCCTTAGAGTCTAGCCCTGGTCGGACAATGTCTCCATTGTTTTCTTGGCTTTCACTGGCAGCAGGGGACGGCTGGAGTGTTAACCATTTCCCAACTGTACCTCGCTGTGTGATTGTGTGTGTGTGTGTCAGAGGTAGTGAAGCATGGGCCGGGGCGGGGAGGGAGAGAGGGAGGGCGCTTACTCCAAGTGTATGGTAATTAGCGTGGAGGAAGTGATGGAATCTAGCCATTTTTACGGCGGGCGAGACCTCCCACCTGAGCCTTTACAACCAGAGAACATGCTTATTTTTTCCATTCAGTCTCACTCGTTTCTTTAAATAATGTGCGCTGGAAAGGGGGCATGTGAAAGAGCTGACGTGTTTCTTGATATTATAAAAACCAATAGAGAAGGACAGAAGGACGCAGTACAATGACTCTGTGGATCCCTACAATGGGGACCCAAAGAGTGACTGGCCGAGGGAGCGCCACTCTAAGTCAGCGTCAGAAAAGACAGAGGCGCGATCACATTGACTTTCCTTGACCGCGTCTCTGTCCATTTTTGAGGGGCAGGGATAAAGGGGGCTTCCTGTGGTCTGAATGGGCTGTGCACCTGGGCCGGCCAGACAATAGCCCGGGACTCTGGGAGGCCTGGCCTCCGCTGCTGTTAATGAGCGGCCCCGGGGTCAGCAGCCACCACCCACACACTGCCCTGAGGACTTTACCAAGAAGCTTTCTCTCTCTGGACTTCTGCTGGGCTTTAGCTTCTCTTTCTCTCCGACTCTTTAGTCACTTCCCATCAGCTTGTCTCGTCATTCATCTCCTCACTGTCGCTCCCTTGCACCTCGTCCTGCTTCCATCATCCGGCTTTAAGAGAAAGACCGTTTCTCCGTCTCGTGCGTTCGCTGGTATCGTGGTCCCGTTTGATTCCGGAGAGGCGAAGCATTGCTGGCACATGCTCCAGACCTCAAACAGGGACCATTGTGCCTCTCCACTGTCACTCCCTGTCTCCCCAGACGAGACACTTGTTTTTGGGGTCATGCGGACATCACCGGCTCGGGCCAAAACGTGAGGTCGTCGAGACGTGGCGTCAGAGCCGGGAGCTGTGACAATGAAAAACGAGAGCACCTCTGTCGTCATGTCCGCCCAGCAGCCGTTTGTTACCACAGACAATCCGCTCTGTGTTGGCTTAGTCAGCAGCAACTCTGCGATAAAAAAAAAAAGAAAAAAAAAAAAGTCTTGCTCCTTTGTGGACTTTGTGGAATACCTTGACATTTTCAAATGGAATGGCTCTGTCAAATGGCTAGGATTAATTTAATGCTGGGGTTTAATGCTGTAATGCTGTCTTTAGGGCAACTGAATAAACGCTGAGACTTTCCATAACGATGATAATAACCCTCGGGGAGTGTAAACAACAGCTGATCAGATTCAAAATACAGTATCATTTTTCACTATTTCACATGATTTTTGTCAAGTAGTTGCACTGAACAACATCTTTAAGGAGCTGCTCTGTATAGCGGCAGCATCTGATTGTAGGAAATATGAATAGCAGCTTTATTTATTGTGTGTATTTGTGTGTGTGTGTGTGTGTGAATAGCTCCAAGGCCATTGTCCTCTTTACTTGCAGTGGTATTTGACCGTTATGTAACCCCCGTGAACTTAAGCCACTCCAGGGAATGTGTGACTCTGTGTTGGACATGCACATTTACGGGGATAATACACATTTGTGTGTATCTTTCTGTCTGTTTGTGTGCATGTGTGTCACACCAATAACGTCAGTGTTCACAGTGTGGCTGTTGTGAAGAGTGATGCAGCTGACATTGGGGTCAGGCAAAAGTACAAACATGACCCAGTGATCTGAGGGCACAAACGGCAAGCTGTACATTCGTTTTGAATGGGACTTAAACTAAAGGCCTTTTCCTTTTCTCTGCATGTTCTCTCTCTGTGACTAGCATACCCCGTTTTCTTTTCCAAGTCAATATGTCCCTTACCCATTTCTCCTTATTTTCATTCTCTCCATCCTCCCGACATCTTTCAGACTGACTTCAGATCCGATTTTTCCTCTAGATGCACATCCACCAGGCTCACCTCTGTCTGAATGCCTCCTCCTCCTCCTCCTTCTCAGGAGAGAGTTGCACTTGCGCGGCTTACAAGGTTAGGCGGAGGCAGAGTTTAAGTGCACACTTTTCATATTTGAAGAGCTTCAATTTTAGCGCAGTGTGAATAGCTTTGGAAAGTGGCTGCCCTGGGAACCCGCAGTCAGCGCCGCGTTCTCACTTTCATTCAAAATCGACTCTAAAACTGCACTTTCAGGATCTGAAAGTAACCTTTTGTTGGACCGACCAGTGTGTTTGCAGGTTGTAAAAATTTACCGGAGACTTGGACATTTTACCAGACACTATTTTTTTTTTCTCTCTCCACACAATGTGAAAATAAAAATGGCAGAACCGCATGAATGTACTTTGCAAAACCTAAGAAAATGGATTTCACTGTGCAATTAAAGGCACCCAGTGTAGTTTGTGACCACTTGTGGTGCTATAGTGCACACTAGGAAAACAGAGTCACCGATTGGTTTACATAAAATGACATAATCTTCCAGCAGATGACACACACCGATGTGAATAATGCACCATTCAACTTATTTGCGAATGTCTTTTGAATTAGGAAATGCCTTCAACATGTTTAATAGGTTTCATGGATGCACACAGTGTGTTTTTGTGAGAAATTTTGAACATAAAGTGTGTTAACAAGGAAAACCACATTAAACTAGAATTGTGCAGTTTCTGGGGAAACTGCGTGGGCAAGCTGGAAGAGTAACCGCAGCGCGCGGTTTCCGAGCAGAAAATAAAATGTATCATGAGAAAGGTCACGCTTTGGGCTTTCAAACTGTGTCAAAATTATTTTCCAACTCCCAAAAATGCCTGAGATTCGGCGAGTTGAAAAAGTGTGTGTTTCTCCCTCTCTCCCCAGATTCTGGGTTCCAGATATAATGGGAGTCTATGGGGGAGAGAGCTGGCACTCCTGCCTCGTTAAGGGTCACCGTTTAAAAAGTTGAAGCTACTTTGCTTTTGTTTTTACATTTTTCAAAGCACAACTAGTTTTCCTACTACTTTACCCGAATTTGTACATGTGGAGTGAAAATTGTGGCCGGGGGAGCGAGTAAAAGACCAAAGTTTTACACGATTTTTCAGGGCTGCTGCACTCAAGCCGTGATGTCACTCACTCTAGCTCACACCATTCGTGTGTGTTGCGTCCGGAATTCCGACTTCAAACTGGAATTGCGGAAAAATGTAAAGTCGGAGCGCCTTGAAAACCGACGCGCCGCTTCTTCTCAATAAGACGCACGTTTTCCGTATTTGGTGCGTGGACGCAGGTCAAAAGCTCTGCGCCCTGGAGCCTTCGGAAGTTTTGGCCATTCATTTCCTATGGCAGACAGCTTGCCCACTAATGAACAAATTACAGCATTTTATCTTTTTTCTTTAATGAATGCAGGGTCACCAAACTTACGCCCAATCAGAATAGCCGAACAAATGCGAGGATTGGTGGGAGTTGAAGTTTTGTATTCTGTTATCACTGTAACCACGTGAACTTTCATTTATATTTTGAGGTTCTTTTTTTCCCGGCAGCCTGATTTCTACATGACAAAGTGTCTGATAAACTGCTTCCATTTACCCAACACTCGCATAGTCTACCAGCGTTTGATGGGTGGTCGATGCTATGAACAGGAAACCTCCATTGATGCGGGTCAGTCAACTTTGCTTGTTTGCATTTATCACCGTTTAGACCTCGGGATAAAACCGGTGCTGAACGCCGGCGGCGACAGTGGATCTCCGGAGCAGCCGCCTGCTCCTGAACGTCCACGAAGGTGCGGACGCTACGGAGCGCAAAATGTTCTACCAAAGTGAAATATTGCTCTAACAACCAGGCAGCCAGTGCAAACAGCCATGTAACCAGCGCAGAGCCAGTTGTTCTCCTATTCTCTCTGTGTAAAGCGAGTGATAATGGGGCCGAACACACACCCTGGAGAAAGCTGAGCCAGCAGAGAGGAAGTAGTAGGTTAAATAACTCAAAAGGCAGGGGAATGCATTATGTCTAGTGAGAATACGTTGCTTTTGCATAAAAAAAAAAAAATATCTGGTAGGCTACGATTGTGTGCAGGTATGTGTGTGTGTGTGTGTGTGTGTGAGAGAGAGATGGAGAGCTGATATAATTGTGTGACTTGGGAACGTCCGTCTTTGCCTTTCAGGGGCCCTTCTGCTTGGAATTCCCCGGACAGTCAGATCTGAGCCTTCACCAATTTCAGTTGGTGAGAGACTTTTGAATTCCAAAAATATCTTGTTAGATTTCTTTGGTTGATGCCACACACCAATTAACAGCTGATAACTGATTATGATGATGATTTTTTTTAAAAACAACAACAACAACAACTAATGAATTAGCTAAATCCTGGTGATGATGATGATGATCATGCTGTGCTGTGTTGCTTTGTGCTGCTGCTTCTGCTGCTGATTTGCTTTGTAATTTCCAAAATGTCAATCCAGATGTTTTCTTATTTTGAAAGGGGAGCGGGGTTGATGATCATTTGAACAGGCAAACTTGACTAAGGTGTCAGTTTTTGCACACATTCACAGGCATGCTTCTTGCAGCCGCGTGCAGCTCTTCCGTGCTTGTCGCCGCGGTGTCGTTTTCTCCGGCTTTTCAAAATCGGCTCGGTGCGGTTCATGTTGTTTCGCCGGCGCCGCTTCTCGTCACGCAGCTAACTGGCCTTTGTTCTTGGAGGGGGTTTTTCGGTTCAAGGTGCTGTGACAGTGACAGTCCTTGGTGAAGACGGCAGCGTTCTCGTCTGAGGAGCCACAAGGATACTCTGCTGAATGGGTGGAGATGTTGCTGTGAATCCAGCTCTCATTTTTTTTTTTTTTTTTTTTTTTTTCCCCTTCTGCGGACAAAGACCAGTGTCAGTGGTGTAGAGTCTTTTTAACAACATCACAACATGTGTCTTTTAGTTCTGAGAGCCACTGTCGCAAGATTGCGGACTGTAGGCTCACACTTTGGTATTATCTGCTCGTGTGTGAATGTGCCTGGCGTTTGTGTGTGTGTCCCGTGTGTGTGTGTTTATGTGTGCGGGGCTTTCTTTTGTCTTTCTATCCATTTCTCTTCAGCAGCTGTTTTGAAGAGGACTCTCTTTATTGATAGCATCTGGGCTTGAATGGAAGCTGGCAGGATGGTAGGAGGTTCATTGATTAAACACTCGGTGTATGTGTGAGGGTACGAGTGTGTGTATTTGTGCGTGCAATGCGGCTAATGTGAGCGTGCATTATTGTGTGTGGATGCACTGATGAAGCATACTGGTTTAAGATTTGTCTCACTCTCACGCAAAATAATGCTGCACTCCACGGACTAAGACTCGTGGCCCTCTATGCAAAAATATCGTTTTTTTTGTTGTAAGATGAAGCGAAAAACTACAAAAATCGCTCATCCCACTCTGTGCAGGTGAGTCAGGTAGGTCCACTCTGCACAGTCAACCCTGAAGAAGACTGTTAGAGTCTAAATGCGTCGAATAAAGGACTTTTTATCCATATCAGTGTTCCTCTGGATCTCCAACCAGCCTGTAGAATGTGGGATGGACAACTTTTGCTTCATCTAAGATATTATTCCCCTGACCTGACTGTTTTTTTTTACTCTACTATTCGGTTTTAGACAAGAGTAGTGCTCTCCTGTCTTTATCCTTTGTAGATATTTTTGCCTTGGTCCAGCTCTCTGCTCTGTCACTGTTAAACGCCCTTTGTCTCAATTAACGCAGACCTGTAAGAACAGAAGAAGAATTGACGGAGAGTGAATTTAGTGGTAAAGAGCTGGCTTGTGCCGAGCAGATCAATAAGCCTCGTTCGAGTCGGGTTCAACTCGGCCGACGCAGGGAACGAGGCCGCCGCCGCAGAGCCCGAAGGAGACCTTGGAGAGAACCTCGGCTCCAAGGATCGCCTCCTTGAATTGTTTGACTGATCAGCTGCGTGTTGATTTTTTTTATTCGCTCCGGAGCGCCCGCGTTGGCAATAAACAACACAAGCCTTTAAAAAATCTAAACTCATGCTTGACAACACAAACAGCCCTTAATGCGACGGCGCAGTGTGCTGGGTTTACGGAGGAGAAAAAAAAAAAAAAAAAAATCTTCCCACGTCAACTTGCTGCCTGCCTCCCCTCCCCTCTCTTGTATAAGTGCTGTTGCTAGAACTTGTTTGACAAGGTAGGGCAGGATCTGCGTTGGGTGTGCCTGTCTGTCTGTCTGTCTGTCTGTGTGTGTGTGTGTCTTACAAACACGCCTTTGTCTGCACCAGTGTAAACCTGCATGCACCGTCTCAGCGTGCGAGGCGTTCGCGAGTTTAAGGTGAGGGCTCTCCAGAAGCAGGTCAAATCGGTTTGTCACTGCCATGCGTTTGCACACGCGGCATCGTCTCCTTATTTAACCCGCGGCGTTGGGATTAGAGGCTTCAAAATGAAGAAAAAACATAACCTAGCAGACGTGGTGATCACCTTTTGGTTAAAGTTCATGCAGGTAGAATCAGGATCAAGGTTCACAAATGACACTGATGGGAAGCCTCATTCGTGGGGACACGTTCCCAGCAGATTGACAGCTCCGGTTCATTGGCTGTCGTCATCTTTGACTAATTCCCCCCAGCCGGCGCGATCCCTCCCCCCGGCGTCTCAGCCCCGCTCCCCCCGGCTCCATTCTGTGGTCGGCCCCATGAGCGACAGCGGAGGCGGCGGCTCCCCTACGCTACTGTATTAGCACTGGAGGCCGTTTCACAGGGAAACTTGTTTTGACAGAACTCCAGGTGTCTCATTGTTGGGGCTGGCATGGTTCAACAGATTTACCAATTAGCGCTGGGCTGAGGGCACGGGGAGGGTGGGAGTCGAGAGAGAGAGAGAGAGAGAGAGGCGGAGGGAGGGAAGGAGGGAGGGAAGAAATGAAATGGGGAGGAGGGAGGATGGATGTGGCGGATTTGGCCACAGTGATGGAATGAGGTTTTGAGTGAGAAGGGCTGGGGGGGGGGGGGTGGTTGTGGCCATACGGAGGCAGGCTGGGGTAAGGCGATCCGTGACCTCCTTTTTTTTCCCAGCAGCCGTATGGAAGGGGCTGAGGTTTCAGCTGAGACACAGGAGAGGAGGAGATCTAGGTAGAAGGGGGGGCAGAGGAAAGGGAGGGGGAAATCCACTTTTAACATGACAACTTTTTTCCTTACTCCACTTTGTCCTTTGAAAAATTCCTTTTTTTTGTGTGTTCGTTTTGTGGTTTTCCTACTTATCTGTCCCCCCACGATGGTGCAACATTTGCGTAATTGCACTTGCGCTGTCACAGGGGGGATTTTTCGCCGCACACAGACGTCCTGACATTTGACTCCGCAGATGAAATCTCGGTTATCATGCGTCGCTAACACGCATCCGTCCGCGGGAGCAGCGATTTGTTTTTGTTGCAGTCCGCCCTCGGCTCGCTGTTCTCACTCCGGTACGAGGCAGAGTTGTGTGGGATTAAACACAATGTTATTACTTTCAGTAACCCTCTTTGTTATTCCTGAGAAATGTCTGCTCCCTTTTCCAGGAAGTTTGCAAGTGAACTTTTGAGAATGGGGTGAAGTGATTTAGTTAATATCCCTGGGGTGGCCTGCAGAATTTAGAGTAGTCTTTGGCTCTTGACTGGTTATGAGTGTGTTCAGTTTCTCTGTGTGCGTGTGTGTGTGTGTAAGTATGTGTATCAGTTTTGTACTTGAGCACCATGAAATCATTGCCTTTTGTTTGGTCAAAAAAGGGGTTCACAGAATAGTGGAACAAGTAAGTGTGAATTCACACACAGTCCTTCTTAGGCCCAGCACCTTCTGATGTCAAAAACGTTTGGCTTTTTACAAGAGTGCACTCATTTTTGTGCGTGCACACGCCGACCAATCACAACAAGCTGGAGGCGGGGCTTGGTGTTACCCGGGAGGCTGTTCAATACAGCAACAACAAGCTGAATGAAAATGGGAACAGCAGCGGAGGAGAACTGTTTCTCTGATCTGGAAGAGTCAGTAAGAGCACATTGGCCACGTTGAGATTGGGACACAAGAAAGCAATTGTGTGCACAAACAAATTATCAGCACAACATGCACTTAAGGCACTGCTCTCTCCACTAAAATAACTTATTGTGTTGTGTTGGAATTTGTTGAAGGAGAGCCGCTGCAAATCAAGGTGAAAAGGCGGCGAGAGAGACTCCTGAGCTTCCACAGGCCAGCCTCAGGACCTGAAATAGATGGCACAGATAAATAAAATCACTGGGTAGTTAATAATTCAGAAAATATTGATGTGCTGAAATGGGATGCTTTATTCTATTGGTGATCAGTTGTACCCTTTTTTATGTTATTACCAGGAAGGGATGATATGTGAAAATCAAACATCGCTGTATCTTGGTATCAATATTGTGACGATATTGTAGAGACATATATTGGTGCTTTCATCAGAAAAAGCAGTCTAATAAGTTCGGAAAATGACCTCTTTACTGTACTGCGGCCTTTAAAAGTGGGAAAGGACAACACTTATGCCTTATCACCACATTATGACATCCAGAATCCCAGATGATATCTAGTTTTATAGTGTGGTACCAGCACACACGTGCAACTTCAAGTAAGAGGACTTGAGTTGCCACCGCAGATAAAAAAAAAGAACACGTGTTCATTATTGTTGCAAAACCAACCCAAGTGATAGGCCTAGCGCTTGGAATTGGTATCGGCAGCGAAAACAAAGGATTGGTGCGCTGCCATGCGCCGGTTTGTCAAGTGATCTCGCAGTCACTATGTCACCTTTCTGATGCGCGCACACACGCGCACACACACACGCAGGGCGGCAGAGAGAGAGAGAGAGAGAGAGAGAGAGAGAGAGCTTCCTGCGAGGGCAGAGAAGAAGGAGCCAGCCTCAGGAAGGATGAGGCAGCTATGAAGCCCCACCACATTCCCCAAAGAACAATTTATAGTCATGCCTGAACACACTGTCACTGTCAAAGTTTAACACCTTGTTTCAGCGCGTGTGTTTCTTTGTGTTTGTGTATGTGCGTGTGTGTGTGCGTGTGTGTGTGTGTTATGGACAGTGGAATGCTGACTGCTTCCAGCGATCGCTTAAGCTGCCTTGAATTTGGTTTATTGTTCCCACCCCCCTTATGGCAGCAGAGGAGCTTTCGGAGGAGGGGAGAGGAGGTGGGGGGGGGGCCGGGGTAAACACCGGGTATCTGCTTACCGAGTCACTTTGCATTGTCTCCTGCCTCTCTCGCCTCTTCATATTTTCTAGACAGTCTCTTCAGGTTTGTGTCGGGCCAACCCGAACGAGACTAACCCCCCAATTTATTTGATTCCGTTCCTCTCAGCAGTTCCAGTGAAGACCTATCTGAACTTTTCTTGGATTTGTTTGGCTCCGGTTTTGATGTGTGTGTTGTTATTTTCTCTTCTCCGTCTTCCAGCCTGTGTAGTCGACAGTGTCTGAGTGCCAAGCCCTTCTTTTGTCTCGGCCCGGGAAGAAATTTGATGTGAGACTTATTTTCCTACCCAGTCAGTTTCTTTGAGCATCTTTTTTTTTCTCCCTCCAGTCTTTTTTATGTTTTTGTTCCCCCCCACCCTCTGTTTTTTTTTTTTTTTTTTTAATAGTCTTGGATATTTGGGACACTTTGTGGAGGCAGGTGATGCTGCAGTCTGCCTGCTCTCACATACCTGTGCAGGTGTGCACATGCTTTCGTATTTATTTATCCAGCTTACCCCTCCCCAAAAAAATCACTTTTAATTGACTGCTCTATTAAGATGCCACTGGAATCACTCATGTAATAGCAGAAGGGAAATGTGACGGGGTGAAAACGAGGGCTGAATTCCATGGGATTAAGGAGGAGCATCATAACTGAGGTTTTTGACGAGGTGAAACGTGGCTCAGTTGCTCAGGTATTTAGCCTGTTTGGCACGGGGGTGGGGGGGCGAGAAGTCCAAACTCAGGCGAATTTTACAAAAGGATTGCGCGGCTTTTATGGCCACTGAACCCGTGCAAATGACACAAAAAGGAAACTGTAAACTCACAAAGGGTGAAATGCACCTCTGACTATGCTGCACTGCAAAAACTCAAAATCTTACCAAGATTATTTGTCTTATTTCAAGTCAAAAATGTCTTATTACACTTAAAATAAGACATAATCACCTCAGAAGTAACTTGTTTTTAGACAATTGTCTCTCGTTTCAAGTGAAAATTTGCTTGAAACAAGTGAAAATTTGCTTGTTTCATTGGCAAAATTTGTTTCTTGTTTCTAGCTAATTTTCACTTATTTCAAGTGAATTTTCACTTTTTCCACTGGCAAATTTTGCCAATGAAACAAGCAAATTTTCACTTGAAACAAGTGAAAATTGTCTAAAAGCAAGTTACTTCTGAGGTGATCATGTCTTATTTTAAGTGTAATGAGATATTTTGACTTGAAATAAGACAAACAATCTTGGTAAGATTTTGCGTTTTTGCAGTGTGTCAAACAAACAGTGTGGACCTTTTCCATTTGCACACACTGAAATGAGGTAATATGCATACATTTCGTGCAAAATTTCTATGCAAATGAGCATCATTGCAAAAACAGTGCTAATAGCCCCATGCAGTTAGAGTGAAATTATGAGCATCCTCAGAGAGTTGATGGTAACTGAAGAGCATTTGGAGAGGGTGTCATGGCCAGATGATGGTGATGATGGAGAGCAGATATTGCGAAGAAGGAGAACATCGCTTTTTGATTTAAGTGAGACTGAAATTAATTTCCGACATAGGTTGCCAGGTCAAACCAGTTTTGCCATGCGCGATGACATCAGCGATGACATTGAAGCCGCCCGCTGTCTTGTCGGTGCAAAGGCGACATTTATTCTTCGGATAGCGGCGTTCACACACAAAACGAGGGCAGATCGCGCTCGGATGCAAAACTTTACGGCCGCTGTAACATCACGAGCGCGGCGTCTTGTGTGAATCCGACCTTGACACGCGGGGCGGGAAGCGTTTCACAATCCGCGGTGCCATCAGCGGCCGCGATGCCTTCTTTGTGACCCCCCCTCCCCCTCCTGAACCTTTTTCCCATCAGTGAGAAACTGCACTGGCCAGACGCCGCCTTCTGAAAAGAAATCACGAGAGAGCTGCATCCTGGGAAAGGAGTAAACAAGCCTGTCACCAAAGTTAGGAGGAATCCTTAGTGCAGCGCTACTGTCAAAACGCAGCTTCCATTTCATACATTATTAACATTACCTAAACGCATTATTTGTGTATTTATTCCTTCATTTGTCTTGTTAACATCCTCCCGGAGTAAGATAAACAGCGCGGCCGGACTGGCTGTGTGACAGCTGTGTGCGCGATTTGAATAAAAAAGCCCGGCGGCGTGATTGGAGCGAGACGGGAGCGGGTTTTATGGACACCAGACAGACTTCCCTCTCCAGGCTCATTAAGGGACAGTGAGGCGATGATGTCGAATCGGTGCGCGCTTTACCGGCCTGCCTCTCCCTTTGAACAGCGGCGCCCTCTTATCTGCAACATGCTCTGTTCCTCCATAACAAGACGCTCCCACTCCCATGCACGCACACGCTCTGTCTATCTCTCTCTCTCTCACACACACACACACACATGGAGGGTCGCACACACATCCTCCTTACACACACGCACACACTCTTCATGCTTATTTACTTTTTTGTAGACAGAAAACTAAGTGTGTGGCTTGTCCACAGAATTTTGGCAGCTTTTGTTGTATTTTCTCCTACGCTATCGAAAAAGCCTGGTACTTTTTTTTTTTTTTTCCCTTTTTTCCTGCACCCCACATCACAAATGGATATTTTAATTGGAACTTTTGGCACTGTCTCCATCTTGTGTTGGAATGGCAGACAAGTGAGTGGCTGGCGAGGCCGGGGCCGGGCTGATTGGTGTGTAGCGAGGCGTGCCTAAATCAACTGGCAGCATGAATGGCTCGCTTGATTCTCACTGGCATTCACCGGAATCCGTGGCACTTTTTTTTTTTTTAAACAAGATTCTTTCTTTGGAGAAAGTCTGGAATAACCAACAAGGGAGAGAGAGAATGCCTCCTGGGTTCCTGAAGCATGACTTACCTTTTGTTTTGGGGGTGTAGTTTACTCGCCTTTATGCCAAGTCACTTAGTGGCGCTTTTTTCAAGTCAGAATGAAATGGCTAAATTATCACAGGCGTTTTAGTCCACGGTGTTCATGCACTCTGCAGGAAAAAGGTTGTGAGATTCTTGTTTTGGCTCCCATGCTTATAATAACACGTCCCCGAGTCGCTGCTGCACTGTTGCTGTTTTTACTTTCTAGGCTGCAAACTCAAAGCATGTGCTAAGCCTGCTGGAGCTGATGATCACCAAACATCACACACTGATGCGCTCAGCAGTGGAGATCATATTAAAAGTATGCACCTTCTGAATTTGAGTGTGATGGATAACAAAACAAAGGTAAATGAACAAGGTGGAGTTTTTTTTTTTTTTTTATCTTAATGGTAGATTAGTGAGGCTCACAAATATGTAATTGAATATGAAGATTTCACACAGATCCATTTATTATCTCTTTACAAAACAAATTAGAATTCTAGATTAAACCCTAGAAAGTAAAAAAGGAAATTATTTTTGTTTTTTGTTTTTTCTTCCACCAAAGAACCTCAGCTGTAACCCCTTCAGTGTTTCCTCTGTAAGGGGAAGAGGCGTCACATTTGGGAAGCGTTTACTTTCAATTCCAAATTCTGAACGTCAGTGGAGTTCACACGCCAAGGCCAAATGATGTCGTCATTTGTTTCCACTTTTTTGCGAATTTCGAGGAAAGTCCCCTCGCCGAGCGCGCCGTGTCGAACTCGAGTAAACCCCCGGCCCCAGATGACACGTTGGGCTCGGCTCCTGCTGCGGCGGGAGCGCTCTCTCTGGCCACACCGCAGCGGCTAACGCGAACCACATGCCGCCGAGCATCTGCGTAAGCGCACACCTGTTTACGCTGCGGACGCTCCTTTACCCCACACAGTAAATTCAGGAACACTCACGCCAAAAGGCAGAGGCGTCGGCGAGGTGGTGGTGGTGGTGGGGGGGGCCGGCAGCTCTTCAGGGGCTGGGAGGCAGGGTCAGATTGGAGTCATTGTAATCCTCCTTGAAATAATGCAGGCCTTGTGTTTGGCTGGCTGTCAGCACCTGTGTGTGTGTGTGTGTGTGTGTTGGTGGTGTGTATGAGGGAGAGAGAGAGAGAATGGGAGAAAGATATCAGGTGTGTGCAGAGGGTGGGCAGGTGGGTTTGTGTGATCTGTATACTCCACTGTCTATGCATGCAAAATAGATGTTTTTTTTTTTTTGTCTTCGTGTGCATGTGTGTGAATGTGTGTATGCTTGTGTGTGTGTGTGCGGTAGCGGGCCTTCCTCTCCGGGCTGGTAGTCAGTGCTGTGTAATTACCTGGCTGTCTGCCACCAAGCCCCACCGGAGCAGAGAGAGGAGCAGAGCTGTGTCTTACACAACCTGGGCTCACATAACACGGCAGCCCATCTGAACCATGAGCACGGCAGCACAGAGAGCTCTCACACACACACACACACACACACACACACTGAGAAAAGTTTCAGAGAAGAATCAGAGGCTGGCCAATGAAGACAGGAAAGGGACAGATTTATAGCAGTGACATAAAGAACATCTCTCAACTGTCACCTAACTATTCACTACTTGACTCCAGTACCAGTTGTCAGTGAAGTGCTCGCTGCGAGGCGGCACCCTCCTCCGCCTGCGAGGGCTAACGTGTGAGGCAAGCTCGCGGCACACGAGCCGCACGTGTGCACACCGCGGTGTCAGCCTGCCGCTCCCGCCATTTTAATTGTTATATCTCCTCAGCCTTGATACGAGCAAAAAGGGAGGCCTCGGCAGAGCCTGGCACTTCAAAGGCTACCTCCCCCAGTCTTACAAGTTGCCTGTCTCTTTGGAGGAGACCGGGCTTCGGAGAGCCAGAAAAAGGGGGTTGGAGAGGCGGTGCCGCTTCCCGGCTGGAATGAGTTTGATGGGCTAATTGTAGCCCCCAGTGGACACAGGCGCACATCACAGAGGACGGGCGGGCAGAGCGCTGTGGATGTGGAGCTGCGGAGGCTCCTGCTTAGCTCTGTGCATGTCTTTCCTCTCCACGGCCGCTGGTTTCAGCGTCCTGTCACCACGTCACAGATTTCCCCCGCTGTATTTCACACCCTCTCTCCACTGTTTGTTTTCCATCGCTCAGTTTACTGTACATTACAGGCTCATTTTCCTGGGCTGTGTTCACCCAGCAGTGCCCTCAACAAGGCATGCCCTTCTTTGTGCTTTCTCACATGTTTTTTTTTTTTTCCCCGTCAAATAGCAGTAGGCCTAATGTACCCACTTTGACTTTCTCTCGCTCCGTGGGAACTCGCATTTCCTCCAGGCGCCGGTGCAGCTTGACGACGCCCCGTCCGCGAGCCTCGACACGGGGGGCGCGCGTCGGTCACTACGTTTAATGAGCCTACTGACCGCGTGGCATCTGAGGGCCCGAGCCCGAACACAATGCACAACAAAGGGAATCCGACGCACAGACCAAACACACGCACGCACGGCGCCTACTGCCTCACCAGCACGACCGGCAACACAACGGACCGGCTCTACAGTAGCGGTGATCAAAAACGAGCTCTCCGCGGCTTTGAACAGCTCCCCTTTTTTTTCCTCCATCTGCATCAAAAAGAAATCAATAGCTGAAACTTTGGAGCACATGTATCAGTTTTTCCACAACCAACGTCCCCCCCCCCTCCACTACTCCCACCTCCTAAACCCCCCACCCCACCTTCCTCTCTGGCAGTTGTACATTATGCCACTAGAGTAAAGCACAGTTAAAAGGAGAATGGCACGAGGAGATGACACCGGCAAGGAAGCGGCTCGTGTTGGGAAGGGCCCTGGCTGGGAGAAAATCAATGGGAGGGAACACTTCTGTACACGGAAACGGCACACTGGGAGGGAGAGGAGGGAGTGGAGATTGTTGTTTTTTTTTTTTTTTTTTTTGACTGAAAAAAAAATGATGCATTTGTTTTACCCAGGGAGAAAAAGCACAGACGAAGGAGAGAGAGTGAGAGAGAGAGAGTGTTAAAAAAAAAAAAAAAAACGCTCTTCTGAACATCTTTTGAAAAAAAAGCGAGTTCTTTGGTGAGGTTGAGTTGTGTGGTTAAGGTTTGTTTTATCCAACTGTGCGGAAGCGTGTGTAGCTGTCTTTCAGGTCTCTTTCTAGTTGAGGCGCAGAAAGACTACTCGTGGCATGTTCAAGGGCACTCGGTGGACACGGATGCCCTGCAGGAGGCGGAATTATGAATACAACATGAGTAAACACACACCTACACATACTATTAAGTAGTAAGTCTAGTACTTGGCAAGAGCCCATCCTAAATAGTAATTTGAGCCGGTCCGCAGCAGCTCAACCTTCCACTTCTGAGGGTCATTGATAAAGACTTGTGAAAAGTCAACTCTAATTTGCCTGATAGTGGAATGATTTGCACATTGGCAGTAATGTATTCCTGTGTGCATTCCTCCAATACAAGCCTTTTAGTATTCAGTTGCGTGATAAAAGGATTTTTTTACACAGCAGCTGTGAACAAAGAATACAATAGCACACAAACTCGGAACACAATTCCGAGTCTTGAATGGCATTCAGACTCTGCTGTGACTGAGCGGAGCCATTCAGTGGGAGTACGCGGCGGTTGGAGAGATGGTATCGAGTTGCCTGCAGATGGAGGTCAGTGTGACTGGCACAGTTGGCACCTTGGCACAGCGGCAGTGGCACGCTGCAGCACTCAGCGCCGCAAAGGATGCGTCGACTGAAGGGGGGGGGGGGGACTCGCGGGGGAAGCGGAGCGTTCTTCTCACTTCTCCTTCTTTTATTGTCTGCGCTTCCTGTTTTGAAAGCCATTAAGGAGCAAATTTCCTCACAGCGAGAGGGGAGATGAAAAGGCCCGGTCTTTTGAAACATGTCCAAGCGCAAATGTGAAAAAGAGGGGGAATGATAGCTATCTGTAAACATCTCTGTCGAGGGGTCGACGGAAAAGGAATTGTGAGGGGGGAAAATGATACATTCATTTGCGTTCTATTTTTTTTTATTTTATTTTTTTTTTTTTGATTTGCTGATGAAAGATGCGCTGGAGTTTTTGTTCCACGCCAGCTGTATTGCTCTATTCACATCCACACTAATATATCAGGGCAGGCTCACATAACTGCACAGCCACCACCCCCCACACCCCCTTCCTAAAATGCTTTGTGACATCTGCATCCACACATGTCTGCATTCACTGTAGCCAATGAGTATTTATAGTTGCTTTTGTCATCCATTGATCCCTTCAGGTACTCAGTAAACCGTGTCACTGTAACTGTACTGTGATTGGCTTTCGGCAAGATAAGGTGATCATGCACCTGAGGTCCGTCCTGCTCACCCCGACAGAGTTGAGGAGAATCGAGCCTCAGAAGCACACGGACACGGCGGCTCGCTCGGTGTAATCGTCTGTCATGTGTTTTTTTCCCATCCTCTGTTTGTGTTGGTGTCCTCCCAGCCGTGCTCGCCTCGTTTCCCCAACAGAAGCTTCGGTGCTAGAGAATCCCTTCCTTCTCCTCGTCCTCCTCCCTCCTCTACCCCCTCACTGCCCCCGAGCCTGGCCAGTCTCTGCCTCTTAATAAAACCGACAGGCTCTAATTGGGCTTAATTGCACCCTTCGGGCGTCGTCAAAAGGAGTGTTGCTAAACAAACTGCAGGGTCTGCAGGCAGGCCAGCCAGTCTGCTGCAGCACGTTGGCCGCTGCGCTCCCTCCTGGATGTATGCGTGCAAATTGGTCCTGGTATGTAAATGTGCATGGGTGTGCAGGGCTGGGCGATAACTCAGTGTTGTGGTTTACAGGGTTGCACTGCAGGCTGTCGGTACTGGCTGAGAGCACATTTAAAAGGCAATAGTGGTGTCAGTCCATTTGTTTAACTAATTGTGAAATTTGCCTTTTTTGCACCTAATTTCTAGATGTGTGTCACTTCATCCAACAGTGGTCAAAACAAACTAACATGGCCTGTTAAATACAACATTATTTTATGACTGTTTGTCTGAAAGTTGAATTTCTTTTCCGATTCTTAGAAAGTTGCATATTGATATCAGATGTTAGGGGTGGGAAGACACTGAATTTCAAAATTGGCCCCCCAAAAGGATAACCAAATAAATAAATAGATAAATAAAAAAAACATATCACTTCATCCCTAATTGTTTATCTCCTTGCAGTAGAATCATATTATGATAAAATAGTGACACAATTTTGTTGTCTAAACTGATGATAAAAAGCAAATGGTTAATAAAACACTGACAAAAGCAAGTTATTATTTGAATTTTATTATTTGAGTTTTGTTAGACATCACACCTAACTTTGCCATTCAGTTTAATGGGAGAGACAATACTTTGATTTTTTTTTTTTTTTTTTTTTTTTTTTTAACATGTGATTTTGCAAACATGAGTCATATTGTCTTGTATAAACAAAAAAAAAAAAAAAAAAAAAAAAAAGTTGTGTATCGTGATGTTGATTTCAACTGTTTCGCCCAGCCCCTATGTGCACGTGTGTATATAATAGCACGTTGAGAATGTGTATGAGTAAGCATCAGGTTTTTGGAGTGTGTGGGTGGGTGTGTGTGTGTGTGTGTGCACTGAGGTTGGAGGGATGTAGCAACACATTCCTTCCTCACCGTGAGCCAAGCGAACAAGAGCTCACAAGCCTGAGAATCTCACGCATTCGAGCAGGCAGCATCACCTGACTGTGAACCTCCCCGGCTCCCTCTGCCGCTAAATCGACACTGACAGTAAAACAGAGTGCGTCTGTGTCTTTGAGGAAGTGTCTACAACTCCAGGTGTCAAAAAACCCTTTTAAAATCCCCACTATTATAAAAAAAAAAAAAAAAAAACCCACCAAACAAATCCCCACCTGCTTTTCAGTGGTACAAGCGAGGATATGAGCTGCTACCTCAGCGGCCATCTTGGAGCTCCTCGTCCCAGTAGCACCACCTCCTGGCTGACGGACAGGGGCGTCGATGATGCCGGCTGTCCCCTCTCTGACGCGGTCGAGCGCTGCGAGGTGACGGCGGGCGCTCTCCACATGGGCCCCCGGCTGGGTCACTGAGCAATCGATGGAGAGCTCCAAACGCGATTGAGTCATTGAAATGGCAGAGAGAGAGAGAGAGAGAGAGAGAGAGAGAGAGAAAGAGTGAGGCTGCAGTGACCCCTAAAGCTGCGACCCGCGAGCAGAAAGGGGAGATAATCACATTGAGCACAGCACTGGGCTAAAGCTCTTCTGGCCCCCCCACCCTTTGAGTTATTTACTCATTATAGCCCTTCACCGCCTGTTAGGGCCGCATTTCCCCCTGAAAAGTTTTGGAGTTGCAGTTTGTTTTGAAGGCCGTGCAGCTTGATACATGTTCAGAAAAGAGCCAAAAAACAACATCTATTGTGTGTGTGTGTGTGTGTGTGTGTGTGTGTGTGTGTGTGTGTGCGCTGTGAGAGCGCGCTTCTGCCAGGAAAGACAAGGCAGTGAGACATCCGCAGTGTTTTTGTCCAGGGTTTAAAAGTCATGTAATGATGCAGTGGCTGAGCCGGAGGCCCCATAAAGACTGGAAGGGCCTCATTTCAGTGGCCCGCCGCTGCACCAGTGACTGACTCGCACACTCTCCCCCCTTCTTTTAGGAAAAGAGGCAGAGCACACATTTAAGATATACAGCCCAGGGCGGACTGAATATATAGACTGAAAATATAGAGGAGCAGACCAGGCTCCCTCAATCACAGCCTGTGGTTTAGTGTTTGGCTGCAGCCAATGCCTAGACCTGTGTGTGTGTGTGTGTGTGTGTGTATGTGTGTGTGTGTGTGTGTGAGTGAGTCTGTCTGTCAGCAGTCTGAGCAGCATGCTATAAAAGGCTGGTGAGTCGAGCCATAGCCTCTCTGTGTGTCGGGGTCACTCTGAGCCAAACTGTTTCTGCGTGTGTGTGAACACGTACACATACTCCTATGCGAGTCTCTCTCTCTCTCTCTCTCTCTCTCTGTGTGTGTGTGTGTGTGTGTTAAGGATGCACCTTTGCTCCATGACCTGAAGCTTTCCCCCATCCTGTCTCTCCGTATTCATCCTATTCATCCCCATAGTAATATATAATCCTGCTAGCTAAGGCAATAGTGTGTATCTAGGAGGACACATCCTCCTGCTACCCGACATTAGGCCCAGTGTGAGGAGACACACACACACACACACACACACACACTCCTCCTCACGCCTCAGTTGTTTCAGTGCTTTGTCACTCTCTAATGATAACTATCCATCAATGGTAGGGGTGTTGCTCTTGGAAATGAAGATGGATTGAATTAGTGCTGAGTGCGCTGGCCGCTGCGTTGTGGTGGCAACCCGTAATTACACTGTCAGGACCACTGAACCCCCCCACCCCCCCTCCACCAGCGGCTGAACTTAACACATTTGCACCAGTGTTGATTACAAGGTCTTTTACTCCAGGCAGATCCACATCATGTAGTTCCTAATGTCAAGTGAAAGGCCCAGTCATTTGTGGAGGATTATTGTATAGTGGCGTGAACGCTGGTGGCTCCCCCTGTGTTGAATCAACCCCCCGTTGCAGGGAATCTACCGCGGCTGCATTCAAAATAAAAATAATAAACACCGTGTGTATTCTTCTTGGCCCGTTGTAAACAAATACATAGGCTGTGAGGTCAGCCATGTTTGGAATGATCTCACATGTCGCAGCAGAAACATTCATTTTAAAACACAGAAGCCGGTTTGGAAGTGAAACTGAGTCAAAACTGGACCCGAATTCACAAATGATCAGTGCTGCATGAACCCCCTGGAGGAAACTGTGAGTGTGTTTGTGTTACAGTGTGTTTGTGTTACCTTTATGTGAGGGAGTGCATGTCTCTCCTGGTTTTCTGAGGCCCAGGATTCAGCAGAATTAGCGACTGCTGCCTTTCCCATAAATGCAATGAGGAACCAACTGGGGGTTCAGGGGACATGCTCACCCAGCCCAGTGTTTTTTTTTTTTTTTTTTTTTAGTAGTTTTACCTTTTCAAAATGCATTTCTGAATTATTAAGTAGCTTTATTAAGTTTCCTTCAGAAACTATGCAGTTTACTTTTTCAGATTAATTATGAATTGCAGGTTTTAGAACTAGTACACAGTTTGTAGTGGAAACAGAATATTTGAATACTACTTGAATACTATATTTGAATACTACTTGAATACTACTAAAAATGTGTGGATGTACTGTATGCATTCCATGTACCTGTAGTTGTAGTTATCACATCAGAACTTTTATAAGAAAATATTACAAATAATTCATAAAGTGCAATCTTTTTATTACCTTACTTACTGATAATAGCTATTTTTATTTTTTGGTATCATGATGAGGTTTTGAAAATAATTAAAAAACAAAAAATGTAGCAGTGATTCCTTGTTGACAGAAAAGCGGCTATGATGGGTATACGTCAGCAGTCCATGCTGCTAAAAGTGGGTTTGATTTCCACTGTCATTGGGCGGCATTGCACCCCATGTCCTGTGCAGCTGCTCATATTTTAGTCAATTTCATCTCACTGACAACTTAGAAAGTAGTTTTTTATCAAGCAGTTTGTAGCATTGAGTCAAAGACGCCTCACTTCTGATTCCTCAACTGGAGGCTCTGTCCGATTGGTTGAGATGCAACACGACTTATTTAACCTGCAGAGTGCTAAAACAAAGCAAAACTACGTTCCAAGAATCTGATGTGCAACTCCAAGGCTCTTAATATCATTATGGTAGTCATATTTAAAGGATTGCCCATTTTAAAATCCAAAAAAAGGGCCAGAAAATCGCTGGCTCTACACTGCAATACATGCAGTTAAGATCAGGACAGCGGGCACTGAACCATAGATCTTTGAGGAAACATAAACACAGATGTTTATGCGTTGGGAGGGCAAAGTGAAGCAACATGAGCGCAAACCAACAAACTGAAAGACCTCCATCCTCCTCCCCGCATGTCCCCCGTCTCTGTGGGAAAAGAAAATTGGGCTGAAGTGTTTGTTATTAAATAAGTCCAGGGAAACTCCAGGACATGGACTTAATTTCGTGTAGAGGCACATGACTCTGAGGATCTTAGCAAACCAATTAACCTCAGCTCAGCTCATTAAAAACTCCCCTTTCATGGCCGGCAGCAGCAACTCATCCGCCAACACGGGACATGAAAGTGCAAATTTGTCCGTCCAAAACTCTTAAAAGTAATTGGAAAGGTAGATACGAGGGGGCCGGTAATCTAGTGACACAGCCCGACTTGAATGGAGCGGAAATAGAGGTGATTATTGACAACAGGGGGACGAGCCGGGAGAGAGAGGACCCATCACCACAGACAAGCCTCAATCCACTGACGGCAAATCTGCCCCTAAATCCTAACTCCTCAGGATTAAGACAGTTTTACTCAAGGTGATCACTTATGCGGTGGGTAACCTCGGCGCTACGGCACTCGAGAAATGACAAAGCGTCTCCTTTGTGAAAGCGGCCGTGTTTGCCTTCCTTAATGCACACAGATGCTGAGCCAGTGACTCAGTGATCGTGTCTTTTGTGCAGCCTGACACCGCGGAGGTCAGGTGCCTTGTTTGGAGAGAGAAGCGAGCGGCGGTGGCATAAGTTGTGCCTAAATGAATGGAGAAGTCAACGTTTCTCTTGTGCAAAGTTGCGGAATGGCTCTATTAAGGCGAGAAAAGGCCTTTATCTGATCGGGTCAGTGGTGTAAAAAACACGATCCAATGCCACTCCAGGAGAGACGTGCAAAATACTGCAGACATCAAGCCATTCACTGATCATTCAGAAAGTTACTAGCGTCTTTAACTGAGAGTGATTTAAAGGAGTCACACAAAGACTGTGTCCATTTCAGATAACTGATATTTTACTCAGAATAATTTCAAGGTAGGTGCTCCAGTGACTTTGGTATTTCTCCGCACATGGACGTGTGCATGCCCAACTGGTGTTTGTTCGAACGCCCCGAGCCCCGCCCGGGTTTCGAATGATGCTCTCAAGTTTTCATCAATATGGGAGGGAGTTCAGCATTTTTTGCCCCCCCCTACTCGCTTGCAAGATAAGATGGCAGGGCTGAGTCCCTGCTGTGGTTGCTCTCTAAGTTTAGCTGAACCCAGTCCATGCCTGCCTGGGGTTTGTTTTTCCGATCTCATTGAAAGTCCATTAGTGTCACCCAACGAGAACATTAATGTTACTCACAACTGCAGCAAGATGGCACAATAATTGCGTGTACACCGCGCGCTGACCCGACCTGTTTTTATTCCGTTTATTTATTTATTTATTTGTTTTTATTTTCGCAAGGCCTCTGTCGAAACGATTTAATGGGTTAATGGCGTGGAGAGGCACTTCTCAGCTTTGTCCACGTCCGTGTATGTGTGTGTGAGTGTGTGTTGTGTGTGTGTTTGCGGGGGTCTCGCGCGCGCGTCCCGGCTCAGAGCGTGCGCACTCATCAAGCCGCATGCAAACAACCAATCTCTGTCATCTGCATCAAAATAATTACGGGGAGATAAACACAACCATTTGACCATTTTCACAGTGATCTAATCGGAGACCGGGCTGTGAAAGCGCGCGGGGGAGATGATCAAATCCCCGCTTAATGGAACTGATCACTTGTGTGTGTTCAGCATTCATCCGACAGCGGCGTTAAGAGATGCACCTCCTCGTCCTGTGCCTGCCCTGGCCCCTCAGCCGTGCTTGTTTACAGCAGAAATTAGTGTAATTCCACTTTGCATTTATTTTGATTTTTACAGTATTCATGTGACCTATTTTCCTTTTCTGTGCGTTAGAAGTCGGCACCATGTGACAAAATGTGCAAGGCCCTGTGAGCTGAGGTCAGAGAGGAGGGCGGCGAGCTCGAAGAAGTGTATTGGTTACAGCCCTCTTTGCCCCGCACTACCGCCTCCTCTTTGCTAGAAGGCAAGCAGCATCCGAAATCTGATTAGCCTCCATTATAAAGAGTGATATTTTCATCCCGCTGATTCTCGGCACTGCGTCAGAGCATTCGGTCGCTTTAATGCCGGGAAAAGCCTGCTCTTTTGACAGATAGTAGATATCCCCACCATCACTTGTTTGGACATTCCTGTCTTTTGTGACATGCAAGAAACGACGAGCAAGAAAATAAAAAGCAACTAAATAATGTCAAAAGATCAGAAATCAATGGGCCGGAGGAACGTGATCCGCGCGGCTCCGCATGCGACCGGCCCTCTTCCACCCCCCGCCCCCCCACTTTGCATTACGAGTGTCTTTCCGCAGCCACTAAAGTTGCTTTTGTTCACCCCCTCGGAGATGTAACTCAAGCACGAGGAAGCCGTCTGACAATGTTTGGATATCGGCAAAAAATAGCTTTTTACTTAAAGGTTACTGGCCGAGGTTTATTGGGTTACATGTTCATCAGTGATGGGAGGCAGAAGAGTTGAGCCATGAGAGCTTCATTAATGTGTAGGTTTGTATTTCACATTTTGATGTGACCGTGATGTGGGATAGCAGGAAATGATCAATGAGACTGGAGAGGGGAAAAAAAAAAGGTAGTTAATGTGGAAGTTGAGTTTTTTTTCTTAGATGTTTTTGTTTTGCATGTAACAGAAACAGTTCTTTCCATCCAGCAACATAATATAATACCTTTTTTTTTTTTTTTTTTTTTTTTTTAAAAAAAAAAAAAGGGGTCAGGAGAATGAGAAATCCTTTAACATTTGAAATGTATTTGTAAATGTTTACACCAAAGAGTGAAATAAGGGAATTCTTAATAATACTTTTCAGTTATTTTCCTAAATAGCTTTACTCATACAAACAACATATATATATATATATATATATATATATATATATATATATATATATATATATATATATATATATATACATATACATATATACATATATATATATATATATATATATATATATATATATATATATATTCCCAAAAATATCTCTTCCTGGGACTGCAGTTCAGTTTTGTTATTGTTTTGTTTGTTTGTTTTTTTTTTATTTACATAATTTAACTTAGTCTTAATTACCACAAGGATTCAGTATCTTCTGACAACAAGAAGGAAAAAAAGCCAAACTCTATAGCTCTTGAAATAAAATAACGCAAAACCCAATGTGCTGTATAGATCATAAATTTAGCGTTTTCAGTGCCTTGCATCTATAAATCCAAATAATAAATGCATATGTGAAGATCGACATGTAAAAACACAGCTATTGTGTAGTTTTTTCCTGTAAAGCTGTGAAAAGCTGTGTTTTGTTTCTATAATCAGATAATAAATCCCATTGTATGGTAAAAATAGATATTTATAATGCTCCAGTATTTTTGATTATTTTATTTATTTGTTTATTTTTTTGTGGAAACTGTAGGTCAGTAGCAGGGTACTTTATCGCTCCCTGTTCCTTCCTAAAGAATTGCTAGTGTCCTTTTTAAAATCTGTCAGTTTTACGGGTTATTTTAGAGGTTAGAGTATAGGGTTTCAACTTCTGTGGGAGTTGTGATCTGTTCTAATGAGAAAAAGAAAAAGCGGCACCACAATGCTTTGTGTCACCCACTGAGGCCGAGAGATAGACACAGGATTAAAAAAAAAAAAAAAAGAAAAAGAAAAGAAAAAAAAAGAAAAAGGAAAAAAACAATTTCTGGACATTTCTAGGAGATAAATTTAATTTCTTTGCTATTTGGAGGTCTTCTTTGAAAATGCAATTGTAATGAACACATTCAAAACCGGAGAATAGATTTACCCTCGGCTTCAAATAAGTTGGCGTTATCGGACTCTGTCATTCGCTCCTTCCCATTTTCGAGCTGCTAATTGATGTTTTTGATGTCGGCGAGAAAATTGAAGAAAATGTCATGTGTGAACCAGCGCGGAAGTTAATAAGATTGACTTCGTTGACTGAATTCACAATGAGCGAAGGAGAGGCGTGTAATGGGGACTGCTGCGAATTCGCCCGTCCGTCTGCCAAGGGATGAAATTGACACCTAGCACGCAATAGGCCCGTAGCGGTCGATATGGAGGGATGGAGCATTTGGGATGCCCCCTCCACCACAATAAAATCTCAAATCTTTTTTTTTTTTTTTTTTTCTCCTCGCTTTCTTAGCTGTTGGGTTTTTGTTTTGTTTTCCCACTGATTGGAGTGCATAAGCAGCTGTTTTTCCAGAGGGCTCCTGCCCCGGCTCAGGCCCAGCTATTCTGTGGACTCGTCTCCCAGGGCTGCCTCCTCCCTCGCTCCAAACAATGCTCGTTCTTAATGCTGTTTTGAGTCTGAAAAGCCGCAGAGCTTTAGAAAGGTTAGATTAAGATATGGCTAAAAGATGCACCGATATCAGTTAGGGTCATTGCATATGCTTGGGCAATGTGTAACAGAGCCTGAACTTAAATCCCCTTCAATAAAAGGATAGAAGCACCACCAGGGTCGCTCCATCTTGAGCCATTTATCGAGCGCCGGCTGAAGGCTGAACCCGCTTCCTTTAGCTCGCTCTGCTTCTCGATTTCTCTCTTCCAGCGGATTTCATCTAATTACTATAAAATTATTAGATAAAATGTATCACTTTTTAAATGCAATTTTTTTTTTTTTTTTTTTTGATTTCTTCAAAAGTGTTTATTTGTCGATTCGCATTACGTCGAGGTGTAATGGAGTTCTGCGTTTTTAATTAGGGTGCGGATTAGTTGAGTTTGGTTCAGCGCTTCTGATTATTTTTCCCGGCCTTTAGGGGACTGAGCTAAACCCCTAATACGGCCAGTCCCCCTAAGCGCTCTTCTTTTTGAAGACACCGAACACACACACACAAAAAAAGTGGCCTCCGCTAGCGTTCGGCCCTCCGAGGATCGTGGGTAAGGGACATTATTCTCAGAATAGGCAATTAATTCCGCTGGCAATGATCGGTTAGAGCTTCTTCCCCCACCACCCCTCCAAATGCCCTCATCTCCACCCTCCACTCGCCATTTGAAATGCTAACACAATGAAATATTTTTCTATTGGTCCGTGTCCCTCGGCTAAGCCACCGCCGCGGGCAAAGAATTTCATCGACTGATGAGACCACAGGCAGGCCCGATAAAAAGGTTAACTGTACGTGACATGCACTCCAAGTAGCCAGCGCTACCTTGAACTCTCAAGTTCTGTAACTTTTATTTGACTTTTTATTGTTAGCGCGGCCACTCTTGTTTGGCCGCCGAGGCAAAAAAAAAAAAAAAAATACGAAGCAAGCCTTACGTTTTTCTTTTTTCTGTCTGTTTTTTTTTATTATTATTATTGCCGTATTACCAAAAAAAAAAAAAATGAAGATGAACGTGCCATTTTTTTTTTTTTTTCCGAAGCAATTCCCTTTTGTTTGATTGTGCGTTCGCTGCGATGGCATTTTGCACATGCATCTCCATTGTTCGCCGTTTTTTTTTTTTTTTTTTTTTTTTTTTTTTTTTTTTTATATAAAAGAAATGAGCTGTAATCAAATGCAATGCCTTTCAGATGATAACTCGGAATCATTTTACCCATGTAATGCAGTGTTTCATAGTGTCTGATTGAGACATTAATTTGTTGCCCAGTGAAAACATTCATCATGAAGAAAGTGAAATTGATGAAAATGAATAAATAAAGCGGGGATATACATATATATATATATATATATATATATATATATATATATATATATATATATACATATATATATATTGGGATTGCATGTATGTAATTTTTATGCTGTGACTGATTATTCGGAGACTACTGAGAGCTTTTGCTTTCATTTACATTTTGCCTGGTATACATTTTGTATCCATTGTGTTGGATTTTACAATAGCTTGGCTTGGCTCTGTGAAAATAAAGAACAATCCAGGAGCACATGGCACATTCTTACACCTTCAGGGATAGCAAGGTAGACTGCCAGAGAGTGGGAGGAGGAATCCAGGCCGTTTTCAAATTGTTAGTAAAAGATATATGGGCACAGAATAGGTATGGCTGCTGCAGTACCCCCAACCCCATCTTTCACACACGCAAACACACACACACACGCACGCACACACACACACAGTGCTGTGTGAGGACTGAGGCAGGTGGCTCCCCATGGCTGCAGCTTCATGACAACATGCCATTAGAAATAGCAGGCCTGTTGATCAATCCTGCCGACATGACAGCTTCGCCGCGAGGCCTGGCTCTTTGAGTGCCGACGCCGCGGCAGCTCCCTCTCCCGTTTCTCCCCACTAATTGGTGAAGGTTTCTCTTATATATGCTCGTGGCACAGGGCTTTTTTCTCTCCCTCTCTCTCTCTCTCTCTCTCTCTCTCCTTCTCTCTCTCTCTCTCTCTCTCTCTCCTTCTCTCTCTCTCCCTCTCTCCTCCTCCTTTTCTTCTTTTTCTCCCTCTCCCTCTTTTTGCTTTTTAGCTACAGCTTCTCTTTCCCCCATCCATCCCCCACCACCCCCTCCACCATATATATATATATATATATATATATATATATAATTTTTTATTTTTTTATTTTTTATTTTAACATTGTCACATTGGAAGCGATAACTTTTGGTGAGATATTGCAAGTGGGTTGAGTAAAGGGATGTGTGTGCCGCGGGCGCTGTTCGTTCTGTATTTATTGCGGGACTGCTGGAGCTGGGATTTGACATTGACTCTAGGCAATGTGCATCAACACCAGATATAAGATGCGGATCATTCAAAAAAAAAAAAAAAAAAGAAAGAAAGAAAGAAAAGAAAAAGAAAAAAATTAAAATCTTTGTCAGGTGAAATGAAGGAGAAGCCGGGGTCTTTGATACTGCTGCGTGTTGAAAACATGTGTTTTAAATTGACATGAAATTTAGGCAGTGCTGCTAAAAAATCTATTCATAATTGACACCGTGTCATTTAAGTTAAAGCTCATTTAATTTTTTTTTTGTTTGTTTGTTTTTTTTGTTGTTTTTTTTTGCTTTTCACCATCAGCTGCATAGCAGAATCCACATTTGTGTTTATTTGATTTATCACGTAATCCCTTTCTTTCTCATCAAACAGAATTAAGTTGCAAAACGTCAAAACAATTGTCAGGAAATGGCTGTGTGTTGCTTGCTGACTTGTCACGGCAAACGGGGCTGCATTCTAATCCACCGGCATTTCCCCGGCACATCACTCTTAAACGCCACCCACTCTGAATCTCTCCCAACTAAATAAATGAGGGGGGAGATAAGCACACATTAAATGTTTAACTGTCTCGCATTTGTCATCTGCTTTACCCCTCTTAATTAAACAGACACAGCTTAGTCCCGGCACTCCAAGCGCAGACACGCTCTTACACACACACACACACACACACACACACACTGCCTGTGAGCACTGGAGCCTGAGCGCAAACACTGTCCTGCCGATGATTAATTTAGCTGTTAATATTTATTTTACTCAGCCCTGCTAGGTTAGCAACTCGGTGGAGAGGGAACCTGAGATCTTGTTTCTCTAGTGTTTACAGTGCGGCTTGTTGAAATCAATTCTGCAGACCGTCTTGAAGTAGAATGAGGAGGCAGAGGAATTTTTTTTTTTCTTTTTTCTTTTTTTTTCTTTTTTAGTTTAGTTTTTGTTTCCCTGTTTCTATTTTATGTTTATCCCATAATGGGTTTGGTTGGTAGAGAGGAGCAAGTGTTCTGTGGGCCGCTCTTGATTTGTTTCTATTTCAGTATATTACAGTGATATTGTGTGTGTGTTGAAAACATTAACTACTACCTCCACCCAGTGGCACAAAATGAAAAAAAAAAAAAAAAAAAAAAAAAAGGCAGGTGTGATTGGCAGCACACAGTATGTAATGTTGGTGGGAAGACTTGCCTTAAGCAAAGAAGGGGATGTATTCACCACACAATAGCACTGCTATCTACCACTCTGCATTGTCTCTCTCATCCCCGACCTTATTACATGCTGTATTTGGCATGAAGAATCCCCTTCTTATCGACAGTGAATTTTAATGCCAATATATTTAGATGGCCGCTGTATTGCAGCAGTGATGTTTTCACATCATATTGCATTGTGTGTGTCTGTGTGTGTGTGTGTGTGTGTCTGTGTTGGGTATTTTTTTTTTCCTTTTCTTGGTGAATCAGAGGAGAGATCTGCACCACTGTTCCACCGCTGTATTCTCCTCTTGCTGACTGTTCTCTAAATTGTGGTGTGATTGAACGTTCGCGCGGCGCCGGCGCTTTGCCGGTTCTTGGGGCATCTGGAGACGCGAAAAGGGAAAGAGAAGGGAAAGAGAAGGGAAAGAGAGCGCTGAAGCCCAGCCTCGGGTGAGTGGGAGAAGAGAGGAGAGTGGAATTGGGGGGTTCCTCTGAAGCCCCCTCTCCAGATCCGAGGAGCGGAGCGGGGATCAAAGTGGCTTGTTTTATGTGGCTGGGTGCGAGACTTTGAAGTCCCCGAGTCACCTACAGCACTCACTTCATCAAGTTCACTAGTGTCTTAATAGCAGATCAATAAGTTTCAAAGTCGAAGAGTTAATTTGATACTAGCGCTGATGTGATCACGCTGGGCCGCAGAGCCGCCTGCTCTGCTCCCTCTTGTCTCTCTCTTCCCTTCTCTCCTCCTCACCTAGATTGGACCTGCTTTACGCTCTCAACTTGCATTAAACGGCGGTGGGCTTCTGTGTTAGGTGCATGTTTTCATACACGGGGTCACATGAGCTCTTCATCAGCCCGTGTGCTCGTGTCACAGCAATTAACAAAATTTGTTTAATAACTATTACAATTTCCAGACTTTTCCTGCACTCATTGGATTTTAATTTCCATTTCCATTTTCATGTATAGATATTAATTCACATTCTTACAAAGGAATAACACACTAAATTGTTTTAGCAGCAGTACAGAAATATTTTATTTCTTTCGATGATAATTTAAAAACATCTCAAATTATTGTAATAAAATCCATGGATTATTTTTGGTTCAATCAGGTTTGCTTCTGTTTTAATTTTATTAAATTCAGCACAAGTTGAAATTGTAAAAATCTAATTCATCCATTGTTTTTTAAAGCCGTAGTGACCTTCAGATCCTGTGAGGAGGACTTCTAAATTGTAGTGGCAAATATAAATCATATTTTATCAGCATGTATAAACTGATATGCATTTAGTTTGCATTTTAAGCAAATTAAGAAATATATCTAATTCACAGTGAGAGGTGAAGTTCTGAGTGTGAACGCCGCTCTGAAACATTTTTCCGCCGATGCCGACGGCTTTTGGAAACGGGATGAATTAGGAAAATGGAGCGCTTTCTGAGGCGCGCTATTCATTTCGGTAAAAGGCAGCACCATCTGTATTTGGAACCGTGATACCAGTGGGTTGGTGAGGCCGGATCGGCACCTGGAGAACAAAAGGCCAATTTAGTGTGTTCATCTAAGGGTTGCTAATGGTATTAGGCAGCCAACAGGGTGGTCGGCAGGGGCCCGACGCTCCAAGGTGAGCCCGCAGCTTGACCCCCAGACTCACACCAATTCACTGGCCTGCTGGCATTAGTGCCCCACATCTGCCATTTTTTTTGCGCACCCCCCTCAATGCTTTTTTTTCCTTTATTTTATGGTCGTATTCTACAGAAGGGGACAGCCCGAAAATAAATCTTAAGATGCCCTAAATAAGACGTTGAATTTGGTCGTTCCCCTGACCAAAATCGGCGAACGAAAAGCAGAAAGCAGATCAAATAGGGAGAAAACGACTGGCACTGGTTGCCAGGCTTGACTTTGAACTAAATTTCCTACAGTATCTAAGAAGACAAAATATATTCCAGTGGGTTCATTGTGTGTTTGCTTTTCAAAACTATGCGAAAGCCACTGCGATGCTTTGGGGACAGAGAGGAGTGAACTAGATGGCATGCTATCTGCTTGATTTTCCAAGACAGGCGCAGGTAAGAGAGCTATTGGTTAAGGCAAATATTTCAAAGGTATCAGAGAGTTTTATATTTAATAGGCCGCTCCGCAAAAATTATTTTTTGCACCGGAAATTTGAATGTCACCATTATTTAGAAACGATCTAAAAAACTGCGCATGGTGACGTGTGTTTGATAAAGGTTGGGAAGACGGCGCGTAGTGTGGTATTTGACAGAGCCGTGGAAAAGGTTCCTGGTGTTAAGCTGTTCTGCTGGAAGCGGCTGGCGGAGCAGGGAGAAAGCTCCTGGATGGGGCTGAAACGCTGGTAGCGGGTGGTGCTGACGGAGGCTGCCTGTGTGGTCCTCAGTGGTCGGTGCTCCGCCGGGCTCCGCCGAGAGCGCTGGAGGTCCAGGCTTTTTAATGAATGTTTCATGTTAAATTTAGTGCCAGTGTTGTGCACAATGCAGCTCTTGTACATCTTATTTCTCTCTAGTTCCAAGCATAGGTGAGAAAGCAGATCCAGACCTTCTTATCAGAAAAAAAAAAATCAAGGAGAATAATTCCTTTGTATTCTTTCAATAGGGAAAAAAAAAGGAATTTCTTTGAATTATAATTTTGGGCTGCCGTCATCAAAATTGTCTGCAATTTGTGATTTCAGTCCTTTAAAAAATAGTTAAAATTATGAGTCAAAATATTTCTATACTCCCCTCTTTTTTTTTCCTGAGGTTCCTGCTGCTCACGCACAATGAAATCTTGCTTCATTAAAAGTGTATTAATCTTGTCTCGTCTCATGGGAGGTACCTTAAGATGATGTTGTGTCTTTTTCTTTAAATTGTTGGAGGAAAAAAAAAAAATCTTCCAGATTTGGTCCCTGTCAGTCAGAAATAATTGTGTGCTTAATCTTGTCCCTGATGGATGACTTGGAGTTCAGCAATGGGCCAGCTCCAATGACAAATACAATATTAATATTCATTAACTGCTTTGACAATGCTAATTTTGATGCAGTAGTAAAGGGCCTTCCAAAGTTAGCGGCCAAAGCATCAGAGCTGAGCAAGGTGGCAAGATAATTTGTGCTGCTTTACTGAGCTGAAGGCTTTTAAAGTCTTAAGCAGGGAAAAAAAGGCTAGGTACCACAAACAAAATAAAAGAGAAAGGGAAAAAGTTCAGACGCATTGGAAACCAGGACTGCGGAAGTAATACGATCAAGAGACGGCTACAAAAATTTGACACCTCCAATGCTGCATCTTTGAGCGAATATTTTTTTTATTTAAACAAAAACTTGCAACAAAAAAAAGGAGCATAACATGGTAAGTCAGCACATTCTCGATTTTTGTTTAATCTTTTTGATCTTTTCAATTATCGCCATTTGAAGATCAATAGTCATTTTTTTCTGCTGTGGTTAAAAGGCTCACAGCGGTGGTATAGTGGATGGTCGGATCACGGCTTTAAGAGTGGGCTTCCTCTCTTCAAGCCACCAGTTGGCCGGGTTGAATTTTGTATTGCCAGCTCTCCAGAAAACCATACAGGGCTAGTTTTCATTTATTGGTATTTTTGGTATTGTTTTTAACTGCTGTTGTTGGCTTGTTGTCTGGCAGGTTTGACTTTGGAGTTGGGGCTTCTTTTCCCCTCTCAGTTGTCTTTAGAGAGTTCAGGAAGGAGAGTTGGAGGTGCAAAAGCTCTACCACAGTGACAGAGTCTTTTGGTGATAAATGTCTGTTTCTTTTTTTTTTTTTTTTGTCTTTTGTGTGGCTGCATTTTCCGAGGCTTCCTACATCAAAAATTGGGGCTACCGACGGGCAGGACTGCGGGGCAACGTGGCCGCAACGCTGCACACCCTTTGCCCCAGATCGGATTGCTTTCCCTAGCCTTTTTTTTTCCTGACACTTTTTTTGCCCCGCGTTTGTGTTTTTGATTTTGCATTTAATTTAGTGTGACTAGCGGTGAATGGAGCGTGGCTAGTTTTGGGGATTAGTGACATGACGAGAGACACCCCGCTGCTTGAGTTTAGCCAAGTTAGGGCAACTCCTATAGACGGCACTCCACTACCTTTATGTCTGCCAAGCCGCTGAATGAAAGCCTCTCTCTTTCTCTCCCTCTTTTTGTTGTTCTTTCAACTTATCAAAGAAAGAGAGATGGACACAAAAGAGCTTAATAGGGGGGATATGAAGATGGGCGAGGGGGAGAGAGGGAGTCCCGGTCAGACACGGAGAAGAGCAGCGCAGCCTGAGTGTGTGTTTGAATGCATGAGGGGGCTGAGAGTGAGCAGCCCCGCTCCCGGTGCTGACGCTCTCCGCTCTGGGACCTGGAAGAGGCTGCCGTCCTAAGTTGCTCCAGCGTACCTTGACTCTCGCCCGGTCCTCCGGCCACTCTCTTATCGGCTTAACCCATCGGGCGTTAGCGAGGGGCTGCCGTAGATGAGGTGCTGCCCCCCAGTGGATTAGTGGCTGACATGGTGGTGGGAGTCTGCTTGGAGTCTGTGCACTACCACGAGTGCCAGCATGCTTGTTTTAACCAGGAACCGAGCAGCATCCCAAATACAGCTCTTTTAAATGGTAAGACTTTTCAACATTTTTAATAACAGTTGTGCTTTATTTTCCCGGTGGTTGTTTGGCTTTAAATATTATGTTTTGACTGAATGAGTCCGTGGTGATATTTGTGGGGTCCGTTTGGCAATTTATAACACTTATGTTGCTAAGTGACAGATTGACAATTTGGATAATGAAAGGCAGTGTTTGATTGCTTTGTCTTGACAGCCTGACAGGAGTGTATTATTCCAAGACATCAAACTAAATGTGACTATCTTATTTTTCGGTTTAGAGATTTCCATGTATTGTAATTAATAAATAGCAGTATTTATAATTAAGCCATTTGCAATGATCTGCTAAATTAAGAACATTTGTTGATGTAAATTTCAGGCATTTTAATAGTTGCTCTCAATGCATCCTCTATTTTTGCATTGCTATTGACATTTTAAAAAATACATTGCAAGCATTATTAACATTTTAAGTTATTGTATTGAAAACTTAAATGTGTCTTTATTTTTCCATTAAATTGTATTTCTTTAAATCACAGTATTGCACTATTGTAGTTGCAAAACCTGCATAGCAGGGGGCCATTACTTTGAAGTTGAACAGTGTTTACAGTATTTTGCAGTCACTGTCATGTCTTGCTTTGTTAAAATTTATCTGAGGAGAAGCAGAATTTGAAAAGGTTACAGTCCATTTGGTTTCCCTTTTTTTTTAAAAAAAAAAAAAAAAAAAAAAGAAACTTTTTGTTCTACTTTTTCTTTTTTTTGTTTTGTTTAGATGCACACTTTTTGGTCTCGTGCGAACGTCTTAGACAGTGGAGTGGGATAGGATTTTTTTTTTCTTTCTTTTTCTTTTTCCCCCCTCTTGTCTCTTGTGTTTGTGGCGCTGATGCCATTGTGGCCGGGTGATTGGGAGCTGTCCATCACTTGCCGGCGAACTGGCAGTTTACTTAAGAAAGTGCACGTGGGACAAAAGGAGATGGCAGGAGTGTGGCGGGCCGGCTGAATGGAGGGAGGGCAGGCAATTAGCCACCGCCTTGTCGGGGCTCTTTTACTTGTCAAGCTGGAGCCCCGGCGCTATTGTCCGAGCCGTGTAAAGGACATTCCCAGGGCTTTGTTTTGGCATTAAGGGCCTCAGGACTGCCTGCTGCAGGCCAGGGGAAGAGCAGGGTCCTCACAGTGACGGAGAGCGAAGGAGGACAGGAGAAAAAGACAGCAGCAGCGCACCAAAAGAAAAGCCTTGCATGCGTTTTTAGTTTTTCCTGTTGCCAGCTTTTAAAATCTGCAGCTGAGAAATCTTCCTGCTTTATTGGCCTCACTGTGACACATTTATTTTTGTTTGTTTAATTCATTCTCAAGATTTAAATTGCAAAAAAAAAAAACCCAAAAAAAACGTGTTAATATTTTCTCTATTTGTCATCAGAAAATATCAAAAATGTTAATGTTAAATGTCACTGTGCTTTTAGGGAAATATTAAATACAAATATTAAACCTGCACATATTTCATTATTAGTCATTAATTAGATTTAAGTGGTTTGAGGTTGGTGAGGATTTATTTAAGGGGAATGGACGTCTTGTTTTAATTTTTATCCTCATGAAAAATAGAAATTATACAAACATCGTCCAATAATTTAACCTGTTTTTAGCATTTTCAATTATGAGCAACCTATGAAATAATTTAATTGCTTTGTCTGAGATGGTTGAGCAGATTTTTAAATTCTGTGTCTTCCTCCTGTTTCTATGTAAAGAATCCAGAATACATTTCCCTAATAATAAATATTTAATGCAGGTACAAATATTTCCTTCAGCCAGCTCAGGCAATACAATTCAGTTATTTCACAAAATTGGATTCTTGTAATTTTTTTTTTTTTTTTTTTTACAAGAAAGATCTCATTTATTTATATAAATCATATAAATAAGAAAGAAAAAAATGCCAATTTTGAAGTTAATGTCTAGCTTTGCAGAATAAACTTAGTCATGTTTGATGGAATTCCTCTTTCTTGCACCTGATGGTCTGCAGATCTCCTGAATTTCTTTGTGTTGGTTAAAAAAAAAAAAAAAGCCTCCGCCACATGAAGCTCATGATGAGATTTTAATATTCTGCAGGGGAATGAGTGTGAAGGTGAGACAGTTGCAGAGAAAGAATGAGAAAGAGGAGCGAAGTGGGACGGTGAGGAGGGGCTCGAGGCCTCGTTCGGATGAACCTTGAACGGGGAAGAGAGTTCAGGGAGAGTTAAGAGAAGAATTGCTCTCCGCTCTCAGGTATTGTTTAGAAAAAGGGGGAGGGGGGGGGGGGAACAAAAAAAAAGACCGAAAGAAAGAAAGAGGACGGCAAGTATAGGTGCCACGTCCGTGTCAAAGTGAAGACAAGACTTTTCTCCCCCTCCCCCTCGTCCCCCCCCTGGAAAGTGGGGTTGGCGAGGGGGACTGTCAGCATCACACAGATAAGTGACTGTTGGCCACACTTTGCTGAGCCTGCCCTCCCTTTGTGGATGTTGTTGTGTCTTGTTCCGTTTTTTTTTTTTTTTTTTTTTTTTTTCTCTCTCTCTCTTTTTTTTTTCTCCCCTTCTATCTCTCTCCCTCTCCTGCTCTCTCCTCTTTGTCTCCTTCTCTCGCCTTGCTCGCTTTACCTTGTAGCCAAAGCTTTTCAAGCTGCCAGTTCGTCTCTGGGCATCCTGGAGGCACAGCAGAGCCCACACACATACACACACACATATTGTAAGAAACACACACATACACACACATATTCTAAGAAACACACACACACACAGACCCAGTGCACAGCCGGGATTTGAGTAATAACTGATTTTTTTTTTTTCTTTTTGTTTGTGCGTGTGTGTGTGTTTGTATATATGTATATATGTGTGTGTGTGTGTGTGTGTGTGTGTGTGTGTGTACATATATTCACATACATACACACACACACACACACACACACACACACACACACACATATATATATATATATATATATATGTACACACACACACACACACATTTCCCCCCTCTGGAGTATTAGTAGTGGGAAGCCTGCTGCAGTGCTGAAAAGCTGCACACGGTAATTTTTCCTTCCCTCTGTCCACTTTCCTGGCTCTCACTGTTGTGCTTCTTGTCACCGGCGTCAAAACTTTCCCTTAGAAAGGCGAGGAGCCGGCTGGCCACTAAGAGCAAGGGGCGTCTCGTGGTTGGAGTGAAGGATTCTGGGTTGTTTTCTTTTTTCTTTCTTTTTTTTTTGGAGGATGGAGGTGGGTGTTAGGGGGGTGCAGCGATTGCGCGCATGTGTGTGTGTGTTTGTGTGTGTGTGTGTACACAGGAAGACTAGGCCTCAGACCCTGAACCTGCCGTAGACCCCATCAAAAGATAAACACTCTCTCACGACAAAACCTGGGGGGGGAACAATGGCCGGCCGGCCGCGGCACCACCGGGACGCGTGAGCGCTGAGAGAAAGACGCGGGGCTGGGGCGGCGGGAGGGGGGCTAATAAACACGCGCGCACGCGCGCATGCACACGCACCAAGACGCTCACACACACATGCCCGGCTACACTCGTGGAGGAAGGAGCCAGGGCAGAAGCAGACAAAGAAGGAGGAGAAGTGGAGGAGAGGAGCGGCAAGGAGGAGCAGGAGGGCTTTTCCCCGGCGTAGAGAGAGAGGGGAAGGGAAGGTGGAGCTGGGGGCGGGGGGGGGCCAGGTGGAAGGAGGAGACGGGGGCGGGGGCGGGACCGAGGGGGTCATGTACCCGTGGGATGGAGCTCCAGCCGGGCCGGAGGAGACGGGAGCCAAGGCAGGAGTCGCGGGCCCCGGGCTCTCGCTCCTCCAGCAGGTGGGCTGCTGGCACCTCAATCTGAGCAGCTGGGTGAGTAACATGAGCAGCACTCCCCTGCCTCTCTCACGCTCGCCGCTCACTCTGCCTCTCCCTCTCCGCTCCAGAAGCTTGTAGCGTTGCATTGACAGGGTTGCTGTGGTGGTCTCGTGGCGGTGCTGGGTGAGGGGAAGGAGAAGGAGAAGGAGAAGGGGGAGGGGGGTGGAGGAACTTGCGGTCATCTGCTTTCAAGTCTTGCATCTTCCTGTTTGACTGCAGGAGATTGTTTTCTGTGTGTGTGTGTGTGTGTGTGTGTGTGCATGAGAGAGTGTGTGTCATCACATCCTCGCTGTTTGCTAATCTCACACCAAGGAGTTATCATCTTGACAACACTGATGCCTCGTGGCCTACAGCTAAAAATGATCCTGCATAATCTCAATCTGAGGCCTGCGTTCTTTTAATTACAAATAATGGAACTCATTTATTTATTTATTATTTAAAAAAAAAAAAAAAAAAAAAAAAAGTTCCCTTTCAAAAGACACGTTTCTCTCAAGAGGAATATTATTTACTCGACAAAAGCATTATTTGATCGGGCTCATGTCTTAACCATGAAATGTAAAATAAGATTTCAACAACCTCAGAGATTAACATACCCCCTTTGTTAATGTTGCCATCCAATTCAAATTCTTAATTGCCCCGGCTTTCAACTCCAATTCTGAGGGGCTGATTGCATTTCAAAAGGCAGAATTCAGCGTGGCTCTTAACACGGCGGTGCAGTATCACCTCTCAGAGAAGCCCCTTTAAACTCAGGTATGAGAGCTCAAGAGGCTGTTTACATTGAAAGGGGGGGGAAAGGCTTTAACGCACGTGCGTGTAAGAGGTGATTTGTGCCGCGCCGAACACAAGGAGTTCCAACCGAATACCACTTCATATTTAAGCGATTTGTGCGCACTTTATTTATCCGCGACATATCCGAACGTGTCCTTTATGCGATTCCATTTGATGTGCCGACTATCAAAGATGGGAAGCAAAAATAAATGGTGACGAATGACTTGGAGTGCCTGTGAAGAGAGCGGGAGGAAGGGGAGCAAAGGCTCTGGCCCACATAATATTTTTGTTCGGCGCGCTCTGATCAAGCAGCCGGCGTGTCACCGCGGCAAAGTGAATAGATTAACTTTTAAATATACGGTGGTCTCAGGAGCCCCTTGCCCCTCGGAGACTCCTCTCTCTCTCTCTCTCCGCAAAAGAAAACTGATCAACACTCCATGTCAGCCTCTCGCTTGAACCCTCCCCCTCCCACAATCCCCAGGTTCTTAATATTGTGAAGCCCCCCCCCCCCCCACCTCCTCTTGATTAAGCAAGAAATATTGCTTTTGAAATGTAACGGGAGGGTTTTTAATCAGTGGAATATCGCATTTGTTGGAGCATTTCGTATTCAGTATGCCTCTTGACTGGGCCGGGCTGAGGTGTGTGTGTGTGTGTGTGTGTGTGTGTGTGTGGAAACCCGGCCGGAGAGATGGTGATCTGTAGCCTGGAGGGGGCACTCTACGCCTCCCGAAGGAGAACGCCGATCCAACCCCGACCCTGTGTAAGCGGATTTGATCAGGGGCGAGCATGTGATGGTGCAGGGTGATTCATTAGGGTGGCGTCACGCTCACTGGCAGCACAGTTTGTACTTGTTTTTTTATTTTTATTTATTTTTATTTTTTATTTTTGCTCTAATCAAATAGCGAGCGCGTGCACACCCGCTCACGTACCCACACAGACACAAATCATCCCCTTCGCTCTTTGACACTTTTTCCCCCAGCACTGTGTGTGTGTGTGTGTGTGTGTTTGTGTGTTTGTTTGTGTGTGTGTTTTTCTGCATGGTGTCACTCCATGTGCCTTGGACATGGGCCACTGGCACGTTCTGGGAGAGGCTCAGGGCGCTCTGGCAGCTTTTTCTGCTTGCTTTGGAATTTGTGGGCCTGAGAGGACCCCAATCCATCACTGCACTGTCAGCCCCCCATCTCTCTCTCTCTTTTTCTCTCTCTCTCTCTCTCTCTGTGTCTCTGTCTCCCTGCCCCCCCCCCCCCCCCTCTCTCTCTCTCCAGCCCCAACCTCACTACAGCTCATTAGCGCCCCGCAAGCCGTTGTGACAACTCATCATATCATGACATAAAGCAGAGGCAGAAGCTCACAGGGGCCCCCAGCCTGCCCCTCCAACCACCAACCCCCCCGGGGCCCGCAAGGTCGCCACCTTCACGTTTAGGCCTCAAATTGGCCCGGCGAGGTGCCACCAGGCGGAAATGCAAGGCCAACAGCTTTTTCCTGTCCGGCCTCAACCCCTCACTCCCTCTCTCTCTCTCTCTCTCTGTGTCTCTCGTGCTCTCTTTCTCCCTCTCCTTCCCTTTGTTTCACTCCGTCCTGCTGTCATCCCCCCACCACCACCACCACCACCCCTCCATACACACCCTGCTTTCCTCCACTTTCCCCCCTCGGAGAGCTTGGCTCGAAGCAGTTCAGAGTCTGACGTTCATTCGTCCACTTCTGGAAGGCTCCCTTTTTTTTTTTTTTTTTTTTTTTTTTGTTCATACAGTGACACTAAAGCGTTAGTCACCGGCGGATATCTAACACATTTAGACAGTATTCCAACTCATTGCAGCACCATTGCTCTCAAAATGTGATGTAACACCGCCAAACTTAGATTTTTTTTTTTTTTTTTTTTTACAGCTATGCATGTTTTTAGATTTAGTTAAAAAACAAGACAGAAAAAAGTGATGTTTCCCAGCTCAACATGACTAGTGGACTTACAGGAATCAAATGGAAAGGCCCACTGTGGCTGTAGGAGGGAATTAAACAGTGTGTGACCTCAGGAACACTCCTGACACTGGGGAAAAAAAAAGGTAACGTGTCTGAGCGCCTGTAGGCTTCTTTCACTTTGAGCCTCGGTGCTGGAAATAGAATAGAATAGAATAGAACACAAATGAGAATCGATATCGGTGGCGACTTGTCGATTGTGGAACGCCGGAGCTGTTTTGTGTCTGCTGCACGGGGGCACTTCAGTGCACGGCTCACACTTCACACCACTGGCCTCGCGTGGCAGCACTGTGTGTGTGTGTGTGTGTGTGTGTGTGTGTGTCCTGTATGGTGAAGCATTGATGCTCATACACGAATGCGCTCTTGCACTTTTAAGTTTTCCCTCAGTGGCTCCTGGTCCTTTGGAGGCCAAGGCCAACATGCTGGACAGTGCTGTTCCACAAGTACATACCTGTGTGTCTCCCTGCTCTATTTCTGTTTGTTGTAATGAGCGAAGTGGTGGGAAGGATGCGAGTGAAGGGGGGGGAGCTGAGGAGGGGGGCAGGAAATGTTCTTTCTCTTCCTGTGGCTTTTGTGGAGCGGAGAGACTGAAGCCTCCCACGTCGCCTGCTTTTGTGTGGCTGCGCTCTGCGGGCTCCGCGCGGCTGAAGTGCCCAGCAGCCTTGCCAAAGGAGCCTTCAGGCCGCATTGTCCCGGGGCGGCCGGGGCAGGTGCTGGGCCCCCCTCTCTCCGCGGGGAGCGCGGCGTGCCGAGGGGACGTCAGTGGGAGACGAAATGGATGTTTGCGGCGATCACATGGCTCATAAAGTCTGACTGAGGGGAGAGTGACCACACAGGAAACCCGTGTCAGCTGAGGGAGGGTGTGGACTGAAGGTGGCCCGACTGTGTGTGTATCTAGGAGTCTTTGCTAAATAAAAAAAAAAAACAGTTTTTCCGATTAATCACAACTTTCATTTGATCTGATCCGATATCGATTGTCAAAATCGATATCGGATTTTGTGTGGATTTATCAAGATTTTCTCTAAATATCTGTTGCACGCCTCCTGTCCTGCCAACGCCATCAAGCCTGAAGATCTTATTGCATTTTGAATTTTAAAAGCATGATGGTAAAGACTAAAACAAGGTGCTAAACTGGTCTTGTTAACTGAATCAGCACGGATTTCAATCAAAATCGGTATCGAACTGAGGTGGAACCTTGGATCCGTGCCAGCGCCACGTCCTGAGTATCTAGCAGAGGCCGGAGCTCCACTGAATGAATCAGTGAGTCCTGTGGCCGGCCGTGACTCCTGGACTCCTCGCCCACGTCGGCCGAGACGAACTCAAAAGAAAAGTCTGTTTGAGGAACGCCAGATGATTAAAGGTGTGTTTGCGAGAGAAGGAGCGGGAGATGACAGTTGGCTAGGCCGCCTGGGTTTCCCTGCAAAGCAGCAAAGCAGCAGCAGCAGGATCCGCCGCCACCTTTACTTTGTGTTTCTCATGCCTTGGTTCACTTCCAGTTGCAGACTGCAGTGGATGCAGGCCAGACAGTGGCGGCAGCAGTCTGTCTCGCCTGTTGCTATTTGCCTCGCTTCGCTCTGGTCTTTTCAGGAAAAAAAAAAAAAAAAAAAAAAAAAGAGCACACTGTTAGACCACAAGTGACTGTGATGTAAATCGGTTGGCTTCTCTCTCTCTCTCGCTCTCTCTCGCTCGCTCTCACTCTCCGGGTCTCACACATGCACACTCTCTCACACCCTCTGTCTAAATGTGGACTCAGTGGATGGGCATTTTGAACTGTCTTTTCAATGGCCAGGGCCCCCGGACAAAAGAACTCATTTAAATGGCCACTAAAGCCTTTCAGCGCTGAGAGAATCGACAACATTCTTTCACATCATTACCGAAGGGAGGAGTGGGGAGTCGTGAAGCAGGGGGTTACCGGGGGGGGAGGAGGAGGAGTAGGGACGGATGAGTTGGGGGGCCAAGAGAGACACACAGAGAGAGAGAGAGAGAGTGAGAGAGAGAGAGGGGCATCACCAGTATTCAACTGCCGACTCATCAGCTGGCAGCTGTCATAACCCCCATCCCAATTGTTTTCCACCATTTCTTCTCTCTGTTTTTTCTCTCTCTCTCTTTTTTTTAATCCCTCTATTCTCGATGTGCAGATCAGATCGGGAGCCTATACAGAATGAGGAATGCCTTGGTTTGTGTTTCTTTTTAACGAGTCCTATTCCATCCCACCCCCCAACCCACCAACCCCTACCCCCTCAAACGCACGCTCAGACACACACACACACACACGCACATACACCCTCCCTTCCCCAGCCTTTTCAGCTCAGGGCTGTGAATGAGTCCCAGGAGTCTCTCTGCCTCCCTGGAGTTCTTGCTGGGGTTCATTAATCTTTCATTGGGACCATGGCAATAGGGAATGCCCCCCTTCCTCCTCCCCTCCCCCCCCTCATCCCCCCCCCCCCCTCCCCATCGGAGGATCGAGGTCTAGATGGCCGAGGCTTTGCGTGGACCGTGCGGCCGGGCGGCTTTTAACTACCCAAATTCCGAGCAAGGGTGTAGTGGATTGACTGCCGGTGTGTTCGGGGCCCCCACGCGGGCGCGTTTACAGCCGATATTAACTCCAGCCTCGACCGGCCCGTGGAGATGACTCGTTCTCGGCGTTAAGCTCTGCTCACATTTGTCTCGGCCCGAGCCCACAGCTTAGCATTTGTATAGTCAATGAGCGTTGGGCAACCGAGCATCTTATGTATGTATGCCCCCCGCCAACATCTCGTCCCATTAATGTTTTTCAAAGTCTTGGAAATGTGCCACAGTGAATCTTTTTTTTTTTCTTGCATGGGTTAGGGTAGCTAATGAGGGTGTGTGGCCTGTGAGAGAGCAGATTGAGCACACACACACACACACACGAGCAGCTTGCTGTCTCCTCCTCTCCCCCTGAACATATCATCCATGTTATGATAAGCCTGATTAGTGCTGCTTCTTTGACTGCTGAGGGCAGGATAAGGATATGTGGGTAAAGAGGCGAGAGCAGCCTCTGCCACCAGCCTAATTTACAGCCGAGCTCTAATCTGGTTATCTTGTGGTTGGGGACTGTGTGTATTAGTGTCTGTCCCGGCCTGGCCTGATGAGAGGGGCTGAGCTCCGGTTAACACGGGGGCCCACGGCAGCACACCCCTAAAGCTCCACTGTAATCTTTGGGTAATTGAAAAAAGGGGGCCTGCGCCACTTAGCAGCACAAAGAGAAGATTACATAGCTAAAACTAATTTGGCAAAAATGCAGAAATGGATTTTCAGCCCCACCTCCCACCTCCTCTCTCCCTAACCCCTCTATTACAATACACCCTAACCCTCCATGAACCAGGCCCTGCGGGGATAGAGGAGGGAAGGGGGGAGAGAGAGAGAGGAGCAGGGGAGGCCAGAAGGAGGCTCGAGAGTCGAGAGAAGGGAGGAGAAGGAGGAGGAGAACGGAGCAAATCGCTGACTGGCGCTGCTAATGACTGTGGATTCACACGCGCTGCCTTGATTTGGCGGTTTGCAGATGATCGATCACCACAACCGCGCTTAAAAGTGCCTCATCACACACACACCAGCTCCAAATGTGAACTGGCGGCTCCCCCAAGCCTCTTAGATTGTATTACTGAATTCCAGGGTGACACCACAGAAGTGTTCTTAATTACAAACCACAGTATTTTCACTGTGGTTTGGCGGTTTGGCGCCCCGACTCCACACAGAATTTGATCGCTCTCCTTTCGAGGGCTTTCAGGCCAAGTTGTAATTCTGTGGCAGGCGCCTGCGATCTCTTACGGCCTAACCCAAATATTAACACCTTGGCTTCCTTTTTTCCCCCCCTCTTCCTCGCTGTTTCTCTCTCTTTCTCTCACTCCTTTTTCTTTCTTTCTGTCTGTCTCTCTCTCATCTTCTCTCTCTATCAGTCTAATAAGGTTCCAGTGGTACAGCACCCTCACCATGTGCACCCACTCACGCCTCTGATCACCTACAGCAATGAGCACTTCACACCGGGGAACCCCCCACCCCACCTACAGACAGACGTGGACCCCAAAACAGGTAGGGCCAAAGCACACAGAACGCTTTTCTCTTCATGAACAGGTGATGATTTATTATATGTATTATATGTATTTACCAGACATGTCAACAGTATCAGGAAAAAGTGTTATTATTAATTTGGTTTTTAAGTAGTTTTTAAGTAGTGTAAGTGTCTCTTTGGTAAAGTATCATTTCTGTTAATATCATGATAGGTGATTAGAGGAAAAGAGAGAAATTCAAGGTGTTTTCAAGGTATCTGAATGAAAAAAGCTGGGTTTATCTCTCAGCTCCATAAGCAGGTGAAGAAAAGTGGACGAACATGTAAAAAGCGCCTTTCAGAAAACTGTATTTGAACTGTATTTGTAAATGTTTCACTTTGTCCCACCACCATGGTATGTGGTATCCAGAACATTATGTCATTATGGTTTCTGCCTGTCTCAGTGTTGACACACAGTTGTAAACACAATCAGTCAAGAACAATACATAGAAGAAACTTCCTGCTTAGAGTACAGCTTCCCCCCGGTAGATGATCTGATTGGATTTTGGAAGCACCTCACCGCACTCATTTGCATCTTAATGAGAAAAAAAAAAAATCATTTTCTTGAAACTACTGTCACTCCTTAATGCTTCAAGGTACAAAGTTCATATTAGTAGCACCCGCGTGTTACGTAAAGATAAGCATGTTGACAGAAATATTTGCTAATTAACGCATTAATGAGCTTAATTAATGGGATCATTAGCATAACCGGTTATGTTTAATATATCATCATGGTGGTTATTGCAGGACATGAAGCGGCGAAAGTCCCTCATGTTCACTACTGCTGTTCTCATGTGTTGCTGATTCGTTTCAGCGTGTTGGTCATTAACATGGTTTTGCTATGGTGGAAAATGGCCTCACATTAGGAATCACAAACCTGAGCAGGCGTTCATGTTAAACGCGGAATTTAGCGAGCCACACTCCTCGTGACCGCAAGTCCGCTTCCTGGACCTCAGACGGGACAGGCGCTGTGGTCGGAGGCCTTAATATTGAAATAGCAGAGAGCAGTAAACACAGCAGATCCTCACTCTCAGCTTTAGGGAGTTGAGGCGGGGGAAAAAAAAAAAAAAGCCTGTCCATCTGGAATGCGGTCTCCACCTAAGCGCACAAAACATCCTCGACGCACAAAGTAGAAAACAAGGCCCGCTGAGCGACACGGAGCTATCAGACGCCTGCTCGGTGCAAGCAGGTTTTTGATTGATCACGCGGCTCCCGGGTCCCCGGAACAGGCCTCCGTGCAGCCTGTTGACTCCCTGCTCTCCAGCAACACAACAGGCTTAGGAGCCGGCCCACAGCCCCCCGGCGCTCCCGCCCATTCAGCCTACATTTTTTTTTAGGCCATTTCATCCATTTCGGCGAGCATCTTGACTAAGCATTTTAATTTTGCCGCTGTCATTCAGCACATCCTTTTCAGGTTAATGCGTTTTCAGCGCAGTGAATAATTTCCTGCTTTTCAGTGGTCTCTGGTGGATTTAGTTCGTGTTTTTAGGTAATAATGTCCCCTTATTATGATGGGTCCTTACAAAGGGGGGAATAATTAGCCAGCTGCTGTTTAATGTAGTGCTTAATGGCACTGCTTAATTGAGCTTAGTGTTTAATTAATTAATGAGCTGTATTAGGACTCGAGCACTGGGTGGCGATGGGATAATATTGGTGAGGCTTTCTTTTTAACAGGACATGCTTCAGTTAGAGCAGCGTTCTCCAAGATGACTGGGAGGCGTTTTTTTTTTTTCTATTTTTTTTTTCTTTATTAAGTCCTTGCACAGTCGTCTTGCTTGGACATACCGTTCCAAATGCGTCGTTGTCCATCAGTGACAGAATCGCTCTCGGGCCGCATTCCTGGATACCTGGATCAGCTGTGGGACTCTGGGTGTGAGCGGCAGCCCGGGCCAAGCGCCGATCTGCGAGGGGGGAATTAGATCTGCAGAAGTGCTCAGCGGGGTCTACTTGGGCCGTATTGGCACCGTCCCGTTCAGGAACAACAGCTGCGCCGGCAGGCCAGCTGTGAGGTGGGGGGAAAAAAGCGCACCGGCCAAAACGAAAGTTCCCCTGTTCCTGGCCCGCCACGCTCACACACTTCCCTCCGCTCTCCAGCATTCATCCAGTGTTCCCTGTTTCAAGTCTGTCATGAGAGAGAAAGTTATTTTTAAAGCGGGACCTTTCCAAGGCATTTATTCGGGGACGGCGCGCCGATGCAGCTCCTTTGCCTGTCAGCTGCCATGGAAAGTAAAGGCGATGCTCTGGACGCTGTGATCGTTTAGCAATGCCCTCGACAAGAGCTGTCCTTAAGATGTACGTCTCTGTCATTGTTTGTCAGCCGCTGGATAAAAAAGCCAGTTTCTGTCTTTTGCGGTGGTTTTTGTTGTTTTTTTTTTGCTCAATTTGAGTCGGACCACTGGGATGTCTTTGGTAAATGGAAGCAGGAGAGCAAAAAAACCCCTACCTACCGCACTTATCCCGCTTCACATTGTCATTGCTGCCAAAATGCATGACGTTAAACAAACACCAGCACCTTTAGCTACTCAACTAGTCATTAATCTGAGTCATATGTATTGACTTCAACTCGAAAAGTCACGTCCCGAGGATTTCACCACATGATAGATAACTAAAACCCGTGATAGCACGTGTATTTCAAACATTGCTTTATTCATGTATATGGTGTCAGCTAAAACCCACCATCCGCTCGACATGTCGGTGAAAATCAGAAGGCAGATTCAACCTGCAGCCCCACATTAGCAGCTCTCTGATCACTGGGATAGCTTTAATTATGTGATTGTGTTTTCTTCACTTCCAAACCCTTCATCATTTGCCTTTGTTAATCTCCTGATTCAGTACGCAAATGTGACAAGATTCGTGTCGGTGTTTTTTATTTTTTTTTTCCTCACCTCTTTCCCCTCTGCCTCTTCCAACACGTCGTGCCACCGCCATCTCAAAAAAGGCCTTTGATCTCGAAGTGTGATTTAGCACTGTGTACATGTGAGCACGAGCTCTCTTCCTCCTCCTCCTCCTCCTCCTCCTCCTCCTCTTCTTCCTCTTCCTCCCATCTGCACTCGTGTGATGTCTGCGAAAACTCTTCACAAATTCAGCGCTGACGGAGATTTGGATTTTCTCTCTGTCATGATCTTGTCTGTCCACCTCCTCTGCCCCTTGTGCTCCTACCATCTTCTCTCTTCCACAGGAATTCCAAGGCCTCCACATCCTCCAGATATATCTCCTTATTACCCACTGTCGCCTGGCACTGTTGGCCAGATCCCCCATCCGCTGGGATGGTTAGTACCACAGTAAGCGAATCCCTTTTTATTACTCTTGATACTGTGTTGATAATGTGAAAAGGCTTGGAGCATCGCAGAATGACATGACAATATGATTAATGCACATAAAAAGCAGCTATTATCTTACATGCATATCGTGTAGCAATATAGTGTTGTTGCTTTTTTAATGTTTGCAAAGTCAATTATGGAAGCGGTGTCCGTCTCTACCCGTCCCATGTCGGGGTTCATAGTCTGTGTTGGAGCAGATTTCAGGTCTGCCTCTGCCTTAACTTTCCTCCCTCCATCACTGCACCGACTTCTGGACCACAGAAGTCCACTGCAGCCTCCTCGGGCCCCCGCCAACCCCAACTTGCTTCTTTGTGGCGAATGCTATTTTGCATGTCTCTGTATGGTCCAATTAGAGTAATGAACCGTGATTGCCCGTATTTTACCCACAATTCCACATGGGGGCTCTCCCCTGGTAACTCTTGTCAACACTTGTTAATATGACAAAAGGCTACAAATTAAGCTCTGTTAATTTAATGTTTTCTCACCGCGATCTAAATACCGAGAGAGGCCCCGAGCGCAGCCACGGCGCCCTTTGATTTGCTGCACTTTATTTTGGTATAAATTTACATTCATTATTGTTTGTCTTTGGATGTGTAGACCTCAATTAGCGTGATGGCTCCATTAAAGAGACCCACGCTTCGTCTTTAATTATCACAACAAAACACCTAGTTCCAGCTTGGGGAGGAAGGGGGCCCCGCTCTGTCGACACCGAGCGAAGGGTTATGAAATTTAATTAGCCATTCCTATCAAGATTTGTGGCATTCAAATTGTTCAGAGTTTTTCCTGCCTTTGATCTGCGCTCTGCAATCCCCTAGATTTTTGTCCTGATCAAATGAGAATAAAGAGGCCCACGATGGGGAGAGGAGAGAGACAGGGCTTTACCTTCTCCTCTTCCATCAACCCGGTTCCTTTACCTTCTCTCCTTTCTTCTTTTCTTCCCCCTTCCCAGGCAAGGTCAACCTGTTTATCCAATCACAACAGGGGGTTTTAGACACCCCTACCCAACTGCGCTCACTGTCAACGCATCCATGTCAAGGTGAGTTGAGCCTTAGGAAATAAACACACACACTCTCTCTCTCTCTCTCTCCCTCTTTCTCACTTGCACGTACATGCAGTTATGTGTGTGTGTGAGTGTGTGTGAGAGAGAGAAAGAGAGAGAGAGAGAGCTGTGAGTCCATTGCACAGGCATCACACACACACACTGTCACACATACAGAGACGCTGAGCAGCAACTTCTCCCTTAAGGAGAGCTTACACTCCCATCTCTGTGTTCAAAAGGCCAATTCTCCAGCGTGGGCTCCAGCGAGCATGCTCAAATATTAATTATATTTATCATTTTCTAATGAGGCCCCTGAAGAACGTTTACCCCTACTGCATGTCAGGCAGATCTGAAATGAGTTGGGGCATGTCCTTGCTGTGAGTTTCAGCAGCCAGACAGATAAACAAACATAGCAACACTTTGAAGGGCACTAGATGATATAAGCCAGGGCCTGACACTTGACTAGGGCTTTAGTCCAGCCCATTAGGGTCCAGCTCAAGTGCTGCTCTGGACTTAAGTGCACCCATGGGGGCGTGCATATATGTGTGTGTGTGTGTGTTGCCATTTTGTGTGCATGTGTGTCTTGTTTGTCAACTGGTGTTAAACTGCTTATTGTTCCCCTGGGGGACGCAGGTCCTCTATATTGTGTGGGAAGGAGAAAGAATTAATTGCGGATGACGAAAAGCCCGTGATTTGTAGGCGCCGAGCGTCCAACAAAGCGACAACACAGAAAAACAAACAGCCTCCCACCCTCTCCCCGCCCTCCACCCCTCCTCCTCACCCTCCGCTGCACAAGCGCGTGCAGCGGGGGACTTGGGACGGGCCTGGTGTGGAGTCTAGGGATGAGGCCAAGCTTCAGTTTAATTACAGGCTGATTGGAAAAGCAGCTCCTGAGGGCAGCGTGTTTAGACCTCTGTGACATTGATGGATCATGTAGATGCAGGGAGGGAGGAGAAACAAAGGAGGACTGGCTTTTTAAAGCATAGCCCTGAGAGCAGGAGAGTTTATTTGTATCCATTTTGGCTCTGGCAATAAGTTTGCCCAGTCAGTGCAGCCCGTGTTACATACAAAAAGTTTTTTTTTTTTTTTAAAGTCACTTTTTCTGTTATTTTTGCTGGCCTGACACATTTTTAATGGCCCATATCTGGAGATGTGATTCCCAACTGACTAGTTGGCAATATGATATAAGAAAGATATTTCTTTATTGGAACAATTCGGATTGATTGGTCAAATTGATTAAAATTTGCAAACTGCAGTGCTTTTTGCCAAAATTGATAACCTTTAATAAACATATGCAATAATGTAAGGCTATTGTTTTCCTCTGAGATGTAAAAATATGACAGAATTACTTAATATTGTTTATTTTATTTAAAAAAAAAAAAAAAAACTATATTGACAAAGAAAGTTGCAATTTATAGTTATATGATGATTATATTATGAATCATGTGTGATTTGATTCAAAGCACTTTGTAGCGATTCAGGTAAAAGTCAGTGGTTAATTCTATTTATTTGTTTCAGCAGACTGAAGCAGTTCAATTGTCATAATGTGTTAGTGATACATGGATGCAATGAATGGCTTGACTCCCCTTTACAGCCCTGCCCAAATCTCAGTCTTGCTTTATGAATAGATGGAGGATCTAGTTTCAAAATGTTCCAGTTTAAAGCTCACTCTCAGCTCTCTGGAGCTTGGAGTCGGGTTTACCCCGTGGCCTGTTCTCGGTAAATGGAGCAGGCCTCAGGTGCAGAGGGTCAGACAGACGGGCCTGTCCAGACATCTGGATCTGGCAGCGGTATCCAGCCGACCTGGGCTTTAAGTGACCGCTAATTTGGTCCCTTAATGACAACCTCTACATTGTGATCATCTTATTTCCAGTGCAGCTAATTGAATCTGCTGGCTGGGGTGTGGGGGGGACTGGCCATGGGGAAGAGCTAATGCCCTGTGATGAGGTCCCTAATTGAATTAGTATAACTGAATAGATGCAGGGCTCTGGGAGCTCTCTGGAGAATGGGAAGGTTAACACATCTCATGAAAAACACAAACAAAAAACTAAAGCAAAAAATATATATATATATTTTGGCTCGTCGGCGAAATACGGTAAAGATTTGGCTAATTGTGTTACCAAAAAAATGACAGAATCCTTTCCGTGGCTTTCAGCTGGCTGGCTGGTGCTGTTCAAAGAGCGGACCAGACTGCTCTGACAGCTCAGGCGATTTGTAGGGAGGAGGTTTGACTGCGAGAAAACGCCGAGAAAGACATCCTGGCCTTGTACTCTTGTAGGGAGTCAGGTCTTCGCAGGAGAGCACCGCTTCGGTATCAGTCCCCCGTGCCTTACCCTGAGCCGAATTAGGATTCAGGGAAGGAAGCTCGTACCTCGTCGTCCTGCAATGAGCACCTTACACCTAGGTCCTGTTAAAAAATACATTCTTTTAGGAAGGGGAGGAAAGGGAGCCGAGGAGAGCAGAGACAGTCATCGGAGCAAATGAAAGACATTATTTTGATAATGGGGTTGGAGCCGGCTCGGGTCCCTTATTGTGTGTGTGCGCGTGCGTGCGTGTGTGTGTGAAGACAGGTGGGAGGATGTGAAGGCTCACTCGCCCCCTTATGCTTAAGCCTGCCCTTTGATATGTTCCCCCATCAGCCCACTCCCTCTCTTTTCCCGGGGAATGGGAGAAGCGAACCGGCCGGGTCATTATACATTAAACAGGCACGGGGGCTACCGCTTCGCATTGGCAATTAAATGGCACTGGCTGACACTGGGCTTGCTGCACCAGTGACCCCACCCCACACCACCGCCGCACCCCCCTCCCTCGCGCACACACACACACACACACACACACACACACACCCGCAGCCTTTCCTACCTTTCAGATTGAGACGTAGGAGCCCGGGGGTTAGGGTGGGCGGATGGTTGGGGGTCTCCGCCGCGTCTCCTTCTCTGTGTTGGTTAAATTGGTCCAAGGCGCCGCTCGCTGCTGATGAGCCTGGATGATGATGATGCCCCCGCGCTTCAAAGGGATGGCCATCATGTTTAAACCATAACCTGGGCCATGCAGTGGCAGCAGGGGGAGGGAGGGAGGGATGGAAGAGAGCAAGACAGAGAGAGAGAGTGGAAGGGAAAAGGAGCGTGGAGGTGGTGAGGGGACAGAGAGGAGAAAAAGAGGAAGAAGAAGAAGAGAAAAAATAGATCTCGGAACAGAGGAAATTTTAACAAGTGCACAGAGAGAGGAGGAGAAGGGAGGGAGGGAGGGAGAGAGAGAGAGAGGAAACAGTGAGCGAGGAAATGCAGCAGCCTAATGATGGGCGATCTGCAGCCACTGCTGCCGAGCTCCCCATCAACGGATGACATGGCACAAACACCAATGTGTCAGTGATGAAGGGAGAAGAGGGGAAAGGAGAAAAAGAGAGAGAGAGAGAGAGAGGAGAGGAAAAGAGTTTGAGGGGGGAGCGCACTGGCACTCCCCTGAGATGGCCTCCAACAGAAACTAGTTGTTCCTGGCGAGTTTATCCTCATCATTATATTCTGGCTCGGAGCCATGCAGCCAGACACAGCCGGATAATGAGCTGTTAAAAAAAAAAAAAAAAAAAATTATTCCTTCTTTTTTCTTCTCCTTCATCCTCTTCTCCCGCTCTCCTAAATTTGTGTACGGTCACGTGTCGCGAAGGTGCCGCACTGTAAACAGAAACACACTCAAATTTCAGATAATCGGACACGTATAATTAGCGTCATAGACACACACACACACACACACACACACATACACACAGATGGCTCATGTCTGTTCCAGCCGGTGAAATGATTTCCTAGATAGGGGTTTCTGGCCTCAATAGATGGAGCTGTAGGAGATGATGAAATGATGATAGGTTTGTAGAGCGAGGGAGATAAAAATGTCAATAGCGCTGACAATGCTGAATCGGCAGAAAAGGATGGGGAGGAGGCCACTGCCAAATAGAAGGCAACCCCTGAGGAGATATTCACGGCGATAGAGCATTGTCATGCATCGCACGTTCCCTGATGGGGGTTCACAGGAGGTCACATGCAAAGCCGGCGACATCTGTATCAACGCATTTGCTCAATGTCAGTTTCCAATGTCCAATTTTCTCGATGTCAAAGGACGACGGAAAGAAGTCACGCGATATGCGTTTGGCGTCATGAAAAGCGGCCGTGGAAGCAAGGCGCCCCGGCTTTCATTGGCGATAATTGCTAATGCAGACATAACCTTGCTCCCTTTAAAAGCCTAACTTGTCCACGCCGAGAAGCAGCAGCAGCTGAATCGGTTTCCGAGGCGCGGGCGGGAGGAGCCGCGGCCCCTCGGATCGCGACGTACACAATCTCTCCATTCGAGCGAGTTCAAAAGCTCAAGGTGTGCCGGGCCCTCGACGGCTTCGCGCAAAACCAAAACCTCTCCTGACAAACTAATTGAGCCGGATAAAACCCGACGACAAGGACGCGTTCGGGTTCAAGTGCTCGGCTCCCGCGCGGATAATTCGGCTTGTTCAGAATTGGCCTTCAACCAGGAGAGATTTATCCTTGTGCCGACTGCACTTTCTTCCTTTCCACACAATGAAGCTTTTTCAATCTGCATTTGACTCTGTGGTGGTTTACTGTAATTGGTTCTGTGTGATTAAGAGAATATTTTTTTTTGTGAGGAGTGTATAGTCACACGGGCTGTATTCCGTCTTTAAATTAAAGTCATTCAGAATTATCCAAGATGAGGATGTGCACCAATAGGGTTGTTAACGTCAATTCAGGAATCAGCCCTTAACGTTTACATGTGCATGTTTGTATAGATGTGTGTTTATGTCTTGCGGCTAAAGGCCAATTCCATTCCAATTTAAAAAAATAAAAAATAAATACACTGCAAAAACTCAAAATCTTACCAAGATTATTTGTCTTATTTCAAGTCAAAAATGTCTTATTACTAGTCAAAATATCTCATTACACTTAAAATAAGACATGATCACCTCAGAAGTAACTTGTTTTTAGACAATTGTCTCTTGTTTCAAGTGAAAATTTGCTTGAAACAAGTGAAAATTTGCTTGTTTCATTGGCAAAATTTGTTTCTTGTTTCTAGCTAATTTTCACTTATTTCAAGTGAATTTTCACTTTTTCCACTGGCAAATTTTGCAAATTTTTGAAAATTGACTAAAAACAATTTACTTCAGAGGTGATCATGTCTTATTTTAAGTGTAATGAGATATTTTGACTAGAAATAAGACATTTTTGACTTGAAATAAGACAAATAATCTTGGTAAGATTTTGCGTTTTTGCAGTGTAAGCACCTTGTAATTTGACCAGCATTTGATTTCGACGTTGGGATGGAGTTGCGCCGCCGCCAGCTGTTTGTAGTCTTGTGTATACTTGTGCTCCATCCTCCCATTTCACCCGTGTCCACTCTGACGATTTACACAGTCTTCTGTCCTCCAGGTTCCCCCCACACATGGTGCCCCCTCACCACAGTTTGCACACCACGGGCATCCCCCACCCAGCCATTGTCACACCCAACGTCAAGCAGGAGTCCTCCCACAGCGACATCAGCTCCCTCAACAGCTCGTGAGTAGCCCACCCGCGCCGCCGAAACCGCCCCTCTCCTCAGAGCTTCTCGCCCCCCGTTTGAAATTTGCCCGCACTGTTTTGACTCTCGCTTTGCCTCTCCTGTCCTCTGGCCCGCCGCAGGAAACATTCAGACGCTAAAAAGGAGGAGGAGAAGAAGAAACAGCCGCACATAAAGAAGCCTCTGAACGCCTTCATGCTCTACATGAAGGAGATGCGGGCCAAGGTGGTGGCCGAGTGCACGCTGAAGGAGAGCGCCGCCATCAACCAGATCCTGGGGCGGAGGGTAAGCCACTAACGCCGCGTTGGCCCGGCTGAATGGCCTAGCAAAAAGTTGAAAGTTTTTTTTTTTTTTTTTTTGAGGTGGCCTGGTGACCTGGTATGCTGAGCGGCGCGCCTTAAAGCTTTGAATCCAGTTCATCCGCTCCAATCATGACCTCAACCGGACTATTTAAAACCTGCAGTGATCAGAATTGCTGAGGGTTTATTGAAGTGACTCTCCCTGTGGAATGAGCACATAATTCAGTGGCTGAGTCTACATGAGTCTCACTATCTCACCAACTCGCTGATGAGAGATGTGCTTATTCCACTGTTGAGGTCAGCTGAGTCGTTGAATGAGCGTCCCTCGTTTTTGCGATGGAAGTCATTGCGGCTTTAGCCTCTTCGACTCTGTTGGTCTCATCAGCGGCTTCGACGTTACAAATGCATGCCGAGCTTTGTTCAAACCCACAGAACTTTATTTGAAATTCTAGTGGCGGTCCCATGGCTTCCGAAGATACCAGAAATGTTCTGCTGAATTACAGGGAATAATGTGTGTAAAATGATGCATCAGACATCTAGATATTTTCCATTTAATGTAATGACGCGGGTTTGACTCTTTCACTCCAACAGAAGCACGATGCAGCAGCTTATATAGAATATGTTTGTGACATCGATGTACAATGTAGGATTTTTTTTTCTAACTTTGAAGCTCCTTAAAATTTAAGGGGAAATGAGAGGTCTATAAAGTAGAGGTCATCGAAAATGTTGAAAGATTTGCGTGAAACCCTCTGTCTCTCTGTCCCCTTCCGTCTCACAGTGGCACGCCCTATCACGAGAGGAGCAGGCCAAGTACTACGAGCTGGCCAGGAAAGAGCGACAGCTCCACATGCAGCTGTACCCCGGCTGGTCAGCACGAGACAACTATGTAAGTTTTTAAGTTTACAAGTCGTAACTCCCTGGTCTTCCTCCCCTTGCTAGGACTGGCGTCCAGGACAAGCACTTGCAACCACTTGTTTTAGTTTTAGATGGCTTACCTATCTTCCCTGTAATTTCTCTGTGAATGGATCTCTAAGACAGGATAAACTGCAGCGACATGAGTCTGTAACATAACGCTTTAAGGCTGTTTAAACTAAGCCCATCTTATGTGGTTTACTCCCTGAACACTTAAATTCTGGCACATGAATGCAGTGTAAATGCACGGTCTCACCATGGTGTGTCCAGTGTCAGGACTGAGCTGACCAGTGGAGCTTTCCACAGGCAGCCTAGAGACGTCTGCCTTGCCAACCAGACGCCCTTCTACATGTTCATAAAGCAGAGGAAAATAAGACAAAAGAGCAGCCAAAGAAGAAAAGAACAGAACAAGAAACAGAGAGAGAGAGACGGAGAGAGGAGGGAGAATTGTGGTCTGGCCTGCAGTGGCTGTTACAAACCGGAGGGCAGAGACAGAAAGAAAGAAAAAAAAAAAAGCCAGAGAAAGAATGAATGAATAAATAAGTAAACACAAAGATGAGCCCTATGCTCTGTTTCATGTTTTTGGGCCTTCTGCAATATAATAACTAAGGTTCCTGTCTATTCCTATTTTTCTATTTCTATTTTTTTGGCGGGCAACCAACAGGGGAAAAAGAAGAAGAGAAAAAGGGAAAAGCAGCAAGCAGAGGGCAATGGTAAGTGAGCTGCAATTATCTCTCATATTAGAAGAGCCCCATCATGTGTCAGGCTTATGTGACATCTCACAAGATAAAAGTCAAGCTTTTTTTCTACTGTTGTGTTTTTTTTTTTTGTGCTCCCTTTTTGTTATTGTGCCTGGCTTGTGTATATATATATATTTATATATTTATATATATATGTGTATATATATAGTTTTTTTCTTTTCTTTTTTTTTTTTTTTTTGTATAGTTATGCTACCCAATGCAATATTTAAATGGTAGAGTTGCTTGTAACACCCCCCTTTTCCCGTCTTTCCCTTCCCTTCCCCAGCTAATAACAACTGAATATGCATGACACCCCACACTCCATCTCACCTCCCCTCTGACACCCCCACCCCCCCCTCCCTTCCCCACTTTTGCCCCTTAGCGTTCTGATACTGTGATATGTGTGTTTTGAGAATGTGAAATTTAAGCATTGTGAGAACCATTAACTTTGCCAGTGTTGTGTGCGTGGCCCTGTGTTATAATGCCTGTGCCCTGCAGATAGACTGCGCTTGTACTGTGTGTGTGTGTGTGTGTGTGTGTGTGTAGGAGACTGTGTGTGTGTGTGTGCATGCATGCGTGTGTGCGTGTGAGCGTGCACAGCTGCGTGTGTGTGTTGGGCTGCCCCCTTGCTTGCCTTCATGCATGCTTTTATATCAACATAAAAAAAAAAATCACCCACATCTTAAAATTAAGGAGGTTTGCTAATTCTATTATTTATCCATTTTATTCACATGATTCATATTCCTCTGATCATATTGTGAGTTGACAAGGAGAAATGCCGATTTGTTATCATGTATTTTGCGCTCGTTTTGGTGACGGATCCCTTCTTGAAGGCCTCTCTATCTGTTCTTTTTTTCAGAACACAGAGAATATTTTCCAAACCCTTGCCTTTCACTCCCTCCGATTACAGGTGCTAATGTCATTTTGAGTATTAAATTACTAACTTGTTTTATTTATTCATTATTTTTTTTTTTTTTTACCTTCTTCTTCTTCTTCTTTTTAAATTTATGTATTTACTTTTCCTTGAATGTGCAATATATTACAACACTGAGAGCAGGCTTAAAGTTAAAGTCTATATCTATTGAAATATGTTCTATTTGCTTTGTTTGCTGCTTTCTTTTCTTTAAAAAAAAAAAAAAAAAGATGTTGCAGTTGTTTATTTGATTCTAAGGAAAAAAAGATTTACATCCATGTTGCCATTTAGCCATTTTTAGCCTAGAACATTTTCTCCTATTTGGCACAACCCTCTATGCAGTGTGTCAGGGACTAGATTCTCATTGTGGAGTATGACCTGAACGATGTGATGTCAGGGTAAACCTCCTTAATCTATATGCTTCAGTAGCTGCGCGTGTGCCTTTTTCCTGTAGGCCAGCATGAGTTTGGCCCACACACAACCCCCCCGCCCCCCTCCCCACTCTAAATCTGTCTCTACTCAGACAAGGCCTGGACTCAAACAGCCACCACCAGTACCCGTAACTCCAACCTGCTGTCACTTGGCTCTATTAAACATCACTGGTTAGAGTTAGAGAGTGACTGGCACTTCTCCTGCAGCAGAGAGTCAAGTGTTGATGGGAACCATTGTTTGATACCAGGTCTAAGGAGTAGTTTCCCTCTTCAGGCTCCTGGTCTTTAATCCTTTTCCCTGGCTGGGGCTAACTCACACCCTTGCTGTCTTTAGCAGTCTGCTGCTGCCTGTACCTGCTGCCTCGACCTCGTCCTCTTCAAATAATAGAGCATTAATAACCGCTAGCTTTAAATTAATCCAATCCGCATTTGCCCCCCCCTTGATATAATCTCTACTAAACACGCCTTATGTGAAACTTGATCTTCAGTCAGGGTTTATGTTGTATCGCTGAAAAGCTGTTGTGGTTAATATCTGCATCTTTCTATAATGATTCGATGATTTGCCTGCATTTTGATTTTACTAATGTCTGAAACACACTAACCGTGTCTTCTGACAGGCCTGTCTTTAAAGGCATACTTGAGACTTGAGAATGGCTTGGATCTTTATTTTTTTTGTTTGTTTTTTTTTAGTTTTCTTTTTTCTTTTTCTTATAATGGGGGAGGGGGTTTTCTAGCACAATAAGCCACAGCCAAGCTTCATAGATTCACTGTTTGTCTTTTTTCTCCTCATTTCTCTCCCCCCTTCTTTCTTTTTTCTGTCTGATTTTGGTTACTGTTCCTCCTCCTTCTGCTGGCTTCCCCTCCCTGTTGCGGCGTCAGACCTGAGCGCTCCTAAGAAGTGTCGAGCGCGCTTTGGGCTCGATCAACAGAATAACTGGTGTGGCCCGTGCAGGTGTGTATGGTGTGTGCTTGCACCGGCCGGGGCCAGGTGACGGCTGGGTTAGCGTACGCTGGGACTTCCTCTCGCCCCTCCCCTCGCTCTCTCTGCCACTGCCTTTCTCCCTTCCCTTCTTCCCCCTTTCCTCTGTCTGCCCGGCCAGGCTATCGTGACCTCTCAGCTTCCTCAAGCCACGCCCTGCCAGTCTTAGCCACGTTCCACCATTTGATTTTTACTGCCTGTTTGGGAAGAAGGGCCTTATAACAGCGTGTGCTAATGTGTTTGTATGAATGTGTCTGTGTCTGCGTAGAAAGCTCATCCCTGTGGATCCCGACACTTTTGGGAGTTGCGGGGGTTTCATTGCAGGGTGCACAATGAGCCTCACTGTGGTCGCTCAGACATCCTAAACTGGCAGGTCGGGGCTCGGAGGATCTGGAGCGTGATGGCTTGGTCAATGTGGAGGACATCCCAGTGTTACCAGCCTAAACCTAAGCCCTGGCTACATGTTTTTGTCTGTGCAATGACGTGTCCATTTTCTTTTCTTTTTTTGTTTGTCTCCTGTGTGTGTGTTTGTGTCTACCTCTTTGGCTAACAGATGCAAATACCCCAAAGAAGTGTCGTGCCTTGTTCGGGCTTGACCAGCTGAGTTTATGGTGCAAACCATGCAGGTATAACTCCTGTAGTACCTATGGGAGGAGGACATCCACAATGAGCAGCTTCCTTCTCCTTGATTATTTGTTCAGATATCCCTCTAAAACGTGTTTCCATCAATGTGGTAACAGATGGCAAACTCCTCTGCTCCTTCTCCTTACCGGGGAGCCTCCTGCTATAAATTCCCTCACAGCGATTCTTCTCTTAGAACCAGGTTCAAGCCCAGTGGCAGAAAATGGATTTGTAAACAGGACTTCTGTGCATTTAATCTTAACAAAATATCTTTTGAACATGGCTGGCGAATACACTCAGGGAATATAATTTGTTTGGGTCTGACGTGTTCTAGCTGAAATCCATTTTCTACCCGGGCCGTGGATAAGTGCCTCCCATCTTAACTGTCATGTATGTCCTAATTGGCGCCCTTGAATAACAATGTTATGCTTACAAATTTGGCCCTGCTTTCTCTGAGGGCCTTCTCAGTGACACTCTTTTCTATGCCCTCTTCCTCCTCCTTCTCCACCTCTTCTTCCTCCAAACTCCTCTCTAATAACCCTTACTTAGTCCCTACCTGTTGTCTTTCTGTTCTGACACAAGCAGTCTTTGAATTGGGAATATTTTCATGGTAGGTATTTGTTTCTGCTAAGTAATACCCTCTCTGTGTCTGGCTTGCACTGCACCCCGCCCCACTCTCTCTTGACTCCACTCTCAACCCAACCATTGCAACACATTGTTTGGTATTGTACATCACTGTGGTAAACCAAAGGCATGCAAATGCTGTTGCGCATTTCATTTCTGTCCTTTTGTAATTATTCACTCGAGCAGGCTCGAAATCAAACTGTTTCCGCACGACGCCTAACTGGTAAACGAAGGGGTTATTCTCGTCGATTTATGACCCCGTTTCAGATAAAGCTTTTTTTTTTTTTTTTTTTTTTTTTTTTTTTTTTCCCCAGCCAAGTGAGCCGGCGCGTTGCTCCGTCAGAAACTCGATTTCAAACGCATCCAGTTTAGCCATTATTGAACAGCTCATCTATATTTTTTTTTTTTATTAATATTTCCTTTGAAAACGAGTCTAACTTCACACCCACACAGAAGGCTGTTGTTGTTCCCCTGCCAGCTGACACACATTGTCAGCAACAGCGCATTAGAACACGACTCCTAAAGCAATCAGAGCAGATCACGAGAACATGGCCGAGAGTCAGGCGGGCCGGGGCGAGGAGGAGAGAGCGCGATCATTCCGTCTTCTCGTTTTCGGAGCAGAGAGGTTAAAAGTTCTCATTGGGGCTCCATTTCCTAAAAGATGCATCTGGTGGTAATTCCCCCCGAGACGTGGAAATCAATAACATACACAGGCACACTATGAATCGATATGTCTGTTAAAAAAATGGATATTAGCTCATTTGTTGCGGTTTGACGGACAGGTATCACATGGAAGACGCCGTAGAGCAAAATGTGTGGGTGGTAGAAAAACAACACCTTTTTATGGGGAATCAATACCCCGCATCGCCCGACGCCATCAATGGCACAGTGCACTTAAAAGCCAATTAGACGCCTTTGTCCCTCCTCTTTTCTAGACTTTTTCTATTCTTCTATTGTGTCCAGTGTTGTGTGCTTGTACTCTTGCTCTGTTGAGCGTATCAGAAATGCATGCATACCTTCCTTTTCTTTCACTCAAACATGCTAGCGAGGTATTGTGACTCCCTTTTTTATGTGATTTGTTTGGTGCCCCACACTTCTCTCTGTTTCTTTCCCCTCTAACCTGCTCTCTCCATTAGTCTCAATTTGTGGTTTACCCTCAGAATTACAGGCAGGGGTGCGACTCGAGAAACAGGGCCTCGCTTTAATTGAAGGCTAGATCAACCTAATGTTTTCAAGTCAGCGTACACTTTTATTTTTCCCTCTTTTTTTTTGTTTTTTTTTTGCTGCTTGTTTGTTTTGACCACCTTAGCCTTCTTTGTCTTACCGCCTTGTCCCTGTGAGCGAGCATAGCCTTAAATACTCCGTGGCCTTCGGGCATCCTTGTGATGGAATGGAGAGCAGAGAGGGAAGGGTCACTGCCAAGGTCAGGGTAAAGATGAGGTGGGCAAAGATATTCCCCCCTTAACCAAATCCGAGCGCAAACACTCGCACGGCAGAGTCACCGCAGATAAACGCAATCCCCTCTTATTTTCCGCCCGCCCCGCAGTGCTGTTGCATCGCGGATCTGGTTCCGCCGAGCACGCCGGGCCTGGCCCGGGGCGCAGCAGGCAGGGGGAGGGGTCCTGACCCCGGGCAGAAATGCAAACATGATGCCTTGACCCCGTGCGCACACACTCGTGTCTTTGGGGCAGATGCAGGGTAGTGTGGATCTTGTTGACTTTTTCGCCTCGCATCCAAACTCTGTCCCCTTAGGAGAGGAGAGAGAAGAGCCAGAGTTAGAGTAGAGGAGAGCGAGAGAGAGAGAGAGAGAGAGAGAGAGGAGCCAAGGCAGGTCCAGTAAGCTCGTGTTGCTGGAGAGAACAGGCCAATTCCCGGTTTTAGCTCGGCACTAAGGGAAGCTCTTTGGTTTAGTTTACAGAGCAGTCAGAGAGGAAACAGCCCAACGTAATGATCTAATCTCCATCCTTTCATCATCATCGTGTCTGCTCTTCCATTTCCCCGCTGTCTCCTACCTGTCTGTCTTGTCTGATGATGTAGTTGCTAGGAACTTTGACAAAAATCGTTTCTAGCACCTTTCTTCTTGGCACAAGGTCTACACAGCCACTTTAATGCACCTGGAACAAAAATAATAATAAAAAAAAAACTGCTAAAATGAGTCGAGAATTCGTTTCGATAACGCACAAACGAAAACGGTGCATTGAAGTCGGCGACGGTGCCAGGAGTTGCCGTTTCAAGGTGTGATGCTAAGAGCTGCTTTCTTTCTCTTGCCTTGTCCCGCAGGAGAAAAAAAAAGTGCATTCGCTACATCCAAGGTGAAGGCAGCTGTGCCAGTCCTCCCTCTTCGGACGGAAGCTTACTAGACTCCCCCCCATCCTCCCCCTCCTCAGTGGTTCCCTCCCCCTCTTCAAAAGAGTCAAAACCTCAGACTGAACAAATGCAACCTCTCTCACTGACTATGAAACCGGCCCACCAGCCACTCCACCACCCGCACCTCCTGGCTGGGCCTCCACCGCCATCTTTGGTTCAGCTGGAAAACTCTGCTGCAGCTAGCAAAACGCCCGGCACCTCCTCCCACAACGGAGCCCTGGAGCACGGCGACGTCTCGTCCTCGCGGCAGCCGGGCTCCTCTGTGGCGTCCTCAATGGCCCGGCCTTCAGCATCGCTGTGTCATTCCCACTCGCTCCTCCCCTCCACGGCCCCTCAGCCTCTGTCGCTCGTGACCAAGTCTATAGAATAGTCTACCCTATTCTCTCCTCCTTATCCTCTTTTTCTAGCTCTGCACACACACACCTTTCTAGGCCCTCGATGATATCTCACTTGCATTCAGTTGTTTCCTGTTTATGTTCCTGTGCCATAAGGCTTTGAAATTTTAGTTTTTGTTTTATTAAAGTTCATTGGTCAATATTTGACCCATCATTATCAAAAAATCTAATTATTATAAAGAAATAATACAATGAGCTGTAGTATAGCTTTGTGAATCTGCCAAAATTTTTATGAATTTTGTTTTTGTCTTTTTTGTAGTGTTAAAACAGTGCAACAGAAAAAAAAAAATATGTAGTTCAACTTCAAAATGTTTAAAAGACGGATATAAAAAGGTAGGCTAGATTATTCAATGAGCCCTTTTCTTGAAAGAGTTGGTTCTCCTTCTTTATTTGTATTAAATACGAGCTTGCGAACCAATCATTTGACATCTGTTCAAACTCTCGGAGGGCATGAGGCTAGCGGTGACACCTCTCTGAGGAACAACTTTAATTGTGATGTTACTTGTTCTTGTTTAAATGTACAGAATAATTGGGGGAGGGGGGGGTTACTGTGTTAAATATGCATCGTTCCATTGCGTTGTCTTTTTCTTTATGTTGTTTACCTTCGGGGTGGAGTCAGGCAAGGTGGGTGGGCTTGAGGGGAGGTCGGGGTGGGAGGGTTGTGGGTATTCAATTCAAAATGTCACAACGCTAGGACCAGTAGTATTTATTGCTTTAGAGATTGCTTGTTGTATCTTGTACGTGTCTCTTTTTGACTATTTTTTTTTTCTTAATACATTGTACAAATATTTTTTCTTAAGGTAAGCGACTTATATATGAATGATCCATTTTTACAAGGAGGTTTTAAAAAGGCAAATCTTTTGTTTGTTGATGAGTTCATTTCTTTCCTCGCTGAAAACCTGGATTCCACTCAGTGTACTGTGTAGATCTCATGAACAGAAGTATGCACAACTTCATTTCAAGAAATGCGTCTATAAGCCATTTTACAAAAGAAGAAAAGAAAACTTGAAACAAGAGACAGTGGGTACCGTGTCTTCAGTAGTTGGAAAAGTGTCTAAAGCCCTTCTTTTTTATTGCACAGTCACATCTCTCAGACTGTAGATTCGTGTACAGATTTTCCGTGCCAAATTTTGTGATAATTTTCTCTGCCCCTCTAACCACGCTGTAGGGATCTTTTTTTTGTTGTTCGTTTTTTTTTTTTTTTTTTTTTTTTTTTATTTCGATACCATTCTTTGCTGTGACGTTACATAGATTGCTATGTATGTAGTATAAATGTTGCTATAACAAATGTGTTTGGTAGCAAATTGTCAAATATTAAAATTTAAACTTAATAAAAAGACGGACATCATACTGTATAAACCCACAAGGGCCAAATTATGTATATTAGGAGGTTCATAAAAAACTATTAAATACAAAAAAATACACAAACTGCCACTTTTAAGTACACTACTACATATAGGTAGATAGAAAAAATAGGCATGTTGATGTTGCAAGAGGCTGTAAAAAAAAAAAGCTACAAGAGAATCATCCACTCGGTGCCATTGTAGTTGACATGACGCGACTGTAACCTGTCGATTTCTTCTCTGGTTTATTAAGATGCTAATGATAAATAGTTTGAATGTTTCCTTAACGGCTGTGATGTTCCTGTTCTATTTTATGCTCTTATCTTTTTTTGTTTGTTTGTTTTTTCCTGTTATTTTAAATGGTTCCAAAAAACCATGTTTTTTTTGTAATGAATAAATGTTTATGCTGTACAGTCTCTGTAGCATGCAGTTCTGTATTAATAAAAGCAACTTAGTATGTGCACACGTGTGTCTACCGTTTTGTTTCCGAGTTCGCCAGCAGGCGCATGGGAAAACGTAGGGAGCAAAAGCAGCTCCTCGACAAGTCCGTCTCGCTCAACTTGGCGTGCGCGGCCTCCCTCCACAACTGATAACCTTGAGATTCAGCAGAGAATAGAGCTTAATTTTAAATGTCCTGGTGAAATAACTTGGCATTTGCAATAGTACGTCACACCACGATTATCTCTTGAGCTGTCCACAAAGCGCTGTAATTAAAAATTATCAGCGTTGAAGTCCATGAAACCCAATGCCAAGATTTCTCCTAATCAATTAATCAATTAATTAAAAACTAGCAGCCCTGTAAACAGGGGTCAGTGCTAACAGAGAAGTGTTTGCAGAATCCTTGGCTGTTGTGTGTGTGTGTGTGGTAAGTCGTGTCTCAGTGTAATGGTCAAAAGTTCTGGTGAACACACAAGTATACATTTTTAGGGGAAATAAAGTGAATCCAGGAATGCAGTTCATCAAGCAAACTCCTGTTATGAGTATGACATTTCACTGATTCCCCTTTTTTTCTCTCTTCTCAGCTTGGACACATGCAAACAAAGACAACGCTTTATAATAATTACAGCATGCAGCTCTCAACCTCAATGCATCATACATTTCTCTATACTTAGAACAACAGTTTTTTTTTCTTCTTAACATCAAACTGATTCATTGAAAAAAAAAAAATCCTGTTGAGAAAAATAAGCCACAAACAGCAGAGTTTCTGAACCCGCCAACTTCCACATTTGCATTTATTGAGCAACATGGAGAAGATAAACTTAAACCTTTTATTTTACACTGTCATTCAGATGATTACAGAGATCACTTGACTTTAAATCACTTACTTATTTGTGACAAAAACTATGGAATTATTTAAATCTTAAAATAAATAAATAAATAAATCAGGTTCATTTGAAGAGGCATTTGATAGCCTTTAAAAAAACATACCACTCAATTTAAGAATCTGGTGTTTTTGTCGATATTGGACAAGCTTCTCTCTTATTTTTGGCAAAGGGAGGCAGCAGCCTAATGCATGCTGATGTTCACTTGCAAGGCTACACCAATGACCTAAGAGCTTCTCCACTTAAAACAAGTAGCCTGATCGTGATGCATTTTTTTTTTCTTCCAGGCCCATCAAAACACTGGAATGGTTCAATTTCTGTCAACAACTTAATAGCACTGAATCATCTTTGGTGAATCAGGTCTAAGTCCTGACACAAAAGCACAAGGTTGCAATACAAGAACACTTCAGCAAACAGAACAGGTCAATATCATTTTCTGTAGCTCTAGCTGATATAATGCGGTGCATCTAACAGCTTTTTTCTTACTTTTGTATCTAGTGAGGAAAATGTATTGAATAATACTAGCACAGTTAATACACTGAAAGTAGTAAATTGACTGTCAATCGGGCTATTTTGTGGGTTAGTACAGCTCGTCTGACATTGAATAATATCAACCTGAAACATTAAAACCCCTATTCAGATGCTTTTAGTATCAACTGCGCTGTATACTTGCACACTTCTGAGCCGTAGGAGTAGCAAATGGGACCCCTTCAGCTGACAGCACATCTGTCCACATCATACCACTCAAAATACACGGTCATTTTGTTCCAGTGTATACAAAATTAAACACATTCACACTTCCAAAAATAAATGCTGGCAACAAATCGGTCCATTAAATAAAGCCAGTGATGGGAAACTGTGCCTCTGCAGGAATGGGGGATGCCGATTCAAGACTGAGCCTTTAGAGAGATCTTTAGTTTGTTGGTGTTTTTCAAATGAGGAAGATGTCAAAGGGAAACAGATTTCCAACAGGAGAAACCAAGGAGCAGTATCACGTGTGTAGACCAAGTGAAGCAGCCATGCTGGACATGGAAGAGAAAAGGAGAGAACCACCACATGAGAGAGAACATAGTTCAACTTAGGAGTCCTGATGCTCTGATCCTCATGATTTCTTAACTTATTCCCTTTGGGCCACATTGCCTTAGCACAGCCAGCCATATGCCTTCTCGTAGTCCTCCCTGAAATTAATATTAATGTAAATGATGTGATACTTCACTGATCCCCTCAGGGAAACCCTCTCTTTGCCTGCCTATCTCCACATGGAGGTCAAAGGTCAGGGTAGGCTGCACAAGAGCGAACTTGGAGCTGGTAGGACCCGAGCATCTTGCTGAGCTGATTCCTACAGACGCACAGAAGCTTGTGTGTGTGTGTGTGTGTGTGTGTGTGTGTGTGTGTGTGTGTGATTGCATAGCGGTTGTCCGCCTTCGTAACTGACTCAAGTATTTACAGCCTTGTGAAAGATTCAGCCATTCAGCATTGCTCTCAATATCGAAATGGCTATAAATTTTACCTTTGATTTTGTTTTTAAGTGTTGGGTTATCGAGGCTTGTACCTATCTTCCTGTTTCATCTGTGAAATATTACCTTTGAAGTTTTTCAGTCCCTCCAGTGGAATTCTATCACTAGTCGTGGGAACAATTCTGTGTGCAATTTTCTGTATTAGAAACAGCACAGGGGAATTACACTGTAGTCAAGTCATTGTAGTTGTTTGGGGGGTCTCCTCTTATGAGAAGTTCTCTATGGATCAACAACAGCTTTTACAAGATTTCTGTGTGTGTGTGTGTGTGTGTGTGTGTGTGTGTGTGTGTCTGCATGCATGTGTCACATTTTATAGATTCACTCCACCAAGGAGACCACAACGAGTTTCTCATATATTTTAAGTTTGCTTAAATCTACAAAGTAGCGCAGCAAGCGCCAAAAAACTATCAAAGTGTTGTTGAAATGCAGCATGCAGTGAGTCTTGTGTTGTAGCCGAACATGGCCGCATTGTATATAACATCCTCCACTGAATACCAAGCAAAGAGGAACTGCAACCAGGGGGATGGGTTCAATTGTGATCAAGCAAACGTGGGACTTTGTTCCTTTTGAATGTATACAGTGTGCACACTCTTAATGCATTTGTGTTGGCCATACCCTTGAACTGTATACTGCTAGACTAGCGACGAGTAACATTGAAGTGTCCGTGGCGGTTCTAATACATTTCGAGGAGGAAAGAAGGCTTTGTATACCTGAGTAAAAGAAATGGTGTCTTTTGATGTGAGTGTGGCATGGAGGAACAATGTCGAAGGCCATCGCTGCAGGCAACCATACAGACAAATCAGAAAGCATCGCACAACATTAAATATGTCCCCTAGGTTACAACAAACAAAAAAACACAAAAAGCTATTGTTTTGGATGTCATTAAAAAAGAGGTGTATACTCCTGACCCTGATGACAGTGGCAGGACAAAATTGGGAGGTATGGCCCCAACTGATGGAAATGGCTGCCGCTCAGCATAAACATCTCCAGTCTGCAGCGTTGAGACTGAAAGCGTCACTCAGCTCACGTCAGCTATTTTAAGGTATGTTGTATCCATTTTAATAGGGCTATTTTGTCTTATGCAATGGTTTTCTTGTTTTGCCTCCAAATTGTGTTCAATTAGATATTCAAAGACGAAAAGATAACATGGTGTTGATGGGTTTTTCTCTGTGGATGAATTTGTGGGAGGTGTTTTTTGGTTTGGATTTGGTTTGCTCTCAGTGAAAAGAGTTTCACTGCATTCTTGAAGCAAAAAAATTAAAAATTCTTCATTTTGTGGCTGGTTAAACAACATTTTAAACAGTTCTTATTTGTTTTACCCCTGCTTTGGCCTCCATCAGGGAGCAATAAACAAATCTCATAGGTTAAAATGAACTTCACTGATTTTTTAATATCAAGCCAGGGCCCTTTATTCTCAGATTTAAGTTGCATCCACTGAAGGAATAGACTCAGCAGATCTCTCCTGTGTGAAAAATCCAGTATGCTAAAAGATTCTGAGGTCACATCAATAAATTTCAAATTACATTGGAATCATTTTTCAAAATCCAAGAAGAAGCCCACAATATTCTTTTTTATGTGCAGAAGTGGCTAAGAAAGCACTTATTACAAATTTTCACTTAACATGCAGGCGAGTGCATGTGAAGAGGTTGAGAGAGAAGAGGGTAATGAAGGAGGTGAAGGTAGACAGACTACAGTATGATCTCTGTTTCCTCCACACCTGGCCTTGAGTGAAGAATGCTCCCTGTTGGAGCACTTTGAAGCATAAATTTGTTGCCCTGCATGTGTGGGTGTGGTTGTCTGTCTGTGTGTATGTGTGCTGCTGGAGAAAGATGAGCTTCAAATCATTGTTTCCAGAATAAAATTCATTCAAATGCACTCACTAGGCAGTCAGAAAAACATCGAAACAAGAAAAATCTCAGAGCTAATGGTCAACTATTTTTTGTTTTTTTCATTGTTTTTTTTTTTTTTTTTTTTTTTTTTTCAAAAGGTCCTCTGAATATTCTTGCAATGTGTGTTATTCCATAAATGGACTGGGGTATATTCAGAGTATATTCATCTTTTCAAATGTTATTCACATATTAATCTTTTTGAAGTGTTGTTCATATATTGATTCCTAACCGTACTTACCTTGAATTCTTTAATAAATTGATAAATTGGGCAGTTCTCTTAGACCAAATACCTGGTGAGCTCCACTCTTCATAGAAATGCCATGAATTTGTGTCCTACTTAAAATATAATTTCCAATATTAGTACTAATATTGTGGCTGATGGGTGTAACCTCTCTTCTTCCGCAGTCTTATCTCAGTGCCATGTTGTCCACATTCCTCCAACATAGTGAACTGCAAGAGGGATTGCAGCGGGGATCTTGATGCATATGTTTTTGAGAACTACCCACCAATCTCAAACCTTCTCTTCTTTGGAAAAATTACTGAAAAGGTTGTATAATGATGAAAGTTATGTTCAGTTACGTATCAGTCATATAACAGTTTGTTTGATGTTTACCAGTCTGGTTTTAGAGTTAACCAGAGTACAGCAACTGTCCTGGTTAGAGTTGCTGATGATCTTAACATTAACTCAGACAACCATAAAGTTTGTATTCTTGTACCTCTTAACTTCAGTGCAGCCTTCAACACAGTTGGCCTTATTCTTTGGGACCTCTAACACTGATTAGGCCTTAAAGACGCAATTCTTAATTGGTTTTCTTCCTATCTTACAAGAAGATCTTTTTCTGTTTCTATTGGTTACTTTGACTAAGATGAAGTAGGCATTCCATATGGAGTTCCTCAAGGGTCAGCGCTTGGTCCCCTGCTGTTTAATTTGTATATGCTTCCACTTGGGTCCATCATTCAGCAATACAGTAAATTCATATCACTCCTATGCTGATGACACACAGTTATGCATATCTCAACCTTAGCCCAGAAAATGACCAGTGCATTGCAGGTATCAAATACCGGATGGCCATTTTTTAAATTTATTTATTTATTTTTTTCTTTATTACAGCTAAATGAGGACAAAACAGAGATTGCGTTGGTAGGCCCCAAGGCTTTGAGGCACCAGATTCAGTCTTTATTAACTCTCACTCCACACCAAAAACTTGAGTGTGACTTCGGATGCTGATCTTACCTTCTAAAAGCACATATATAATATTTCTAAGACTGTCTTTTTTCATCTCAGAAATATATTTGGAGTTAGATGCTCCTTGTCACAGTCAGAATGTGATTTTTTTTAATTTTTTTTTTGCAAGCTAAGTTAGGTTTAAATATGCTGTTAATGGGCAAAACTTTTAATTTAGTGATATTAATTTAGAATCATTGATACTGGTTCTAAATTATTAATAATGATTCAGTATAATTAACAGTATTCTCTTTTAATAATAACACATTTTTTTTATCTTGTTCCCATTTTCTTGTAATATCTTGTTATCTTGTATGTTTTTCATCGTATGTGTTTTATATATGTAATACCTTCTTATCCTATACTGTTTATTCTTATCTTATATCTTTTTTGTCATGTATGATGTTTTTGTTTTTATCTTGAAGCACATTGAGCCTACGCCTGTTGTATGAAATGTGCTATATAAATAAACCTGAATGGACAAGGGGAAACATTCATACGCCTGCTGTTGCTTTTCCTAAATGTAGATGAATTCATTTCTGTGACAAATGAACCTTCCGCTTTTGTTATATAGCCTTCAACGGCTCATCATGTTCTATGTTATTTCTCAGATTCTATCAGTTTATAATTTGATATATAAAATGGCTTACTTACGAGACTACAAATAAATCAAATAAACTGTAAACACAATTCCAGTTCCACATCATTTTACTATACTTGAAAGTACATAGATTCACTATTAGGCTTATCACAGAAGTTTACAACAGCTCTGGGGAGTTACAAATCTAATCTGGGAACAGTAAACAACTGCTGAAGTGGGTTTTCTGTTGATATTTGATTATGTTAACTAAATATATTAAATTGACTGTGTGACAGTAAATATGGCATTTTTCCTCATTTACTCACACCTAAATGTTCCTAAATACCTACATTAAAAGGCCACAGGCCATCAACTGTAATACAATTATTTACATGACTTAATGATAATGATGATAATGATAATGCATACTATATGCAGTAACCTTCCCCCATCCCATTTCTTTATTTGGTAAAGGGTATATAAGATGATCTATTTCAATGTCTTTAAATTCAATTGAAAAATTTTGTTGAAAAGTTAAGATTCCATCAGACTCTGTGGCTTAGGATACTGAAAAATAAATGGTTAAGAACATTTCAACTGACTACATCTGAAAAATGCATTTTGTTTTTTTCATAAACAACAATGCGTAGAAGAACTAACTGTCTGTGCCACTCTCAGGAAGAAACCGAGCTCTGGACGGCAGAGGTCAGGAAAATAAATGTTTTGCTTTTCATTGTAGAAGCTTTGCTCTCATGTCATAGCAAAATTTGTGATTCTGATATGTTCTCAGTTTTGACTCTAGAGCTTTGACTCTCTTTACCTTTTGCGTGTTTCAATTCTTTATTTTAATTTTTTTTCCCTACATCCCTGTGATTTGTGTTTGTATTAGGGAGAATGAAAAACTGTAGACTAAAGATCTCCTCTTCCAAAACTAATTGTTGGAGGAATTATCCCACTCTTTATTCAGTAACAAATGTCCTCTAACCTTGAAGAACAAAATGCTGCACATGAAAGGTGGATATTTTGAGAGATTTTCTCTTTTCTACAAATTGAAAGAATCTCTTTTATCTGAGAAATAAATAGGGGCTACCACACACAAGGGAAAAATTTATACAATTTGGTACACAATGCTTTTCCTGGAGGAGTGTCCCACGGTGTGCTAGCAACAAGGCCATCTTTAATCAGAAATATTTTGGATCCATTAAGGACATATTGTGTGTATTGCACTACAATAGATTACGATAAGAGGGACAATGAAAGCAGCAATCAACTACACAGAGGAGGAGAAGCAACAGGGGGTGGGGGACGTTCCATCGAAGTGAATTTTCCACAGTTCAAACCAGAATACACAGAGCATTTTCCCAGCACTACACTGTCAGCATTACTGGTCCACTCGACTCTTCCTCATAAACCTGCAGTCCTCCCCAGTGTGATTGCTCCAACACTTTTCATGTTTGAAAGCAAAGCCAAGCTGACTGGCAGGGTCGCGAAGATGCACTCTGGCAGCAGTTATGGGTAACAACACTTTAGCCTCTTGTAGGACTTTATGAAACAATATATTTGAATGTTTTTGGTGTTCCACCTTTGTATTACACTACAAGTAGACAGCAGATCCAAACGGTGGTTTGAAAAGCGTCCTGAGTTAAAGTGCACAGCTTCCACTCACTGGAGGATCATGAATGAGTTACTGTATATAAGTCATTCACACCACATTCATACAGTCAGCCGCAGTTATGACTGATATAGCCAAAGACGTGCTGTGGAGTTGGTTAATGAGACAATGGAGTCTTATTAAAGGGGCATTAAGTAATTTATGACTTCATTAGCTGATATTGGCAACCAAGGAATTGCAACAATGATACGATACAATACGATACAATACGATAGACACGACACGATACGATATGATACGATATGATATGATGCGATAAGATACGATAAGATACCATATGATACCATACGATACCATGCGATACCATACGATACCACTGTTGCAGACACTGTTGCAGGCAGATGCACCAAGGACATTATTTAAACTAGGTACTTTCTGAGTGATGTTTTGCCTCTCTTCAATGACTTATTTCATGTTAAAAATTTATCCCTGCCATTTCAGTAAGACCTGAAGTCTTACACACAATAATATCGAAACATCATAACATCAGTGCAACAGATCAGTTATCAGTGAGCCAATATACACCAGCACAGCCTTAGGCACAGGTAACACCTCCTTTTTGCTGACCTTTTCTTTAAAATTTGCACTCAACATTGCAGTGGCCTGTAATTTACAGATATATGTTTGTTGCAACGCCCTCCATTGTGGGATGGTTGAAAATGTAAGTGGAGGCACTTGGTGGGGGGGTTGAATGTTTGAAAGCCAATCAACTCCTGGAGAAGGATTCCTTGAGTCTTAAGTCTCAATAAACAACTCCGTCAACCCCCTTATACATATATTGTGGTTATATTGTGCTATGTGACAGTAAATATCTTACTTATTCCACCTTGACAGTTGATTATAGGATTAAACCTACCGAACAGCCTGGTCATTGTTTAATTCATTTACTGCTGAGATCATAGCTTGATGTACTATTCCAAATAAAAATGGGCACTAACAGTTTCATGATTATACTGTGATTATACAGTAGAAATCACTTGAGAGAGAGTAAGCGAGGCCCAGACAGACAGAGAGAGAAGAGGTGAGGTATAGATGCAGGTATTATGTGTATGTGCTACAGTCTGAATGTGGGCATGTGTGTCACCTTCCCAGCACAAGTGCCCTAGTCCCTAATGATGGCGGTGTGCAGCGAGCTAACTACCCTCACAGTGGAGCGAGCCCCCAGGCTAGTGCCACATCTCTCCATCAAGGCCTGCCTTCATCCCGCTTTACACTGGGTCCTTTCCAAAGACACACACACACACATACGCACACACACACACACACACACACACACACAGAGCCAATGACAAATAATTCATATTATGGCCTGCCTGAAAGTTTGCCACACTACCTCATTAAGCAGCCTATTGTAACTGGCTGACATTCTCCCAGCATAATAACACTCCTTGGTCGGGTTGTTTTTGAAGTGACATCTCACTAGAGGGAAATAGAAATAAATAAAGAAATAAAAAACACCCAATTGTGCTATGTTGTTTTTCACCTTCGGAACTCTCAAGGTGATGCAACTTGAGCTGCCAGATATCAATAATGGATCCCTGTTGTTTCTTGATATGGAACAAGGTCCAGCAATGACATATCAAATGAAGACAGAAATGTGTTTACTTGTGTCATTCACAAGGAAAGGAAAGCTTTTTTCCATTTCAATAAATCACGGCTAGCCGGGATACAATCCAGCAAGGACAGGGATGAAATTGTATATTCATATGTGCACCTCGGTATATACTTCAACTTCACATTGATTCTAATCAGACAGTAAATTGTGCAGGTAAGCTCTTAACAACTGTCAGTTCATGAGTAAGCAGGCAGGAGCTGATCAAGGGTGAGGCGGGTTACTGTCATAGCCGACATCATCTGCTCTATATGTGGATGTGCAGAGCTATGTTGGACTTGTATTCCATGTTAGGTAAGGCATATAACAGGAGTGTAACCTAAGCCTTCACCTTTCAGGCTGGGTGCCCAAAGGAACTGAGGTAACTCAGAATAAATAAAGATTGCTTACTTGGAGAGGACATTTCATTCTACACGCATCTCAAGCCAATGTGAATAAATGCAGCCTCCACAACCTTGTACCCACGTCCTCAAAGAACCTCCCCAACCCACACGACCTGCACACACATACACACACACACGCACACAGACACACATGGGCGCGCACAGAAAGATAGATTTATTTGGTGTAATGAAGACACCGTGTTTCAATCCAAACCTACATATTGAGTTTGATCTCCCACTTAGGGCTGCATTGATTTTTCCTCTTAGCCACGCAGTCCAGTGCACCACTTCTGACGCGCCGGTGAAAATTAGTCTCTTTGATTTCATCTGCAAAATTTACAATGGGCAAGGAGGGAGGCAGGTTCTATGGGAGGTGGGGAGTACACGGGGGTATTCAGGGAATGGGGTATAGATGGGGGTGGCTTGATGAGGGTGTGGAGAGGAGAGGGGGTAGGTGGGATGAGAGATGTGCTCCTTTGATGTTCTTCATGTTTGCGTGCATGCCAGGAAACGGCGGAATGGCAACAGTGTGGGATTTTCTTTTTTTTTTTTTTTCAGAGTGGCAATCAGTCAGTTCAGAGGCGCTGAGCTTCTGGCGAGCCTACAAGGCATGTGGCTAGGTGCTCTCTGTCCTGGGGGCGAGACGGGGAGAGCTCTGACTTCGCTCTGACTTTTCCGGGGCATCACCGAGGCATGGGAGAGGAAGAAGAAACTTTCTCAGGAAAGAAAAAGGGGGGTGTCATCCAAGTAAAGCAGACTTGAAGTTAAAGCACTGTCAAGCACTTCAATCTGCACTTCAATCTCGACAAGTATGCCAAGCATGGATTTAGCATAAACACACAGCACTTCAGAGGCAGACGCGCAGATAAAGATAAAGTTGGTGGAATAAAAAAGGGAAAATGAGAGGAAGATGGGAGGCAAACCCCCTAACATGAGAAAAGATGGAAGGCAACCTCTCCTAACTTGGATTTTTGTGACTGTCTTCCATCTCCCTCAGCAGATAGCAGGAATGATAGTAGAGCATGTTCCAGCATCTTATAATGAAGTCCAGATGCACCAAGTCAGCTCTGCTCCTCATCATCCCAGGCTGTGACCTTGGGAAAACTACCTCAGCTGTGGGCCATCTCCCATATTTACGGAATACCGCAGAAACACAGCAGCCGAGTTCCCCACTCAGGGATTAGGAGTAGAAAATTCCAGAGCAACAAACGGCTTTTCCAAATGCCAAACGGCTGTATCTCCTCACCCTGCTCATCTTGAAATAATGGAGTGGTTTGCATCCTCCGCTCGTCAGCAGTCCTCCTCCTGCATGCGAGGTGATTCTATTGAGCTGACCTTGGCCTCTCTGGTGCGTTAACGCAGAGGCCACCGTCACTGTCTAACATCTGTTCTGCTTTATCCAGAGCCTGCCGTCTGCAGAACATGCTGCTAGCTCTGGAAGCGTGACACCCTGAGGGTAGGGACACATGCAGTAAATATTGGAAACACAAGACGCCTGATATTTTAATTTATTTCACTTGTATTTAGCCTCGTCAGTCCACTGAGACTGTAAATCTCTTATTTCTCTAAAGAGACCTGGCCAGGATGGACAGCATACAACAATGTGCAGCACATTGGCAGAATTAAATTAATTTCATATAATAAATGAGTATACAGACAAAATCCAATAAATTAGCAATCTTACAACTACTATCCAAATTTGTGAAAATATAAAAGTACAAATAATAAGCCTGCAGACCCAGAATGACCTAAGAGGTAATAATTTTCCACTGACTAAATCTTTGAGCAGGCCAATTAACATGAACATACACGGTTCAATGACAACTGAGAGCATAACAATGATACATGGAGACAAAAGCACTTACACACCAGGTGCAGACATGGATATAAAACATCACCATAATCAATAAAATGTAGCAGCAGTCAGTCTCTTTGTAGTTTGCCTAAGAAAAACATGACTTGCCCCTGAAATGAAACCTCAAATTCAGCTCTGGGTTTTTACAAGGTGCTGAATATAAGCCCCGGAGCAGAGGCAGTCATCAATTAGTATTCCTAAGCCCTTGAAAGATTCAACAGTCTCAATCACTTTGCCTGAGTATATACTTAACAAGGTGGTTTTATCCTTAGGCTGACAATAGGAACAGATTGTGTTTTTGTACTGCATATTACTTCTTATTACCTCTTTTAGTGATGGGAGATTAGAAAGCGCGAGACACACTGATGTGGCTGAGAATAGCAGGTAAAAACATTTCACCGATTTTCAACTCCTCAGTCAAGTACAATGTATCATAACTTCAGTGGCGCACACTCACTGTCTTAAACAAAAGTGGTGTAAAAGTGGGACGGCAAGCCTCATGGAGTAGACACAATTACAGTGTTGAGGATATGCTGTGAGCATCGGATGTAAGACAAGAGAGCCATTTTAAAGGAGATTAGTGCTGACACCTCCCTGTGTCTCAGCGTGCAGTGATCACACTGCGCCAGCTACTGTGTGTGGGAGGCCTTTTGTCACTTGTACCATTCAAAGTGGGAGAGGGAAAACAAGCGATGGGATGACACCCAGCCGCCTCCGATAGATCAAAACCAAACTAATAAGCCGGGATGCTCAAATTAACAATGAGGCCTCTTGTTTAACTCAGCTGCTTGACTTCCTCAGCCTCGGCACATCGACTACACAGGCACATTTAAATCTATACGAGGACGAGACTTTGGAAATAATGACTGCGCTCAACGTCATCGGAAAAAGAATTTGGGTAGAAAGGAGATAACAAAAGCTATTTTCTGTCAACACGCCTCCATGTTGCAATATGAAGTGGATGTGCATGGTTCACAATCACAAAAATAATTGTCCTGATGCGCTGACTGCAACAGAGAGCTACTGATAACAATAGCAGTATATTTCCACTGAGGTGAAAGCATGCTAAGAGGAAAGCCAGTCATCCATTGAGTGGACCCTGGGGTAAAGCACATAGGCCCTCCCTTTGCAACAATCATCCACCTCCGTCATTCAACGGAAGATGCTTGTTGAAAATTAATTTGGGCTGTCCAGCAGTCAATAACATGCTCTCCAGAGACATGCATTTTAACCCCCATCCTCCTCAGTCATAAACACTCACACCCACATTTCTCTCAATTGCCTCTCGATAGTGAGGGCTAAGCATTATTGACCACTTGCTGAGCTTAATGTACCAACATTTCACCCTCCAGGCTATTCAGCCCCACCTCCTCCACCCCTGTTTATAAATGTCAGTCATGTTGCTACATTAGAAAATCATTTTTTCAATGACAGCAGATAGTGTTGAATACTGTCATATCTGAGACATGGCCTCTGCTTTCAACAAAATATTGTATCCCGAGAGACCAACCTGGGTAAATAAAGGCTGTATAACGGTAAAAAGTAAAGATTTGTTTAAGTGAAATTTACAGTTTATGAAATAGTTTGTTACTTTAAAAAAATACAAGAAAATACATTTTGTTCTGTCCTTTTTCAGGGATTGACATTTGAAAAATAGGTATTATGGTATTGTTTAATTTTTAAAAGCCCAGTGCGGGGCTAAAGCCCAGCACCACACAAGGCTTTGTTTGAGACAATTTTGAACCTCAACTTTATCCACAAGTAATGTTGTGCAGCTGTGCAGCTAAGCCACATGATCTGTACTCAGTTATTATCCACTTGTGAAAGATGCAATAAACCATCTTTGCAACAATTTCCAAATTGGCATCTCATCAGCAGACTGACGCTGACACACTGAGGAGAAGTGATCTGTTTAATTTCATTTCTTTTGCTTTAGTTTTGTTCAGTACAATTGATCCCTCCCGAAATGCAACCTGAGGAGAAGTGATAGAAAAAGTGACAGTGATGTTGCACTGTCCTGAAGCCTTTACGTCCACTTGTTATACTGCAGTCACTTCACATCACATCACAAAAAATACTTGACAATTCTGCTGTCAGGTTTGTGATTGACCACTCGCAGTGGACAGTGTTTGACATTAGAGTGCTTTCACTTCTTTTGCTGGGCACGGAAGGTGCAGAAAATATACTTACAGTAGTCAGCTATTTTCAATGCTCAGTGCTAAAGTTCAGTGGTTGCAGACACAGGGATGAGACAAGCCTGCAGTGGGAAAAAAACAATAGCCTGTACTGCCCAGTGTGTGTATTTATTTGTCCATGAAATAGACATTGTGATTCATCCCTGAGGGTCACCCAACAAACAAAATATGTCTGTGTCTGGTGACAGACTGAGGCAACAGCCAGCAAAAGCTTTGCAATTGCCTTTAACAAACTTGGGACACTTGCATCATTGGACATTTTCCTCTACAATTATTTTTTCCAGGACTGAAAATGTTCCCTAGTGACGACTCTCCTAACTGCCTTGTTAATATAATAGCAGATTGCACAGTTAATTTCCTGGATCATGACATAATTACAGTAAGACTGAATGCTGAGAAAGCACTGGTGGTAAATGGGACACCGGGATCAGTGAACGTTACATTGTGGGAAAGCTTTGGAGAAATCCAGATACAAAATAGCTGTAGATCAAATAGTAATTCATACCTTGTGCACCAAGTCCCATTACTTCTCTTTTGCTCAGTGTTAGCCACTGGCTGTGATCATGTTCAGCTGGTAGCCAAAGAAATCAAAAGAATGATTCACACACAGCGAGATGCAGGGTAGTTCAACGCAATCATCCTGTCTCACCTGACCTCGTGGAAACAGCTGAAATTGAACTGAAGAAGACAATGGAAAATACCTGTCGAAATGTAAACACTTGCTTTGCACCTGAGAGTCTCAATCATTGTAGCAAAAAATAAAGGCTTTTCTTTAACTCGCTTGGTGCAGGCCAGTCATAAACCAATCCAAAGCCCCGGATCTGTTGATAACAAAACTGTGCTTCTCCAACTCTCATCTCCTCTGAGGAAAACTACAAGCCCCTCAACGTTTGGCGCTGCTGAAATGTGTATATAGGTGCACACATGAGCCATTTTGTCAGAGCAAGTGGTTGGGGTTTGGCGGTGAGTAAAGACACTAGAGGAGAAGCGCCTGTATTGAGGTTGAGAAAGAGTGAGAGAGAAAAGAGAGAATGGGGCTCAACCCCCCCACATCAAAGCTTTGCCCACCGGCGGTGTCTTGTGATATTTATTTATTGAGATGATTTTGCCAGAAACCCAGTGGCCTGGCTGTGCCCTCCCACTCTTTGATATGCTGCTTGGTTCTTAGCTGGCTGTCCTCAGAGAAAGCGGGGTCGGGGGGTGAGCCAAAAAGACCCCCAAAGGAAAATACACGGCTCGCAGTGTACACATAGAAACACCACACACCATACCATATACACATACACACACAAACAGCGCACCAGATGATGCATGGTGAGAGAGCAGGGGGACGGTGGTGGGTGGGGGATCGAGCATTGATTGTTATTAAAGGGCCAATGATCTGTTTCCTCCACCATTTGGAGGAGTGCGACTCACATCTAAATGAATATCAGATTAACACCTTGAAGTCATTACAGCACACTTTTGATTAGCATGCTCAGTGCATGTGTCACAACAAACTCAGCGCTAACAAAAAAAAAAAAAAAACGCCCAAGCTGAAGGGTGATGAAGCAGGAGTGAGGGTTTTTTTTTTTTTTTTTTTTTTTTTTTTTCGGTCTGTGGCTAGAGGAGAAAAAGAGAAAAAGAACAGAGAAACAGCCTCAGGGTTCATTCCTCTCATTAAAATGTCCAAATAAAAAACAGGTTGACACCTAGTAATGAGGTATCGTCTCTCTCTCTCTCTTTTTTTTTTTTTTTTTTTTTTTTTTACAAACACACACTCACACACATAAACACATGCACGGGCACCCTCAAAGATCACTTTCACACCAGCCACATCACAGGGGTCTGAGCAGGCCTCCTGAGCTAGGTGCTAACACTCTGTAACCAGATGAGCCTTCCTTTATGGTCAAAAAATGGTCGTGCGCTACTCGGAAAGCTAAGATTAGCTGTTACAGAGAGCCAACAAGAGCTCTCACCATCCAGTGGACCCACATGGAAGCCATTTGCTAACTCCACGTCTTTCCTAGTGTAAAATAGCCCGGGGATGGACCAGGGGTGGCATGTTTATAGGCCCAATAACTTCCATGCAACAGTAAACCGCTGGACACGAGACAGTTGGGAGCTCTTTAAAACGTCAGCTGGGGGTAGACACATCATCAAGACTGGGATTAGGAGTTTTATGTCTCTCAGGAGTTACTTCTTAAATTTACGTCACACTGATTCACTCAGTCGATCATGCTACACTGATTTTTTTTTTTTTGTGTGTGTGTGTGATTGTTTTAAATCCTTTAAGTCATTTATTCTCATTAATGGTCTTTAAATGTTGTTTTTCGACATACAAGTTAAAAAAAACTGCCAGTGGAAAGAGATAATCCCACTTGTTTCCATAATTTTGTTGAATTAAATGTCATTTTCTTGACACTAGTGGGCTAATGTGCTTTCTTTTCCCTTGTTTCGACCATATTTAAACTTGCTCCAGGGAAAATTCCTAAAGCTAGTGAAACTGCTTTGGAAACAAATGGGATTATCTTGGAAGATTTTTTTTTTTTTTTTTTTTTTTTTAATTATTAACATTTTTAATGGAATATTGCAGTGTGCTGTAGCATGTCTTGGTGTAATTTGTCCTGATGTTGCCTTTCTGTGCACAGAAGCTAATTGTTCATTTAAAGTTCACTCTTACGATAGGAAATGCATGCCAGGCTATAGTCCATAGTATGTGTCTTAGGCACAAAAATACAGTGGAGTCCATGCATACTGATTTCTGATCTTTTTTTTTTTTTTTTTTTTTTTTTTTTTTTTGGCAGTCACTAACTCTGAGTAAGTGAGGAGGGCCCCTGTCGATGGGCCCCATGTCAGAAGAGTCCACTGAGAATTCACAAAGAGCGGTGCGGAGCTACTCCTCACTGCACCGCAGGTTGTAATTTCAGCCGCGGGGGAGGGCATACTCATCTTTTTTGCGTGACAGATCTCCAACATAATGCATTGTCAAATAATTCTTAATATGGCAAGTGTGACACGAGGGCCGCATTCTCAATATTCAGATTTGCTCTGGCTCATAAACTCACCCGCCACCGCGTGCCATTGGCCCATCAATCAAGTCATCTCCACCCGCCCCTTCCTCTTCACCTGTCAACCCATTTGAATATGAGGTGGCGCTTGGATGGCTTCCACAAAATAAGCCTCTGGGAGAACAAGGCCTGGCAAAGCTGTTTACACGTGTAAAGGCCTGGAATTTTGATTGAGGAATATGCATAGCTCTCCTGTGCCAGTGGATGTGACAATCCCTCCCCCCGCCCCAAACATGGGTCTTTTCCAGACTTATTTACACATTATAAGGTGTGTCTCGTTGTCGCATGCTAAAACACAAGGCTGAATTTTATTTATTTTCCCAGGTAACGTCGACTTTTTTCTATTGTTTGAACATGCTTTTTCATAATTCTTTGGCAAACACGTTGGCTGGAAATGAAAGGCGTGACAAGGTTTGCTTCAATTTTGATGATGAGAACAAATGCTGACAGGAAATGTCAAGGATTGACAATCACTGCCCATCTCTCTTAGTCTCTCCTTCAATAATTCTCCTTTTAGACACCCACCATAATTGATCTTGTGTAAACAATAATCCATCTAGAGCAGAAGGCCCATTTAACACTGAGTGATTTTCTGTGTATGAGGGTAAACAAACAGAGTGCCACTGGATCTGTCACGGCCTGGGCCCCTCTAGATAAAGATGGATGGGGGAGCGGAAGGGAGGGAGCGGGCCAAGAGAGCGGCACAGCAGTAAAGAGCAGCGTCAACTGCTCTCCCTCCTCATGCATTAAATTCAAAGGAGGCTGGTGTACAAAACACCCACTGATCAATTGTAAGCAAAAGGCAGTGGGAAAAGAGAGAGGGGGGGGAGCCAGACTCTTGTTTGGCATACATGATCAGCACATTGGGCCAAATGATGTCATCCATCAGGATGGACACTGCAATTTGCCTGCTATTTCCTCATCAATCAAACTTCAGCGCTCTTACAAGGGGGTGGGATATGTGTGTGCTAGTAAGCGTGTGTGTGTGTGCATCTGTGTGTGTGTGTGCTACCAGAGAAAGAGAGGCATTGGCAGTCTCCAGACCTTAAGAGCATTAAGTGGCCTCAGCAACAGAGTGCAGCAATTGGCTCACCCCCCAAAACGTTTCCCAGTGTGTGTTGCTCTTGCAATTTGTGGCAACACAGCCATCACCTATAGCTGCTTTCTCATCCATGTGCATATTGGACAAGAGTTACAAACTATTTCATTTGAATTCAGTTTATATAAATACAATGCTCATCAAATTCTTGCTGCATGGTAAAAATAAAAAAGGGCAAAATTACCAGGTGGTGTCCAAACTGCTAAACTCCTCTGCCACTCTGAAATAGATGCTATTAAAACCCCACGCGAGAATATACTGACCTTGACATCACTCAGTGGCCAATGACCGACTGTTATTAGCTGCCCTCCAGTCATGATATTATTTAAACCTTGCTAGAGGAGTGTGAAGAGTTTTGGGTTGTTGTTGTTTTTTTTTTTTTTCCTCTCAAAAAAAGGCTGACGTTACACTATTTTGGTGCCTGCTCTCTCCTGCTGACCAGCTATCAGTTACGTCTGAGAGTTCAGCTGTGTTGAGCCGTTTTGAACCCACTGTGCCTTTGGCTTTTGAGGGTGCTCTATCTCATATGAGATTCTCTAGCTGACCACTAGATGTTATCCCCTTTAAATTCCCCAAAGAGCTCCTTAATACAGTTCGTCCTAGCGTTTTTTTATCTATTATCAACAGCTATTTAGCCACTGGCACGTTTCCCCGCCGTTTTAAACATGCAGTGGTTCAACCCCTCCAGAAGAACCCCATCCAGGATCCTCTTACTCTCAGTAACTACAGGCTTCAATTTCAAAATACATTTTTATCTCAGATTTTAGAGGACTTGGTTATCACCCAGCTGATAAGTTGAGTACAAACATTTGGAGGAAAAAAAAAAAAAAAAAAAAGGAGACATCTTTGGTTTAGAGGATACTTGCACAGCCCAAAGGCCCCAGTGCCTTATTTTTTCCCCTGCTGTTGTCAAAATAATCACAGGACGTTCTGTTTTAATAATGAACATAATTTCACTGACCACATCTGAAATTGGATTACCACCAGTGTTGGATGGTTTACCCCGTCAGAAAGAAGCTGCACTGGGTTGCTAATTCCTTTTTCCAAATTACCTGTTGGATCCTGCTTGGTTTGACTCTTTATTCTCTTCATCCTGTTCCCTCTCCCCCGCTATCAAATCATTTGAAAACATGATGCACATTTTCACTCTGGCTGTCCTGAAGGAGAGCCAGAAGATATGAAGTGCCAGATGTCCAAAACTTCCTAAAGTTTTGTCCAATTGCACAAAAAAATCAAGTGTTTGCAACTTCTAGTATTATCCCTTCTTTTTAATATTTTACCCTACAGTATATCTGTGGTTTAGACCTCACCTGTTATTGCACTACAGAATAAATGTATGATAAGGGACTTGCACAGCAGCTGCTTCTGTATGAATAAGCACAGTTTGAGATCCTTTTGGTCACTCTGGAGTCTAGACTGAAGGTCAAGGGTGTTAAAGTCTTTTCTACGGATCTTTTGCAACGGATCATCTTTGCCCACTGGCTTATAATTGAACCGAGACGATCATGGCAGCAAGTTGCCTCTGGGAATCCCCTGGATGGCTGGCTTTTATAGCCGTTGTTTAACCAAACATTTTATCGGAATTAAAATCACTTAAATTAGATTTGCAAAGTACAGTCGGGAGTCTGACTTGTTTACTTGACGCAGGCACATTTTTCTACCATGCACAAAGAACATTCCCTGTGCAGGATATAACACAATGGAACACAGAAGATTTACTGAGTGACAGCCATGACAAAAGACTCCATATGAATACGCTACAAGGATGACTTCAGCGGCAAATGCATTTTTACTTCAACTTTTTCCTCCTCCTTTTTTCCTATTTTTCTTTTCTTTGTCCTTTTTCGTCTCACTGCAACGACGACTCCTACTACCGCTGCTGCACCAATACTATTACTACTGTTTGTCTTAAATCTCACCTCATTCATTGACCCCTGACCCAGCCGTCAGGAGCAACTATCACTCTCTCCCTCACTGCTCCCCGCTCTTTACATTGTTGAGATAATGGCGTTTTCCTCTCCGGGGAGAGCGACCGGTCTTCACTGGGACTGGAGAAGGTCTTGTTCACTTCATTATTAACCTACACACCCCCCTCCGACCTCTCCGACACCCACCCACCATGCAGCAACATGTGTATCTCATTGTGGGAGGACTCGTTGGCCCCTTTTACCCCTGGCCTGCTTCGGCTGGCTCGTGGAGAGATCCAGAGCTGATTTATAAGCCTAACAAATTGGTCCCAAGTGATTTGCATGCTTTGCAGAATGTGACACATGACTAAGGGTTGGCACTATTGCTTCTTGATGATTATTGTACAGTCAGAGGAGGAGTGATTTACTTATCTGCTGCACATCTGACTGGAAATTTTAGGAAAGGTGGAAAAGTCAACTGTCCTTGTTTTTTTCGATGTCATAAAAACTAGTTTTCACCAAAAATAGATAGCATATGCTTGAGCACATCACCTTAACTGTATGCATGAACCATTAACGAACATCAATGCTTTTCAAATACCACATCAAAATATTTTCCCAGCTCTTCAACTGCCATTTCCTGCACAACTAATAGCCCATGCTCAGTAAAATATTGTAAAACCCACTGGAGCTGAAGGTCATTTGGTCACGTCGATTGTTCTCAGAATAACAAAATGTACGGAAATACCAAAGCTTAGGCTATTATAAATCTGAAAAGTCCATAAACACAAATATAATTAGGCCTACGCACAATCTTTCAAATGTATTTTCTCATTGACACATTTGTTTTTCCTCATTATGCCCATTTGAAAGGGTTTTATTGCATCTTAATTAATTGCGCAAAATAATTAAAAGACAGATGGCAAATTCTAACAGGGTCTGAGTGTGCGGTGCCTTTGTGTATTTGCATAACACAGCCAGTCTGAGATATTGCTACTTATCTGGGGTTAACTGAGCAAGTGAGAATATCAACCATTATGATGTATTAGCTCATTTAAACCAGAATTTCATGGGACTGTGTATAAATATACAACATACTCGCCTGTTTTGCAAACGAGCCTCCTTGACAGACTCTTGACACTGCTGTCAGTCTCCTCTCAGCTCAGTGCATTTTATTTGGATGGGTAAGCATAATAAAATCTTGTAAAATAATTTTGCTGTCAGTGCTTTTGCTCTTTTATGGCTTTGCTATCATCTGTAATGGTTAAGTCACTGTAATAGATCATGACCCACAGTCATTACACCGCAAAAATCTCTATCTTAAAACATCATTTAGCCCCACATTGGTTTTGAAATCTTGTTTTTATTTAAACAAGTGAAAAAATCAGCCAGTGGGATGAGATAATCCCACTTGTTTCCAGTGCTAATCAACTTGTTTCCAGAATTTTCTTCAATTAAGCATCACTTCTGTTAATACTAGTGTGCTGATCTGCCTTATTCTGCCTTGTTTTGGCATATTCATACTTGTTCCCAGACAAAATCCTAAAACATATGAAACTGCATTGGAAACAAGTGGGATTATCTCATCCCACTGGCATTTTTTTATTTTTAACACTGTATATGAGACTAAATGACTTAAGATGGATATTTATTCATGCTTAGCCTTTTTTTTTTTTTTTTTTTAACTTTCAACAAATGAGAGCAAATATGCTGAATGTTGTTCTGTTCACTGTGCAGGGTGGCATTTTAAAAGCTTAGACATGCCTGGTGATGAAGCACAAAACAGAAGGACAGTGGGCCTTCAGTTTCATAAACAAATAAATAGACAAAAAGAACAAAAATAGAGGTGCTGTACAAAATACACACACGACACACACACACACACAGAGAGAGAGAGAGCACAGTTTCTCTCTTTCTCACTTACTCACTCTTTTTCTCACTCTCTCTTTCACTCTCTGTCATCCAGTCTCAGAGCTAGCGAGAGTGCTGGCATCCACTCAGGCTGGGAGATGTTCTAAGACCTCTTCTTACTTTGTGCCAGCTCTGCTATACCCTAGTGGGTGTGCGTTTAAGTTTCCCCATCTGCTTCTGTTCACATTATCTAGCTCCGGGGCAGGCACCTTGCCTAAAATACACACACGCACACACACACGCAGACACACGCGCACACAGGCACGCACGCGCACACAGTTTCATCTTTGTGCTGATGACGCAGTTTTACAGTTGTGTGAAGCCCACACACATAGCATAGCAGGGGATTTTTTTTATCTTTACCTTCCTTTTCTTTCTCGACAGAACAGGCGAAATCAAGAGGAAGTGCTGGCCTCTGGAGAGTGGAGGCCGCTAACTTCCTCTGAGCGTTGTGATCACTGACTGCTCATCCCCGGAGGTTAAATCAGTGGTGGAGCTCAGAGGACGTAAGGGAGCAAACATCACTAGCAGCTCTGCTGTGAGCGAGGGCCCAAATTTGCATCAGAGTTCTCCCTTTTAAATAGCTGCTCCGTCAAATGAGATTCGTCGGCATTGCATTATGACTTTCGAGGTACAAGCAGGGAGAAATGAAAGCAATAGATTACGAAACAATGGATTGATTTTTAATTACAGCTTCAGAAAACAGTGGAATTGAGTAATATACGATGGTCAAGATGTCAAGAGTGATTTGCAATGTCACACTATTGTATTGACGCGTAACATAGCAACCACACGACTGAGGAGGGATTACAATGGGAGAGAAAAATCCAGAGAGGTTGCCAGTGTTTTCTTCCAGAGCCATGTGATGCAGCTATGCGCTCCCTTTCTCTGCTATGACTGCTGCCATAAAAAAGCTGATTGAGCTGTCTGCTCCGAAGGCCAGAGGTCAAACCCATCCCGTCATGAGCAGGCTGGTGCCGAGCAATGGGGAGGGGTCAGCCAGCCGTGACCTGTTGATTGTCCGAGGTATGATGGACTGGGGAAGGGCGAGGGGGCCTGCGGCGTGTGGCTCCTGTGAACTATGAGGGAAATCAGTGGTGACAAGAGGTGGCTCGGGGTGGCTGGGTAATTCTGTCACCACCTGACGCTCTTCTGGAGACAAGGGGGAGGCTGAGAAGAAAAGATCAGCACTTCTATGTGAGAGAGAGAGGGAGAATGTGGCCAACAGAGGGCTCTGCGTCCAAGAATATTTTAGTTCAAAGGCCCAGTCAACCATTATTCAGAGTTTGTTTGACTATGCATCAGTGAAAGCTAAAAATAAAAGCCTGCGTGACGTGCTTTTATTTTTAACTTCATGGATTAAAACTCACACTTGAAGCTCTGGCAGGATTTATTAACCATTTTTTTGACAAAGAAACACTCATTATATCCTTGCTGTGGGCTCATCATCTCAACGAGGTAATTTTTATTTTGCACAATGTATCCACCCCTGCTCACAAAAGCTCACTAGACGGTCTGAAGGTCCTGTAAGTCTCTGTGTGCGCCGCAGACTGTCGGCAGCAACGCTTTCCCTTCCCCTCACTCGTGTAAAAACCAAAAGACCCTGACAGCTATGCAACACCGTTGAACAAACGATTATTTTCCATTTAAAAAGAAGTGCCCAGACATGTGCAGTTTTCATGTTTCTTTCACTTCACAAAACCTCGCCTGGGCCCCCATGTTTCATGGCCAACAAGATGTTGTGTGTACGTCTGCTTGCCTCCCCTCTCCCTTGTTGCTTTATGTTTGCTTATCTGTTTGGCTTTACTTATTCATATCTGCGTTTTGGGCGCTCCTTTCTTGCCTCTTGATATTTGTCAATATGGGCTTGACCTCAGCGGGCCAAGCCTCTCCTCAGAAGTGGGAGCTGGCGATAGCCTTGAAAACAGACCTTTAAATTAAACGAGGGAGAACACAGATTGTTGTATAATTCATCCAGACCCCCCGCCGAGGATCCTCTGTGCAGTCGTGTTACTGTCTAGATTAGAATTTCCTTTTGTTGCCGCCTGTTTGTGTAATACACAATGTGGATCCTGCCAGGGCCCAGTAAATTACCTCTTTAAACATTCATTTGCCTTAACCAAGAGGAGGAGGGGGGGAAGAGAAAGGAAAAAGCCTCTTGATTTCATATACAATGAATAAGTTAATAAAAAGATTTTTCCCTCTCCTGTGCACGCATTTTTTTTTTCCACACTCAAAATCATCCTTACCAAATCAAAAAAGTAAGAGGGAAAGAGGAAGGGAGGGAGGAAGAAAGAAAAAGAGAGAGGGAGAGAGAGAGAGAGAGAGAGAGAGAGAAAGAGAACTAGAGTGAGACAGAGAATGTGTGCGTATGCAGAAGTACAACAACAACAAAAAAGAGGAGAGGAGTGAAGCCGATTGGAGAGGAGAGAGGAAGCGAGAGAGTACGAGAGAGAGAGAAAGAGAGAGAGAGAGAGGGAGAGAGAGAGAGAGCAAGATGAGCTCTTGGAATGATGTGCCTCATAGTCCCCGCTTGTGCATCCCAAAATACCTGGTGCTGGAAATGTGAAAGCCAGGCGCGCGACGGACGCCATTCCCCAGAGAGGCTCCGCTGGTATCATTAGCGAGGGAAACGGCGGGCTCAAGTGGCGTACAAACTTCAGCAAAACGTCAAGAGAGAGAAATGTGCGCGCATTGCGGCTCCTTTTTTCCTCCCCTCTTTCCCCCCCTTTTCTCACTCTCCCTCTCTCTTTTTTCCTCCCTTTGTGTTGTGTTTCAGATACGACGCCACTCTTCTACCAAATTAATATTTCTCAAAATAAAAGCCAGGACAACTTTAAACTAGCGAGTGAAGAGAGGGGAGGGAAGAAAGGCGCGAGGGGGGTAGAGCGAGTGAGAATTTGGTTCAGTTTGCACGATTCCTGTGAAGTGGCGCCTTTGTCTTCCTGCTCCTCGCGTTTTGAGGTCTGTGGTTTTGTCGTCTCCGTCTTGGAGTCAGCTCCATCTAACTGATGAGGTCGTCACAACTGCTTATGAATGGCAAATGAGGGAACACAGTGAGCATCCACAGCCGCTCGTAGAGGGACATTTACATACAGTTTGTATCATAAGCAGAAATCCTCCTCGACCTGGACAAAATGTTGTAATATTGTTGGATTCCGAGTGAGGCGACCTCCGACTTTCCTGTCATTTGCGGGGCAGCAGGAGGGCACGACATGCAAAGACACAGCGAGAGGGGCAAGCCTAAGTTATAATCAAACTCACAAATAAATACTCGTTTGCTATGTGCTTCTGCAGTGCGCTCAGTGTAAGTCTTCCTCAAACCCGACTGCGTGCCCATTTAATGGTGGGCAAATATAATAGTGCACTCCTGTCATGTGAGATATTTCCTCATGCCAACGCATTCAGATCAATTGTGTCTCTAACAATTGCGCCTCTTTAATGGGTTCTCGGTGTCTCAGTACTCCCCGAGCCGATGCAATGGCATGGCTACGGCGCACACAGCTGTAATCAAGAGGGACAGCGAGCGCCCTGTGACGATTGGCTGGCGACTGGAGCCAAATATGTCTTTTTCTACGTGGTGCAGTCTGTCGCAGACGTAATTACAAGTTAGATCTAAATAAACAAACAGCTGCTGCCTGACCGCCCCTTCAGGAGCTGTTTGGTGGCTGCTGCCGGAGATGTCTGCTTGCTTTGCTGCTGCATTAGAGCACAATCATAGAAGAGCACACAGTCTATATAGAGTGCACTGCGCACACACGGCAAAACAACGAACCCTGTTATCATGCGAGGCCTCACATGCATTGCATACTTAGTAATGACAGCTGTAGTAGCACGATAAACACATACATAATGCATACATGCAAACGTTACATGTAATTTTAGCTGTGACGGCCTATATACGCGAAAGATGGACTATTCCTGTCAGGGTTGCTCAGTGAAAAAGAAAGGGGCAAAATTCAGAAGGACTGTCCACCAACCTAACAATTAGCTCTTTATTTTAATTGGGGGCATTTCATAGTGAATCAGCGAGGCACTGAGGCTAACCAAAAGTAAGGAGCGGTGCTAAACTTGGAGTGTGTAAGGCTTTTTTCACCACTCCTATTTTAGAACTGAGGGAAGGAGAGGGAAATATAGAAAGCCGGAGAGAGGCGGAAAGGGAGCTGCTCTGTGATCGAGACATACACAATCCAATGGAACGCTGCTCTGCCACCTCGACAAAACATATTTGTGGCGCACCACTACAAAACCAGACAAGATACCAAACATCTGCCTCCCTCCGGGGAAAATTACAGGCGATGGACAATTCAATTTGTGCTCCGTTGACTTCGATGCTCCTGTGGTCAGCAGACGGCATGGAGTTAGACGGTCATTAACAGCTGACGTTGTTTAAAGTGGATGAACGCAAAAAGTGGCTGGAAGCCTCTGGAGGAGTTACTTGGGTCACCATGCTACGGGATAGCGTCCTCTCCACTGCACTTTTCAGTATTAAAGGCTTATAAAAGTTGACACACGTTCTTATCCTTTTCATATCTCATCACAGATAACTAATATGAGCTGTTAGATGAGGTTTGAATGACAAGTAAGCTATTTACTATAATTAAACACATTTTTTAGAGGGAAATCTGTTTTACGTTATCTGTGGATGTGGACCTTATACTCATGAATATGCAAATCAGTGGAGAACTTCTGTTAAGCAGCCACACAGAATGTAACAACAGATATTTCCTCCCCCGGATCCCCAATTTAATCCCCAATTAATCACATTAGTAATAAAATTATTAGCCTGTTGTTGTTGTCTAATCTAATGTTAGGGAACCAATTTGAATCAGTCTTAACAGTTGGCTCTGTTATCTTCACTTAGTGGGATTCTGAACTGTCAGGGAAATCTTGTAAATAAAGTTACCAATCCAAGCTAAAGGAAACCGTCTTATATCAGCTAATGGTCCAGTTACTTGTGGCTGTTTGACCAATCACGGTTTCACAGGTTGGTATTCAGAGCAAAGAGCAAAGAGGACTGGAAGGCCACTCAGCAGCAGAAGCCGCTGCCGTTCAGCTGATCCAGATGCCTTGTGGTAGAAGTTACCATAACTCTCTCTGGGGAAATGTGAATTTTATATGTTGCTGCCATCCAGACTTGGCTAGTAAACAAGCAAAAAACTGTCCTGTTTTGCTTTCAGTCAATCATAGTTAAATTTTTACAAGCGTTGTGGATATTCTTTCCTGTTCTCTGTCCTGACTGCCGAAATCCTTGAAATTTGGGTAAGGAGAAAGCGCCGCCAATCCCTGATGGGGTTTTTCTAGATTCTAAACTCCAACCTTTTTCCACATTGCATGTAGTTTTTTTTGTGCCCGCAAAGGTAACACGAAGCCAAGTAGAAAAGAAAAGAAAGAGTTTCTTAGTGCATTTAAGCTACTAACTGTTGATACTTGAACAACGATACTTTTCCAATTAACAAGTAGTGTGAGTCACTAAATTATTATCAGAATTAATATAATTAACGTTTTCAGTTTATATAATGTTGTTTCAGTGGCAAGAGGAAAAGTTGCTACTTTTGTTATCATTAGTCTGAAATCTCAGAATTTGGACTATCTGCTAAACTATGGAGTTTTCTCTCCACCCCCGGTCATTTCATCATAACTGGCAGGTCTATCAGTCTTGCCGTGTTACTTTTCACGCTTTTGTACAAATTGTTTCAGACTGCTGAAACAGTTATGCCCAATTTATCACAGAAACTGACCAGTGCTATTTGGACAAACATGCTCTCAGAGGATTGATGCTGTCATCAGCATTATTCCGCAGTCATGAAACAAGGCAGAGGAGCCAAGTTCTGGTGTAGACCGGTGAGGTTTTTCTGTCTTTACCTATGAAATCTGACATTTGCTTACTGAAGAATTTGACTTGCAGAATGTGTGTCTGTCATGAATTACAGTCTACTGTGTTAGTATTGCTGATTAAAGACAAACACTCTGGGGTTCTCTATTTTCTGAGTCTTTGCCATGGACAGACCAAGATTCATCAACACTTTAGGCAATAAGAGGATTTGTATATATAATTTAAAATGACAATTTCACCACATTGTGGCTTCTTACATGAATTTAGTGTCTTATATCTCACAGTGTATCTTTCCAACTGTCTGCACAAGCTACAAGCTGTAGAAAGCACCAGCAGAGAGCAGCCAGCAGCAGAAAAACCCTCACATGTATATACTGTATGTGCATTATGTGCATGTTTCAAACTTATGTTTAGGGAGTTCATTTCTCCTCTGCCTTTTTACACCACTTTGTTCCTCCATTATAACTGCATGCAAGTGATTTTTGAAGATTAAGAGGCGGTACTGTACAATCACCTGTTTTGGGAAATCAACGAAAAAATAACAACAAACAATAGAACAAATTGCCACTCTCAGGGAATAAAAAGGTTTTTTTTTTTTTTTAATGAATAATGAGAATTATGCAAGATTCTGTTTTCCTTTTGGGTAACAAGCCCAACATTGTTTCAAGTTGCAGATTCTCTTGCAAAACATTTAAACCTCTTTAGCGTCCCCATTCAGATGGCGTGCACGGCGCCAGTGAGCACCGTGTGCAAAGTTCAAAGGTCGGCCCCCTACTTTTAATTGGTGTCACAGAGACATTAGCTGCTGGTAGTGGCTCTAGAGCAGCGAATGTGCTGATAACACATTACAGTTGAAGGTTTCAGTGCTTTGAAACACCAGAGGAATGAGGTGTGGGAATCCAATCCATTAGATAAAGCCAGCAGTAATAGGTATCCCATATCAAAGGCATAGAGTTTAAACTGCTGGGGCTTTGGATGCGCTCATTGCTATTTATTGTTTTAAGTGGAGCTTTATGCACAGGAGGTGATATCAACACACTAACAAAACCCTTTCAACACCAGTGGGCTTTGCGTGACATCAAATGTGTCTATTAACCAACCTCTTGACAAGCCAAGGTGATTCATCTCCACTGTGCTGCGTGTGCCGTGTGTGTGCCATGTGCGTGCGTGCGTGTGTGTGCTTGCGTGTGTGTGTGTGTTTTCATTCCAGATAGTGATTTGAATGTAGCCTAACAACAAACCCAAATGAGCGTTAACTATTTCTAACTATTCCTTTAGAAGTGGTTTTCAAAGTGACTTTTTCCCTTCAAATCATCGCTAAAATTCCACTTCCCTTCTCAAACAATGCAGAATAAAAAACAACAATAACAATAAAAAATAAAATTGAAACACAAACTCCCCTAAAGAAACCCTAATTTCCTGCCTTCTGAAGGATGGACTGGGTATTGGCCCACTATAATAATACACTGAGTGGGTTCTCTTTGTGTGTGGCTTTGTGTGAAAAAAAAAAAAAAAAAAAAAAAACTTTCCCATCATATGTTGACAGCTCACCAGATTCCTGGAGCCTGGCGGCTAAACCCAGTGCCACTCTGAAAAACAACGAGAGGCCCCAAAATCAAAGTCCCCCTTCAGCTCAATCACTCTGGCTGCCTCTCCCAAACACTAATAATCACTTTCCTCCTTTCCTTTTTTCTCCCTTGTGTGAAACATCGCGTTGCCTTTGATTGGGCTGTTTAAATGATTAGCACACCACCTCAGCAGAGACGGCTGGCAGTGGTGCCGGGGAGAAGGGGAGCGCGAGCCTCCCGCTGAGCACGGCGAGACGCGCCGAGTGGAGATGAGGCTCGGGCCCCCTGTCACATCACAAGAAGATGGCGTCCAATAAACACTCCCAATGGCCACATCTCTCCCTCACACACTTTCCCTTGCTTACCTACATGCTTTCACTTAGTATTTGTTCCCCAGAGGGCTGTTTTTATAAAGGAGAGGGAAGGAGGGGGGGGGGGGGCATTCTGATTTAGGAGATGTCACCTTTACGGGGGTTTTGTTTTGTCAGGTGCCTAGCAACATGACTCAAATCTGGGTGCAGGTTCGGCGTTGTGTTCCTAAAATCAGAACAGGACAAGCTTTAATGTTGGTCCACGAAAAAATAGAGCCCAAACGGAAACAGGAAGGCTGTGCGCACCCTGCCGTACAGTCAGCTCCAGTTTGGATCAGGATGCAGCAAAAACTCTCATCTCATATTCATCTCAAAATCTTGTTTTTTTGTAAAACAAGTGGGAAAAAAAGTCTGCCAGTGGGATCAGATAATCTCACTTGTTTCCAATGCAGTTTCACTTGTTTCAGGATTTCTTTTCTAGAAGCAAGTATAAATATGTTGAAAACAAGGCACATCAGCCCACTGGTATCCAGAATATGACACTTGACTCAAGAAAATTCTGGAAACGAGTTGATCAGCATTGGAAATGAATGGGACTCTTTCATTCTACTGGCAGATTTTTTTTTCACTTGTTTAATGAAAAACAAGGTTTAAACACTAAATATGAGAGTATATGACTTAAAATGGAGATTCTCTTCTTTTTTTTGCAGTGGAGATTCTCATGTGGTGAGCTCAGAGTTGCCAAGGAGACGTAGTCGCATCCTGTACACAGACTGACACCGAAGACAGCAGACCAAAGTACAGCAGGAGGAAATTTTTCAAAGAAGGGTGACAATACCTTCACACTGGAAGCATTCTGCAGAGACAAAATGCAGCCTTGATCCTTGGCTACTTCAGTAAGAATGGCACAAATCAAAGAAGTGGTTGAATTGTGGTGACCGTTGGTATCCAGTGGCCCCAGTTCCTCCAGGCACACTAGAAAAATAGAAGTAGACAGACAATTGGAACAAGCAAAATATGGAGCAAATGCCAGAGTCAGATTTTTTTTTTTTTTTTTTATTACTTTGAGGACTCAACTTTGGTCTTAATGCTGAGACTCATAAATGAATAGCATGGAGATGGAGACTTTGATGTGACAATCATTCCCAAGTTAATTTGTCTTCAGTCACAAGTGCTCAAGGCATCCAGTGTGCAATCAGTAGAAAGACAAAGACGCACTACAGGGAAAAAAAAGTAAAAAAAGAAAAAAAAAAGAAAAAAAAAAAAAGAGAAGAACAAGAAAAGAAAAAAATGTTTTCATTGTGATGTTGTTGCTTCGATATGCTTGCTGGTTGGTGCTCACCTAAAGGCGAGACAGTCAGATCATGTAGGCTAAGACTCATAAAGACAATGCATCAGTCACTGACGGTTATTATGCAACATCTGCACACTGTTCAGTCAAATTCTTCGCTTTGCTCTTACACCTGGACACACACATACTGCACACCGGTCAGATAAAAAGCTAAATGTATACATCTGCCCATTTTCTGTCAGATAATCATGTGAGTTCACAAAAAAAAAAGCAATATTTCAGAAGTTTGCATCAATTTCTACCTTTTTGTAGTGCAAATCACTGTGATTTCTGGTTTCTAATATACTGCTAAGACATCTGAAAGAAAAATGATACAAATAAGAATACCATATAATTTGGGATAAATCTGGTGAAATGCAATTTCAAAAGAGGAAAATGTGGAAGAGAGGCAGATGATTATTAGACAACGTGCAACAAATAGGCCTGTGTAATGTTTTATGTTCATCAGTGTGAAACAAAATCATCATAGTTGAAGTGTGCATGCAAAATAATAATCAGAGTCAATTGCCACAATTCTAAATTAGGTGATTTTGATTGAAATATCCACTGACAGAGGGAATCTGTTTGTTCTGGTAGCCTAATTGTTGTGTGATTTGTCATTTTTAGCAACACCATAGAACCTTTTCCTTGTGAACTTAGAGCTGGATATAGACGTATATATATGGATAGATATAGGATAACAGTCATTTAGGTTAATGTACTGGGGGAGAAGACATCAACAATATATGAAATTACCACAAATGCACTGACATATGTGGCTAAATGCATTCGAAAGTGAGAAAATCATACCTTTCAGTACCTTTTGTCCACAACACATTTACTTTACATGGGAATGCATTAAGGTTCATTATCACAATTCAACAACAAGTATCATTTTCTCACAAGGCCCTTCGAAGATGAAAATATAACCTTGGTGCTTGCATGTAATTGCACGTGAGCCACTCCACTTGCACTGCAACAAACGAGATCTGAAAGCTTATCTTCATATTTGACTGCATGTTTAGAAGTTTAACAATGGATTTCCAGGGCTGTTGGCATAGTTTTGTTTGTAGTTGTGTTGCACACAAGCACAAAAAAAAAAAGAAAAAGAAAGAAAGAAAGAGAGAGAGAGGGGAAAAAAAGAACTCCCCTCGCCATCTCTGGTGAGTGGCGCCGCGCCGTCTCAAAGAGAGCCGTGTTCCTTGTGCTCTTCTGCCACCCGGTGGCCGCTGGGGAGAACAGAGCCAACCCTCCACAGAGGGTTTTATCGCCTGGAGAGGTTGATCACTCCTCATCCCGCATCAAAATACCATGATTGCATCTTAGGAGAGGCTTTGCCATCAGCCTGGAAGGTAAAAAATAAACCTTTCTCAACTCTCTGTTCCTCACATCCCTCTGCCTTTCCCTTCTCTTTATGTCTTTGTCAGTGGCCTGACAGCTGATACCGCTTTAATGACTAAGACAATTAACTTTATTGTGGGTGCAAAATAAGAAATAAGGGGGTAGGGTGAAGGGGGTGTGGGGGTGGGGTAGGGCTCTTAAAGCAAGAAAGCTATGTCTGTTTACCCACGTCATCATTAAAGTGACGGCCAACACTAGCCCAGTGGGCTCATCTGCATAATTGAATAGAGTTAAGAGTTGCACCAAAGCCTGTGGTTTCTGGCTGTGTGTGGACTCTGGAGACTCAGTTTCTGCCTCTCGGTACAAACGTCATCATTAGACCCCCTTAGCCCAGCGCATAACAAAGAGTTAGCTCATTACTGACAAAAAATATCTTTTCTAATGTCCCCCTCGCTTTCCTCGATTCGCTTCTAATCTCACTTGGCACAAATGACTTCAATTTCATGATGATAACACAGAAAAAAAAAAACAGAGGGAGAGAGAGAGAGAGAGAGAGAGAGAGAGAGAGAAAGTGGAAGAGAAAAGGAAAAGGGAAACAGCTCCGGCGACATGGCCACAATGTGTACAGAGATAGGCATGCCAAAATACAGAGAGAATGAAAAGGAATGAAAGAGCTTTCTTCTTGGCAATATTCCTGCCAACATCTGTCACAGGCAATGCTCGGTGTGTGTGAAGGTTTGTCTGTGTGCTATACAGTCTGTGCCATGCATGTGTGTGTTTGTGTACTTACTCTTGTATGTGCAGGAATACATATTCATGTTGTGTGAGAGCGGTGTATGTCAGTGTGCGTTTGAGCATACAAATCCAGCGTGTGTGTGTGTGTGTGTGTGTGTGTTTGTGCGATTCCATTTGTGCGCATTCACATTCACAAGTACTTATGTTTTTATATGTATATCCAAAGACGCCTCATTTCCTGCACATTTGGAGTGTGTGTGTGCGTGCATGTGGGTGTGAGGCCAACCCATGTGTTTTTATGTGTACATCCAAAGATTTCCTCATTTACCCCGTGTTTGTAGGTGTGTGTGTGCGTGCATGCGTGTGCATGTGTGTGTGTGTGTACTCCAGCATGCCATTAAGATGAGCAATGACAGCTGTAGCCTCTTCACCCTGCAGCCCTCCTTTCTGCCTCTAGAAATGTGCCTCCCGCTTGTCACAGAGCAGCTTGGCCTCTCACCACCACCATACATCATACTGCTGAATAGAGGTGGAAAGAGTACAGAAATATTTGACTCAAGTGCAATTACTGCAACTTCAGTAAGAGTCCCTCTCTAATCATGTCGCAACGCTAGCATCAGTTACAGGAGGTGAAGTCCAAAATAACGGTTTCACTGTAATTGACAAGCCCTTTATAGTTTCGGTGTTCTTATTACTGGGAATGAGACTTAAATGAAATGAGCAGAAAATGCTTTCAAAATTACCGAAGGAGAGGTACTCAGAAAAAGTTGTGTTACACTCAAAGTATCCACTCGAGGAGAGTAACAAGAGAAGCAGAGGGCAAGCGAGAAAAATGAAAGTAACCTGGAGAGAAAACATGAGAAGGAACATGTGACAGAAAAAGAGGCTCATGAGCCAAAAACAAACAAAAAAAAAAAACTCACAAGATGGGAATGAATTCACATTTGGAGAATATTCCTCACTGGTCTGTCTAATTTGAAGAAAAAAACAAAAAACAAGCTTGACTTATCACACTTCCCTGAGCTCTGTGACGAATGTAAGGTCAGAGACACGAGGTCAATTAAAAAAGACGCGAAACCCGCTTCGAGACATCCGCAAAAGTCATTACCCGGAAATGAAAAATAAATAGTAAAAATTCCTTCGAGCAATGAGAGGCTGGAAAATGACGATTACAGCAAGGACGAAGGGAATAACGTCGTAAATTTTTTAGGGCAGTAAATTTCAAGTCTTAGAGAGTGTGTTTTCCATATTCTATCAAGAAGTCAAGTGGTAAAGAGTCTGCCCTGAAAAGTATTATAGCAGAGGTCTGCAAGAGTGCTAATATTGTGGCTCTAGACTCAGTCTGGTGTGTTGTCAGTGGTCTCATCAAATACTGCAGGACACATGGTGCATGCAACATGTTAGGTGACCGATCGTGTTTTAGGGTGCACTTGTGTTTTTCTGTTTTTCAAATGCAGCGCACATACAAAGAGAGAAGCTGCACTTCTACGGTGAAAGAAGTGTATTCCCTCTCTTCGATGCTGGATTTCTCCCTGTACGCTCATTGAACATTTCTGCAAAGTGATGAGTCCATGCTGATTTATTTTAATGGGTTGACACTGAAACCGGACAGCTATTGCTTTTGTTTTAAATGGTTGATTTTTTTTTTTTTTCATATTAATTGTATCTGTGCTGAAAATATCTTTTTTCAGTTGATGTCAGTGAATTTACTTTCGGCTAGGAAGCCCCAGAATAACAAAAATACGACACCAGTACAAGATATTAAAATAATGTTAATATGTTTTTAGGCTGCAAATTCTCTTTATGATGCTTCTTTGATGTGTTGCAATAATGTATCTTATAACAGTGTACCGTTTCCTCTACTTTCAATCACAAGCAGGGCCCCCCTCCCCATGGTTAGATATGTAAATGACCAAGAGTCATCATTAATTCTTATTGACCCCTGATAAATAATAAATTATAGGGCCCATGTCTAGAATCAGCTCTTATACCGCGATATCAGTATTCAGATGATGGCCATTTGAGCTACAAATCGACTCTGGAGCTGCAGATGGTGACCAGAACACAAACTAAAATTATCCCCTCCGTCACACACACTGCCGAAAACACTGTGATGATCTACTCGCTGAGGGATGCTCAATAAACCTCAACTGTTGTAGCTTCTAACAGCTTCGCCCTTTGATTGGTAATGACTTCTCATGGCAGAACCCTGTCCAAATCCATCAAGAGGCCGCGGTGACATCGGTTCATCACCAGAACATCAAAAACCAAACTCATTTCGCCTCTGTATGAAAGCATCCTCTCCCTCTCCGGACGCCTGAGACGAAGCCGTGCGTTCTGACCTGACCCGTGCCAACACCAGGCGACCTGAAGCCCTGCACTCCCACCCCGGGCTTCTCTCTCCTCTCAGCTATTTCTAGAAGACAATCGAGATCCAGCTCTACTCTAAAAGTCCACCTAAAAGCAGGAGCGGCCCTAGTGATGCTCAGGTCTCCTCTCACCACACATCTCCCCTGTTAGAAAAAGCCTCAGTGCTTCTGCTGGGCTGATTGGCCGGCTCAGTGCGAGGACCAGATAGGATCTTTCTATTTGCCCGGCGGCAGGGCTGCCTCTCTATCAGCACTACCTCTGGAGGGGGTTTATCTGGCCTGCTGATAACAATGTTTTCCCCAGCCTCCCCTCCCCTCCCCAACAGTTTGTTACACGAGTAAATGGGAGTCAAGGCTGGGGCTGAGCAGCCGCAGCAGTCAGCTGGTCCTACGCTACTCCTTGTAAACAAGATTGGCTCCGTTTGCTTTTACGACTCCACTGCGGTGTGTGGATGTGAGTGTGTGTGTGTGTGTGTGTGTGTGTGTGTGAGAGAGAGAGAGAGACAGAGAGTGAGAGGGAGAGTGAGGAAGCATGAAAGAGACAGAAAATGAGAAAAGAAAACATACTGATGTTTGTATTGCAGAAAAGAAAGCACACCTATTCACTTCTTCCATCACCAAAGAAATTATGCAGGATAAGCAGGCCCATGAACATACTTGCAATGCCTTTAACATTATTGTGTTACGTACCGTGCAGTGTAGTCTAAGACCTTTGTTTTGACTGCACTGCTGCCAGTACATCTGTCGCTGGAGAGTGGCCAGACTGACAAATATGTGGCAAACAATATGCACTGGAGTTTATGGAGGCAGCACTAAATAGTGTCTCTGTCAGAGAAAACCTTGGCCAACGCTGGGGGTAGCACTCAGCAAAGTGCACCCAAGTAAAAGTTGTAGATCACTGTCGGAGCTTGGCTGGGATAAACCTTCAACATGCTTTTTCATTCATGCCGTGGTGGGAAAAGCCTTGTGCTCTCTGCATGGCTGAAACATCTGTAAGCTGTTGCAGAGAGAGAACCCAGAGGAAAACATTTACCTAACAGAATACTAATTCTTTCAGGCCCTAGTGTCAGCACTTCGTAAATAAGCTTGCACATATGGTAGTGTTTTCTCAAGGTGGGTCTGGGAGAGCCATTCTGGCTGTGGTAATCTGCCATATCCACGCATGGGTTTTCCGAGAGTCGCCACGATACTCACTGGAGCTCTTCTTTGCTTCCAGCCGGTCGCTCCACTCCAAATCCTCTGTCCCTCCCACTTGTCCCTCTGTCAGTACCCACATGAGCCTTTTCTGTTTTCTATCTTTCCATTATTCCATATCTCCCCTCATTCTCCATGCTACTTACCTGGCCAAGACCTGAACAGGTGTTGGGACTGATTTAAAACAAAGAGCAAAAACTGTAAAGTAACATCGGGAAACATGTACAAAATAAGCTATGAAATACTACCATTGTGTTGCCTTGATCCAGTATCACCAGTTTGCTTTTCTGACACCCATTTGAAACAGGAGAAATACCAGAATAAATATGCTTGGCTCTCCTAAGAAAGCCATTAGTATAAAAAAAAAAAAATAAAAAAAAAAAATGGTGCGACATTTTACAAACATATAGGGTGCTGAAGAATTCTTCTCATGCTACAAGAACACCATCCAACTAATGGCCTACCATCTCCATCTCCCTCTTAACACAGTTAAAACTGCGCTTTTATGTTCCTGCAATGAGTATGTGCATCCCTCTTTGGGATGACTGTCCTAGATTTAAAGGCTTGTCAGACACCACTAGCCCTTTATTTTTCCATAAACCCATGTTTTTTTTTTTTTTTTTTTTTAATCTTTTGCATTTTTCACGAGGGAATTCTTGCTGCAGGAATGGTGTTGCAATGGATTATACGAAAAATGTCCACAACTGGGAGTTGGAATGGAAGGCTCCTTCATCTTTGCCTTGCAGCATCTTTTGTTGTGATGCCTGCGTGTTGCTGCACAGGAGTGCAAAAGAATTGCAATATATAGGAATTAGCAAGAAGAACTGCATGTTTAATTTCAGGCAATGGAGGTAATATGCTTTTTAGTAAAAGCACAAGCATGCAATTGACAATTTCAACTGTAGCAGTTTTAATGACCTCTCAGAAAATATAATATGAGTTGATTTTTGCTGGGCTTCTGCAGGCATTTCCAGCGAAGCAATGCTCCTTGGTGCGAGTGCCACATGACAGCAGGAGCTCAGCGAGGTCACGGGTTTGTCTGGGACAGGAAATGAAGATATTCAACTCTGACAAGTCATCCTGTGATTGTCTCAGCCTGCAGGATGCATAATTCATTGGTTTTAAACTGGACCCGTCTGGTGAAGCGAGTGGTGCCTCTATTGTTTCTTCAGTATATCTGTCTCCTCGTCACTCCTGGAGGCTGACATCTCTCTCAGCGCTGTGGCACGATGGAGGAAAGAGCACTTCCTTGGCGCAGGTAAACCCACCTAGAGATAGAAGGCCCCCCTCATGAATAAATGATTGTGACACGCAGCAATAATTTGCATCCGTGTAAAAGTGACGCATCAGCGCTTTTGTCTGCTGAGAAGTCTAGAGGTGTGTTTTTATTTTATTATTTAATGAAAAAATGGCTTTCATTAACAGTGGCAAACCAAAAGGTGTTGACAGCGATGCACCGACTTGTCAAGACGATCACAGCCTGTTTTTCAAGCCGATCACAGCCCTTGCCTTTTTTTTCTCTAATTAGGCATACGCTGCGAGCATCATAACAAACGCTGAAACAGGTTTGTCCTTGCCTAATCCAGGGAACTAATTTTTGAGGTTATTATGCAAATCGATACTGTTTACAAACATGAAAGCTGGCATCCCATTTTTGATCTGCCACATCGGTTTTCGATAGCTTAAAGCCCGGCTCGGCAGGTGTCATGTCAATAACAACCAGCAATCGATCTGTGCCAGTCTGAGGGGGATTGGGACAGTGTAGAGGGGATTTTCAATGGCTGAAGGCTGAGGCACAGCCACATCCTGCACAACGCATCACATCATTAAAGCCTGTGTGCATGGACACAGCCATAGATGAAACTCATGCTAATGTCATGTTTGAGCAGGACAGATGTTTAAGGCTGTTTATATTTAATGAGGTGATGTCTGTGCCTGCACACTGCACACAAAGTGTTTCCATTTCTTTACATCGGTCGTATGTACATTGTGGCTGGATTGAGTCGAGACACTTTAGTATATGAGTCCTTATATGACAACATAAAAAAAAGACAAGGCGCAGAAGAGCATTGTGCAAAAGTGCATCTAATGTGTCACTGGGGCTAATCCTGTGTGTATATTGAAGATCTTCAGCTCTGATGAACGCCCAGAGCTCTGCTCCATCCTGAGCCCAATTCCAGAAGTTGTGTATCTTATTTGAAAATTAGGACGCATGGTCTCATTTTTAAGGCTTGTCGGAAGGAAAGAATATACTCCTGATGTTAAAAAATAAATAAATACTACTTGTTCAATATGTGCTGCAGTAAAATTATTTATACTCTGAAGTGCAAATGCTTCCTTAATCTGACTGTCTTTTGTGAAAGATGCTGGTACTTTGAGTGTTTGAGAGAGAAACAAGCCAAAGTCTATGGAGAGAGAGAAATGAACCACGGCTACCCACCGCTGTGACAGAAAAAAAGAGTGCAGTACAGTGTTTTGGACATCGGGGGCACCGCTGAGCACTTGCTAAACAGCATAGAATATATGACGGTTAATGGGGCTACATGATATAAACTTGTCATTGCGTTTTAGTCCAAATGTTATGGTCTATTACACATTGCTGTTACATGGTCCAATATTTATAAGTAGAAGAGTGCACTCAGTAGAGTTCAGATGTCTCCTCCCGAGCAAAACTCAGGAGAGACTCAGCAGCCTTACACATTAAATTACTGTATGATTCAAATACAATACAGAACAGTATAGAAAATGTACAGTAAAACCCCCAAAGCCTGTCGAGTTGAGCTTTATCTTGTTCTCTCTGTATCCGTTTCATTTTATTACTGTAGTCTAACCAGTGGTCGGGACCCTGTGGCTCGCAAGCCATCTCTGTCACACGGCTTCCAACAGAAACTGCATTTCAAAAAGAGCACAAATTAAAATAGCAAAATTCAAAATAGCTTCTAAGGTCTCTATCTTTCTCTCTCGCTGTCTCTCTCTTCTCACACTCTCTCTCTTACACACACACACACACACTGCTTGGTATGTCACTTCACACACACCGGCTTGCCCCGCCCCACAACTCTCTGTCTGCGCTCCTGTGTGTTCCGTCTCTGTGATCTGTTGACTTTCTTCATCAGCAGCGTATTTTATAAACTTTCCCAAAAAAACTCAACCCACACCCTAGGTTTTTTCACCCGTGATTGGAGTGAGCACAGCCACAATAAGATTAAAAAAAAAAAAAAAAAAAAAAAAAAAACAATTAGGCTGATAGGCCCAGTTGAATTTGAAGAGAGAGAGAGAGAGTGGTGGTCGAGGGAGCTTGACAGTGAATGAAGAGAGGGAGCGTAAATAGTGAGATTTTGAATCACTGTAACCACAAGAGGTTCTTCACCATACAGTTACAACTGTGCACTAAAGATTTTAGTCTGATAGACGCAGTAGTTTGAGAGATTAACTGCAGACACACACACTCACACATATACACACACACACACCAGTCCAAACACATGATCCCCTCGAGGATACCACCTGGCAGAGATAATGAAGACAAAATTATAAGCTGATGGTAAATTGATGTGGGTTGTGAGTCTTTGGGGTGTGCATTTCTGCCTCAACAGATTGAATTCAGTTCAATTCACTATTCAGTTGTGGGTGATTAAATTCAACAACACTTAAACATTCTTTTGGTTGCTGTTTTGTTTTTAGGATTCAGTACCATTTCAGTCAACTAAATAATGCAATAATTTAAAACTCTTATTTTTTCTTCAGAAATGTGAAAAAAAAAATCTGAAATTAAATTGTGAATGATCAATTTCGATGAATTTCATATGGATTCAGGCCAAAGTCAGAGCAATTAATCTTATATATTTCTCAAAGTAAGCCAGCGCAGATTAATCGTTGAATATATCATTGATGCATAAATTCACTGAATGAATTGTTTCACCTCTAGTGTTAGTGTTTTGAAGTTAGCAGCTACAACATTAAATTGCATTACTGTGCAGATGCTACTTAGGCGTTGATACTCGTGTTTTATACTGTGAAAAGGAGTCTTAAAAATCAAAAAGTTTCACTGGAGCAAGTTGCTTCTTTAGGCAACGGCTCAAGGGCGGCTTGATTGAACGGTTAGGACTGTACAAATTAACACCCACATTTCTTTCAACAGTTGAAAGAGTCAGTGGTGTTTCTGGGGGTCTTGGAGGCTGGAGTGCTGATTTTATTTTAGGAACTGGATAAACAGAGGGATAACTGGGTAAGAGCAGGCACTTTTTCGACACCTGCTTTACTCCGAACACCATGTGCTCTGACAGGGAGAGTAGCAATGAACAGACAGACAGAAACAAATAATGCAAATTAAGATGTTGCATTTCTGAAATTACATATATTATTGTATACTCTGAGGATTGTTGGGCCGGCAGAGGAAACCCCGCTGCCTCTGGCGCTTTGCCACCGGCGTTTCATTGCTACATAAATGTCATTACTGTTTCATACATGTTTTATCAAGTACATGTGGCAATATTACTTAGGTTAGCCTCAAATGTTACCTCCATAAATACATGGTATGGAAGTATTTACACCATTTTAGACATTATTTTGGCGACAGTTTTTTTTTTTTTTTTTCCAAACTCAGACAATTTCAGACATTTCTGCTGCACATTCATGTTCAACATCTGACTTTCTCCTGTCTCTTTTATTTTGTTCATTAATCAACCTAATTGCCCTTTTTGGTAGCTAATTGAACTTTTAAGACACCAAACCGAGGCAAGAGCACATTTTCAGATTGTTTCACCATTTTCTCTGCAGCTGCTTCATCAGGTTCAATCTCTGGTTTTCTCCCATGATTTCAGTCAAGCCGTTCATTAACCGACTTATTTATTCATACGTTTATTTGAAGCTTCGCTCAATAGCATCTGACCCCTTGCCCCACCATCCGTCTCTCACTTCGGAGACAGAACACAAGCAGTCCCCCATGAGCGAGGGAATGCGGGTCAGAAGTGGAGTTTACTGTGGAAGGGCAGCTGTGGGAATGCCAAGGGAGGGGGCAATTTTCACAACACGGTGATGTTAAGCGGGCAGTCATAATGTGATAGTGTTCTGGTTGCAGGGGTCATGTATGTTTATGAATGTTAACCAGGACTGTTATAAAGGCCTCCAGAATTACCCCAGATATCAAACACTGACCTTGTGTTGAGATTGGATCACGCTATGATGATTAGAATGATAATGTGCAGAGCGTGGTTTGATATTTTTGTTGTGCCGGGTTTCACATCGGTGTAGCCACTCTTCACTCCTCCTCTGGTTACAGGAAACATTAAAGATAATAAAACAACAAAATACACTGCACACAGACTGTGTATGCATACAGTAGCACTACTGTAACGTAGAAATATATATATATGCGTGTTTGTGTTTGTGTGTGTATACATATAGCATGCCTTTATGCTTTGATATAAATATATAGATATGCCGTATTAAAAAAAAAAAATCAACTATTTGTGGTAGTAATTTGAAGTAGATGCATCTGATATCAAACACCATTAAGCCCAGATATTCACAGTCAACATGGCTGTTCACCAGAAGTGATTTAATCATCTGGTAGCATTTGACAGGGAGAATAAATACTGTAGTAAGGTTACCAATTATGCTCCATACATCTTTCAAGTCATGGATGAAAATCTTTAGAATCCTATGTTCCACTTTAAATTAAAATACAAAAAAAAAAAAAAAAAAGCTTTATAGATCTATTTATAACATTCTGCATCAGCTAGTTTTCCTTTTTTCCTCACAATAACCCATCCCTCAAATGCTGTGAAACTGGGGCTTGGAAGTTTAGAATACACAAGACTTTGTCACCAATGAAAACTTTCAGTTACCTCGACGAAGCGCGCATCCAAGGAGTTCAGCTCTTATCAGAGAGCAGGATAATTGTTGAAACAGGTGTAACTGTCGAAGTGTCAGCGTGCCTCTCTCTGTGTTCTGGTCCCCTAACCAACCTCCGCCTATGACTCCATCTCATAAGTCTTTCAGACAACCTTGGTGTGATTTCTTGACAAAAGCACACCCGCTCTCAAGGTGCACTCGAGCGCGATGTAAAAAGGGACAAAGACAGAGCCTGGGAGAAGATAGGAGAAGAAATGGATTTCTTCTCTAATTATGCGAGAAAAAGCGACTTTGTGAAGATAAAGTTGGGTGACACAAGGGCATATTGAGGGACACACTCACTTTAGGAAGATTTTTCAAAGTGGGAGGCACAAATGGATGTTTGTGCTATAAGCTATGGCTGCTAATTGGTACAAACTTAATGAATGCAGGGTGCTGTGTGGAGACAGATGCTTTGTGCAATGTGGCAGATTTCAGTGGCTGCGCATCTCTCTCCATCGCTGCAACATCAAGAAGAGGAGAACATTTGGCAGGTCACAAAATTATGCGCGGAAAAGGGGAAGCCCAAGAAGAAAAAAAAAATGTAAACAGTTGTTTGTTTATTTTTACGTTAATTTATGGGTGACTGTGTGTGTGCGTGTGTCTGTGCGCATGAGAGAGAGCGTGTATGTGTATGTTTGTGTGTGTTGAGTGTGAGAGTTAGCAGTTCTCAAGCGCTTGTCTATTTGTTTGAGCCATCTCTTTTGTTTTGGCTTTCTTGCCTCGCCAGCTCTGTGGCTCTCAATTAGCGTGCAGGCCTCAGGGACCTAATTAACCAGTTCAATTAATAAATAATTTTCTTAAAAATCCCATACAAGCCATTCTGACATTTGTCAGCCACTCAGGAGCTGCTGTGCGTGTGTGTATGTGTGCGAGAGAGAGAGGGAGAGAGAGATAATGATTAGCTTGTTTGCAAGCTCTGCTTATCCCCCAGGTGGCTGATGCAGGGGACAGTGCTGTGTGTGTGTGTGTGTGTGTGTGTGTGTGTGTGAGAGAGAGAGAGAGAGAGAGAGAGAGAGAGAGAGAGAGAGAGAGAGAGTTGGTGAGCAAAGCTAGATGGAGAGGGGCTTACTCTCAGCACTGGACCCCACAGCAGAGGAGGGCCCCCATGACCTTTTATCGAGTGTCCAATCAATAATGCGCAAGCGACCGTTCCTTTGAGTTGCAGCCCAAGCCCAGGCTTCTGAAGGCCTGTGGCCAGCAGCAAAGCAGGATGGGAAGGGGGTACACAGTGGGGCAAAAGAGTCCTTGGGGGGCCAGGAGTGGAACAGAATCAACCGCCTCATGTCATTTACTCATAATGATGTCTTCCTTTAGTTGAAAAGGGAGGGGCGGTGGGGTGGGGTGGCTGAGAGAGAGGGGGGTGGGGGGTGGGGGGGCAGTGTCCCCTCCTCCACTAGCCATCACAGATCGAGCCTCTCTCTTCCTTTGTCTGACGGTGAAAGCATCCTCTTTGGTCTGTCACCGGGCTCAGTGATTAAGGAGAGGAAACAGACCCTGGCTTTTTTCACATTAGAATCCCATTTAGTTTTTTATCAGAGCTATCTATCTGGCCGCATGTGGGGATGGAGTTGTATTTCATTGTTTCGTGAACTGCAACGTATATTCCCTTGTGGGCACAATGGGACAGATGTGCTTGTTTAATTTGTAGCATAATCTCCAAACATCGACATTACAGATCTGCTTGTCACCGCCAAAGAGCCAGCGCTGATGGATCTGACTGTGTAACAGTGTTCATTAAACACACTCCAAACAGCCTTCAAACTGACTCCATTAGTGGCTGCCTCTTGAACAAGAGGAGGCTGAATGCAATTTTTGACCATGAAATGCTCTTTAAGTGCATGAACAGGACTTGAAAAGTGTTTTCTTTTTTTTTTATTTTCTTGAAAATGCCAGTGAGGAGTCAATCACTCGATATCAAAGCGGCTGGGACACACAAGGAAAAATCCAGTGATAATACACGGGCTGCCCACATTCACTGAAGACTGTTAAGATGGCCATCACAAGCATCAGCGTCGACACAAAGAGCAGACACCGGCCTTTCAGCGAGCTACTAGCTGTCGCTGTGTATTATCTTGAGGCACACAACAACAGTTTGTGTTGAATTAAGACCCAGTTTGTTATGTAGCCGTGCACAGCGAGTCCAGAGACTCATTCAAGAGACTTGGCTGACCCACACTGCCTAGAGCAGTCAACATATGGCTCCCTGGTTTGCCTTCATCACAGTTAAAATACTGTTATACATACACTGCTGTTCTGTGTATACTGTCCTACTGAGAATACCCACACAAAATGAGGCTGCCCCGACAGTGGAAGGAATATATTCTGGCAGGCGGATCAGAGACAAAGTGAGTTAAATTTACAAACAGGCAAATATATTTTGTGAATTACATATTAAGCGAGGCATTATCCGCGGAAGTCGTTTTTCATCAGAACCAGTCTGGAGATATTTCTCTCCATCGATCTGCGAAGGAAGTGTGTGAAGGAGAGTAAGAGTCAAAAGGGGATCTGAAGGCGGACAGACAGATGGAAGGCACATGGAGGACCTAAAGATGGAGAGATCACTTTTGTTCCCAGTCAGGTTTGACCGAGGCCTTCCCTGCTCAGAGGTGACTGTTGCACTCTCTAGCGCCCTCTAACACCCCCCTGAGATACCTCCGCACAACTCCAGTGCCTCCGCTTTGATGCAAAAGGGGGGTTATTGTGTAAATATTTTGCTTGAGCATTTGAGCATCTTAATCTTCCATAAGGTGATCTTTGGAGTGGAGCAACATGGGGTGCTGATGTTCAGAGGAGCTCCCAGTTGTAGAAAGAGAGAGGGAGTGAATGTGAAAGAGAAGGGAGGGAGAGGAAAAAGAAGAAGGTCTGTGTACTTGCGAGAGCGCTGGGAGCTAGAGTTCACTACGGGGGCGTAAGTGTGTCAAGAAGAGCGCTTTTCCCCCATCCGCAAGCCCCAGGCCCTCTCCACAACATTAAAAAGCATAAACAGTCAATACTGAATGTAACTCAGAGAAAGAGCAAGAGAGAGAGCGTGGAAAAAAAAAGAAACAAGTGCGAGAACGCAAGGGTGTTTCAAGCGTTACACAACATAGTGAGATCAGAGAAATGGAGGCTGGGCTGCAGTGTACAGTTGCAAAGCTTTCTGATGGAGGAAGGGAGGCTCTCCAAGTGAATCATTCATTGCGGGCGGCAGGGGTGTAAATATGAAGGGGAGGGTTGAAGGAGAGAGGGATCAAGGAAATGCACACCTGGTGCAAGACAGGGGTCAGATTGGCCCTACACAAAAGGAAAAGAAAGGAAAAAGAGAATGAGTTGTTTGGCATACCTCCGTTTAGACAGCAGCAATCCTTCCATCATTTGCTGCGCTTGTGCGAAGCAGGACAGAGTGGAGTAGGTAGGTACATATCGTGGTAGGTTGTCTATACCGATACGCCGAAAATCATGCCAATGAGGGGGAGGGTTGTGTTATTTAAATTAAAAAAAAAAAAAAAAAAAAAAAAAATCGTTCCGACGTTTTAGACTTCCACTTGGAGATGTGAGGGCTTGTTTATCTGTGGCACATTGTTCTCGCTCGTAATCGCTCAAGAGTCACTCTGCCTCTCACAAGTTTTTCAAATGATTTCTCCCCAACACTTCACACCTGGCTGGCTGACTTCAGAGCCGGAGTCAGCGGGGAAGTCGGCGCGTCGCCCCGTCTTTTTAATCATCCACTCAGTCACACTTTATGTGTTGAGGCCTGCGCATTTGGAGATCTCTTTCTGCGGAGAGATCACACGGCGGAGAGGCTGTGGCGCGGCGCGGCTGTGACGGCGTGGCGTTGGCTCTCAGGCCAAGTGCAAGGAATTGTTTTGTGTTCAAGAGGTCAGATACATAACGATTTGACTTTTTGAACTGACCCAAAAAAAAAAAAAAACTGTAATGAGTGATTCCTAAAGTAATGTTACATTTAGGTGCTGTAAGACTCTGCTGTGTGCAACATGCGTGCAATATCCTTGGACAAACTTTGAGAGAAAGTAATGAAATAGCAACAATATAAACAAGCTTATGGTGCTTTCTTTATTTTATGTTCAGGGTTCTCCAGTCCTTTACCGAATTTTATCAAGAGCCATGAACTTGTGTTTTCTTCAGCGAGCGATTCCATTTCAAACCAAGGCCGTTCCAACCACAGACTGCATCTCTCCGTGAGATGATTTCCTCTTGGTTTATGGCCAAACAAAACTTAACTTTCGGGCGCAGCGCTGTTCAAGCCACATCCCTACCAGTGCAAGGCTCCACGTCTCCAACATTTGGAGGAGGGAACAATATCTATGAAAAGTGTGAAATTTGATTTCCACCCGGAGGAATAGGCCATTTCCTTCTGTTGTCAAACAGAATGACTAAACATGCTCATTCACATGCTCCCTTGGTAGGGCGTTATTAATTTATTACTTTGGAGTTATCTGTGCTTTTGCGCACACACGCACACAGACGTACACACTCACACGGGCACACACGATTGCTTCTAGATGAATGACAATGTGATAAATTTTATTTGAATATGGCTGACATGAATTATGTAACCAGAGAGACTGGTGTCTTTGTTGCTTCCCTCTAGCTCTTCGCTTTTCCTCCAAGATAACATACAGTTGATAATTTACAGTAGAACACATTCTGAAACTATAAAGCAGGATATAGCGACAATACCCCACAGAGAACAAAACAGTGTGCTTCAGTGCAGCCCAGTCGAGTTGATCCTGAGAAACTGTAGAGGAGCGGAGAGAAGGTTCACATCGTGGTAGCACTGCGAGGAGGTTAGGTGCTTGACACTTCTGACACTGGAAAGTAATTTCACGAGTTCAGCTCAGATGGTAGTGATGAGGTCTCAGCAGACAGGGTTAGGCCAAAAAAAAAAAAAAAAAAAAAAAGGGGGAGAAATAAACAGAAATGAAAGAAAAAAACGAGCACGGCACCCATGCTATCTGATGTTGATAGCTGTGGCAAGAGACTGCCTTTTTGACAGGCTTGAGGAAAGTGACAATATGTTTTTTTTCCTTGTTGCTGCTCCTCGAGACGGCTAACATAAAAAACTTGTCTGATTGGTCTGAAAAGACTGTCAAATGTCAAGGAGTTATCAAAGCAGGCGTGTTTTCTTTTTAAAAGATGCCGGCAGAAGGAAAAGCCTAACCTTTCAGTGAGTGAGTGGAAGTCACTCATCCCATCATGTGTGGTACTCCACACAAGCAAAAACCCTTGCTCTTTACACGGCTTACACTCGCCTCTCTGATTCAGATCTACAGTTGTTGACTCAAGTTGCTCGCTGCTATAAAAAAAAAAAAAAAAAAAAAAAAAAATCCCTAATTCCATAGAATGGTTTACTTGGCTGACTGTTGCAACATATGACAAGACTAGAGATCAGGGAAATTCACAAATTACACAAAAAGGGAGTTTTCCTGCTGCTGTGCCCATAGCCAGTGATCAGGATAATAAAATTAAGTCATTTCATTGATCGTAAGACATGATGGAGGGACTTGTCAGAATTGTCATCTCAGCTCAGTCATCTTTTGGTCTAAAATTACCTCAGTGTTTTCTTTTGGTTTTTTGTTGCTCTTGTTGTTTTTGGTTCGTTTTGTTCTTTTTTTCTCATGTCACCCCACACTCTTCTGCATTACGTTCACGTCTCAGTGTGGTATTTAGAGACTTCATCACTCAATCACGAGCCCGGACTGACAGGGACAACTTGCTCGACACTGGATGTGCCGATGTATTTTAGTGTTCCAATTCCTGTGGCTGATGTTGCTCAGCCAGCTCCCTTCACGCCGAGCAGCGCTTGTAAGGAGAGGGAGATGGGACAGCGATGCCCTTGATTTTTAATGTGGTGAGATTTTCATCTGAATCATCGGTGCCGTGTTTTACTGTTGAACAAACTGCTGCACAAATTCCATAGGAGTCTACAGGGTGGATGCTCGCTGTATGTGAAGACAGAGGTGTCTGATTTTACTAATGATACTCAATATGACACTTAATAATTAGGTTTAGATGCCAACACATATATCTTTAACTGAATTTATTTTTATAAAACAAACTACTAATCAACTAATACATAGGCAATGTTGGTTTTTTTATTCAGAAAGTCAAATACTTGAAGCATTACATACTCCAGGCAATTACATTTTAGGAATGTAATTGATCTGTTTTTGCAGATTAACTTGTCAAATGTGTAGATGACACTGCATTAAGTTGAATTTTTTTTTTTCTTCAAGTGTGTTTAAAGGAGTGTTGAATAATCTTTGAGTTTTATCCACCTCTCTGGGCAGCTGCAGCAACATCGACAGGTCTGTGGCACAGCTTAAGGCGACCTGTAATTGGGGAAAAATAATAACGTCCCATATTCACAACAGAGTGAATGAGGTAGCTAATTAGTGTAGAGATCCAACGGAAACATCTAGTGAGGAGGTAATATACAGTATCACCAGGCACAGTAATACTGCTTTGTCATTTTTTCTTTTTTCAATTTTTTTTTTTTTTTTTTTGGCTTGTTGCTCGCTTGCAGCACTGTCCTCCATTTTTAAGCACTCAAAACACCAGGGTGTCGGGGAGGAGGCGGGGTTTCCAAAACAGAATACGGGCTGAAAAGTGAGTTTTTGAACACCAGAAATCTCAGTAGCCTACCTGCTGAAGTAATCGTTGAGTCACCGGTATCGATCAACAACCCTATCAAACCCTCGCAGATATATTATATCGGGATAGTAAGAAATCTAATTTAGAACACCTGAAAACTTGAGTCACATAATCACATAGCTCTATTTCTGCAGCCTGCACACAGGTACATGTTTAGGCCAAAGTGATGAAAGCAGAGCAGCTGACAAGGCCAAAAAAAACTTATGTCCATCTTATTATTTCCAAAATGAGACGAGTGCAGGACAAACACTGTAGTTTGGAATTTCTCTGCAGTGAAGACAGCAGATAATGCACATTAATATCTACAACTCTGTCTTTATGCAACTCTCGCTGTGCAGCCTTTGGTGTCCTGTTGAGAGGGTGTCTAAGCAGTGCACCATCAATGGCAGGGAACAAAGCCAGAGAAAATATCAAGTCTATTTCCACAGCCCACAACTGCCTGCCTGCTTTGCTCTGCCTTAAGTTTAATCTAATTTGGTCTTTATTGAGAAATGGGTAAGAGCAGTTTTGTTTTATTTATGTATGTTTTTTCCTCCTCTGCTCCCTTCCTTTGTTGCTTCTCCTCGGCTGCCTCTGACAAAAGACAGCCAGCCTGCCAAGCCCGGTGTTGCTCTGGGACGGACCTGTCAATCACTCCTGACGGCACCCTGACAACATGTACGTTAAAAATTCAAACGGGACTCAAAGGCGGTGCGTGACAGCCGAGCCTTTGAAAGTGGCTGTAGCGCTCGGCGACAGCCAGAGGAGTACGGGTGGAAAACAAACTAGAAAACAACAGTGCGGAGGGAAAAAAGATGGAGAGTGAGAGAGGGAGAGAGAGAAAAAAAAAAACAAAAGTTAAAAGCAAAACAGTGAAGAATGTGGGTCTTGATGATGGGAATTGGCATTAGATTCTCCCTTGGTGTATCATTGTTTTTTAATTTAGTTGAAACTCCCATGAGTGGAGCTGTGGATCTTCCAGGGACTCTGCTGAGGGCCCGTTTGCGCCGCAGTCCAGGGACACGAACGGCACTCACCCGCTCCTCAGAGGCCCCACTTAAATCAAGTCATGCCTCTTATGCATCTCACTACCTTATACATCAACACAAAACAACTGTGCACGAATGTTAATAACATTCTTGATTCCATCTCGCATACCTTCGTTTCATGGTCGCACAATTAATTCCCAGCAGAAATGGAAACCACTGTCTGCCGCTGCGATAAGTCCTTTCTGTAGAATTCATAAATGTAAGATGTGAGGTTTTCCGTACAGACTGGGAAAATGGACAACTCAATTTAGATTCTTGCTCTGCCGTCCTGAGTGGAAATCATTTCAGAATGTATCTGGGAACCTTTGCCTACAGGAGGATGAATGGCATATGGCGTGCAATGTGCACACGCAGGTTTGAGGATGTATTTTCAAATGATCACCCCCCCCAGCACATACAGACGCAGACCACCATCACCACCGCCACCACCTCTTACACTGGCTAAACGAATAGTGTAAATGTCGACAGCACAAAGGCCCAGACTGTGCCAGACCCTATGGGAGAACTGCCATCTCTGCAGTCCTGCAGTTTGTGCGCTGATCTTTCAATCAGCATCAACATCTGCAGTTCAAAAACACACACTGGGCTGAAATTGGTACAAAGCTAACTGTCCATTGTCTGTCTGAGACTTTGTTTGACCACGCTGTGTGTGTGTGTGTGTGTGTGTGTGTGTGGCCCATGTGTCTTTGTAGTTCACTTTAAGCTTGTTTGAAAGGAGTGATATAAAAAACTATTTTGACACTGTAGCGTGTGTGTAGCCAATGTGTGTGTAATGTGTGAAAAAACAAGTGGCCGGGCAGCGTGTGCGTTTGGAGGAAACGTTGTGTTTGCTGCAACCTGGGATACAGGTCATGTCCGCCTGTTGGTGATTGGTTTACCACTTCTCCTGTGGCAAAACCCGTCCAAGCACCGATAGGCTTCGGTACAGACAGGAACAGTGGAACGGGCTCACACACACATCCACATGCCCCGTGCAGTCCAGATGAATATGTGCCCATGTCTATCTCATGTCTATATACATGTGTGCCCAAGCTTATTGACAAATGCATACATGCAGGCAAACAAACACACACAACATGCAACTGGAGGGGGAGAGATAGCTGAGGTATAAAGAACTTCAGACAGGCAATGCTTTGGCTTCTAGTGCCCTCTAGTGCTTGGAACAACTCAGCCTGGCAAATTAACTGGGATGACTGGATCTAGCTGGCCCACTCTGAGGGAAAACGAGCGCTGCTGAAATGTGCTAAATGCGTACTGCACAACGTATGGACAAAAACTTGTGGCAAATGTTTAATGGATTGATAATTTGATTTTTACTTCAGCATAAGTGTCTGTTTCCTCATAAATCCTGAGGTGACAGACTGTATTGATGATAGAAAAGTGCAGAAAGAAGGCAGGCGCTCATTGCACAGACTGTTGACTTCTTTCTCATAAGAAAGATCTGAGGTAATAACATGAAAAGCACTCAAACAGCAAAAAATCAGCGTCCATTCTATTGTGGCTAATTTGCACTTCTTCAATTCTAAGACCAAAAGTCTAAATTGCACCGATCTAAATCTTAATACAGCACGTAACTGTTCTATTTATCTCCATGATTTTCTGTCTAATGTACAGCTCCACATTCTTACTTGATGTTTTATTTTACACTTGCAAATACACTGTAAACTATATCAGGGCTGTTATCAATAGAATGATCCTATGCGTGTAAATGTGTCAGAAAATTACGTTTTTACAATGTAAAGATTTTTTTTTTCTTTTTTATTATTCTTTCTTTCTTTCTTTTATTTTTTTCTTAAGAAGATGTCTCTGTTTTACAAAGGTGGTTTAACAGGCAGAATTTAATTTTGAACAGTACTACCAGCGCGTCTTATCTGTGGAGTCCTATCAAATTGCTTTATAATAAGATCAGTCAATCTAATTAGCATAAAGACATAGCTTTTATTTTACTTGCACCCCCTCTCAAAAAGGGGCTGCGGCAGGACTTTTATTAGTCTTCCTTTCTAAATTTAGAATACCCCAGTATTGTATAAAATCAGTTTTCTCTTTTCTCTCTTAAAGTCTTAAGCACTTGAGCTGCAACTCAAAAAGTTAAAGAAAATCAAGGCAATTAAACTACATCTTTATTTTCTCTGCAAAAAGGTAATTTGTTTCAAACACAATAATAAATCAAAATCTGAACACAGTCATAAATCTAAATCTGACCACCAAAAGAAGCGGAAATACACCCTGTACTTAGTTTTCTTCAAAACACTGAAACTGAATTCTTTGTAGGTTTTAAAACATTTCCAGCAGCCAGGCTGTAAATGCTGTATAAAAAATGCAGGACAAATAAGACTGGTGGATTACTTCAACAATTTGACTTGGTCTTATGGGAAAGAGATCTAAGACCTCTATTATTTTTAACAGTGTGCTCATAAGCTCCCGCGTCGTGTCGGGACAATAAATGAATGCCATTATTATGCTCTCTGTTGTACATTATTAATGTGGTGCACAGGAAAGGACTTTGAAAAACTCCAAATCCAAAGTAACATTATCAAGGTGCTACCCACTACAAAGAGAGCACTCAGTTTTTGCTAAAACGCGGCTCTTTTCATTCACATGGTTAGGTAACGTCATATTTGTGTCCTCCATGTGTTTATCCCTTCAACTGGCTCCAGTTCCTTCAACACAACCTATCCACTGTAAATAATTCTGGATAGAAAATATTTTTATTTTATATCACATCGAGGAATGTTTTTCCTCAGAGAGAATGAATTATTCTACCTTTAGAATAACTTCATAAAACAAACTTTGTGTTTAATATCTGAAGGCTTCTATCTTATCACAGGATTAATAGAAAAAAAAAAAATCAAACAGCAACCCATTCTGAAATGAAAAATCAAAAATGATCAATTAATCATGTGACAGCATACAGCATAGATATTAAATCTTGACATATGTCCTAAAAATGTGGCCAAAGTCAAAGCATATTTAGGGCAGCTTAGGTCACTGCCTTTGAGCAACTGGATACTCCATGTGAGGATATTAATATAGTGCCATGTATTGCTTAATTTAGTATAAAAACAATGGGTGTCTTGTAAATCATATGCATGCAACTGTGCGTGTGTATATGTGAGAGCCAGAAGAGGTGGGATTTGAGAGGCACCTCAAAGCTATGATTATCCTGAGAGTCTCTGCCCAATAATGTTACCTGCTGGGACAGCAGCACAGCTCCTCTAAATAAATTGCAAGTGGCCTTGGGCAATAAGAAGAGCCGTCCTTTGATCTGCCTGACTGCCAACGAGGAAAATGTGCAGTCAGTCAATCAAGCTCTTAAGGCTTTGCAACAATGGAGCCGACCCCGGTTTATTATTTATTTTTTAAATTGATGTATGTCATTATCACAAGGTGTCTACTTGCAGGGGTGGGTGGGGTGCGGGGGGCGGCAAGGGGGGAGGGCAACATGATCAATAATTGATATGCGGTGCGAAAAAGCTGATTTGCTGCCTCTCCTCTGGTGCACTTGTCACTAGCTGTTGTCAGAACACATTTGCTTTGATGACAAATTTGAGCAAGTGAATAACGGCATCACATCTGATTACAAATTTAGCGAGTGGTGAAAGGCAGGGGCCTCTTCTTGCTGAGGCTCTGTTTGTTCAGCGTGCTCTGGAGGAACGACTACCAGGTTCTGAGGTGAGCTACAGTCTTGTAAGTAGAGAGATGAGAGAGGGTTGAACTTTTTTGTCATGTGTCAGTAAACAACGTGACTTGTTTGAAAGGCACCTGGATCACAGGGTGAAAAGTTGCTCTTTAAACCTTTAAAGCTTTGGGGCATGGGAGACACGGCATGTCAAAACAGAGTGTGGAGATGAGGAGTGAGAGCAACTGAAAGCCATTACTCCCCGAGGTATGTCTACTTGGAGAGGAAGGAGTTGGCCTGCTTTTCACAGAGTTTAGGTCATAGTGCATGGTGGAGCATCTCAAAATGTTTTAGCAAAGTAAAAGCACATCCTTTAATGATTCTAAAAATGCCAGATCACCTGAAAGATAGGGTTGCACCTTGAGGAAAATCCATCTTTATCCATAATTGGTTTGTCATTCCAATATTCTGGATAGCTCAATCTACATGTGTAATTCTCTGTTAAAGGCCCAATAGGTAGCACCAAGATTTAAATCTGTGATGTCATCAAGAAACCCATCTTAGTGTGGCTCCAGTGGCAATAATTGAAGGAAATGGACATGATGTCTGTTGCCGAACGGTTAACACTATGAAATAAAAACTCACCGGAGTGTAAAAACTTTTGCTTTCATTGTCAGTGGAGCAGCTCCTCTTGGCATCACCGATTAAAATCTTAACCATTTTCTAGTTTTTGGAAGAGAGATCTTCATATCCTGACACATTAATTGAATTCTATTTTGCGGCGGATTTTTTCCCTCATGACGGCACCTGCAGTTCATCTGAATCTAAAAATTTGAGCAAATCTTCATGGCACGTGATTCGGTGCTAGAAGTAGTTCTTAATTAGCCTAAATGTTTTTTTTTTTTTTTTTTTTAATTACATGTAGGGAGTCGAGATTTAGCACAAACTTTTAAACTAAATCCTGATGGAGAACAGTTCAGCGCAAAATCTCAGAAAGGGGAAACAAACAACATATCAACAACTCAACATAACTGACAGCTGCATCCATTTGCTCAGTCCAAGCCCCCTCCTCCTCCTTTCCCACTCTGTTCTTCCAACACCATTTCCTCTTTTAATTATCCCCCAGCAAAAAGATGGAGCACATCAGACACATCGCGGTAAATCCTGGCCCTGGCACAAGCTCATAGTGGCTCCTGCGTCTGGCAATCCCGATAGAGCCTGTGCGCTGGCAGGGACAAGAGAGAGAGGATGCCTGGAGATTTTCTGACAGAAAGAATGGAGAGGATGATCTCTCAGCAAAAGAGAGGTCCTCGCTCTGCTCCCGGCATGGGAGGCTTTTGGCGAGTGCTGTCCGATCATACCACATTTGCAACACCAGATTAGCCAGTTCTCAGGAGCAGAACTCACATAGACCCCTTGTTTACACCTCAGCACCACTGTGTTTTTGCAATGATTGTTCAGGAAAGGACCACATTGAGGCATTGCTCTCCTATCTCTCCCTACAATATTTTAGGGGTGCGACTTACTGTATATAACAGGCTCAAAGTGACCATGATTTGGATTACGGGGATGTGAAGCCTGATTTGAATAGGAAAACGTCTCTTCTGACCTGAAATTTGTTTTTCTGAGTGAACTGCACATTCGCATTCTAATTAGGTATCAACTACACGAATGGGTTTATCTTTTGGAAGCCTGATAGATGAAAAAGGTTGCGAGTTAACTAGTGCTGGGTTGCTGTCTGTCAAAGTTTCTCCTCTCTCCGTGGGGTGTACATCAATCGCAGAGGTCCCTAACTGACTGTCATTCTGCAGGCTAATAGTGTCGTCATCTCCCAAGCGATTACACAGATTGCACAATGAGATCCTCGGACACAATGGAGCTGCAAATGTAGCCCCCCACTCTGTTCCCTTCTCCTTTCCTTTTCTTCCATCATTCTGAGATGAAGAGTAGAATGCTCCGCAGCGGGTAGCTTTCTTCTCCTCCGGGGGGAACCGAGAAAGCAGGCAAGGGCCTCTGTGATGTTGCTTTCCCTTCAGGGTGGGGAGGAGATGTCTTGTAGCACTGCTAAAGATGATCATTTGAGAGCCTGTGAAACAAGGTTCCCCTCTGGAAACCACAGAGACATGGAGAGAGCCAAGGTCTCAACTAATGAGTTAAGGTTAGAAAATGTTCCTCAGTGATGAAAATGAGGACAATGACAATGATGGTAGTGGCAATCAATTTTCTTATCCATGTTTTATGTAATGTATCAGCGGTCAGAGGTGAGATTAAGTTATAGAACCGCAACACTGCAGCTTTTAGAGTCTTTCTCATCGTCACTTCAGCAAGGCAGATGATTGCTGCCATGTAAGCTTGAATCAAGGCCCTCCAGCTCAAAGATGGTTCTCCGCAACCCTGCTGCTTTTCTTATATCAGCAGTGAGCAAATGGATCATATATGCAGCAACTATGATGAAAGGAATAATGAATCTATGAATGAATATATGAAGAAAGTGTGAATATGTGTTTCTGATATGAAAAAAAAAAAAAAAAACTTTCTGTTGCAGAAAACACTTGCTCCAGAAATCCACAAAAACAAAACAATGTCCCATCTGATAATCTGCCACAATTACACTGCACAGCGTGATGAAAGGATATCAATGATCTACTTATGTCATAGAGAAAGAGTGCAGCTTCAAACATGAAACCTATTGAAGCCTATGAGAGTTTCAAGGCGATGAGTGATCAAAGAAGCAAAAGCTTATCAACGCAGTTCCTTAACACTGATACAGAGTCACATATGGCTGCAGATATACTACCACAGTAGCAGTTTTTTTTTTTTTTTTCTGCACAGGAACATAATGGCTATTGTGTTTGCTGAAAACATTTGCCTTTTCACACAGTTGAAGCTGCAAAAAGCACACACAAAGTGGAGAGCGGGGGCACGAGCTCTTTATCCCGATGAAAGGCTAAAGGATGAGACTGACCTTTCTGGCATCAGCTGGGCTTTGGGAACACAACACATGGGGGCAACTCTTTCTGGCCTTTTCCCCTTCAGCTCTGGGCTATGCTTACCAGCCAAAGACTCAAGTCCAAACAACTATCACTTCATACACAGACTCAAACACACATATGCCCCCAACTCCCCTTTCATATAACACACACACACATACACACAAACACAAAAAACACACACGCACAGACACTGAGCGGTGCCGTCTGTACATCTGCACACAGAACAGCCGCGTCTGGCATCATAGTACAACTGCAGGCTATGGAAGCAAAAAGAGACAACAGATCACTGTAGATTACATCAACAAAAGAGCTTGATTCAATCTCTGGTATCAGTTATCAGTATCACTTACCCCGACAGGACTTCATGCAACAATGATACTGTGACCTGTGTGAGTCAGGGAGTTCACCAGTCCAAACTTGATTAAACTGAGACTGAATGCGATATCGCTATTTGTTTAAAACTGTCAAACCAATCGAGGCGCCATTTAATGCAAACCATCACCTGGTTAAGTACTAGTTTAGCCAGAGCGCCCCCAAAAATGACCTAACCCATGGTAAACACTACAAGCTTTGTTGCAGGGGGGCCACATACCTACAGGGCCATTGTCTGATAATTCAAAAGGCTGCATCAACAGGTCATGGCTGAACAAGGGTCTGCGTAGTCCATAGAATAGAATGGACACTTGTATGCCATCGGCTTAGAGAGGGGGGGTCAATTCTATAGGTAAACTCTAGCAGTTAGGAGATAAGTTGCCCATGACAAAGGGAACAGCACTGGCGTCTGAAAAGGTAAAGAGTAGTAGTCCCTGACGTGTCAGAGGCCTCGTTGTCAGTGGGAGAGTATAAAAGGCCATGTATGTGCGGCCAGGGCTACGGTGCGCAAACATCCATAGCACTCCAACCATGGGAAAGGTATGAGCTCGCATGCATTACGGCTACAGCGTTGACGATGAGGAAAACTGTGTGATTTGGGAATATGTGTTGAGCATTTTGACAGGTGAAGCAAAAGCAGCAGAGCAGATAAGAGGTTGCAGAGCGACTCGGCGGAGTTACATGATTAGATGCCAGAAATTAGACTGGATTGCGAGCTGTTGAAAGGGTTTTATTTATGAGGCCAAAAACACCCACCTATAGGAATTCAGAGGGAAAATTGTGTCTGGGGTTTGACAACGAAATGGTATCCAAATATAATACAGATTCATTATATTTGTATATGTATGACAACAATTATCTTGCTCCTCCATATGAGAAGTTGTCATCCTGCCAGATTGTTCAGATTGGCCAAGCTTACAGTGTGTTCTGCTTCAAATAAAAGTCAGCTGAAACATAATAGATACTCCTTCGGTTTCCTTTATTTTCATCTGTCAAGCATTGAAGATTACATAGGAGTGCAGAACAGAGCGAGTAAACTTGTTAACACGAAGGACTCATGAAAAAGCAGTTCTACTTGTTCAAGGGAGAACAGTGTCCCCTGCAGTCCATTCATGGGTATTGCAGCGAGTCAGCCTACTGTATGTACTTAAGACTAACTTGAGTGATACGTGCCGCTCTCTCTCTCTCTCTCTCTCTCTCTCTCTCCCTCTCTCTCTCTCTCGCTCTACTCTCCATCCAAGATTATCTTCTACGAAGGCCGCAACTTCCAGGGCCGCCACTGGGAGTGCAACAGTGACTGCATGGACACCTTCAGGCACTTCAACTGCTGCAACTCCATCCGTGTCACCGGCGGTCACTGGGTGACCTATGAGAAGCCTTACTATATGGGCTACCAGTACATCCTGGGTCAGGGCGAGTACCCCGACTACCACTGCTGGATGGGCTTCAACAACTGCATCCGTTCCTGCCAGATGTTCCCCCCTGTAAGTCAATCAAACAGACAGATAGGATTGGTAATCCCCCACCTCCACCCCCTCGCCTTGTACATCAAATGCTGCTTTAGAAATGGATGCCAATCACTGGCCTTTTGATGTCATTTATAGATACCCAGGCAGGTCAAAGCATGAAAGTCTCTGTTGCAAGGTCCACAAGGAGACCCAGTCATCCTTTAAAAGGAATATGATACACTCCCCACAAGACTTGGTGTCTTCATTCTTATTCTGTTAGTCACATTGAGTGTTTCTGGCAGTTTGGAAGAACAAAAAGCTAATTATGTCAATTAAGAGCTGTTGCTTATTCCAAACTGTACCTGCTAACTTAAAGACACCAAAGCACTTATCCAAATGAAAAGCAGCAGTGATCACCTCTTCACTCAAAACAGAAAGCACTACTACAGTAACTCTCTGGGGTTGAAACACCAATCAAAACAGCATAATAATCATTTTGCAATCTCCCTCTCACACACACAGTACAGAGGATCCTACAGGATGAGGATCTACAACAGGCCTGACATGATGGGACACATGATGGAGTTCATGGACGACTGCCCCAACGTGTTTGATCGCTTCCGTTACCGTGACATTTTCTCCTGCAACATTATGGAGGGCTACTGGATCTTCTACGAGCACCCTAACTACAGGGGACGCCAGTACTTCCTGCGCCCTGGCGAATACAGGGCCTGTGGCGACTGGGGCTGCCACAACCCCATGGTTGGCTCTTTCAGGAGGATGAGGATGGGCCTGTAATCTTTATCCCCCTGCTGCCCAAATTAACATTAAAGACTTGTTTCCCAATAACTATGTTGACTGTGATCTTTTCAAGCTGTATTTTTTTTTTTTTTTTTTAAATCTATGCAACATGCAAACATTTAAAATTAGGTTACAATAATACTGTGGTGGTCAGACAGCACTTGGTCATCTGCTTCCTGCACGGTGCCCATAATGAACCCATAAAAAGCTTATTATTGATCTGTGTCAGGTTGAGAATGACAGCCAGTTACCTATCAAAATGAGTCCAGTCTATTTCCTTTGCTTCCCCGTCTGTCCTCACAGAGTCTGCATATACGTTTCTGGCATTCATGCCAACAAAGGCAGATGTTGCAACTCTTATTGTAGCTCTTTGAGAAAGTGCAGTTGTACAGTATTTTCCATAGACAGGCAGAGCTTTGACAGAGACAAAGCAGCTGCTGCTGGTCACCAGTCCTATAGTGTTATGCAGTCTATAGAGAGTATTGTGCTGACACGACAAAGCTTTGTGTCATGTTTGCAAAGCCCTGATCCCTGCAGGGTCTATAAAGAGGCCTGGTGCAGCCCACTGTCTGGTCCGGTCTGAACTTAACACAGTTACAATGGTCAAGGTAAGCATGCAATTTAAAATCCATATAGTAACAGAGGGTAAGCATAGGGTCTGTGTTTGTAAATTATAAGCTTCAGAAGTCTCAAATAATTGTAAAATATTTAAGGATGTTTTAGCAAAATTGATATGTTAATCAATGTTTATACTTGATAATCACATATAATCCAACTAATTAATTTAGAAGTACTATTCTCACTTCATTTTAAGAGAAGGGCAGTAAATGTGCAGGAAATTACTTTTTACAATGATAGCTGAATTGAGAGATGCTGTTGAGATGCACTCAAATTGAAATCCTATTTGTGATATATGCCGTTAACCTTCTCTTCTCAACATCACTGAGAAATGTCAGCAGATCAGTAGTTTCAAGTGTTTTTATTTTTCTCATTTTTGCTACACCCATACAATTATATGATGAAACTGTAGACATTGCAATGAATGTGGCAAGAAAACGATGTAGCAAACAAGATTACAAAATATGTAAAATTAAATTCAAAGAAACTGAGTTTACTGAGAGTAAAAATAGGCCTGTCAGTGTCTTCATTTGAGAACGGTGAAAACTGCAGTCATTCAGTTCAACTAGAAACCCCAGTTTTTGTGTTTTTTTTTTTGTATGTTATTTCTTGTCATTATGCTTCACGGCATAAAAATGTACATAATATGAAAAATATCACACTCCCTAACCCTACAACCTATTTTTTTTTCTGTTTTAAATGTACTATACAACTATATTAACGAATGTATAATTTGCAAACTTGGCTTAGACCTCTAAACATATAGCTGTGCAAATCATGCAAATGTAACAAAGGACTGAAATTAATTCAACAGATTAAATGCTACAGTTATTTTCTTCTATAAATGACATGAGATTGCAGTGTGAGCAGCTGTGGCGCAGTTAAGTCATCACACAGTTAAGGTGTGTGTTAGTCTACTTGGTGGTTAGCCCAGTGGCAATAACACATCTGCCTGTCTTTTCTACATAGATTACCTTCTTCGAAGACAGGAACTTCCAGGGCCGTCACTATGAGTGCAGTGCAGACTGTCCTGAGATGCAAAGCCACCTCAGCCGCTGTAACTCAATAAGGGTGGAGAGCGGCTGCTGGGTGGCCTACGAGAAGTCCAATTATGCCGGCTACCAGTACATGCTGCACAAGGGCGAGTACCCCGACTACCAGCGCTGGGCTGGCTTCAATGACTGTATCCGCTCTTGTCGCATGGTGCCTCCTGTGAGTGTTAACCATTGTTCTGCCATGTTTTCAGCAATATTCCCCCTGGATTTGTTTTTGTACTAGCGGCAGCTTAGGGCACATGTAGCTCTTGGGGTTAGACTCACTTTTCTCACAATTCAAGTGTCTATCATCAGTTCCAGTACCTGCTACCCTTATTAGACTGGAGTGTTAAATCATGACAGCAAAGAAAAGCAGGTTTTTAGCTATCTTTTACCAGATTACCATTACTCTATTTGGACGTGATGGTAGGAAGTTGAACAACTGTTTATGTCACATGGCACTGACATCTAATGTTCTTCACCTTCATTCTTTCTCTCCCAGTATCATGGGAACTACAGGATGAAGATCTTTGAGCGCTCTGACTTTGGAGGCCAGAATATGGAGCTAATGGAGGACTGCCCAGATCTGAATGAGCGTTTCCACACCCGTGACATCTCCTCTGTCAATGTCATGGAGGGCTACTGGATCCTCCACGAACACCCCAACTACAGGGGACGCCAGTACTTCCTGCGTCCTGGCGAGTACAGGAGGCACAGCGAGTGGGGAAGTGCCAGCCCTACTTTCGGCTCTCTGAGACGTGTCACTGAGGTCAACTGAGGCCAATCTCCGTTTCTACCATCATAGAGCCCCACTGTTCAAGCGTTCTACCCTTTAGCTCTCCAAATGCCAGCGCTGTTTCAGTGTGGTCTCTGCACTGTGGTGTCCAAGCCTAAATCACACATTTTAATGATGGGGGTTTTGGTGCGTCTGATGTTGGGTACTGGTTTTGTTGGGTTGCTTTGCATTGCTGGGCAAAGTTCTTCCCCCACTCAGTGCTTAAGCGATGCTCACAGTAAATAGTGATCTCTTTTGCTTTGGTCGTCTCACAGCTGAATGGTGTGCTCTGCCTGTCCCCAACCTCCTGTCCTACTGGAATCACAATAAATGAAAACTCAATGAAAGTAACTCAAAGGAGCCATTGTCATTTTTCTATTGACTACTGAGGCTGTCACTATAAAAAGGTCAGGGGGACATGGATTGTCAAATGTGAATGATTTTGTTCTTTAGAGTGGCGATTGAACTTTAGTTTCATGGGGCCAAAAGAGTTAGATGTAGAGGCAAAACCACCAAGGTCCTAGCAAGACCAAAAGTTTCCACAGTCTGCCGTGACATCGCCATCCCCCATACACAAAGAAACATTATCAAGGAAACAGAAGCTTATTCTTTGAAGTTAGTTATTAAAGAACAAAAAAAGGGTATCTGAGGATGGGCATGTAGGAGTCTTTATGAGATCACATGGTACAGAGTAAGCGCTTTGGGTTCATGAAAGACGCCCATATTAGATCCACATCACAGGGCCAGTGCCAACTCAAAGAGTTGGAGTCAAAGTGGCCTGGTACTAGCCCCGAGCATCAAGCTCTCTCAGAACAAAAAACAAAACCCAGTCCACATCCCTGCTCATGCATTTTTCATCAGCCCAAGATACTGAACCCTTTCAGAAATAAATATCAATTATTGAAATTGTTAATTAGACGCTGCGTAATTGGCGAAGATACACATGAATAAATAACTTTGACCATTAATTATTGATTCAAAAAAATTTGAAGCCCGGCAGGGAGTGCGTTTGAGAGTCTCTTAAGATCAAGCACAACAAGAAATATGAGTTTTGGCCTTGAGTAATGTCCAATTAAAGGACTGTCGGCTTTGCTGTACAAGTCCAGTGATTTGCCCTCAGTCCTCTTATATCCGTGGACAACAATACCCAGCAGACGGCAGAGCATCAACAGGGTGCAACATGGGATCTGATCTGCTGGGGGCAATGCCAGATAAGAGATGAGAGGAACTTCACAGGCTGCCTGGCCTCTGTCATAAATGGAAGTTAATCTAGGGTTGTGAGGGGGCAGCCATTTCAAATACCAGCCAAACACAGCAAGTATGTATTTCAGAGGTACACAAGAGTACAGAAAACAGCATTTAAGGTCCTTGGCCATACTGCGTGACCTCACAAACTGAATTTACATAAAAAGAACAGGAGAAGAAACCTAGACCTGAAAGCTCTGCCAAGAACTTTGGCTGAACTTTCAATATTTACAAGCTGCAAAGTGTAATTCTATTACAAAATAATTAGCCTTGAAATCTGCCAACAGTTCAGTTTGTTTCTGTTTCTTTTAGGAGACACTGAATTGGGATAGAAACAAGGCCAGAACCGAGAAGTTCAAAGACAAAAGGGCAATAAGTCGTCTGATGACAGGTCACTGTCTGGTATGGGCTCATCCACGACATATTTACTTGTGTCTGGGAAATAAAAGTACAAAATGAGACACTGAAAAGAAAACTTAGCTGTGTTATGTGGTACATTGGATTATCTGATATACTGGGGTGCAATTCTCAATGGCTCAATGCAAAAACCAGTTAAGACCCACTGGATCCTCAAGTAAAACAGAGGAAATTCAGTGTGGATTTTGGCTATGGAAGCCTACCATTAAACAGAAAAACAGTCCACAGTATCCCAATACTTCTTACAGACAACATACAATAGGTGTTACAACTTTGAAGCATACCTACGTAGTAACAGAGTGACAGAAACGTAGCTCTACCAAGCCATTTCCAAGTCCATGTAACAACGTACTGTATATCAGAGTAGCATTCTATAGTACAGAATGTAAGTACACTGAGCATCAAACAGGCAAGTACTCAGTGTCCCTGGATTGCTCCTTCTCTACCTCAAGTCATTTAGATGATATTTTCAATCGCTTCACACATGAAAAGGACAAAAGAGTGAGATCCTAGTTTTGTTTCCCTCTTCATCTCTGAACCCTTTGGACTTGGTGATGGGAAGCTGATTGAAGGGTAAGTAGTGCGTTTTGGCGAATGAATTCTTTAGATGATAGAAGATAGAAAGAAAAAGAAAGAAAAAGAGAGAAACCCAGAACATAAGCCTGTGATTCCATTATTAGTCTCAGTTCTCCTTCTCCCTCTTTTCATTTCTGATGGCTGGATAATTAAACCTCTATAGTATTGTCTTCCATCTTCCTTGCCCCACTTCCAGCAATGCGAATTCCCCTATGGGCAACTTTAAAAAGGCCCTTTTTTAGACATCTGTTTTTCACATCAGTACGACTTCTTTTCCCATTAATTTGTGTTCTTTGTGGAAGTAGAAAGACTCGTGCCAGGACAGAAACGAACATACGTGTAAAAATCCTCAACATTTCAGCTGCAAAAATCAAAGGAAGAAAGAGAAATATCCAAATATTCTTTTTCAATTTTTTTTTTATTCTACAGTACAGCTATTAAATAACCTGAACCAATCCATAAGCGTGCATTGCAAGACATCAGATAGAAGCTCACAGGCTGGAATGTTACAGCACTTAATTTAAAGGCAGTCATGTTCTCCCCTCAAGCTTGAAGGAGGCAGCTTGTCAATTACTGTTCCTGCTCTGACAGAGGCTTTGGGCACCAGAAAGAACAAGCAGGAAAGAAGCAAAGCAGGAAAAATGAGCACAACTTGTAAAAAAAAAAAAAAAAAAAGTAAATAAAATGGATGCGTACATGTTAAGTTTGAGTAGATTTTGACTGTTATATGTTACTTTATAACAATTCTGGTCCAAATTCTGCATCATATGACTTCTGCATCAATAATCCTGCTATTAGATGACCATACAGACAATAAAAAAAAATCAGTAACACACAAGGTTTTGCTTAAATGTAAACAATTCAACTGATAAAATTTGCTCTTATTTTGCCATAATGGTTGGAGTAGGCCTAGGTCCAAACTTATCCCGACTCCTGACTGTCTTATCTGATTACCATGCCTGCTCCTTCAGAAATATACATCATGCCACTCAAATTATATCAAGAGGAACAAAAGAAAATCAGCCTGAATGCACTTGTGCATTTACAAAGAGTACGACAATGATACATGTTATTTATAAACAACTTTTTATGGTACTAAAACACTTAACTTAACTAAACACTTAACTAAATTTTTGTGAATGATGGATCACTGATGTAAGCTAAAAATTAAAACGACCCTTCAATGATATAACACATAAGATGAGAACACAAACTTAACGGATCCTTGAGGGGAAACTCAGTCACTGCAGCAGAAAAAAAAGAGGATACTGATAGCAACAAAATTAATAGGAAATACTGAAGATTGTAAGACACAATATCTTAACAGAGTTTCTGTTAGCTCGAAAGAATTGTCTCTGTGTTGGTCACGGCCAACAGATATATGAAGGTAGGTATCTGCTACTGTACTGGATTTGGCTTACAACACAGCCAAAGTAACCAGCGCTTGGCACTGATGAGAAAGGATCTTTTCCCTGTCATTCTTTTTTTAAGCGCATTTCATTATGGAGCACCATGACTTTATTTCAGTGAATCAATGTCATTCCCTTTCATAATGAAAATGATATGCTCAAAAAAAACTTTCTCCACAGGATGATATGTCATTGCACTGTTTAAAAAAGCATTTCAATTTATTTTAGTACAACTGATATAGCTTAAATACTTAAATACTGCTTGCTCACTGTCGTCCCAACCAATCGGCTACATTTAGATAATGTGACTAGCTTTAGTGGACCAACTACCATTTAATCCTTGTTGAAAGATCACCACATACAGTAATGCCTCATGAATACAGCGAGAGCATATTAAGCCAGTAACCAACTGAAATCAGTTCATATGTCATCAGCTGAGGTAGAATTTAAAACACTGTAAACCTTCAGGCCCTGAAGAGGAGAATATTTTAAAAAGTTGTGCTGAGGGAGTGGATCTTTGGTGTGCTTCACAAGATTTTAACAGTGACATCAGCCCTTTCCAGAAACACAAGACCCAGTGGAGCTGTTGGCGGGGGATGCAAGCGATCTCGTCCAAAGTTAGGGGCATTTCATCTTGAGCGTGCAAGACGTGTGTGTGGTTGTGTGTGTCATCTAGTTGCTGTCCCTCTGCCCAGCTAGGGGCTGTGTGACAGGCAGGTTCTCATGGAGGTATTTCATGGTACCATGCTCAGAGAAGTCGGCTGCCGTGTGCCCGTCACCTCTCAAGACCCACTTGGTAGTGAGCAGCCCCTCCAGGCCCACAGGCCCCCGGGCGTGGATACGGGCCGTACTGATGCCAACCTCCGCACCTGGACAGAGAGACGCAGACAAAGAGACAGGGACACATTGAGAGAGCAAAAATAAAACATTATTTCAAGTGTGTGGAGTCCTGAAAGAATGTGAGTGCACAACGAGTGCGGATAAGATCATACAGGCTACTACTGGGACAAAGAGAGGAAGATCACAGAGGCAAAAAGGGAAAGGAAGACATGGTAACAAGACCAAAGCATGTGCACCTACCCAGTCCAAAGCGGTAGCCATCAGCAAAACGAGAGCTGGCGTTCCAGAAAACACAGGCGCTGTCCAGCTGCTGCAGGAATTGCTCCGCTGTGTCCTCTGAGGGAGAGAGAGAGAGAGAGAGAGAGAGAGAGAGAGAAAGAGAGAGAAATGGTTTACTGTTACTGTGAGCTCAAAACTTCACCACCTATCAGGAATTAAGACTCACACCTTCATGCAGCAGACTTGCGACTATGCATACCTGTACCATATCTTTTGAACTGCTTTAATGGATTGAATGGATTCATCTTAGATTGTTCATTAAACCTGTCACAATCATCACACTTGATCTCTGTCAACTACATTGTGGTACAAACCCAACAGTATCATAAACGGAAAACATCATAATACATTTTTTAAAAATCATAATAAATCTTCCCCAAAACAATTTGCACATCACTTCTATGATCATGGACAGACTGGCGTTGCACTAGTCTAAATCCTGGAGCGGCTGCATTAGAAATGAGGAAACTGAGACAGTATTCTGAGACCTGAGTGTTTTTCTGGTTTATAATGATATACAGATCATTTTGCTGTAAATGATAAATTTACCCTGCATTCCCTACCCATTCCCTACCTTAAATTCAGTTTCCAACACACTGTCCAGGAAGCAATGCCAGTTTATTATTCAGCCTTGATGACATAACAGATTACAGCCTTAGTTATAAGAAAAGTGATCTTTAACCCTTTGGCACAGAGCGGTCATTACAGTGGACAGCTGTTTAAAAGTCATTTCTCCTAAATGCAATAGTTTCTATGGTGGAATTGCATATCAGCTGTTAGAATGCTCTCTGCTGCTCCCCCCCATTGAGGTTTATGCAGGGACTGTCAATTCTTATTGCTGAAAACATATTAATAATAGTATGATGACAGAGTAAAAACACATAAGAAAACCATCTTGACTCAGGCTTTCATAATTCATGCATCAAAGAGTTAAACTGTACTTTTTTTTTAAATACTCGTAACTCTCACTAATCCAATATGAGACTGTATGACTGACACAAAGCACCTTAGGGAGCACGTTTATTCGAATTTTAAGTTCCTTTTGTGGTCACAAGATGGCAGCAACACGCCCTCCAAAAAAGAACAATCCTTGAGATCTCGAGTTGTCCTGCTTATTTCATTATTAAATGCTCAATAGTATTTGTTTTCTGACTGCCAAACAAAAATGTTTCAAAATATTCTGCATATTTGTGTCTTCTGCCAATATAAGCAAGACATTTACATTTTTATATCTTATGCTATGTATGTATTATGGTATCTAAGTGTCGCTTTAAGGAAAAGTGTGGTGTTCAACGTAGAGCCAAACAGGGCTAAAATAAACAATGTTTGCAATTCTGTGTTTTATAAATTTTAACACCCTTGCCTTGTTGTGTTGTATCTGCACTGTGGAAAAGAGGTCACTGAATGCAAAAACAAAATATCAGCAGAGAATATACCCCAAAATACAATAATAACATGGAATGCCATGATTTTCTTCATCCAAAATATACCCAAAAAATCATGATATTCAGAAGTTACATGACCCGTATAAACCCTGTGTTAAAGAATTTCTGTGTGCTAGTCTTCAGTTGTCCAGCCAATTGTAAATCGATTCCCTCAACGCCAACAGCATCGCCTTGGACCTCTCAGCCAGGGAGCATATACTGCACACTGTTCAAAATGCTTTCTGTCAAAATGAGTTAGAAAGTTGCTGGTACACTTGAAAGTTAGAAATTATGCTTTTAAACACGACCCACACTAATGACAGGAAGACCGTGTTTTAGCATCTGCTCTACATTTTAAATGGGCTCTGTCCCCTTTGTTAGAGTCACACTGGGAGGTTGTGCACTCATTCTGACAGCGCAGTGTCACTACTCATTACTTGCTGTGGCAGGAAGTGCGAGGGAAAGGTAAAAGAGTGGGAGAGAGAGAGAGAGGGAGAGAGAGAGAGAGAGAGAGAGAGAAAAAATAAACTTGAATAAGTTCAGAGACACCAAAATGGAGAAAAAGACAAGTGACCAAGACTGCTACCTAGGTGCAGTCTAGACCAGCTTCTAGCTTTGTGAACTAAGATATTGCAAATACATAAACAAATAAAAAGTAGGGATGCACAATAATATTGCCATGTCATTAGTATTGGCTGATCGTGGCTTTAAAATGAAATATAAGTATCAACCTAAAGTGAAGATTTCTGAACCAGGTCAAATTTGCCCCGGTTGTGGCTACTGCCGGGATTTTCTCAGCAAGAGCATCAGCCAAGTCTGTTTACATGTAGTAGGATGAAACTTACAGTTTTGTTTGAAAGAAAATGTCTTCAAAATAAATATGATGTGTTTTACATAACCTAAATTGAACTAGTTTCTTATTTTGCCCAGTGAATGTGCACATTTTGAAAAGCCTTACATTTCATGTCTGCAGCTGCCAGTGGGCAATTTCAATAAGAGAAGGTATAATAAAATGTTTATTCCACTGCAGGAGAAACTTAATCTTCTCTGCAATTAGATAGAAAAAAATGTGCATATATCAATATTGGCAATCAGCCAAAAGAGCTGGAAAATATCAGCCTAACGGTTTGGGGCAAAAAATTCAATATTGTGTATAACTAATAAATAAATAAATAAATTCTTACATCTCTTACTGACACATTTTATTTGACTCTGCATCTCGCAGAAGCACTGAATTTCTCTGCCCATGCATTTTTGATATTTGCTATGCCCTCACTCTGTCAAATGTAAAATTTCCTGACCTTTCCATGACTAAAATGTTGACTTTCCATGGCCTTTATCAAAGTAACAGGAGTTTTTTTTTCCTTTTGCCAAAATTTTAAACACACTTCTGATTCATGGCTCTTATTCTTTTATTTTGTCAACACTTTTCAAAATTCCATGACCTTCCGGAAATTCTATGATCTGTGCGCACCATGAGGATTCCCAGGGTCAGGCTATATTTAGAATTTATTGATTACAGGGGGAAACGGTGAAATCACACAGAAAGGTTTTTGCAGGGCCACAATGATAAATTTATCTTTACCACTACCAACACAATGGGCTACGTACCGTTTTCTGTGACGATGACGTCGGTGTGGGAGCTTCCGTACTTGTGAATGTGGTCCACGGCCTCCTGCATGCTGTCCACCACCTCCATGCAGCACTCCAGGTCGCTGTACTCCGTCCTCAGCGACTGGGCCTCCGATGGGCTGAATGTCAGGTAGGAGGCGAACCGAGGACCTGCGTGGATTTTCACCTGGTGACACCAAAACATGAAATGGAGAAATAAGATGTCTTCTCTTCCAAACCGCACCCTGAGTCTACTATCCTGTGTCAGACAGGGCTGGGCAATGTGGACAAAATTATATATCTCATTATGTTTGACCTAATACCTCAACACTGATATGCAAACTCTTTCTGAGCAGTCTATTATTCGGAGTATCTGAGGTAAAGAGGCAGCAATTTAAATTTTTAATGTTCTATGCAATTATGTAAAAGGAAAAGGTTCAGCGCACTGTCTGTATGAGTGTGTGTGTGTGTGTGTGTGTGTGTGTGTGTGTGTGTGTGTGTGTGTGTGTGTGTTGAGGTGTCTTACACGTTCAGTGCGCAGCATATCAATGATCTGGTCGAAGAGCGGGGTCCTGAGGATGTCCCGGTGAATCAGCAGTGTTTCCATGGCGTTACAGGCGGCTGGGTAGTCACATTTTGAGTCTCTGACTGGAGGGAGAGCATGTCAGTCAGTTACTGTGTGGTTTACTGTTGGTGGTGATACAACATCTGTGTTGAATACAGCCCAAAAAACAAAACACACAAAAAAAACATATTTGGAAAGGCACAGGTAAGTACAAGGATTTGCTTGGATTTAGGGAATAAGAACTTTCCCGAAAGGTAAGTGAAGCAGGTTAACTAAAGGCAGTGAGCTTTGTTTTTTACAGCAGGAATGTTGCCTGATGCAGAAGAACTTCACTCATTTTGGCAATAAAAATAGATGGATAAGTAAAATAGAATAAAGTGTTTAAATATGTAATGACTTTTTAGGACAAATATTTATAAAATAAAAAATACCATTAGCTCATTGGTTTTTAGGACAGAAAAGTGCTGCTGATATGAGAGATAGTGGTGCCTCCAGTACCAAGATGAACCTGGGTGAGCCACAGTTTCCCAGCATGTGTCGATAAATGTATGTTGTTAATTTAGTGCCCCAGCAGCACTGCATGCATAAATAAGGTTGCAGCAGCTTTTATCATTAAATCAATAAGAAGATTTGCATTTGTTCCAGCATTTAAGGACAGCCACTGCTTCACTAACCAATTTTGATGACTTTGTCAACACTGGCGTCCGTATCGACGTAGACGTGGCAGATCCCCTCGCTGTGACCCAGCACCGGGATGCCCTTGGCAGCCCGTTGGATGTTCCGCACCAGCTGAGAAGAGCCCCGCGGGATTATCAGGTCGATCATCTTGTCCAGTCGGCAGAGGTCCTCCACCTCCTCTCGTGTGCTCACCTGGTGACACAAAAGCACATGCCCTCACTGAGACATGGTAATCTGATCCTGCAGGTGCACAATGCAATGGAGAGCATGGTATGGCATGTTTTAAGGTTTTTTAAGATCTGAAAATTACCCCAAGTTCATCTTTTTCTAGGGTGTGTGAGACTTGAGTCTTACCAGCTGTACAGCCTCTCTGACTCCATGCATGGAAAGTGCTTCCTGGGTCAGCTGGTGGAGGACACGGTTGGTATTGGTCGCCTCCTTTCCTCCCTTTAGCAAGAGAGCATTGCCACTGGCTATGGCCAGTGCTGACACCTGGGTAAACACACAGAAGACTTTTGATAAGAATTAGCATTCCCGCCTGTCTGCACTTCTGTCTTATGCCTAAAAGCACATTTCTATCGCTCACTAGCTTGCATGCGGAGGAAATATGAAGGGATTTGATTGATGCACATCATTCCTCTGGCAATTCTAACAGTATTTGTCATTTTGTGCAAAATTATCCTCAATCTGAAAAGCATGCTTGAGCATGCTTACAGTTTAAATTTGCTTTTATGATGACTTTTGAGAGAAAATGTTCTAATCTTCCAGATCTTCCTTGACTTACATCCTAAGTCTGCCATGACAATTTGATAATTAACTTATGAATTTCCTGGGTTTGCCAGGATGTATGGAATCTCAGCCATGGTACCTGTGGCAGGCAGTCCGGTCGGGCCTCGAAGATGACCAGCAGAACCCCGATGGGCACAGTGATCTGCTCCAGCTCCAGATTGTGAGCCACCCTGGTCCTGCGCAGCACCCGGCCCACGCTGTCCTGGGCGGCGACGGCTATCTGACGCAGGCCGATGGCCAGGCTGTTGAGTTTGGCTGCTGACAGGCTGAGACGCTTCAGCATGGCTGCTGGCAGCTGGCCTGGGCAAAGAGGAAGAGCTGGGTTATGTAGATGACAAACATGTGAATTTCTTTGCAATGTGCTGACAGAACAGACGAGCTTAGCAGAAGTAGATGTGTATCAGACATTTCTTTTTCTTGTTCATAAGGAACAAGATACAGAGGGGATAGGTTTGTCACCTCAGAGTGATAGGTGGTGATAACTAGTCTATGATGTGTTCTAGAGAAATACAATTACAATTCAGCTCTGGACAATACATTGGAACTGATGAACAAGACTATTTCTGAACATAATAAAATTAAATTAATTTTAACTTAAAATTAATATTATAATAATATAAATTATTTTATTTATGCATGATAACCACAGAAAGGTTTTTGTTTATTAAGATTAATGAAAGGAGTTTTATTTATCTGTAGGAGATTTTGAAATACTGAAGTGGTTATGTCTGAAGGAAATATCTGCATTTGCACAACACTTAGATAGAGCATGTCTATCAGAAAATATAGGCTGTGTAGAAACTTATCTTGTTTGAACATGTTTGTGTTTAGCTACATTTGATCTGGAAGCCTGTCAGCTATGTCAGTTGTTTATGTTGTGTTTACAAAAATCAGGCTTGTAATCCCATGTGGGAGGGCCATAATGATGGAATGACATGAAAATCAAAAATTAATTCATTATTTAATTGTTTCAGATATACAATATTATCATATGTCTCTTCAGCCTGCTCGTATTCTTTATAAACATCCAACACTGGTTATTCTTGGATTTCCTGTCAGTGCGTCAAATATGAAATCCATCAATATTGATGAGTTTACAAATCTTGGAGCAGAAAACCTGCAGCGATGTGCTTTCAAACTTCAAATTGAGCTACAAACATGGCCTAAGGGCCGAGTCTACACGTCTACGCTGTCTCTGGACGTCTGACAAGCAGCGTCCATGTAGTGCTGTTTACCAGCGCTGACAGCCAGGTCCATGTCCATCTTGTTGGCAGCCAGGATCTCGTCCTTCCTTTCAGTCAGCAGCTCTGCTAGGTGGCAGATGATCTCACTCCTCTGATAACACACAAAACCAAACCACAGGCAGTGTGAGCACAGTGTGATCACATCCAACCACCGGAGGTCAGTGTTTCTCCACCTTTGATGAAAGCATGCTTTGGAATATGATGTATTTGTGTACAACCTTTTTAATTATGTTTTACAACCTACTACTTTGGATTTTAATTATGAATAAAAATAAACAAAGAATCACACAACTGTTCTGGAAAAGATGAGAGAATTAAATACAGAAGGGAACATTTTTGATTCATTCAGGGACATTCTCACCACCAGAGAGGCAGAAAAAGCCCAGTATACAGCCATCTCTAATTAGAATTGATAAGTTCAGTGTGCCCACAGAAACTGAAATCCTTATGAATACTAATAGTATTGACTGCTCGTTAACTTTACACACACTGTCTCAGAGTCGGTTTTTGCTCTCATTTATACTAATGTTCTGATGTGACACCTGATCTGGGTGCAGCGATGCCAGATTTCTTCCTGAGTCACGCGCCATCTCTGTCTGCTGCTCCACAGTGGGACCTGGTGGAAGACGGACCTCAGTCAGCACAGAGCAACCGGCGCCACAATCTTTGGTATAAATACAATAATACTGATGTGAAAATCTGAGAGAAAAATATCATTCACCCCAGATGAACTCACCCGCGGGTTTGACCTCAGAGAAGAAGGTGCCCACCTTCTTGCCCTCCACGATGTCAGTGATGACGTGGCCTGTCACCTTGGGGTCAGTGCCATTGGCGATGACCACTGAGGTGCCACCCTGCAGCGCCCAGAGGGCAGCCTTCACCTGCAGGTACACACGCACAAAGAGTTTAATTTGCCTCTAATTTCAGCTGTTTCAAATATTCATAATCCACAGCCCCATGTGAAACAAGTTTCTGCTCTGAATGAATAAAACCTTGGTTCCAACAAAACATGCACTACAGTTTCTCAAATAAAAGCCTGACATTTTGGCCATGGGAAATTAGTCTGATCAAAGTCTTGCTTGTTAATGAGCGTGGACCTTTAATGTACCTTGGCCTCCATGCCTCCGAGCCCGACTCTGGACTTTGTACCGTAGGTGATGGACTGCTGGTCTCCAGGATAGAAGATGTCAATGAGCTTGGCGTCATCTGTTCCAGGGGGGCTGTTGTACAAACCTAGGAGATGGAATAAAATATACCCAAAACAACAACAGCATATGGGTCATTTCACATTCATTTGAAAGTGCAAATAAAAATGCAATTTACTAGCTAATGATAAGTCATTCTATGTTTTTTCTTAAGATGATGCGAGTTCCTCTACCAAATTCTGAAGAAAATTCGCTAAATAAATGTCTTCAAATGATAGTGAATAAACACCAGCCCTACACAAACACATACAGCTCTTGTCATCCCCATGAGCATCAGTCTCAAACCAGAGGGCACCAGGTCTATATTTGTCTCTCTCATATGACTCTGCGTTGACCCTTGGTGTTTTTGTTTCTCAGTGCAGAGTGCAGGCAGATGGTGTTGTTACCTAATAGCTGACCCAGACTTGCTGTTGTGGTAATGCACATACCTTCCACGTCAGATAAAGCAATGAGCAGGTCAGCCTTCATCTCCACGGCCAGCCGCGCCGCCAGGCTGTCGTTGTCCTTAATGCTGATCACCTACAGCAGCAGAAAACCGCTGATGTAAGCCTCTCACACAGGAAATCATTCATCCGACTCAGACTTTTCTACAGTGCTGAAGGTAAGTGGATAAATATAAAGAAACAGCTTTGGCTCTTCATCAGAGCAAACTTGGACAGTCAAAGAAAAGTGAAAGCTGCTTAAATCTGACTCTGCAGAAGTGTTCACTGTTAATGACCCACAAGTCCAGGTTAAGAACACATTTTTTTTGACTGAATGAGAGACTTAAAATGGAGAGAAATGCACCAATGAAGCCTGTCTTTAATGCCAGGGGAAATATTTTGGGGGATTTTAAACTGAATCCCACTGGCAAAGAACCGTGCCTGCTATTGCAAGTGTAGACATTGGCCAAAACCGAGCTGTGCACCTTATTTTGTTAAATTATTCACTGGGTTGTTGTTTTGTACCCATTTCCCAAACAGGCAATATGCGGTCTAACTTGTAATTTATCTAAGTAATGGGGATGATTATATGGGAAAAGCTTGTGTGAAGCACCTTGTACAGCCCTACTGCAATGTATCCACCCAGGCAGTTTCTCTGTGATTTGGTGAGGTTTCCAAAACAATGACACAGATACCTGCCACTGTGGTTTGAGTGGAAACCTGTCCAAATAGCACAAAAACTATGAGGACAGACAGACTGCACGACAGGTTAAGTGGGGAAATATCAATAATATTTTTGTATTTTGTTCCTTTAATGACTTCACAAATGAATGATCTAGCAATAGTATCTACAAGACAGAATATTTGTTAGTGAATTCTGCAGGATAAGAGACGAAGGCGGCGTCTTCCTCCTATGGTTAGTCCCGCTCCCCTTCTGCATGCAGCGCCATCCATCCCCTCCCTGCATGCACATGCCTGAACGGTTGAGGGCAGAGCTGGTGAGGTCTGGCAGCATGGTTGTATGTGTTTGTGCTTGTGTGTGTGTGTAGGTAGAGGATGTCATCAATAATGCCTGGCTAACACGGCATCGCTAGATCCCATACACACTCTGCCATCCCCCTCAGCACCTCACCACCACCAGTGTCGGCCCCATGCTGTCTGTACCCACATTTACCCCCTGCAGATCGCTGTTGGGCTCCGGTGGGGGCACCACAGCGTCATTGGTGTTAATGATGGGCACGATGTTCATGCGCAGCAGTTCCTGCAGTGTACTGTTCAGGTTTTGCCTCTTTTGGTCGTCATGGAAATCCAGATTTGTCACCAGGACCTGAGGGCACAGGGAGGAAGGGAAGCAGGGATTTTTTAGAAAAGTACAGCAAAGAGTGGTTCCTCTTATCCCAGAGCTGAATGAAATAAAGATTAGAGCCTCTGGGGCATTTCAAGGAAAATCAGCAAAGGTGAGAAAAATCATGCTAAATGTACCTGTGCAGTGCAGGTGCTGTATTGGGTGAACATGGCCTCATAAAGAGCCATCAGGCCACTCTGTCCGGCTGCAGCACAAGCCCGGGCCTCGAGGACCGGCAGAGACTGCAACAGAGACATAGAGATCAGCTGGTAAAACCAAAGAACCTTTCGAATGTTGTTTTTCTTACATGGTTAAGGTCACCCATATGCATTGCCTCATTGTAATGACGTCCAGTGGATAAAATGATGGTGAACTCAAACTGTTCACACTACATGGGTCTAGTGATCTGTTGTGTTTGCCTGGGAAACAAACACTGTGTTTGCTTGGCTTGTATTAGATTCACAGCATGCAAGCACAATTATCTGTCTTTGCAAAGTATGTGATCTGAATAATAAAAAAAACGATATGATGAACCCATACATATAAACTCAGCATTCACTCTTTCTTCCCAGTGTCATCTATTGTGAAGTAATGGCTGGACCGAAACATGTTAAAACAAACAAACAAAAAAAAGTCATGTTATTGAATTCTTAAGAAACCTGATTTCTAAAACTGACTGACTTACTTACATGTAAAGTAAATTGCACTAAACAATATCATCTAAGCATTGAGACTGCAACTAAATAATATTTTCATTATCAATCAACATCCCTCTTAATGGCCTAAATGATATAGTGGGGATGCATCAGGAGGAGTCTCCTTTCCCCTCTAGAACCGATTACCTTCCTTTTTTGCCTAAACTAAAATCTTATATTTGGTATGGTTAGAAGTGGAAATTTCTAAACATAAAAATGAAATACAAAACTGTCTGCTAAACAGCAATGCTCCATCCAGAGAACTCAACAACCTGTCATATTTTACCTCCTTCACAATTTTGGCGTCCATGGGCACAAAGTAATCACAGACTTCCTGGACTGGCAAACATGAGCCGTGTGCAGTTTACTGTCATGTGGCTGCATGATCTTTGAATAACGAAATTCAAAGAATTTGAATTCTCACCGTCTTATAGACCCACCAGTGTCCAAATGTGTTTAGTTCAGCTTAAAAATAACACATGCATCCATGAAGATCCATCCGTCTCTACGCACCATGTCTTTGAGCTGGTTGTGTCCGGAGTGCAGGGCCTGTCGGACACTCTGGGACAGCAGGATCTCGTGTCTCAGTCTTTGCTTGCCAAAGGCCACGGCTCCACTGGTGACAATCATCATTTCCTTGCCTTGGTTTTGCAGCATGGCCACCTGAACAACAAACAACCAGTCAGGAGACACACCTGGGTCCACTGAGGGGGGCCTATGTCTCTGTTAAAAGTGAGCAAGTTTCTGAGCATGGTGAGCATGACACTGAAGATGCTGGATAGCCAAGCCAGGGCTGCTGTGTGTTAATGTTATTAATCCTCTCTGTCTACTAGTGTTCATATAAATATTCATGATTGTAAGCTTCAGTTCAACTTCACAGAAGAACTGCAGTTCTTGTTTGAAGTCAGTCATCAAGCCAAACATCTATCAAGTGGATGGGAATCATAAATACTCACTGAAGAGTTTACATAGCATGGACACTGATACAAATGTTCTTGAGGCTTATAATTCCTCTTGACTCGGTTCTTCATCTGGCCTTTTTGATCCTTGTTGGCTATTTGGAAGAAATAGCCAACGCAAATTCAAAATGTCCAAATATCCCTTTCATGTTTTGATTTTCCATTTGTCTGTTTTTATTGTTCATATCCAGCCTTAAGCAGACTCTTACGACAGACGATTAATCGTGCCGACATCTGGCATTTTGAGATGATTGGCTGATATCTGCGCTTATAATAAACAAAAAATGAAACATCTGCAGGCAGCCTGTCAGTGTGGCTGCTGTGGAACAATGTTAACACTCACCCTTATGTGCTGATAAATGCTGTTGTTGTTACATGCAGTGAAACTGTATTTATTTTGTCGTTTGTTTGTTCCATTTCACTTTTTTTTTCTAATTAACTTTTTTAATTACCTGTGGACAGTTATTTAGTTTGTTTTATTTAAAATAAGTGCACTGCAGACAGAGTGCACATCTACTTAGGTAAGCAGAGACAATGCAGACAATAACATTAGTGTTAAATAAATATCAATTTAAGTTCAGCAATTTTGTGTCATAAAGTCATTAAAATGATGTTGCCATCTGCCACCCTGTTCTCTAAATATCAGCATCGGCCATTGCAAAACTCCTATGAGTCAACCACTAGCCTTTAGGCTGCTCATCTGTGAGTTGCATGGGAGCATACAGTTATATGTTAAACCCTCAAATTACTTTTTTTCACTATATATAAGCAGTTTGTATTGGTAATTCACTGTTCACCTGCTCCACAATGGAGGCCAGCCTCCCCAGTGCCAGGCCGCATTCGTCTCCACGGGTGACCACCGCACTGCCCAGCTTCACCACGATCCGCTTGGCATGACGCAGTTCACCACGGTGGGCACAGGAGCTGCCGTGCGCCCTCCCGAAGGGAACTGTGGGGCAGAGGTTACACGCTGATGTCACTATACTGCTTGAGGACGGCAAGCTTTTTTGTCACCACTTTCAGTGTTATGCAGTCAGTCAAGGATATGTTTGTGCACTTGTGTAATTGTGCCCTTACCCAAAAAAGGATACAGATACCTAATAAGAAATATATTATTCAGAGGAAAGTCAAAGCAGTCACCATTTTGCTGTCATGATTGTGTTACTTTAACAATTTATAGTCTCATAGCCCCCAATATGGGTATTTTAAGTAGAGGTTTACTACTTGTGTATATTCAAGGGTTCCTTAAGATGTTTCTGTAAAATATTACCATAGCTAAAAAATCATGGTAGTTTTTTCCAGTATTTACTAACAGTGCTTAAATGTTTTTATGAGGCCAAGAAGATCAATTTATAATTGCAAGAGATACTGACAACATACTATCACAGACTGCTGGTCCACATGAAACGATCAATCACTCATACAAGAGCGAGACCTGGGTTGAACTGTGTACACACAAGGTGTACACAAGACATTACAAACGGACAGCTGCACAAACGTGTGTTTTGCTGGCTTTTTGTTTTCACTGATTACACGATCGAGGGCAATACAGTGGAGAGCCCTCCCCTAACTCTCTGTGTAACCTCAGAAACAGAAAATGACAGGCTGAAAACTGCCACATCAGCATGGCAAGAAGAAAAGCCGCTGCTGACAACACACATCTCTGTGGAGCAATGAAGCGCATGAGAGAGAGAGAGAGAGAGAGAGAGAGAGAGAGAGAGAGAGAGAGAGAGAGAGAGAGTCAAAAGCTGATTTTAGGTCAGAAAACTCCCCACAGGCACAACATCCCAGGCCATGTTAGCACAGCGTGTCCCAGCAGCAGATTATGAGGTAAATACCTGGAAATCACCACCTCAGCCTGCTAGACAATATTGATTAAGTCAACGTGTTAAAGGCTGCAGATTAAGTCTGGGTCATGAACTTTTGTTTTTTTTTTTTCATCCATCTCCATTCCAAGTCTGAGCCTTTACATTACCGGCATACAACTGGTGTCACAGGTTTTGCTCCCTCTGAGGCAACTCGGGCCAAAAACGTGGCTCTCCACACTTACAGTTAACATGCAAACATTCATACACCACTGCTGACTGTGTGCTGTGTGCGACAACCAGGTTAAAAGTGTGGCGTGTGACAACCCAGCATAGCAGCATCACTTGCCTTGCGTCAGCGGTCTGCTGAGCGGCTGCCATACTTGACTTTGTGGACCAAGTGGGAGCCTGGAGCACAGGGAGAGCCTCTGCAACAGCATGGTCAGCTCTGTCCAACTTCTAACACCTGACAGAGAGAGAGAGCCAGAGGGAAACACACAGTAAACACAGAATAAAACACAACAAAACAAACAGAAAAAGACTTCACCAGCATGGTAGACACCACTGTGATTTTCTTTAGTGTCACAGAGGAAAGGTTAGCATGAGAAGTGACCTTTTGTTGATTTTTAGCTATTTTTAGCTATTTATCCTGGTGGTTGACTGTATGGTAAATTGACTTAGGGCGTTTAAATATTCTTACTTAAACTTCTGAGGTCCTGTGCAGCGTCTTCTATTGAGTCTCCTCGTCCATCTCTCCTGACAGGCTCCACTCACTATATTTTATTGCCACAAGTTTGGCCAGAGGTGGGCTCGGCCTCCGCTCGGCTCCTCCCCTGCGGAGGAGCCGCTGCTGATGAAACTGGCGGCGCGGCTTGCAGCAAGTCTCAGCCTCCGCTTGGTGTAAAGAGTTTAGCGACTAGTTTGTGCAGGTCAACAGGCTCAAGTACGGGAGACTCGCTCACCACCGTCGATATTAAATCAGAAATGTACTTTTCTGTAGGGAATACATCGTGTTCTTGGCGGTGAAGTGGCAGGAAGCGCGTCAGGCCAGAAAACCGGCAAATGAGCGGAAGTCACATTTCCCTGCCTAATTTTTCACAATAAAAGTTCTGGTTTGAGAAGCTTCTATTTCTATGAGAACCTTTTATTTTTTGCTCCACCATTAGTAAAAATACATTTTTACTATTAACAATAAAAAATCAAGATGCCTCTAATTTATTGCTTCCTCGTAATAATATAATTGTTTCTATCAATTGGCCTGTCATATGTTACCACTAATTTACACTGAATCTTATCCACAATTGAACTATCACTACAAATAACAATTAAATTACGAATATCTGCATTTCAGTTTTTACTTATAGAAATGAAATTGTTTACTAGCAGAAACCGTTTTTTTTTTTAATTAAAAAAAAAAATCAGAATAAGAAATCAAGATATGTGTATTTTCATTACTACTACTAAAAATGCATTATTTACTATTAAATAACTATTTTCTACTAGTAACAAATCAACTTCTTCATGTGGAAGTGCTGGTGAAAGTTTTAAAATACAAGAGACAAATCAAAACAATATTTCTTTATATTGTTAGTGTGTATAGATGTTTGGTGGGGGAAAAAAATTCCCCATCATACCACTATTTATTATTAGTTGCCATGCTTCTTTAGTGCGATTTTCAAATTCAAATTCATGCTTATGATATTTTTATTCCATCCATAATGTCCTATTACACATTTGTTATTATTATTTGATTTTGTTATCATTATTTATTATTTGCTAAACATTTTTAACTATTTTAAGATGTTTGAGCTTAAATCAGGAACAGATAACAAACAACAAAGAAATCTATTGAATGCAATTTAATTATACAGTTCTTTGGTGGCTTTAACCCTGCAGTGTTGCTCAGCCGTAATATCTGCTATGGCCATTAACATTTTTTTACCACTAGATAGCATCATAGTGCCTATTTTCAACAGGACAAAAGTAGAGCTTTTTTTCATATATGGTGGTGCAAATCAGAGGACACAGTCAATTCAACATACAAACACTGTGTGAAGAAAAGATGTTGTGTACATGGAGCAGAATGGTTGGACTGCTGCCTTTTTGTGCCGTGGTTGTTGTGTCAGAGCTGATGATGAACAGAGACTGCCCCAAGCTGCATCTCATACAAGAATAACATGCAAGCTGAGATGCATTTGTTTTCCAATAAACACACAATTTTCAGCCAGTATGCCTTGTTTTGAATAGTGGAGAGGCCGATTACTTGATAGATGGTTCAGAAAGATGGATGGCTCCATTATCCGGCGACTTTAAAGGGAAAAAAGAAGGCCTCCTCACTTTGTTATGATGTGGTAAGGAATGATGAATGCCACTCAGTTCGCAAAAAAATATATAATTTAGAATATAACCCATCATCACCAACTGCAAATATCAGAGCTTTTCCTTCCACTGTTTGTGTTTTTCTGTTCATTTTACATAAAAATATTAGATTCAATATTGTGTTTAAAAGTGTGGCGTTAATTCTATGGGTTATTAGTTTTGACATAAACCTTCAGAGTGTGTCCTCCCATTTGAAACTGTGGAACAAAAATGAAAGTATAGGCCCACCTCATAGAATAAAATGATAGATCTGTTCTGTATATTATATAATTATTTTTGCTCCAATTACAACCTCCTAGTTATACAAATGGAACTGCATGGAAAATTACAGGATCTCACAAATGATCAAACTTTGAGATGTATTTGCTTGCCTGCTGTTTCTCAAATAAAAAGTAGCCCAGAGTTGAATCAGGCCATCGAACTCCCTCTGCCACTAAAACCCTAAATAAATAAATTGGCCTCTGTGGCTCTGGCTAAATGTGTATTATTGCATTATATCTGTCCTGTAGTTTTTTTCTGTGGCAGGACAACATCTGCCTCCACTTCTCTGCACTTCCTCCTCTTCCCCCTTTTATCTGTCCATCTCTTTCTAGGTTGTGTGTTTGTGTGTGTGTGACTGGGAGGGGGTCAGGTGTCTTCTCCATCCTGTTCCTTAATGGTTTGTTTTCTTCACCTTCTACAGGTCTCTTCACTTCCACCTTGCTTTCATCATTCATATTCGTAATTTATTTCTGTGTTTTTTGCACTGAGAAGAAACTCTTGCTGCTCATTACAATCTCAACTCTCCTTTTACGTGGCAGAGGAGTGCAGACAAGTGTCCTCTTTTTGGGTTGCTGCTTAACTCCCTTGCAAACCATTCATATTAAAATTCTGCATAATTAGATATTAAATGTATCAGAGTAAAAAAAAAAAATCATTTAAGAGTCACACAGACCACTTTCTTGTTGCAGATGTTCTTCTCAGTTCAAGTTTTTGCAATGCCTTATACAGTACAGGCCAAAAGTTTGGACACCTTCTCATTCAATGCGTTTTCTTTATTTTCATGACTATTTACATTGTAGATTCTCACTGAAGGAATCAGAACTATGAATGAACACATGTGGAGTTATGTACTTAACAAAAAAAGGTGAAATAACTGAAAACATGTTTTATATTCTAGTTTCTTCAAAATAGCCACCCTTTGCTCTGATTACTGCTTTGCACACTCTTGGCATTCTCTCCATGAGCTTCAAGAGGTAGTCACCTGAAATGGTTTTCACTTCACAGGTGTGCCTTATCAGGGTTAATTAGTGGAATTTCTTGCTTTATCAATGGGGTTGGGACCATCAGTTGTGTTGTGCAGAAGTCAGGTTACTACACAGCCGACAGCCCTTTTGGACAACTGTTAAAATTCATATTATGGCAAGAACCAATCAGCTAGCTAAAGAAAAATGAGTGGCCATCATTACTTTAAGAAATGAAGGTCAGTCAGTCCGGAAAATTGCAAAAACTTTAAATGTGTCCCCAAGTGGAGTCGCAAAAACCATCAAGCGCTACAACGAAACTGGCACACATGAGGACCGACCCAGGAAAGGAAGACCAAGAGTCACCTCTGCTTCTGAGGACAAGTTCATCCGAGTCACCAGCCTCAGAAATCGCAAGTTAACAGCAGCTCAGATCAGAGACCAGATAAATGCCACACAGAGTTCTAGCAGCAGACCCATCGCTAGAACAACTGATAAGAGGAGACTGCGCCAATCAGGCCTTCATGGTCAAATAGCTGCTAGGAAACCACTGCTAAGGAGAGGCAACAAGCAGAAGAGATTTGTTTGGGCCAAGAAACACAAGGAATGGACATTAGACCAGTGGAAATCTGTGCTTTGGTCTGATGAGTCCAAATTTGAGATCTTTGGTTCCAACCGCCGTGTCTTTGTGAGACGCAGAAAAGGTGAACGGATGGATTCCACATGCCTGGTTCCCACTGTGAAGCATGGAGGAGGAGGTGTGATGGTGTGGGGGTGTTTTGCTGGTGACACTGTTGGGGATTTATTCAAAATTGAAGGCACACTGAACCAGCATGGCTACCACAGCATCCTGCAGCGACATGCCATCCCATCCGGTTGGCGTTTAGTTGGACCATCATTTATTTTTCAACAGGACAATGAGCCCAAACACACCTCCAGGCTGTGTAAGGGCTATTTGACCAAGAAGGAGAGTGATGGAGTGCTGCGGCAGATGACCTGGCCTCCACAGTCACCGGACCTGAACCCAATCCAGATGGTTTGGGGTGAGCTGGACCTCAGAGTGAAGGCAAAGGGGCCAACAAGTGCTAAACACCTCTGGGAACTCCTTCAAGACTGTTGGAAAACTATTTCAGGTGACTACCTCTTGAAGTTCATGGAGAGAATGCCAAGAGTGTGCAAAGCAGTAATCAGAGCAAAGGGTGGCTATTTTGAAGAAACTAGAATATAAAACATGTTTTCAGTTATTTCACCTATTTTTGTTAAGTACATAACTCCACATGTGTTCATTCATAGTTTTGATTCCTTCAGTGAGAATCTACAATGTAAATAGTCATGAAAATAAAGAAAACACATTGAATGAGAAGGTGTGTCCAAACTTTTGGCCTGTACTGTACGTCTCTGACTTTTTTTTTTTTTATTTCATATGAAACTCATGAAAACTAAAAATCAAACACCTACTCTAGTTTTACAATAAAAATCCAGTCTCGTGTTGTTTAGTATACTGAATTGCATAACATGGCAAGAATTTGTCCTTGACTTTCAATGTAATATCTCAAGAATTTCAAATATTTAAGGGATGACTATATGATGTTGTTGCATAGAAGTGGGAGCTTAGTTGAAACCCATAGTAGGTATTTTTAAAACAGACTAAATGGAGATGCTAAAAGGGAGATTTGATATACTTCACATGGGCTGGAGATGAGAAGATTGTAAAAGCTGATTTTAGAGGCGGATATATCTGTCTAGCTGTCTTGTCCCACACACATGCAGTCTTGTTAGAGAATGCAGTGTGTGTTTGTGTTGTTTGGATGTGGTTTAAGTTTCCAGCAGTGGTGATTAGGAGGCGGCAGGGGTGACCGGGGTCGAAGCCGCTGGGTGGAAAAGTGCAGAGAGCTTAGGAGGATTCAGTCTCCCCTGCCAATCTCTGTGTGTGTGTGCACCTGCTTAGTTTTCATGCTGTGTGTGTCTCTGTGCACATGTATGTGTGTGTGTGTGTGTGTACATGCTTATGCGCATATGAAGGGAACATGACCATGTGTGTCTGAATGAGCTGGTACTGGACTGTGGCTGTGTGTGTGTGTGTGTGTGTGTGTGTGTGTGTGTGTGTAGGCTTTAGGCTTTATCCCCATCTCATTATTTCTGCAGTCAGAGTGGCAGCTAGTGGATTGGTGTCCAGTGTCAGAACTGTCAAGGTGGCAGCAGAGCCTTTCCAAAATAAACACAGACACACAATCATATAAAAGACACCCCGACACAAAACACATACACACACACACAGACACACACACACTCTCAGTCTCAACCAAGTCCAGTCAAGCCGACCATTTATCCACCAGGGAAGAGCGAAAAAGATCAGAGCAGCTTTACTGACTGCAAGCAGAGCAACATCAGTGTGTGAGAAAGTTTTGACAGAAGCAAACTTCAAAGTCAGAGACTGCCAGAGGTGAACAGGAACAGATAGGACCAATACAAATTGCCGGAGGAAGGAAATAAGTCGGTGGAAAGAACAGTAAGTGTTTTAAACTGAAACATTCAATAATCTTTTTCTGCTGAACTGCAGTTTTTTTAAAGGGCAAAATATAAATTCTTGCCTTTTCTTTTAAAAGCGCAACATGTTGGATCAATAAATTACAACATCAATTTTGAGAAATAAGTGTGATTACCATAAACAAATGACGAGAGAATTGGCAGGCTCTGTAGCTCTCATCACAGCATTTTACAGTGTGTGCAGACAGCAAAGAAATGAAGACATAAAGGACATTTTTTTCCTGTTTTTCTTCAGGGAAGCTGGTAGCAACATCTTCTTATTGATGGGAAGAAACCGGCTTCATGATAAATCTGCCCCTGAAATGAGAGAGAGCTACTTATCATATAGTCTCTGTTTTTATGGTTACTATATCACAGTATAGGCAACATGTAGCAATTTGAAATTACTACCCACATTTGTCTTTCACATTTGATTTTGTTAGATTTTTTGTTTGCTTGTTTTTTTAATGGATATGAATCTGTTAAATACAAGCGAACGCCTGAACCATTATGAGTATTTTTGTTTGCCTAGAGTCTATAAGGGTTGGAAACATCATTATGTCTTGATCTAAAATAAATTGTATTTTTTTGATAGCAAATAGACAGTGTGGGACTTGACACTGACACAAATTCTTTCACCCAGCCTGCTCGGTTGCTCACTGACAGGCTGGTGGACAGGCAGGAGCGATGTGCAGTGCAGGTACGGCTCAGCTGGACTGCAGCGTCCTGGAGGAGGACTGGCAGAGAGGACAGAGCTACAGCGCCCACTGGCACAGCCTCAGCCTCGTACCGCAGCATCACCACAGGTCAGTGATGGTCTCTCGCCCTGCTAACACACAGAAACACGTGCATTCTAGGAGGTCACAATACAAAACAAAGGCCACTGTGTAAATATACCACAGTGGTATAGCATGGCAAGCAATTTTAGCCCAAAATGCCATCAACCAAATTAAAAATGTAATTCCAACTTGTCAGAATAAAGATTAAACATGTGTGTACTTACTTTTAATTGGTCCTAAATACATTTTCACAAGTAATAGCTATGTTTTTACAAGTCACACTGAATTACAGATTGCTGGTGCCAAATATTTTCATAGGAGTGACAATAAACCTTTTTCCAAGCAGCCATAGCAACAGAAAGTTAATTAATGTTAAATAACACACGTTTACTCTGTTATTGATGTCAAAATGGCTCCATTGAGCAAAATCTATAAAGTGATGCTGATCTGTTGGGCAGTTGTCTCTAACTGAGAGATAATAATGACTAGTCAAATCTGTGTTCCGATTAGTTAAATTTCAGATAACTAAAACTTAATACTTGCCTGTTGAAGCGCTTAACTTAGTAAAAATAAATAAATAAATAAAAAATAGATGTGAATTTCTAAGTCACAATAAGCATTTTAGGCAAAAGGGACTTGCCATATTAGATACAAGATTGCAAGCATTTATGATGTATGCTTTCATGCTTCTGTGTGTGTCTATGTAGTCCACATGGTGAGTTTCAATGACAGAAGAGCAAAATGTAGACACTGAAATCAAGTAAACAGACTGTTGGGATAATATTACAGAGACAGGCTTTATTCAGTGAAAGCAGAGGATAATTTTATTGTGACCCTCTGACAGGTCGACAGTAATGGAGGTGGAGCTCTCTGGGAAGCACAGCCTGCTCCGACAGTGGGAGGCCAGGAGGCTGCTGCAGCGCTGCCTCTCTGGAGCCATCAGCCAGGGGCCAGCGGCCCCCGCAACACACAGAGTCAGCAGCCCGTACCAGCCTGCCTCCACTCCCTCTACCACGGGGGCAAGGGCACAACAGGGTGGGACACACGCCCAGCAAGAAGTGTGGTGTGTGACCATGCCAAAGAGAGCCATGGTGGGGGCGAGTCGAGGCAAAGAGGTACCTGTCGAGACAAAGGTGCTGAGGATAACCAAGATGCCGAGAGCTGCTGGCAGAGAGCTGTCCCATGAAGCACAGAGAGGCTGACAGGGGCCGAAGGAGAATGAGGAGAAAGTCACAGAGGGATAGCAATGAAATATTTTACTGCCAACTGCCTCGACTATCAGAACATAATGCTTATGAGAAGTGTGTCTCAAAATGTAGCATGTGTGTGCTATTGTGTAGTGGTCCAAATGATGTAGACTCAGTATATATATTTACATATGTAAAGATATAGATAGATATTGATGTAGATATAGATATAAATATATGTATATTTTCTACGGACTGAAATACTTCTGTAAAGGCAAACCTTTGACCAATCCTTTCATTTTCTCCAGCTGAAGTGTCAACTGTTTTCTATTTGAGAAGGGCCACCTATCATTCATTTATCTAATAAATGTCTGTCATCAATGGTTTTCAGTCAGGTTTTGAAGAAAAGGTTTTTAAGAAAAGGTGTGTTTTTTCCATGTCCACAGCACTGACAGCAGCCATACATGCACTTCTTTGTCCAGCAGGGTAACAAATTCAGATTTGTTATTTTTCTCCCCTACTTTAAAGGCTGCAAAGTCTATATGAATTGATTTTTTTGTTTGTTTTGTTTGTTTGTTTTTTGTTTGTTTTGTTTCAACTACTACCATGCTTGTAACTTAGAATGAATGAAACCTGTATGATGTAAACTGTACTACACTGTACTGTGCTGGAAACTGCAACTTTGTGTATGGTAAACCTTGGTTCATTGAGTATTATCTGGCTGAATGAGCTTTGATTGTTTGTGTTATTTTAATAATGCTTGTCACAATTTAACTTGTTTTCTTTACTAAAATATTAAAGGATAATTTCTTTTGAGGAACCGTTTGCTGATTAATGTGCTCTTACTGTAACCGAAATAAACATTAAACTATTCACATCCAGCATACCCTGCCTGCTTAGCTGGTTTGACCAAACAACAGATCTATCATTACGTGTATATCCAAGGCAACTGCCCCTTATGATTAAATATTAAAAACCCCTTTTTTCAGTGGCTGGTCCATTTTGGGGTTTCCATTTAAGTTAGACAATGCTACTTCTGTTTTGGTGAGCAAAGTGTTTCACATTCTGTAGTTCAGGATTTACTTAAGTGTTGGTCCAGCACAAGAAGGAACGCAATCCACAACCCAGGCACTAGGAAAGGTGAAGACCAAAGTGGGTTAACCAACAACTAAAAGTGCAATTGCAAAGTGCACCTCTGATTTGTAAAGAGTTAACCATCAATGAATTCTGGTTGCAAACATAAGCCTTTAAGTTTCAAAATCCACCCAGAAATCTTTCAAATCACAAACGCTGAATTTTTGAGAACACAAAAGTGAAATTGATGGAAAGTCAGTGCGCTCAGCACATCACATCATGAACTTTGTGAACTTGAAATAGAGCCCTTGACCCCGTTTATTCAGTGTGGCCCTTGTGATTGTAATCCCTAAATATCCTAATATCAACAGTATCATGTGCCAGAATTATATATCATGTACTCAAAATACTTTGTCTCCCTTGGACACTATGCAATGTTTTGGATGTGTGAAGAGGGTCACTGTGTCATGTGTATGTGTGTCTGTGTGTGTGTGATGCGCATGTAGCCGGCTGAGATTCTGGGTCAGATGCCAGGGATGGGAGAGGTGTTAGAGTGACTGCAGGGGAAAACACTTTTGATTAGTGCATGGCCGCACTCCACATAGCTTCAGCTGCCACTATGGGATGTGCTGGGAACAGGCAGCAAATTACTTCAATCAGCAAAAATTGTCCCATAGCACAAAATGACGATATTATATCTGTGGTGAGTGGTGATCAATCAATCAATGTGTAAACCTTTAAAGGTAGAGGTGCATTTGAAAGGTAAATCAGTATGCAAACTTGTGTCAAAAGTCTCCATTTCTTATGTGGTGAGGTCATGTTATTGAGGCCGAGAGTGAGTGAGGCTGGCAGCTGATTACCTGAATCAAACTGTAATCAATCACAATAATTCCTCCGAATACTGACGTCAATATTAGTGATATAGTCTGATTATTTTCCATTATACTTGTCACAAGAATACATAGAATATGCAGGTACACCAAAAAAGCAATTTCCAGTTGTCTAATTCTAATTTAGGTAATGGAATATAATCTATAACTGGCATCAGCAAAGATTTCAAAATGTGAAAAAAAATGCATTTAATGTCTTATTACATGTATTTTCTGCGTTTGGATATCACTGGTATAGCCTGCATACCTTCTCTCTGTCACTATTTCCCTTGCTTTTATGTGTTTTTTTGCGTTCTTTCATGTGAAATTGTCTTTATGTTAAAGTAATTGTGCTGCCATCTTGACCAGGACCCCCTGGAAGAAGAGATACTGTATCTCAATGGGACCCTCCTGGCTAAATAAAGGATAAATAAATAACGAACGAACGGATATGCCAGTGCTCCCATTTCGTCTTGCTTCTTTAAATGGGCCTTTAAATCTGTGTACATTGAGAGAGGCTGTTGGCAAGGCACTGTTTACATTAGTAGTACCTTCAGCTTTCTATGACAGCCTCATGTTACACGCACCATAATCCTTTATTGTTTACCTTGTTACTTAACATCACTTGTCTGAATCTTATATAAGAAACTTATCCCATGCTTTGCCGCAACTCACTATACCTTATCTGTCCAACACTCTCCATGGACATCACTGAAGCAAAATGGCTGCCACTTAATTGATAATGACAAACCTGGTCTGTTGTCTGAGTGAAAAAAGGCCCTTTATAGTGATTGTGGAGATAGTGAGGGACTAAGAGAGGTGGGTGCGATGCCTGAAAGCGGTATGTGGTGTCCATTAGTGAGTCTACTGTTGGAGAAAGCCCCATGATACGATGGCATCAGCGCCTCAGGGCAGGGAAAGTGGACAGGACAAATGCTATCAGGTGGCCACAAGGGCCCAAAAAGAGGATCGCTATCTCTGCCAGTGAGGCCCTGACTAGCCCAAAGCATATGCACACACACAAACAGAGAGAGGCACACACACATGCAGGTATATATTTGAAGGACACAGCAGACCAGACTGACCACCAACAAGAGGAGCAGAGAAATCAACTAAGAAAGTAAAGGCAGAGAGGTGAGAAAGATAGAAGATACAAAGAAAGAGAGCCGTACATGTCATATGGCCTGCTGTTAGAAGGCTATGCAGTTATTTGCATAATCGTATTTACATAAAAGGCAGGCAAACACTTTCCTTAGGGGGTTCAGTTTGCTCTGAACTCAACCTCTTAAATACTCTGAGGTGCGAAGTCATATCCTCATAGACTTCCCACTTCTGGAGAACGCAGCCTAAGACACAGACAGGACAAGAAAAGACATAGGCAAAGAGAGGAAAAGGATGGAGAGCAAGGGAACAGAAGCTGGTATTGCTGCTATGGCGGCCTGCTACAAGGGATTTGACCCTGCGGCCTATCTGCAATATAACTACACCGCACCTCGGGCTGACTTTGAACGACAGGACAGCATCGTGCCATGGAAACTGGGCTGCCTGCACAGAGCTTTTACTGAAGGTAAGGAGATGGGAAAGTGTACATGTGTGTATGAGTGTCATTCCAAAATGCTACAGGTCTCAGGTTTTAGGGTGTCTATCCTTTTGGCAAACTGGTTCCTGGTGAGGCTGCATGTATTATACACATCAGTCAATCAATTAATGAATCAAGAGATAAATAAAATCGTCGTCAGTATTAATTTGGTATGTAAATGACATGATCAATAGCATTTTCATAGCAATTTCATAAGTGCTCAGTATTTAACTGTATACCTTAATTTCTTGCCAGCAGCCACTTTGATCTTACAGAGGAAAATATTTCAAACTTGTTCTTTCTTCTTTGTCACTCTTCCTCCCACTTTTTATGCAACTTGCTCTTTTTCCGCAAACCTTCCTTCCCTTCAGCATCTTCATCTTCTTCATCTTTTTCTCCTTTTTTGTGAAATTAACAGACAAGGTTTCATATCTCTTCAGCAAGTTCCTGCCAGCCAGTTGTTGTCAAGGCTTACAGTCTTTTTAAAGTTTCAAGGATCTTAATTGCATGTTTCTGATTTATTCACCTTCCATTTGATCTTTTTCTTGCTATTCCAAGCCTCATTGGCTCATCTAGTCCTGATCCTGGCTTAGTATTTTCTTAGTATTTTACTGTTTTCTTTTTCTTAAGATATTAAACAGGAGATGTAATTTAATATCATGGAGCCTTTCGGAGAGAAACTCTTTGTCTTCCCAGGTGATGTGAGTGGCGAGGTGCTGGTGGACATTGGCTCAGGCCCCACCCTGTACCAGGTGCTGAGTGGCTGTGAGGTTTTCAGCAAGGTGCTCCTCACAGACTTCCTGGAGGTGAACCGTCAGGAGCTGAAGCGCTGGCTGCAGGGCCAGGGAGGAGACAGCATAGACTGGACACCCTACCTGCAGCACGTCTGCAAGCTGGAGGGACGACGGTACGACCAAATCTGTTTTCTACTATGTCTAATATAATATAATGACTTTTCACTGTTTGTTAGGGATGAGAATCTTTGTCTTATTATCAGTTACCTTGCCAAGATCAGCTGTTGGTACATCCAGTCCTTGAGGGCATGCATCTAGGAAGATTTTTTATTAAGCCACACCTGGCCTATGTCTACCAGATATCGGGTGTGGGGGTTGGTGATTAGGGGTGGGACAAAATATCAACATATCGTGGTATTTTAATTGGAACTGCTCCCCTGTTATGTACATGTTGCAGTCATGGTGCATATTAAAACACTGAAAAACATGAATGATTCCTGCCTATTAGAAACTTATTTTGCCATTTACAGGGTATTATTTCTTCCACAGTTATAAATATCCTGATGTATCACAGCTGATTATCTTATGATATAGCGCAGAATCATCTGTATATGAGTCAAGTTGCAAACTGCATGCAAACTGACAAAGTGTCAAAAGGCCTCATAAGATTGTAGCACTTTCATGATTGCCAGATATTGGACCTCGAGAAACAGCGTTCCCTTCACCAGAGTTGCCTTCAAGTAATGCCATACCAGTGGCTATCCTAACTATGACTGTAATTAATCCCATAATGTGTATGTGTATTAGTTGGAAAATAAATATCACCTTCCTTACAGCTGGTCGCAAGGTTTCACAGTACCCGGAGCAGGTGACAATATAGACTTTTTTTAACTGCAGACCTTTTGACATGAATAGCTAAACTTACATGTAATGGAACCTTAATTAATGTCTGCTATTTCATGTGAAAATGTCTGCAGTGGAAAAGGTCTGTTCCAGTACTCCTGGGCCCATATCCTGCAGGTGTTTAGTTTTTATGTCAATAGCCATAAAGGTGTGCCTTAATACTACTTAAATCGGTGAGCAGTCAATCAAGCTGTAAGGATTGTCAAGTTTTAAGTACATCTGGAAAGTAAACAACCAGTGTACCGAGGCTTCATCAAGTCACAGTTCATACAATTGGTGTCTGTTTGCGTTTGTACTTTCCTGGGTTTTAACATGCTAAGCACTCATCAGCCTCGTTCTTTATAGTGTGTCACAAGGTCTCAGGTGTAATCTGCTTTAAGCTTTTTGTTCCTTCCTGGTTGTTAATTACCCCCACCTGAGCTGTGTCCCAAAAGCATACTATATACCAATACTAAATAATACTTACCATATACACATCTCCATAGTATACTGTTTTTTGGCAGTTAGTATGATAACCATTTTTTACTAACAGGTTATGAGGCAACACGTCAGCACCTTCTGATGCCTTCTAACTTCAAATTTGAAAAACAGCTAACAAACAAAAACAAAAAACATGCATCTCATCAAACTCTGTCCTAGTTTTATGAACTTCTCATTTACTCCCTTTCCACATTGCACTGCATTCTGGGACAATATAGAACCCTTGAGAACAAAATTGATGATCCCTGGATTTCATAAAGCAGTTTGATGTTGGTCCTCCCATTTGAGCGATGCATCATACTGTGTGGTTTTCTTAACTGTGACTGTAAATAAACCCTTCGTTTTTATGTGCCTGTGCGGATGAAAACTTAATTTTATAAGATATTTGATCAGAGTTAATTTGATATATTCAGAAACCAAATCTTAAATCTAGATGGTAAAAAGTCTATGGCAACATCTGTATTTGATTTGTCTGATTCAATGATATTATTAGGCCCTCGGCATGGACAGAGAAAGCTGCCCGGCTGCGTCTGGTGGTCTCGGACGTCCTCCCTATAGATGTGCACCGCCCTCAGCCTCTGGCCCGTGACGCCCTTCCCTCAGCTGGGGCCGACTGCCTGGTGTCCTCCTTCTGCCTGGAGAGCGTCAGCCCTGACTTTCCTGCTTTCAAAAGAGCCCTGATCCACATTCAGGGGCTCCTTCGACCTGGAGGCCACCTTCTCCTCATCGGAGCCCTGGGTGAGAGTTACTATCTCGGCGGGCCTGGCATAAAGATCCCTGTGGTGCCACTTGACGAGGCCCAAGTCTGTGCTAGTTTGAAGGAGAGTGGCTTTACTCTGATCAGGCTGGAGGTTTACGTGCTACCTGCGGATATGAGGGTGGGAGTCGATGATGTGTCTGGGGTGTTCTTTGTAAAGGCGAGGAAGGATTAAACGGTGAGTGGGAGTAGAGGCAAAGGAGGTGAATCAGTGGGATAAAAAGTGAAATTGGTAAGGTAATCATGAAGGTGAAGGGACAAATAGATTAAACTGAGCTTCTCTTAAGTAATAATTTCACTACTAATATTATTATGAATTGGTTAATGGGATATTTTGCTTGTGATCCTTAATTCTTTTACACATACACATTATTTAATTCTTGCACATTTTAAAATTATTCTACAAATAATTTAGTTGAGTCTCCTGGGGAAATGATAAACCAAACATGAAAAAGAATTGACAATTATATCACTTCATCCCTCATTTTATTTTATCCGTGTACTATGGGTAACAATGTCTTCTGTGAGCGTGATTGAGGGTGATGAAGGTGCAAGATTCACATTTAAGAATGCATTGCCTCCTGCAGTCCAAACACAGCTACTACAACATATGGCATGATATCTATACAGTGAATGCTTTAATTTTAACTAATTTAACTTTCTTTCAGTAGATTTTAGCTATGACTTTAGACTTTAGATGTGAGTTAAATACTAGAATACCGGTGTGTGCATAGCAGATAAGCATTTAATTTGATATTTTTAAACAGTCTGTTGTAAGGTTCCTAACATTCTAACTACTTTTTAAACATTATATTTTGGTATACATCTAAGCTGCTTGACAACTAACTGTTTAGTAAAAGATAGATGGGCTGCATCTTGTGCTGTGGCATACTTTGTAATTTATGATAATGCAAATAAATAAGCAGTGCACTAACAAAAATGATTCCATTAATTCTTGAGAATACCCACATTCATTGGTGCGATTACACTTTACTGTTACACTAACTGTCCTCAAGTTGATGTAAATTTGATTTCATATTATACTGAAAGATACAGTGAAACGCAGACAGAGATGGGTAGAGAGAAGCCCTTATGGTGGAAAGGTAAGTGAAATTGCTTAAAGGGTCATTAAGTCTATGACACAATGTTCATATTCATGTTACAGTATCAATAATTGCAACGTTTTAGCAGCAATTCTGATATGAATTTATGAAAAGTGCAATGTAATTATGAGCACTGACCACTAGGTGTCAGTCCTTGGCTAGGCTATGAAATGTACAAGTAAGGGGTCCAAAACTTTTCACATTTAACCCCCCCCCCCGAAAGAGACCCACATCTGCTCATGTTGAATTTATCTGTGAAACTTTTTGTTTGAAAAAGAAAATTACTGTGTGGACATTCTGCAACTTGGCAGATGTTATCCTTTCCTCAATATTATGCTCTACTGTCGCAATATTTTTGGGGCTTGATTACTACAACAAACTCCTGAGAGCAAAGAAGAACACGTGCACCACTGACCAGCGATGTAGTAGTTTTATTAACAATCAACACAGAATATCATTTATATGTTGACAGTAATAAATTGAGAAAATACATGAGATTTGAGTGAAGAAAAATTTCCCCATTCCCACCCAATATGTTGCACACAGAGCATACCCTGTGTGCTCACTTTCTCCATTCAACCATCAACATGTTACAAAAGGACTTTCCATAATATCCAAGCAAAAAAAAAAAAAAACTGTACTGCGTAATTATAGTGATTACTTCAATTAGTCTGGTGTGATTTTGTCTGGTCTGGCGTGGCTTTGACTGCACTCATCTCATCTAAAATCCCTCCTCCTATTACTTACCTGACCCTGCTCATAAAAGTCTGCCAGGCTGAGGAAAGTGAACCGAAAGAGTTGCAATTTAGCTGCGAAGGCAAATGTGCTGTACATTTCCTGGGTTAAATTCCAGTAGGGATCGACCTTCCACCACTTTTTCTTTGCATGTGGAGGACGTCTCTGCACTCAGAACACAAATTTTGGTCTACTTAATCCTGTGTAACTTCAAAATAACACTCATTTGCCACCAAGAAGATGCAGGTTTTCGTATTTCTTTTGCAGTGCCCTTGACAGGTCCCAACTGGCTGATTGAAATTTATCCCCGGCCTTCTTGGCTGACTGAGATACGGCTCCCTTCACAAGCCTGGATATCTCCACGTTAACTTTTCCTCCTCACTCCTCACTTGCTCATAACCATTCTGACCTTCCTAAGCTCCTTCATTTTCTCCCCTTGTTCTCTTTTTCACATCCATCTCACTTGTCACATGCATGCGCACACCCATGCTACGCTAGTAAGAACATCGCTAACACACTGGTATTGACAAGAAAATCCGACAGCACCGTTTCCCTCTGCTCTGTCTTCATTACTGTCACATCGCTTTGTCATTCTCCTTTCCCTTCCTGTCTCTCTTTGTCCTCGGCGCTTCTTGCTGATCTGTCCGGCCGGGCAGGCTGATCTCTGACTGGTCTGTTTTCCTCTGATTGGTCTGAAGAGAAAGGGATTTGGAGTCAAAAGTGAGGCCAGCATCCATGTGTGATGCATGTGTGCTTAGAGCCTACGTGCACGTGAGAAGGATAACATGATCGGGAAGGATGTGACAAAATACAGCTTGTAGATTGAGCCGTTATATAATTTGAGCCAGTGCATTCACCACCCACCTGTAGCTGAGGCTTTCTGGTGGCTCTCCTCCACCCCTCCATCTCCTTCCTCCCCAGAGGAGGGCTCCCCTTTCTCCACAGAGTCACAGGAGCTCACGCCTAGAGACGGCAGGTGGGCCTGGGCCATCCTCTGGACAGCTGGCAATACAAAGAGAGGGAGAGAGAGAGAGAGAGAGAGAGAGAGAGAGTGATAGTGTTGACATCACCTAAAGATACACCATTGCCACACATTGGCAAACCCAAGTTAAACCCCTGTATGAATGAATATATTGCGAGCATTATTTACATTTTATGCTTTTGCAATAGCAGAATAAGCTGCAGGTTCTGTGTAGCAGTTTGTGCTCCTCAAAATGAAAGATGTGTTGCTACTTGTACCGCACCCCACTTTTGCCATGAGTGTTTGTTTTGGAGAGCGGAGAGGAGTGAAAAGCGTCAATGAAAGCAGATATTCATTCAGATCAGGTAACCTAAAGTGAAGGTGAAAAGATGAAGTTGGAATAGTAAAACAGAAATGAAGCTGGGTATTATTTGCAAAGTAAAAATTGTGTTCTGTGCAAGTCAAGGGACCCCCTTTTGTGTTGTAAAACAAAGAAAAATGTGATGTGATGTGCTACATCTGGTGTAAAGGCGGGTAAAGGAGCCCATCTTCTCAGCAAAAGAACTAATGTGGCATTCAAGTCATATTGATAGTAGCCTGCATTCCTTCAAGAGGCTTGTTCTTAATGACTTGCCTGGTTAAATAAAGGTTAAATAAAATAAAATAAACACAACCTGTGACTGGGAAAAAAAACATTCACGTAAACTTTCTAGTGGCAATTACAGGTAGGATAAATATGATTTTTTCTGCTAAAATTGTTCCAAATGCTCCTTAACAGAAGGCATGTGTGTTTCCCGATATGCAGAAAACACAGTAGCAAGCAAAGTTATTTTGACTGGGGCTTTCTTACAAGTTAAACACATGAACACTGTTAAGTTGTAGCAACAAGATGTCAACCCATTTGTTAGATCCTTCTGATATTACATGAATGTAACATGCAATTCATTGTGGCCACTTTGAATTTAATTTGAACTCTACCTGGGAAGGCAAACACAGCCATGTCCTACTGGTCTGTACTGAGATGCACACTATGCAAATTGCAAGCACTAGGAATGTGATAAACATAAAAATGATTGAAAATGTGTTACAAGTAAATGTTTCTCTAAAATCCAGTGTGATATGGGTTCACATTCAAAAGTGTTTTCAAGTCTAGCTAGTAAGTTATCAGACTTCACCATACATATGTATTGTTGGTCAGCATGTGTAAGCATATGCTCATATTCATGAGGGTATGTTTCTATTTGTGTTAATTCGTATGTATCTGACTTTATATGTCAGACTGTGTGTGTGTGTGTGTGTGTGTGTGCATGCATGCATGTGTGTGTGCATGTATGTGTGTGTGTGTGTGTGTGTGTGTGTGTGTGTGTGTGTGTGTGTGTGTGTGTGTGTGTCCATGCTGCAGCTGTGTGCCCAGTTTATAATCCAGGATGATCCAGAACAGACTCACAGCTGTCTCTGCCCCTAATCTCACCATACACACACACACACACACACACACACACACACACACACACACACAAACACACATATATCTATATATCTACATACACCCACCTCTCACCACAGATTTTTGGATACTATTCTAAATGGTTATATGGACCACATGGTCATGGCCACAGCAAAATTAGGTCTCCCAAATGCTCTTCTACTGCCATTTGTTACATAAATGACAACACATACACATACACTCACATGCACACACACACACACACACACACACACACACACACACACATGCGCACACTCATGACAGTGCTTGTACCTTTGAGTGAGGGTGGCTGGTAGGCTGACGTGTTCACCAGTTTGGCCTTCAAGGCTCCATTTTCGCCCAGCACCCACTGCAACACAGAGACAGTTTTTGTTTTGGCTTCACAGCCCTGTTCCAAAGCGCTGTAGGCTCAGATGAATTACAAAATAGAGGAAATGCTTTCATTTTAAGATTACTTGTGTCTACAGTGACAGCATATGATAAAAGCAACCCAGTCGCTTGAATGTTGCATATCAACATTTACACTTGTAGACGTAGCTACTTAAGCCACTTTTGCTGGCTTTGTTAGCTTTGTCTGCCACCAAAACAACTTGGCCGAGGTCAGGAAAAGGTCATGGTTAAGGTTCCAAATGTTAGAAAAGGTTCACTAATATGAGCCACTGATCGTGCCATCAGCCACCCCACCTACCTTATAACACAGTGTTATTTGTTCCTTTTATACTACATCACAAAACTTGAAAATGTTACATTTCAACATATACTTGGTTTGCAGAAACATAGAATGCCTAAATTTTTTCCCCGGTGACTGGGCTGAAAAAAAAGTCATGAGCCAGATTAGAATATGACAATATTGTGAACAGACGGTACGCTTTGCCAAGATGCAAAACTCGTCACCAAGTCAGCTACAAGTTGTTAGGAATGCTTCATGATACCTAGTTTACAAGAGAAACAAAAGAACAATTGCTTTTATCCAACAAAATTCATTTAAAAAATGTGATGAAACAGCCAAATTACACAGAAACATTGTGGATTGATATTTGGAAGCAGTGTTTAAAAGTCCATTCAGTTAAATATTTAGAATCAGCAGAATTTTGAGCCTTGCAGTCGGCACAAAGATGGGACATTGTGACTGCCTGGACTGCCTTTTCTCTGTGAATAATATTACTGCTGTCATATGAAAACCCCATTGTTGAATGCTTTCTTTTACTTGAATTAAATCTTTATGCACTGCTTTATGTGCTTAGTAAGTTCTATGATAGAGACCCTTTAAACCCTTTAGTATTTAACATATTATCTGCAAAAAAGGAAAATACACCACCAAATAACAAATGGACCCCGAAAGGAAAGATATATGACCTGCCAGCAGCTGTGTTTGATGGTGTTTGAGGTTCGATTCAGGACAGATTTTTGCTCTAAGTCCTAACAGAGTGCCTGAGGAGATCTACCTGGTGAGAGCCACTGTCTTCATCCGGCGACGGAGGGTCTGTCAGTCTGAAGAGTGTGGCTGGTGTTGGCCTCCGACGTCGAATCTTATCAAGAAGAGAGTAGATAGAAAGCCTCAGCATACATATCAAATATCAAAACACAGTGCATGTGTATTTTTTATTATTTATTTTTCCCAAGTCGGGATTATAACTTGTTAGAAATGATTCCCTGGTTTATGGGTGTTATCAGCACAGAGCTGGTTGGATTACTTTTTTTTTTTTATTTGCTTACTATTTTACTCTATTTTGGTATCATCACTTGGCAGTAATCCTTTTGCTTTTTCAACCCTGCTGCCTCATCTGTTATTTCACCACTGTACGCATGTCTACTAAAATCCTCTTTGGTGTCTTTGGCATGCTGTAGTAGCTCTCTCACATTTTACTGATCAGTGCTGGGAGGTGGTTGGGCTCCTGTCACTGCTGATGGTGTGCCTTATGTGTTCCCTACATTATTTTACTCCCCAAAATCAGTTTGGTGGGAAAGTGGATCCAATTCAGTGGCTTTACATTCCAGGTTTTCCGGATAACCAGTTCCAACTCATTCAACTCATTCAAAATATTTTGATAATTCAGCAGTCAGTGTAAAAAAAAAAAAAATATGACCACTCCTTATGAGTCATGTTCATAACTTGCTCAGATTTTAGTTAGCGAGTGTCAGAATGTAGATTTAAATTGAGCTCAAGGACATCTCACAGGCAAATGTGTGACTACACGTCTCTGTTCTCGCTTTCAAAGGCTTGCTGGTTCTTTTAAAGTGCATGCTCATCTGCCTCAGTCTCTGTGATTGGTGTATTACATTGTATTCATATTTGTTGTTCTGCATTCTATTCACTAGTTCCTGTTAAGGAAAATACACTGACTGTGACGAGGCTGCCTGGGTTTAAGGGCGGGCTCTGGATAACTAGACGGAAGAGGGACAGATTACTTGAACCTGTGAATCACAGTGACCTGGTAGACGGATTTCACTGCACAGGTTACAAACTGCAGGCTAAAAACAAAAACACAACATCCTGCATCCCTGTAGGCTCTAGGCATCATCTCCTTGTACACTCTGTAAGGAGGAGATTAGGATTAGGAGGAGGAGAGTAGGAGAGCAGATTTTGCTATTGACTATCAGCAATTGTAATGTCTCAAATCAGTTTGAGCTCGGTATGAAAATATGATTCCATACAGCAACTATTGAATAATTAGGATATTTAAAAAAAAAAAAAAAAAAAACATTTTTCACACTTATTGTACAGTATCCACTATAATATTTCATCCACTATAATATTCAAAAACATCTCATGTTCTGCTTCCTTTGTACTGATGTTGGGATCTGCCTTCATGTTGTGAACATAGCTCTTGTTGACAGCAATAACCTCCACAAGACTTTCTGAACCATCGAGCTCTGACATCAACAGCCCTGCAGCCACTTTTCTGGCCTTTTTCATCTTTATTATTGATGGCAGCTAGCAGACAAAATTATTTCTTTTAAAACACAAAAAACAACACAGTATTGTCAGAGTCCACACAGCAGGGTTTAATACATATGCAGAAAGCTGGTTTTAAGTTTGGGTTCCCAAAGGGAAAGTAAGGAAACAGTGGTGGTTGTGAATATTGCCTTGGACAGCCAATATCAGCGGATGACTGTTTTTAAACTCACATGGCTGCATGAATGCTAAAAATAAAATGCTCTCACAATGAAGCTCTTTCAGTGGTAGAAAAAATGGTTTGATGTCATTCTCACCTATTCTGATGAGTTGGCGAAGTTCACACTATACTGACCTGGGATTATTCATAAAAAGGAAAGGCTATAGCTGCTTCCTGGGTGACAACAGATGAACAGTGTGAAAGCCTTTTGCAATGCAAAATTGATTTAGCTCTATCCCCTCTCTATGATGTATTATGATAATGTTGCTTTTGTGAGATACAAGTGGCTGCTTAGCCAATCATAGCTAGGAGTGTAGGTGTGAAATGTGTGGGCAGCTTTCACACTGGAGTTACTCTTACGCTTCTGGATCACTCCACCAGGGAAGAATCATACATTTCTGTCATTCACACATTGGATTTGAAAGTGCTTTTATTGTGTGAGGGAAATTTCAATTTGAATATGAACTATATGGAATCCAATCACTTGTCAAAATGTGCTGATATAAATAATTTAAATGCACCAATAGAAAAAAACTGAGCCACTTGACAGACATCTCTCATAAAAGGCATGTCAGGGACAAAGTGCCCTTTTTTTGAGAGTTTTATTTTTATTTATTTATTTATTTATTTTAATCACGCTTGCCAGAAGGTCAAGCATCGACAAATGCTGATGTTACTGAGAGGCTGCAATATTTTCAATAAATCAGTATTGAACTGTACGTGTCTAAAATGCCTGTGGTCGCTCAGTGCAGCTGCACTGGAAGACTGCTTTTCACATTTCTCTACAAATGAAATGGCTTATGGAAGTATTTGGCAAGCAAGCATTAGAATCATTTCATGTTTTGTGGTTTCCTGATGAGAGAAGTCATATCATTTTACAACATTAGGTGTTAACTTATTGTTACTTGAAGATGTCTTACTGTGGTAGGCATTACTGACTGTATGTTAGCAGTAGTGTTACTTAGGTTGTAATGAGCTGTTATTGAATTTTATTTGTTATACTTTAATTTGCCAACACACACAGCTGGCAGGCATGTAACTCACAGTCTTAACAAGTCATCCTGATTTGTCAGAGTGCAGAGCCTTTTCCCAGACTCTGCACTGACCTGCACCGGCCAAGCAGAGACAGCACACTGAGGCTGCACACCTCCACTGTGTTCTGCTCACCCTGAGCAGGTTTCATCATACGGCCAAATTCAAAAAGTGTGAAGACAGCTGGATTTTCAGCCTTGGGCTGCTGGATGCAACACTGCATTCACTGTCTGCCTTCCTTTGTCCATAGGTTTACATAACATATTGACTTCTTTGTCCTTTCTGTCAGAATGGTGCAGAATCAGGACACTGACTTCTCTCCTCTGCAGTACCTTTCTACTTAAGTTTTGCCTTTAAATACAATGTTCCCTTATTTCAATTTTGTTTTGGATCACTGCACATAAATTATGTGAACTGGACATGCCCTTGGGATATTTATTGAATAAAACACAGTAAAATGTTCTTTACAAAATTCGAAGTGATTTGGACTACTTGGATGTTTTTCCCATGAGAAGTCATGAAATATTGTGTATATCTAAATATAAGGTAATTTACTTTTTTGTGAAGAGATGAGTTTCCTAATGACAACTGCTCTCTGGTCACATCACCAACAAAGCCACTCCTGACAACAACAACCACACCTCCATCCAACGTGTTCTGTACTTTGATCACTTCCAGTGCATATTTTGCAGGACACCACATACGCCCCCATACAACTTCAGACTTAAACATCACTGCACAACACTTCAGTCAAAACCTTAATTGGCCCCACAAAGCAACAATTTATAAATTACAAGGGACTGTTTCTTCTGTTTTATTGATTCATTTGTACCTTGGGGAAACATACGAGGCAGTATGGTGTCAAAAAATCATCAACCAACTTGATTCAGATTCATGGTGCATTCAAATACCAGATAGTAGCACAGTGATTTTCTAACTGCTGCATCAATGGACCCAAGCACCTGCAAAGCACTTGCACACTTGTCAGTAAAAGCCTGTGAATCATCATCAATCACACATAAGGCTAACTGGGACAGACGTATGGCATGCCATCTTAAATGTTCTCCACTGACACGTAAGCTCTTTCACGGAGAAGTGGCTGAAAAACACGACTTAAAAAAGTGAGGTTAAACAGGGTGAGAAACTTACAAAACAGGCAATCTATTTTGGTGCAACCAATTACACAACACCACACTGTAAGGAAAGCTGGATCAAAGACTTTTCCAGCCACACACTTTGCTGTTTTTAGTTTTTGTTCCCACTTGGAGAATTCTCCAGCAACATTAGAAAAATAATGATTCACAACATCTCACTGTGTGATGTTGTGAGCCCGGCCATGCAGACCGGAAGCGTGACCCACATTGTGGTCATGCTTCAGTTTTGATTGTGCCTCTTAAAATATTAGTACACAAGGACAGTGCTTATCTTTCCAGGTAGGATGACCATTATGGTATTTGTTGTTTTCAACTTTCATACATTAATCTTGATGCTAAATATTACATAATCACAAGGATAGAACCGCTGCCCTACAGAACCCCTGACACAGAAATAACCAATCCACTTAACAAGCCGGACCATCCAATACAGGCATAAATCCCTTGCTTCACAAATGGTGTACATTGTGCACATACATTGTCCTTAATTTATTAGATGAATAATCCTCTATAAATGTTGAATGGACTATTTCACTGATTTAACACATTCAATCTAGCAAAGATAAATCCAACCCTGGAACCACTTGACCTTTAGTTTTCAATCGCGGGATTTCTAAAGGTAGGTGAGAGGGCATTGATCGAGGAACATCACACCATGAAAGATTGGACTCACGACTTTGGTGGCATTTTTTTCCCCCCTCTGATTTTAAACCTGATTTAACCATGCAATTTGCAAGCATGGATTTGGACCTGGGAACAAGTGTACCAGTGCCATTTGGCGTTATTACATCTTAGTCAAGGGCACGTCCAAAGTAAATAAATGGGTTTTGATTCATCTTTCTCCTACCCAAAATGTCCCAGGTGGTCGTGGGATTCAGTTCTGAAAGTTGCCTCTCATTATAATTCCATCACTCCAGTTTGTCAATGAGAATAATCAGTTAACGTGAACAGAAGGGAATACTCTGCGTATGTTGGACACAACCTGATTGGAGCAGAGCTCTTGGCTGTGCTGTGGAGAAAATGTGTTATTTCTTGGCATTAGCTACTCTTGCCATTCCACCCTTGATTCAGGCCTCAGCCATCCACAGCAAATCTCCTTTTAATCAGTTGACTCCTTGGCCAATGATAATTCCTTTTCCTATTCTTGCATGCCTTCTGTCAATTATTTTATTCTCTTTTCTGTTCTCTTCTTCATCGTTCTCCCTCTCTCAGGCATCTCTTCCTCTGTCTCAACCTCCAACTCCATTTATCTCTTTATCTGTCTCTTTCTCCATTCGACCGGACACCATTTCTATGCTAATGTTATGACTGTTTTTTTCCACACACAGCTGACCCTCACGTACATCCTGTATGCACTGGTCTTTGGTCAGGTGGTCTGTTCACATTGCGCCCTTTCCAAACATTTCGGGGGCAGTGAGTTCAGATCTTCACATGTCTTGCGAAGAAAAGGTCGTGACATCCTTCACAGAGTTTTAGAAAGAGGCTGTTGATGTGATAATGACCCTGTCAGCACTCAGAGCTGCCTTGATGAACAACAACTTGCCAGACTCTGAACCAGTCATAACTGAGTTAATCTTTTGGTTCTTTTGAATTCAAGCAAGGTAGCAACCTGACACAGCCTACAAGGATGAGTGTCAATAGAGGCTAATTAACAACTGAACTGTCGAGACCCTTGGACGGGTAGACTGAAGTGAGGACTGTTGAGAGTCAACTGACATAAAACATGGAACCAGCATAAAATTTAATGGTTGAGTCTTTTGTCAGCTTTGTAAGTTGAATCCTTACTTCAATGTGAAGTAAGGTAATGTGGAAAGTTTGAATAAAATAAGTTGTTACCATAAGAGCGTGAGTAAATAAATGAAAGGTTTCCAACACTGGTTATAATGCAGCTACTGTACAGATACTTTGAGTCTGATTTCCATGAAAACAGATGCAGCTCATGGTGCCAGGCATCGAGGTGATTCCTGCTGAGTGGCGTATAAAACCTTGAATCCCTAAGAAAAGCAACCAAGTGGATGGTTCCACATTAGGAGGGGTGAAGAATGCGTTCCAAAGCCCCACTGACTGCAAAGTTGGGCGTAAACAACAGATGTGTGAGAAACATCTGAGCGCCAAAATATTTTTTCTACATTCTGGACAGACGTAAGCTGTCCAAGCAGATGCCCCATGATCCAGAGTTCTCTACAGGGGAGAAAGGAGATTTCCTGACGGTGCACCTGGTTGTTTTTTTCTCCTCCAGTGGAGAATTGCCTCCAGGGAGCAGCGGGCCAGGGCTGCATTAAGATATGAGCTTTTCTCGAGAACACATCTAGGTGGGAGAGGGAGGAACGGATGGTATGTCTTGGTTTTGCTTTGACCGTCATTTGCCGAGGGCTTTGTGTCCAAAAGTTGTCTGAGTGTTACCTTGATGGACCTTATTGCCCTTCTGTCAGTTTCACACACTCATATTGCGCTGAGCCACAAAACTTCTGCTCACACTGCATAACTTCACTTTTGATATCTGACCAAATTCATGCATTCCACCTGAATTTGCTCCAATGTAGGGATAGACCAATATATCGGCACTTTGTTATCAGCTTTAAATAACCAACAGCAATATTATTATTTCTCTGACTGTGGAACTGGCACTTTGTGTGACCTTTTTTCCAAAAGTGTGTCACTTTCAAAAGAGTAAAACTAGCATGGCCTTTTGTTAAAAAAGCGAACAAACAAACAAACAAATAAAAAAAACACTTATATTAACACAGGCCTGTCTGAATAGCTTAGTTTATCGTCTGTGCTGGCATTACTTTTCTTAAAAGCATTCACATCAGCTGATATGGGTGGGAAACATCAATATCGGTATTGACCTAAAAAAAAAAATAAACATATTGGTGCATCCCTACTGAGGTGCGAAATGACCAAAAATACTGGCATATGCTTAATTTTATATCAGAGCTTGTAAATACTCTGGCTTTCTTTATGTGTTACACTATGCTGGTACATAATCTCATATTTTATATTTTTGCAGTACATCATCCTATTTACAGTACATCCAGCCGCCCACCAGCAGCCACACACACACACACACACACACACACACACACTGGCACACACAGACACACGCACGCCACCTCCTCTATAGTGCTTCATCTTTTTGAAGGGCAGACTTGCCTCATCACTTTTCATAGGTACAAAAACTGCGGCTGCACATCTTAGTTTAATCCCAGCACTGTCCATTCTCTGCTGCCCACAGAGCAGAGTAACACCCATAAAAATACAGAGTTCTGCAAAGTCGTGCCGGGCTAGTTATGTAACTGTCAGCCTCTCTGACATGGTGTGCTGCCTCAGATCCCAAAGCACAGAGACAGTAGCACCACAAGTGCAACAACAATCACTTCTGAGTTTTAGCAAGTTAGATTTTTCCATAGTTTGGAGACAAAAGGGATGTAGCACTTCAACTGTAAACCTGAAGATAAAGCTGACAATCTGCAGTTTAACCTCTCTGTGACTTTCCCACATCCACTGAAGAAGAGTGTGAGACAAAGCCGCTTCAGTGCATGAATAACACTTTTAAGGAGCTCAGTGAAGATGAGGTCTGTCACGGAGAGGTTTGTGAAATGAGAGCACAGATGTGTGTTGAGGAAGAACTGATTTCTATCTTTAGACAGGCAGCAGGCAGCACAAAGTGGCACACGGCTTTGCTGATGCACAAACAGGTTCTGATAGTAGGCTACGACCCACGTATGACCTCCCCGCCTCCAACACACACACACACACACACACACACACACACACACACACACACACACACCACTATCATCACCATGTGCATGTGCATTCAAACAGGACGCACACCTGCTTGTCTGTCTGTCTGTCTGTCTCTCTCTCTGTCACACACACCTACACACACACATACACACACACACACACACACAGCCTCACCATCTCCACCTGTCGTGGGTCCAGCTGGGTGGGAACGGAGGACGGGACGGAAAACTGGATCCTCCTCCTCGCCTCCTTGGCGGTGTCCACCTCGGTGTCGACGGGCAGCAGCGGGTCCATGGCACCCTGCCTGTCTCTCCACAGCCGAGCACACTGATGTTCCAACTATCAAGTCCGAGAGGAGTTACTGTAGATTTTTTTTTTTTTTTCCAAATGCCTATATGTCGTCTGAGCCCTAAATGATAAGTAAAAAGTAGGCTAATATCTATTTTAGTTTTGCAGTGCGACGGTGAGCCGCATCCTTGTGTCCTCACAATCCCCTGGTTGGTGTCCCCTGCCTCCCTTTTGGACTGTCTGACAGCCTGTTTTGGTGCTCTCTCTCTCTCTCTCTCTCTCTCTCTCTCTCTCTCTCTCTCTCTCTCTCTCTCTCTCTCTCTCTCTCTCTCTCTCTCTCTCTCTCCCCCCGCTGCCGTTCACCGCCTATGTCTCTCTCTCAAACACTCTCTACGTCTGCCTGCCTGACAAGGATGGCAGTGGGGGACAGCGGAGGGAGGTGTGGAGCACCAGAGAATGACTGAAGGTGGAGACTGAGAGGAGGAGAGCGTGGTTGAGCTTGATGATGCTTTCAAGTGCTGTGGGAAACACCGCAACAACGAGGTGAGCGCACAGGATCAATCCGGTTGACACTTAAATCCTTACGTGGTCCAGAAAGCAATTCCGCCCAAGACGACACAAAGAAAATGTCCTCATGTAAAAGTTTTCGCTACCTTCAACGTCGCGCAAGTCCAAAGTCTCTCCCTTTTCTGTGTGGCACACGGCACAAGGCAACATTTGGGTGCCGTGGTTGCATGGGTTCAAGTGCTGCGAATGCGACTGCGCTCACGCATTGGCGCGCCGCATTCAGTGGCACTGGCCTGTGTGTGTTGAAGGCAGTGGCGCACTGTCGCTAGTTGTGAATAAGCCACCGTTTTATATCCAGACCCTTCGCTCTCTGTGCTGTCAAAAATGCTGTAATTTTAGTTCATATGAATGGACACACACAGTGGTAGACAGTTTTTGGAAAGTGGGAATTTCATGACATTTGCTTAGCAGTTACTGAAAAGTGATCAACATTAGTCTATTACTGTTGTCACTTGTAGTTGATAACATTATAATTTACAAGTTAACGGCTGAAAATATAGTAGTGTTTGATCTACTGTTCTTCTATATTGCTACAAAAATGGGCAACAACAAAGTGATTTATTGAAATATTATTAGGTTTTCAAAGTTTCTCATGTTAATTTCATTGTTGCAGCAGCACAAGAGAGCTCTGTGCTGCCAGGGATGTTTGGTATCTGAAAAGGAAAGGACAGCTAAAAACTATTCTTTCCTTCCAGGGTCTTTTTTGTCATCATTTCTGACACGGAAGGACAGTTCTTCCACTATATGAACAAAAGTACTTGAAGGACACATCTCTTAATCACTGAATTCAGGTGTTTCATTCATTCCCATTGCCACAGGTGTATAAAATCCAGCAGCTAGCCATGCGGTCTGCCTTTACAAACATGTGTGAAAGAATGGCTCATTTTAAAGAGCTCACTGAATTTGAGCCTGGCACTGTAACAATAATGTAACAGGATGCCACCATTGCAACAAGTTAGTTGGGGAAATTTCTTCCCTCCTAGATATTCCACCATCAGCTGTAAGTGGTATTATTGCAAAGTGGAAGTGTTCAGGAACCACAGCAACTCAGCCACCAGGTGGTAAAAACTGTTTCCATGGCCAAGCAGCCACATGCAAGCCTTACATCACCCAGCACAACAGCAAGTGTCGGATGGAGCGGTGTAAAGCACGCCGCCACTGGACTCTGGAGCACTGGAAACATGTTCTGTGGAGTGACCAATCACACTTCTTTATCTGGCGGTCTGATGGACGAGTCTGGGTTTGGCAAATGCCAGGAGAACGTTCCCTGCCTGACTGCATTGTGCTGACTGTAAAGTTTAGTGGAGGAGGGATAACGCCATGGGCTTGTTTTTCTGGGGTTTGCCTCAGCCCCTTAGTTCCAGTGAAGGGAAATTTTAATGCTTCAGCTCACCAGGACATTTTGGACAAATTTATGCTTCCGACTTTGTGGGAACAGTTTGAGGAAGGCCCTTTTCTGTTCCAGCATGACTGTGCCCCAGTGCACAAAGCAAGCTCCATAAAGGCATGGTTGGGTGAGTTTTGTGTGGAAGAACTTGACTGGCCCACACAGAGCCCTGACCTCAACCCCATGCAACATCTTTGGGATGAACTACAACTGAGACTGAGAGCCAGGCCCTCTGGTCCAACATCAGTGTCTGACCTCACAAATGCTCTCCTGGATGAATGGATAAAAATTCCCACAGACACACTTGCATCTTGCAGGAAGCCTTCCCAGAAGAGTGGACACTGTTATAGCTGCAAAAGGGGGGACCAACTCCATATCAATGCCTATGGATTTAGAATGGGATATCATAAAAACTCGTGTAGGAGTAATGTGTAGGTGGTCCAATACTGTTGTTGATATAATGTATGTATGACGGAGGAAATAGAAGCATCCGAGCACTTGAAGGCATCAGTAAGTCAAATTGGGTTGAGTGCAACAAATGGATTTGTAATGCTGCCTTCGAGTGCTATAGAAAATACAATAATCACGAAAATGGACAACCCAATGAAATGGTAAATATGAGCAGGAATGTGGGAATTTTCTCATGTGACATGCAGCGCTGTCATGTTCAAGGAATGGGGAGCAGAAAATAAAGATCATAAAGAATGTATAGAACAACTTTTGACTAATAAAATAATTAAAACATCAGTTATGTGCCAGATTCACATTTTCTCCTGTTCATTCTCCTACCGCTGTTGGCTGTCCTTGACTTCCCAGCCACAGATATTGTTGGAGCAGATGGATGTGAAAACCAAATTACATGCAATTGTCTCAAGAAAGAGAGAACATAGCACAACCAATGTCTGCTCTGTCAATGGGCCACAGCTAATGTACAACGGTATAATTCTGATGGAAAGTTGCTTTTGTTCAGTGGCTTTTAGCTCCAGCTCAGATAAGAGGCTGAAAGACTCACAGCTCTCACATCTCTGGGTGATATTAGGATATGCTTTTACTGCCAAGTCTTTATGAAATCCACTCAAACACATGCATTCTATTTTAAAGAGAATACAGTGTCTCAAAATGGGGCTTGAAATTTTATTCCTGTCTTATTCTGCATATCTGAATATGATAACTCAATAGGCATGAAAGTAAATCAATAGAATAATAGCGGGAAAATTCATTGCCTCGGTGAATTACATTGCCATGGCAACAGTTACTTTTCAGAGTGTTGAGTGTCGGCTGGGCAGTTACCATAGTGTGTGTGTGTGTGTGTGTGTGTGTGTGTGTGTGTGTTCTTAGAGATAGAGCGAAGGAGTCAGAGATGGGTGAATGTTGATATCATGTGGGAGTAGGAGATTGTGAATGTGTATGCAAATGTATATAGCTTAATAAATAGTGAAAAATATAGAATGCAAAAAGGAGGTAAAGGGTTAAACTATGGTTAGAGCAATATATAATGCCAATTCTGGCATCTACTCAAATACCAGTATCAGTTAGTCCTGTGGCTCAGTGCCAGTATGATGGAGAGCTACATAACACATTTTTTTTTCTTTATATGTTTCATTTATTGCCCTAATTGCTGTTCCATGAATTAATTATTCATTTAAAGGTAGTAATCTATCCCTTGGTTGCAGTGTTTTTGAATAGTTGTAGTGAGTCACCCTCCCTTAAAGAGCTGCCAACCCATGTAAAACAATTTGGTTAGTTTGAGTTTTAATGGAGATTTTTTTAGCATCCCATGGTGGTCTAAATACTGTTTCAGTCTTTCCCACCCTGCCAAGAATAAACATCTACGGGGAAGCTCTAAATACTTGTATATTTGCTTTTTTTTTTTTTTTTTTTTTTGGCACAAAATGCATTGAATTTAATATCAGCACACAAGATCAGCGACTGGCAGCTGCAGTACTAAAGATGCTATTATTGGGCCTCATATCAGCCATTAAAAGCCTATGGGCTATATCAGTCAAAGCCTAAAACACTATAATATGTCTTCATTTGGAGCTGTTTGGTTGGACAGCAGCTCAAGAGAGCAGGAAGATGGGAGGGGTGGGGTGTGGGGGCAGACAGACAAAGCAACAGACAACAAGTGACAGAAAAAGAGAGAGTCCTTGCAGACAGAGATGCAGATGTGATCAGTTTGCCCCTGTGGGAATAATCCAGTAAAAACTCTGGACAGAACTGGAGCACGGCGCTGTTCGGCTGGAGCAGACAGGACACAGGAGGAGCTGAGGCTCATGGCTGTGTGCTCCACTGGAACTGACTGTTTCACTAATTATTGTTATCATTCTAACTGATCATTTTCCATGGCCTAGTGGCCTGGTAAATGACCTACTTCTTCTCATATCTTAAAATGCTGGACCAGAAAGAGACAGCAGGGTGACCTTGCAAGACCATTGTGTAACAAAGTGTCCTACATTTGATCCCCATTCCCATGAGCTCCAGGGTGCATCATACAGTCAGGTGTCCTTGAGCAAGGCATTGGATCTTTACCAGCTCCCAGGCTGCTGCCGCTACCGCTGCAGTGACACCTGCTTGTGGAAAATTAGAATATCCATATCAGAAATATGAAGACAGCCCATCTGTGACTCAGTTCAGATGCAGTTCAACTAATGTCCTTGAAATATGAACATATGGGCTGTTGTGCGCATTTGCAATGTTATGCACTGTGTGGGGCAGAAGTTGTGATAGGAAGAGTGAGCACCCACTAGTGTTCAAAATAAGCAAAAACATTTCAAATGAAAGGTGAGGAGGTGAAGAGTTTCAGAGGGACAGTCTGCAGGATTTTACTATTCTGATAACCAAAAATTGCTTAAAAGAGCAATGTGTTAGAGTTACTGAGAATATTAGTAAACCAATTAATTGTTTTTTCTTTCATCTATGCAGTATCAATAGACAAGATGACACCAGTCACCAGGAGCACAGTGAATGGTGACTGGTGATTAATAAATTTCGACAGTCAGCTTCCTCCATAAATGAGTGTCAGCTTTACAAAATGTTACAGCCTGAATTAAAATTAATTCCAGACACAAAATATTTTACTGTGCTGTCTGAAAGCAAAGCAGAATTTTAAACCAGTTTTCATTAAGTTGTACTTTTATCTTTTTTTTATGAACTGATAAATTGTATTCCTTTGTGTTTTGTTATGTGCATTTCTGTTTCTTTCCATTTAGTATCTGCAGTGTATTTTGACTTTCAATAATACTGTACATGTAAAAACCTAACTTTAGGCAAGAGCTGGAAATTAGCAATCGCTGTAAACTATGTGCAGCACAGCAACAGTTTCATGTTTTGCACTGAAATTATGTGAAATTGCATTTTCGTATCAATCAACCAAGCAAACAAACAAATATTTTTGCAAAACAAAATGAATGGTTGTTTTGTTGGATTGCTCAGGGGCAAGTTTAAAGTGTAAAAGTCAAGTATGGTTTGCAAGGTTGTTCAATATGAAAGTACACTAAAACAGTGCAGATGAATAAGATAACACTATTGTACTATCAGCAAAACAAACAAACAAAAACTCTCCAAGTTGATGATCACCAGCAAGGATCCATATAGTTCAGTCCAAAAAAAATTTAATTGTGATGGCATTCAAGCATAATCATAACCGGCACAGAATAATCACCAGTTTAAGGAGGGGTAGGCCTAAAATAATTCCTAAAACTTTGATGAGCACAAATTTTAGGACAATACATGCTACACACCTCACAATCGAAATCTTGTTCCAGCTTCAGAAAAAGAAATTAGATCACTGTTGCTATTTTTTTGGTTTGTTTTGTTTTGTCTAATTAATGTCTGCCACATCTCTGTTTGTTTTCTGTTTTATTTATTATATGGAAAAAACAATAAAAGAATTGATCACAAAAAAAGAAAAAGAAATTAGTTGTGTTTACACAGTGGTGCACTAGCTTTTTATTACCAGTAGATGTCACCCACATATTATTTGACAAAGCACCACATCAAGCGATAGCCCTGTCCCAACACATTTGCCACTTTAATAATAACCAGACAGAGGAGTGTCAAATGTTAAAATAATTTCAATTTGAGAAAATAAAACAGCAACCCAAACTTCTTATATGACAGGGGAAAAAATGCATTATTCTTAGTTCCGTTTTCTTAGTTCTGTCTTCTATACATCAACCTTTTTCAAATCAATTCACCTGATGGATTAAATCTTTTTTTTTTTTTTTTTTTTTTTTTTTTTTTTTTTTAATACAGTACAGCAATAAGCTAACAAGTATTGACACATTTTGAAGTTGGGTAAAGAGCTTACATGTGACAAAGGAAAATATAATGTAAATCCTCTGCTATCTACGTGTGTATTCTTTTATTTTGAATCACACTTTTACTTGATTATCATATAATTTATCATATCAATCAACAATTGCATTATATGACATATCCTATGTAACGTAAGCAGAGCACTTGCCATTGTAAATACAAGGTAAGACTTTACATCTTATAATTAAATGTTTTCTTTTAGAATGCCTGCATGATAATCTAAATGATATAAAGACTTGTTAAAAAGGAGCTATCATCTAGAGCCTTGGGGCTCACTGAGTTACAGTGTGTATCTCTTAGGGTTATGGGTTAACTTCCTGTCAACCTCCACTCAGTAAGATGATAAAAATGTGCTTTATAACAAGCAGAGGAGAACGTTCAGTGTAGATGAGGGATTACAGTAGGAAGAAGAAGACATAATTATCAAATGTCTAATATCAAATTGCTGTCCTTTGAGACTTCTTTCTGAAGCATATTGGTGTTTGTTTTCATGAAGTTTCATGAAGTGTCACATATCAGCAGACTTCAGTAAGTCAGCCTAGGCTCAGTTAAACAGCCCAGTAATTCAGACTCTTCCTTTGAGCTGAAAAAAAAAAGAAAGAAAAAATCTGTTAGTGGAGAGTTGAATGTAAATAAAATCTGCTCTCATTACATTACATTCAAAGCTCTTAAAAATAGGAGAAAAACAACACAATACTACTACTAATAATAATAATAATAACAAGTAAACTGAATTGTTGAAAGCTCAGTGGTTATCAGTCATGGCTTGCTAATGTAAGTCACTCAACATCCATGCCTGCTGATTCAAAATCTCACCATGTATTCTGATTTCTTACCAGCCTACTTAGTTTTTGGCATAGATCAAAGCAACCAGACCAAAAAAAAAAAAAAAAAATGCCAGCATCATGGCGAGTGGATTTAATTTCAAATTTTGACCATGGATAAAGGCTCACTCCATGCTGTTACTAGCCTATAATATGCTATACATCCTCAAAAGTAATTGTCTTGTCTTTTAAGTGAATGATTAACCATTAAAAATTTGCTTATGAATTTGTAATTTAGTAATTAGGAGTGTATAGTATTGCTTAGATTAAATTTTAGCTTATCAAATGGGAGCTTATCCTCATATTATCTCTCGTGTAAAAGCTTATTACAGTACATCTGTGAAATACTGAATGTCTCATAGATCTACTGAGAGAAATGTCATTATGGCTCAAGACTAAAGTGTAAACCTGAGGATATGTAATCAAAATTTGAGTCTTTTGATTAAAGGATCAAATCAGTCTGAAACTGAATAACCAGCTTGTACCATTTCATCATTCTTTACGTCCCTGTCCCTCAGGAAGATAACACAAGGGCACCATGTTGTGTTGTGACCCTGGCTTCCTCACCAGAGTATAGGAATGGACCGCCATTACGAGAAACACTGTGATCCTACCATGCAAGGCAAACTCTCTGGATTTTTCACTGAAGACAGAGAAAGGTGCCCACACACACGCAGTGAGCATGGCAGTCGCCAATATCCTACTGTGGGCTAATCCACCAACATTATGGCGATGATAAGCACTCTTCCTCTGTTTTGCATTCTCATTCTCTTTCTGTTATTTCTCCTTTCTTCATCTCATTCTGCTTCTCTCCCTCTCTTTCTCTCTCTCTCTCGCTCTGCTCTTGCCCCGTCTTCTCTGTCTTCTGTCCCCTCTCTGCAATCTGTGTCTGTGCCACCTTTGGCACCAGCCCGCCCATTGGCACCTGTGCCAAGCCTGGCAA